>NW_024369596.1:1539507-2226778 GCF_014805655.1 Passer montanus
GGCGGGGGACGCGGAAACGCGCGGGGCCGCGCGCGCGCCGCTTCCGGCGCCGTCTCCGGGGCAACGGCGCCGCCATGGCCGTGAGGGCCGTGAGGGCCGTGAGGGCCGCGGGCTCCGGGCGGCCGGGACGGAGCCGAACCGCCCCAAACGGAGCCGAACCGCCCCGGTACCACCCCGGTACCACCCGGCCCGACACCGCATCCAGCCCCCCGCGGCTCGGACCGGCCTAGGCCCCGCTGCCCGACACCGCCACGGGCCCGGGACAGCAAGTGGCTGCTCTGAAGAAATCCTCTTTTGGGGAAAAAATACCGCAGACTAACGCAAAAATTCTCAGAAGCACTGTGGTTGGTAATGCTGGAAACTATGTAACTCGTTAATAGTTTGAATCAATTACTTAGCTAATAAAATTTAAGTAGTGGTTTAAATTGAATTTTAAGTAATGGTTTAAGTTCAATTTTAAGTAATGGTTTAAATTCAATTTTAAGTAATGTTTTAAATTTAAGTAATGTTTTCAATAACGTTTTAAGTTTTAATCAATTTTGAGTCTTATTTGTAATTTAATTTATTGTCTTAATTACCTTCTAATTAATTATTTTCTATAATCGTGGATTTTTTTAGCCAGCATTTAGCAAAGCTGTTGTAAGATACTTCTGCAGAAACACAGCTTGGGAAAACGACTGAAACTTCTTGATGTTTTGGCAGATAACAAAAGCCCAGAGTGAAAATCTTTGCTAGGAGTGGGCTTAAGGGCGTTTTTAATTCACTTTTTACTCATGAGGGGTGAACATCTCAAATGCCTTTAGAGATGCAAGCAGAAAAGGAAGGTTGGAGGAATAGTAGCACCACCAAACTTATGAAAAAAATGAGTAAATACTGTAAATACTCAAAGAATAGTGGAATATTTAGTTCCAGTACTTGTTATGTGCTGTAGAAAAGAACCACAGGGACAGCAGGAACAGTGGTGATGTGTTTTTGTTAAATAAATAAATGGACAGGATGCCACGGTTAGAGCAGCTCTCTTCAAGTATTTAATGCTGAACAACCCATCACACACAGCCCCACGGGTGAGCAGAGCACAGAGCAAGCTGCAGACAGCAAAAAGCAAACGTCTGGGAAATGTGAGATGAAATTTCAGGTTAACAGGGTGAGCTGCACCGTGAGACAAAGGCTGCAGAGGGAAGCCACACACAGCTGAAGAGAAAAGCACTGGGACATGGTTTAGTAGTTGTCAATTCCAAACATTTAATGGAACATGGGTTCACTAGAGCCAGTCTGGAATCAGGGTATTTCAGGTCATTCAAGAAAATCCAAAATCTTAATGCACCTTTTTTTTTTCTGCACTTAAGCGAGGCATCACAGCAACCAGACACTATATAGTTCCCACAAAAATATTTAATTTCCACAGTATTTTCTTTCAATATCTTTAGTGAATTATGTAGAATTTTACAGGAGACAGTACTTAATGCAATATACAGAATAACAGGATCAGCCTGAACAACTTCTTCCTTTTTTTCCAACTCTGCCCCCCCAATTTAATTCTCCTGGTCACTCTGTCATTACTGCACGTTTGTCCTTTTTTTTTACATGAACATTTCCATGTGGAAAGTGGAATTTCAGAATGTTCAGCACTGCAGCCCTTGCAGGGTGCAATGCCTGGGGTAACTGGACACGGGTCCAACAGACTAGAGAAGCACCTTACATACAATATGTACATGGAGAGCACATTCTGCAGCTTCACTGGGGCTGGACAACACAGACAATCCAGACAAGGTCTGCAACTCCAGTGGCTTAACTCAGAGCTTCCTATGTTAGAGTGCCTGAAATGAAAAATCCCAACCATCCCAGTCCTCACATGATTGCCATCCCCTGGCGGGGCGATCAGCACGTGTGATTTGTCTGCACTGCCTTCCAACACACATGGAACATTCTGCAAAACAGTTACTTCAGGGCACCAGAGCCCTGAAGGGGGTCACCTCAGCCACGGCAGCAGCAGCTGCAGAGGTTCCACAGCACAAGCAGATGGCAGTGAGGCTCCAGGAGGAGACAGCACACAGATGTGGGTGCCCAGAGCTGGGACCCCACAGCCAGCAGTGCTCTTTCCCCTTAAAGTGCTCAGAAGGGCTCACGGAGCTGAGAAGGTCCCAGTGCCAACTTCCAGCCGGGCTTTGGAACAGCAGTGCTGGCCTTTGAGACACATCCCTCAGTGCTGTGCCAGCTCCCCAGCCCAGAACTGCCCACGGGGGAGTTCCCCTCCTCCCTGTCCCTTCTGTGGCCATCTCACCTGTGCCCCTGTCAAGAGATGTTTGAAATTCCAGTCTCTGACAACACTGAGGTCATGAAACTGTTGGTATGAACCCCCTGGGCATCTGAGTTTAGAAGCAGCTGGCACAATGCCAGGATAATTTTGTTTTGTTTAAAATCTGGGATGCTTAACTCTGTTTTGGAAGAGTTTGCAAGTTAACTAACTGTATAAAAATACAGTGTAGCTGTAATATTGCTCTGAAAAGCACTTTTGCAAACTTTTTTTTTTTTCTGTACAGACTGGTAAATAACATTACCAGATAATATAATACATTTTTTTAAATAAAAAAGGAACTCTCTCAAAGTCTGAACACTAAAGTCTAAATAGCTTGTTTAAAACACAACAGTGTGACCCATGAAAATTCTGCTTTGCATGGTTAAATTATAGCAGCATGGTTACTGGCTTTTCAAGGAAGTTCTTGAACTCAGCAAGCCACTGTGCTCCAACTGCTCCATCCACAACACGGTGATCACAGCTCAGGGTGACAGACATCATGCTGGCCACGTCAAAGCTGGGAGAAAAACAACAAAAAAAGGGTTAACATGCTCCTCTGCAAGGCTGTGCCACTTGCAGAGCAGAACAGCTACTTGGAGAGCCAGGAATAGCAGCTGCTGCCTGGTGACAGATGTTTGCCCCAGCTGCACTGGGGAGCAGATCATGTTCATTCCTTCTCTGAGCAAAACCAGGGAAGGAACTTCCCACAGGCACTAAAACACCTCTGTGTGCTCCCCCTAGGGCAGGGAGCTCAGCTTTCCTTGCAGCACAAGGACAGCCCCACACAAAGGAAAAACCATTTCAGCTCCAAGCAAGGGGATATTAACACAGGATCCATCCTTTAGGATTTCCTTAAATGCAAACTGAAGCAAGTACTGAAAGCACTGTGTCAACAACACATTTTAGTGTCTGTACAATTATTACCTAATGTAGGTGTTAGGAAACCAGGCATGATTTCAGAGTCTGACTTCAGGATCAGATGGAAACTCACCCTTTCTCATTATCAGCTGGCACTAGTATTTCTTTTGAGGAACCCACTGCCAGGATGCAGGCTTGAGGTGGATTGATTATGGCAGAGAAATTCTTAATCCCATACATTCCTAAATTGGAAATCGTGAAAGTACCACCCTAAAAGAAAACAAACACATTCATGGGCAAACTCACAAAAACTGTTTTATGTGGGAATATGAGGAGAGGGGAGCTCATCCCAGTCTGCAGCTTCCTGAGGAGGGCAGGCTCTGTGGTGAGCAGGGACAGGATCCAGGGAGCAGCTGGAGCTGTGCCAGGGGAATTTGAGATGGATTTCAAGGAAAGGTTCTTCCCCAGAGGGTGCTGGCACTGCCCAGGCTCCCCAGGGAATGGGCACAGCCCCGAGGCTGCCAGAGCTCCAGGAGGGTTTGGACAGCACTCCAGGGATGCCCAGGGTGGGATTTGGGGTGTCAGTGCAGGGCCAGGGGCTGGATCCAATGACCCCTGTGGGTCCCTTCCCACTCAGGACATTCTGTGATCACAGAGCAAGGCTCCAACATCACCACACAGCCTTTGCTCCTTTTAAACAAATCAAGAGCAGCAGAGTTTAACACCACCAGGGGCGTCTGACCTGGAATTCGTGAGGCTGGAGCTTCCCCTCCCGGGCCTTGGCTGCCAGGGAAGCCACGTCCTTGCTGATGGCAGCCAGGCCCTTGATGTGGGCGTTGAAGACGATGGGGGTGATGAGCCCTGCGGCGGTGCTGACAGCCACACTCACATCCACCACGTGATTCCTGCAACACACACAGCAGCTCAGCTCACTCCAGCACGGGAGCAAGCAGGAGAAATAGAAACAGCCCGGACAACCCAAAATTAACATTCACTTGCAACAATTATTTCACCTAGCCCACCAACCTTAGACTCAAAGATTTCACCACTTTAACAGAACCTCTCACCTTCACATCGTATTTTTCCCCTCCCTCAAATCCCAGCAGAAGTTCTCTTTTGCCATGAACAAAGTTTCTGGCTCAGACCATGCCATAAACTTACTGCCTAATAACTGTGTCCATCCATGAAGAATTTGCCTCAGGCACTTTCAAGCATGCCAATGCAGAAGCTTTAATTATGAAATCATTGACAGAAAGTTTAATGTTCTCTGAGACCTCCTGCAAATAAAGAGATTCCAGGTGTCAGTTTGGCCCCTGCACATCCCCCCAGTTAATAAGGGCAGTCACTGCACAGGAAACATTAGAAACATTAGAAAACATTAGAAAACAATCACACCACTTGCAAGCATGAAAATTCAAGGACAATTTAGAAGGTAAAAGCATCTCCTTCATAATTTAACACCGTAGGTTTTTATAGTGCTTAGTTTTCCTCAAACTCAGCTTAGAATTATTATTCTAATTTTTTTACCTTTCTTACTATTAAAAAGTAAAATATTTCTATCCTTTTATTTCCCACCTGAAATAATGAATCAGCACCAAGCAGAGCTCAGAACAGCCCCTTAGGGAAGTCAGGAATCAGCAGACACGAGGAAAATCTCATTCTGCCACAGACAGTCCAGACCTGACCCACAAAAGGCACTGAAAAGAATGGTTTTTTCCCAAGCCAAGACGCCAGAACTCACCTGATTGAGTTCTTTCCTTAGCACCAGGACTTTCCCCATGTTGACATCGATGGACAGGTAGTAGTGAGGTATTGTTTGTTTGGACTGCATCAGCCTCTGAGCAATGACCTGGGGGGTGCAGAGCACAGAAATCAGCCTGGAACACTCCCAGCCTGGACCACTCCCAGCCAGAACAATGATCTTGGCACAGACTGAACCCTTACCCTGCGAATGTTGCTGATGGGGATGTCTGTGAAGGTCCCCTCGGGTGCTGCTGCCACTCCAGCAGGGACTGCCTCCGGAGCTGCAGCCTGCAGGAACACCAGAGTCACCCCAAAACACCCACAGAGCAACTGCAGCTCAGTGCTGAGGCCAAGCTGCCTCTTGGTAAGAGCAGCAGCTATTTCCACCTCTCCAGTGCCCACCAGGCTCCTCCTAACCCCTCTATTTGGATATTAAATGCAGCATGGAGTGTTTTAGCAGCTCAACACTGAGATGTGCTGCTGTGGAGCTCCCAGCCCAGCCAGTCCTGCTCTGGTTGCTGTACAGACAGCAGAGCTGTGCTGTGCACAAAGAAACACTCCATCAGCTCAGGGACAGCACAAACCACAGCATCAGAACACTTCTGGGGCAGCAGTGACAGGCTGGGCTTTGCTAGGTCTGGCTTTCCTTCTGATGCCCTCTCTTCAGCAATGCTGGACCAGCTGGGACTGGGTGACCTCAGCCCACGAAGGTTTAGCAGCCAGAGGAAGGGCTGGGAGCACACAATTTTTTTTTTCTTAGTGGAATAACAAAGGCAGAAGGCTTCATCAGCATTTCTGGCAGGTTAAATTTCCCAACCTTACAGTCACCACCACCCACTCAATCCAGCAATGCCAGCTCCATGCAGGAGCTGCCCTTCCACAGAGCTTTGCACTCCTGTAACACCCATTCCCACACATTTCCAGCCTACTCACTGGAGCAGCCTTTGATGGCACAAATGACTCCACATCTTTTTTGGTGATTCTGCCATCTGGTCCAGTACCTGAAAGGGGCAAAGGAAAATGGGAGAGGATTTTGATTATTTCCAACATGGCTTTGCTTCTAAAGCAAAGTTTTATTCAAAAGAGAGAATCATTGAACACAACTCCTGGTTCACAGCTGCACAGTCAGGAAGAACAGAAGAATATGGATCTACAGGGACAAAAAACTGACAGTGAGAGCAAAGAAGTGGAAAGGAAAGGTACCTTTCACTTGGGTAAGGTCGATTCCTTTCTCTGCTGCCAGCTTCTTTGCCAGGGGACTGACCACAACCCTTCCTCCTTTGCGGGGTGGCCCTGCTGAGGGGGCTGCTGGAGCAGGGGCAGCAGCAGGCTGGGGAGGAGGAGGAGCAGCTGCAGGAGTTGCCATCACCTTAACAAAGAATCAAAGCCATCAGTGGAACCCACGGCAAGAGAAGTGGCCCATCTAATTATCAATCAAGAGATAATGACTCATGTGCACAAAGGCTCCCAGAAATTAAATCAGAAACGCACTGGGAAGGAGGTCAGCTGAACTATACACCAAATAAAATAAAGAATTTATGCTCCCCATTTTCCAGGATGGGGAATCAGAACTGGCACAAGCAACAAGCTGGGAAAAGATCAGAATGAATGAAACCTGCTGGAGGTCTTGGAGGGCAAATTAGTGATCACTCCTCAGCACGTGGATCAGCCTTGCACTCACAAATCAGAACACTCCTGCTCAGTGCCAACACCAGCTCAGGTCAGGCTTGTCACTGGTGCCCTTCTTACCTGTGGAGGAGGAGGAGGAGCTGGGGCCTTCATGTCAGTGACTGCAGCAGCCTGGTAGTCAGCAAAGGCTGGGATATCAGCCTCCTTCTCCACAATGATGCACAGAGGAGTTCCTAAGGGCACGTCTCTTGTTCCTTCAGGCACCAAGATCTTTGCCAGGTAGCCTTCCTCCTGCACTTCAAAGCCTGCAGGGGAGAGAAACAACACTGAGGAGCTGAAAGCTGCTCTGAGTGCTGCTGCTGCAGACTGGCAGCTGAAGCAGGAGGATCCTTCCAGCAGGGAACCTCTCCATGCACTTGCTAAGAAGGATTGATGAGGAAATAAAAGTGTTTTTAGGGGGTCTCCAGTGGAATGAGATGATGACAAAGCCTGTCCCACAGCACCACCCCCTGAGCAGCCAGAGGAGCTGGCAGAGGCTGCTCAGGACCCTTCCAAGGGCACTCACCGATTGTGGCTTTATCTGTCTCGATCTCAGCCAGCAAATCTCCCTCACTCAGCTTCTCCCCCACCTTCTTCTCCCACCTCTGCACTGTGCCCATCGTCATGGTGGGTGACAGAGCAGGCAGGGTGATCTGGGAAGGCACAGAACACAGCACAGTCAGAGCCTGCTCATCCAGAAGGCTCAGAACACACTCTGAACTCCTGAGAAATGATGCCAACCTAAAGAAGCAGCTTTAATGCACTCCTAGGTCTGGCTCCAGGACAGCCAAGCAGAGCTGTCCCACTGTGCTGCTTTGGCTTCTTTTAGCAAGGCCTGAGCAGGAGAGCGAGCAAGAGCAGAGGGCAAGAAATGGATAAATCAAAATAATCATCACTGCCATCAGCCTGCAAGGCCAAGGAAGGCTGCAGCAAGTCACTTTGTCACTGTGACACACACATGGGGAGCAAAACTGGGCAGAGGGGGCAAGCAGAGGGAAGAAAGCAACTTTAGTAGCCAAAACACACATTTAGAAGGCATTCTAATTCTTTTATTACTGACTTGGAGTAACATCTCACACAAATCAGTTCCCACACGCTTTATCTGTGGGATGGGGTTCAATATTCCAGATTTTCTTTTTCAAAGGGGTGTGAAAGCAACCCCCTGTACAAAGTGCTCAAATCCATCAGTGGGTACACTTCAAAACCTAAGCAAAGCAAAAAGGTTTTACCCACAAACACAATTCATTATTAGTGACCCACAGACACATCTGGTGTGGACACCAGAGCACCACAGGCTGGAGTTCTGCCCTGGCATATGAGCAGAGCTTACTCACACTAAGGACAAGGTTTTTTTTATACCACAAGTGTCAAAAAAATGCAGATTTAGAACATTTTTCAAGACAACAACCCTGGAGGGACAAGTCTCTCCTCCACCAGCAGCTGGGATGCTGAAATAAATTTATTAAAAAAGCTTTCTGGGATGTCCCCCAACACCTGCTCTAAGCACACCACAACTGAAGTGGCACAGTTAATAAATTCCCATTCCAGACAGTTTCCATGACAAAATGCCCCACAGGTAGCTATGCCAGGGGCAGAAAAAAAGTGCAAGAAGCCTTAAAGCAGGAGCAGTGCTCTCTTACCTGCATGTGAGGAGGGTAAGAGCTGCCAGGGGCCTGAGGAGAAGGCTGAGGTGGTGGGGAGGGGGCTGCAGCTGGAGGGGGAGGCACTGAGGCTGCAGGGGCAGCAGCTGCAGCAGAATCCAGGGTGTAATTTTTGAAGGCATCAATATGTTCAGGCCTAGAAGAACACACAGAGCCCCAAAGCCCGTCAGGTGATAGTCTCAGTCTTTCACTCAAGGCACCCCAGAAGCCCCAAGAGGGGAAATTCACATCAAGGGTTAGGAAAATACATACTTTTCTACTGTGATACATATTACAGCCCCAATAGGAACGTCCCTTGTTCCTTCAGGCACCAGGATCTTGGCCAGGTAACATTCCTCCAGGCTCTCAAAGCCAACTGTGGCTTTGTCTGTCTCCACCTTTGAGAGAGAACAGCAAATGGTGAGCCCAGAGCCTCCCGGTCTGTTTTAGGGTCACAGCTCTGGAAAAATCACCCTGAGGCAGCAGCTCTAGGGAAGTCTGCCCTCAAACCAGCTCTGAGAGGCTGGCAGCCACTCCTTCCCACCCTTGGGATCCAAACTCTGCCTTCAGCCAGGGACAGCCCCCAGGCCAGAGAGCCCAGCCCAGCCTCGTCCCCAGGATACCTCTGCTATGAGATCCCCTTCATTGATCTTGTCCCCCTCCTTCTTCTCCCAGCGTGCGATGGTGCCCATCTGCATGGTGGGGGACAGCGCTGGCAGGGCCACCTGTGAGGGACAGGGCAGTGTCACAGCCACACACCTCCAGCAGCACACAAGGGACAGAGACAAGAGACACATCCTCAGCTCAGCCTGGATGCGGGGCACAGATCTGCTGCAAATCCCCAGGACTGGCCCAGGCTGCTGGTGAAGAACCCTGGCAAAGCCACACGGGGTGCTGAGGGCAGAGGCTGTGCTTGCCCCATCCCTGGAAGTGTTCAAGGTCAGCCCGGGTGGGGCTTGGAGCAGCCTGTGTCCCTGCACATGGCTTTAAGGTGCACTCCAACCCCTTAACACTATGGCTCTCCAAGAAAGGGTTACAGGGAGCCAGGGCTTGGCCTGGGTCTGCCAAGGACCAACAGCAGTGCCGGGATAAAGGGCAGAGGGGATGGAGGCAGCACCCCACAGCCACCCAGGGGCTGGAGGCTAAGTGGTGCCAAAGACACAAAAACCACCGATTTTCGCCCAGTTTTGTATTGGACCAGGATTACCCAGAGCGGCGGCGGAGCCCCCATGCCCGGGGGCGCCTAAGAGCCGAGGGGGTGGGGGGCTCCAGCCGCAATGCTGGCTGATCCTAAAGGACTTTTCCAGCCTTGGTGATCCCATAACTCAATCCCCGGGGCAAAGTGAGCCGCACAGGGCGGGGACGGGAAACGGGGACGGGGAAAGCGAAGGGGCAAGGACGGGGAAAGCGAGGGGGAAAGGGGGAAAGGGAAGGGAGGAAAGAGAAGGGGGGAAAAGAAAGCGACGGGGCAGCGAGGGGACACAGGGGACAGGCGGGGCAGGCTCCGGGGGTCACCCTCACCTTCTGGTGCGCCGGGAGGCTGCAGCAGCGGCGCGGGACGAGCCGGGGCCAGGCGGGCGGGGCCGGCGGCGCTCGGTGACCTCCGTGCGGGCGGCGCGGCGCGACACTGGGCGGCCGTAAAGCGGCGGCGGGCCCGCCTCAGCGCCGCCTCAGCGCCGCCCCGCCCGCCGCTGCGGAGAGCTCGGCCCGGGAACACGGGGTGCAGGGCACGGGCTGGGGCTGCACGGCAACCCTGAGCAGGGGACAGCCCGGCGGGGGCGCTGCTGCTGGGAGCGGCCTCTGGATGGGCCAGGGGAGCGGCTGTGCATGGGGCAGGACAGCCAGGGCTGTGAGGGCTGTGCATGGGGCAGGACACACAAATACAGCCAGGGCTGTGGATGGGGCTGGACACTAAATACACTCAGGGGTGTGAGGGCTGTGGATGGGACATGAATACATAAATACAGCCAGGGCTGTGGATGGGGCAGGACACACAAATACAGCCAGGGCTGTGAAGGCTGTGGATGGGGTACAACATGTAAATACAGCGAAGGGTGTGAGGGCTGTGGATGAGGCAGGACACGTAAATACAGCCAGGGGTGTGAGGGCACAGGCCGCGCTCCCTCAGTGCCACAGGCCATGAGCTGAAACGTGCCGAGTTCCACCTCAAGCTAAGCGAGAAGTTGTTTGCACGGAGGGTGGGTTTGTTCTGAGATGTGCTCTCACTGCCATAGCCCAGGCCTGTCTGTTTCAGTGCTTACAGTTGGTTTATTTCTGCCCAGTTTCCTCAGAGTTACTTTCCTGTTCCGATACTTTGTAACTTGATCTTGTAGCAAAATCTCAAGCCAGAGTTAAAACTCATTTAAAATTAACACCTTTTGCTTTTATGGGGGAGAAACCTCCCGAAGCAAACTGCTCCTCTGGAGAGCAGAGAAGGACCTGAGGCTGGCCAACAAGAGACCTTGAAAAGCTTTGAAATTTGCTCCATGAAACTCCAGCCCTGGTGTGTGGCTGTTGCTGAAATAAAACCAATGAGTAAAACCCAAAGAATGAAAAACTTGTGAGAAGTTTGCAATTCAAATACAATTGATCTCAGTATCACAAGCCCATGCCTTCTTCACTATAGACCGTGCAACAGAGAAACTATGTCCAGGAGAGAAAGAAAATAATTGTTTCTTTTCCAAAGGGATGTATTTCCCCCATTAATTAACCTGCTCATTGATGAATTTTCCTCCCGCTGACTGTAAGCAGAAAGTCACACAAATTGTCCAGAACAGGAGGCAGCTTGTGTTGTGCCAATGTGGCACAAAACCACATAGTAAGATAAAATTACAAGGCCAGTGTTGTGCCAACAGAAGACGATACAAAACATCTCAGCATCCACCAGGAAAGGAGTAAAACACAGTATAATGCGTGCAGAAATATACAGAGAGCACTTGCACTAGTATAAAAATATCCACAGTCCTCAGACAAATGTGAATCGGTACAAAATAATTTCAAGAACGGGTTTACAAAAGGACATGTTAATATAAAACAGTAAAACCGGGTTGCCCCCTCTCCAGCCTCATGCACAGCACACACAGACAGTCCATGGAAGGCCCACAGGAGCTGGGAAGGAGCAGAGCCCATTTGACCTCCCAAGCCCACGGGCGATGTAGAGAAACAAAACCACAAAACCAAAGGGAAAAATCCACCCTTGGGGGACTGTAGGGCTTGTTCTTCCCCCAGCAGTTCTTTCCTGATCCTTCAGGACTGAGCATAGCAAGGAGCTGGTGTGGGTAAGTGCTTGGTGGCCCTGGCAGTGGGGGACAGCAGCACAGGAGGTGACAGCAGAGAGGGCAGGAACACAGGGACAGAGGCTCAGCAAGGACAGGGGTGTAAAGACCTCAGGGAGCAGCTGATTCCAGCTCCCCCAGCCATGAACCCCTGCAGCAAACAAACCCACAGTCCCCAGAGCTGCAGGGCAAACCCTCGGAAATGGGAACAGCTTTGGAAAGTGGGGAAAGCAGGGCTGGGAGATGGGAGCCTGAGTTTGGGAGAAAGGGAGCTTGGCCAGGTGGGTGAGCTTTGCTTCAGGCCATGCATCAACCCTCCAGAGGACTTTTCCCACCCAGCACAGGTCCTGTCAGCCTGCAGTGTCCACAGAGTCACTCTGCTCCTGCAGGACCTGCTGAAGGTCCAGCTGGTCCAGCTTCAGCTCCCACGATCCAGCAAACTCTTCTCCATGAAGGCAAAGCTTCACATTTTCAGCATCAGTGCAGTTTTCTGTGACAGCAGCACAGGAGATGCCCAGCTGAGCCTGCAGCACACGGTGCAGGGATGGAGGAGAAGGGGGCAAAGCATCCTTAAGGCCTCTAGGGTTTTGCTGGCAGGGCCAAACAGGGATTTTCTGTCCCACAGATCTGTCCCTGCAGCCTCAGGACAGCAGCTGCCCTCGGGCACGGGCAGTCAGGTGCCAGCTGTCCATGCCCACAGCCTGCACCACCCGTGGCTGGCACGGAGGCTCTTTTTTGGCAGCTTGAATTGGCCTCCTCCCAGCACTTGGGCTCCTTGGTCACTCTCTGAGCTCTGCAGACAGTCACAGGTTTCCATAGAAACAGGGCTTGAAAGCTCCATTAATTCTCCCCGTGGTCTTCTTCCACCCAGGCCACGATTTTCCCCTCCCAGCCAGGAATGATGTCGTCGTCATGGAACACCTACCAACAAAATGAAATTAAAAAAAAAGGATTTCAGTCGTGTCTGGGGTCTGGACACAGGGTTCTGCAGTGTGAGTGGCATCAGGGGCATGAAGTCAAATCCTAGCTCAGATTTCCCAAAATAATCCAGGGAACACATGGCAGTGATGGCTGAGGTATGAGTCACATTTTCACAATTCAGGTAAATAACAGACCAGGCCTCATTAACCAATGAATATCGGGATTATTATCAGCTTGTTATTTTTGACATTAAAGGTAAACTAAAGACAGGAATCACGCCTTTTCTGAGCCAGACCACGACCTCCAGCTGCTGCTGCTGCCTGTCCCCAGAGAGGGTGACCTTTTGCCCTTGTCCTAATCAATTTGTGAGGCAAGAACTGTCCAAATAACCTGAGATGAATCCAATCCACACCCACGCCAGCCTGAGCACGAGCAGGGCTGCACTGCAGCACACAAAGGGAACGATGCCACACACACAGAGTTCTCTCTGAAAAACCTTCAGGGGAAAGGAAGAGATTGTATTTTTTATAGGCTCTCCCATTGCAATAGAGTTTATAAAACCTGCAGCCTGCATTTTTGCTGTGTCCCCAAGGGGCTCTGCACTCACAACCACATCCATGGAGTTGCTTTTGCTGAGGATGAAAATATTTCAGCACAACAGAGCTTAACCCACGGCTGGGAAAGCAGCCACCTTTGTTTGGGGGAACACCCACTGTTTCATTTGTTTAAAAGTGAGGTGACCATGGTCCCCAGGGCTGTGTGGTGACACTGATCCCAAAGGCCAGTCCCACTTTTACCTCCTCCTTCACTGTGCCAAACTCGGGGTCCAGGGCTTTGAAGTGGTACCGATGGGCTCCTTCCCGATCGATGGCAGCCTTGAAATCCTTCAGAGTCACTTCCCCTAACCTGCGAGGGAAATAAATGCAAAAACAAAATACGAAACCAGAGCTCAGGGACTACTGCAGCCAATCTTCCCCAGCCAACAGCATGAAATCCAGTTGAGGCACAGCAAACCCGTGCTGGCTGGGAGCATTCCCAGGAAATCAGAGTGCTGGTTTTGGGGGCCCAGGAGGCTCAGGAAGGGCCAGGCTCACCTCTTTGGTATGCTGACCATGAAGGGGGTGAGGGAGCGGTCGGTGAAGTACAACACTTTGGTGCAGGCACTGGTGCTCATCACGGGCGTGCTCTGAGAGTGAGGCAGCTCTGCAAGGCAGCAGCTCGCTGATTATCATCCCTTATCATCATTATCCCTCCCCACCTTCCCCTTCCTGCTGCCCAGGATGGATGGTGGATTTTAATTTGCCCGTTTGTGTTTCTCTCCCCAACTCCTGCCTTGTTTCCTTCTTCCCCCAAGAGCTGAAACAGAGGAGCTGAACTCCACAGTTTGAAGGCTCCTTTTATGCAGAAAATCCTCTGCACACATGGAAATGTGGTGTTTAAAAGGGCTGCACCGTTCTGTGGATATGAAAGGCAGTAAACACTGAGCAGGGAACACTCCTCTGTCCCCACTAGATGGTGCACAGCAGCAGGAAAGCTGGGATGACATCCCTTTTCCCAGTGATTGCCATGGTTATTGTGCTGCAGCACTGCCCAAGAGGCCCAGACCAGCTCTGTGATGGTTCCTTACAGAAAACCAGCCATAAACGTGAGTCCCTTCCCTTTGCTGGGAGCTCTGACCCACGGAGGATCCTGGAGAGGGCAGATCCCAAGGGGATCCTACACCCGGGAGCTGAGCAGTGGCTTTGGCAGTGGAAGGGCAGGACCTGCCAGGCACTCACTGGATTTGGGGGGCCAGGAGTCTCTGCACTCGTTGCTCGCTCTGCTTGCTGGCGATTTCCCCCGGACCTGGGGCGCAAAGCCAAAACAACAAGGACACAGTGTCACCTCCCAGGCAGAGCCCTCTGGGGCGGGAGCTGAGCATGCTGGGGAGCCTTTACCCTCCTCTCCTGCCTCTTGTGCGTCTCCAGGCGGTGCAGGCGCTCCATGAGGCTGGAGATGCCCTGCTCCAGGCTGTCGATGGTGTGGTGCTGCGGGTCGTGGCCGCTGAAGCTGTTCCTGAGGCTGCGGAGGGCGTCCCGCACCAGCTGCAGGTCACTGGTCTGCCCAAAACAGCCCAGCTGAGACCAGCCCAGCGCTGCCTCCCCAGCAAGGGGAAACCTCTCTGAACGGAACAAAAGAGCTCCAGGATATCTGGCTGGGGCACTTACCCCTCGGTGGGCTGTGGGAGCAGCTCCTTTTCCTGCTGGCTGCAGAAAGCCATTGCTCTGGGCACTGTGACTGCTGAAAGCCATCACCTGGGCAGGGGAAGATGTGTGTCAGGACCTCCCCACAAATCCTCATTTATGGACTTCAAAATGAGAGGGAATGAGAGCTTTCCACATCAGTGATAAAACCCCCATCTTCTCCCAGCTAAAGACACTCCCTAAAGTGTGCAGGGAGCTCCTGCTCACAGCACAGACCTGATTCCTCATGTAAAGACTCAATGCCAGGGTCAGCAGGAAAAGGAGGAAGTAAACTGAGCTGTGGTCTAACCACTGCAGGTGAAGCTGGAAGCTGAGAAAGCCTCTGGCTTCCCTCACTGTTTCATCCCTGAGGATTCTGAGCCAAGAGGCTGAGGCAGAGTGCCCCATGCTGAGGCTTTGCCTGCCTTGGTCAGGGCTCTGGCAGTGAGAAGGCAGAGCCAGAGCTCTCTGGGATGAAGGGGAGGGTGTTTGGAGACGGGTGCCTGCAGAGTGCTGGGCAAACACCCCCCCAGGTGTGGAGCAAGGCTCCCATACCTCCTCAGCTTCTCTCTTCATGCAGTGAGCCAGCAGGGCCTCCTTGTGCTCCAGCTCCCGCTCCAAATCCACCTGTGGAGGGGCAGCAGAGGAGTCACCACCAGCCGGGCCAGCCAGAGCAGCTCCCAGTGCAGCCCAGCTCCCCTACCTGCTGGTAGCTGGCCTCAGAAAGCTGCCTGAGCACCTCATCCAGCTTGGTCTGCTGCTGCTGCAAGTGCCGATCCTTCTGGCACAGCTCCTTCTGCAACACAGGGATCCAGGAGGGAGCTCAGTCTTCTTCCCGGGCCAGGGAAAATCGTGTCATCTGCCAGCAGCAGGTGACTCGCACAGCGTGTGCTTTGCCAGATGTTGGAGCTGAGTGTCAGAGCTTTTTTTTGACAAGATCAATCAGGTTTTTATTTCCCAAACTCCCCTTGGCCAAAGATCTGCTGCTGAGGTCACACAGCTGTCCCAGAGCACAGATTCCCCAGGGATCAGAGGACAAGCGGGTCACCCACCCTCATCTGCACAAGTGTTGGACACCCAGCAACCACCAAACCACGACAATAAAAGCTCTGCAGGAAGCTGTGGGGGGAATGCAAAGAACTTCTGATCCCTCCAGCTCACTACAAACACCCCTGGCTCCCTCAGCTCCTTCCCGGGGCTGTCCCAGTGCCAGGGAAAGAGCAATCCCACTCCCAGAACTGAAGAACCACCCAAACCATGGAAGAGGTTCCATTACTTTGTACTCTGCCAGGAGCCGGTTTCTCTCTTCAACCTTCCTCTGGAGGTCAACCTGCAGGAACAGCACCCAGCTGTGAGGCAGACATTCCCAGAGAGTGCAAACCTCTGCCCCTCGTGCTAAAGGGTGAGCAGAAACCTACAGAGGTCAAGGGGCAGCTGTTTAGGGTGGCACCTTTGGACAGAGACCTGCACAGGGCAGGTGCCACCTGCTGAGCCAGGGAGCGAGGAGGGACAAATGCAACAGCACTGAAAACATCAGGGAAAGCCCCTCCCTGTCCCAGCTGAAGGTCCTGGAGGACAGGAAGTGGGAGTGAAGGTCAGGAATGTCCAGCCTCACAGCTGGCCAGCAGGCTGTGAGCAGCCTGTGCTGTGCAGAGACCTCTGGCTGCTTGTTCACTGTCCCACAACCCCGAAATCTCTGCTGCAGCCACCCCTGGGGCCACCACCCCCCCGCCAAAATAACCTCAGCAGCCACAGCAGCCACTCACGTTCTGGTTGTGCAGCTCCTCCTTGTCCATGTTGGCTCTCAGCAGCTCCTGCTTGAGTTGCAGCACTGAAGCATCCTGCTGGAGCAGCCTCTGCTGCAGGGCGTCCTGGGGAGAGGTGCTGTCTGCAGGAGGGCAGGGACCCTTCCCCGGGGCTCAGTGGCCACAACTCGCTGTGGCCACTCAGGGCTGAGGGGCTACCAGGGGTCCCAGAGAGCTCTCAGCCCTCCTGCCTCTCCCTTCCCCAAAACTCATTGTCACCCTGATTTTTTAGGGTTTTCTAAGCCTCCTGATGTTTGCATTCTTGTAGCAAACTTTCTCCCACACTTTCTGTAAATAAGTTATTGCTTTGCATTCTTTTATGGAGGAGGAGACATTTGATGGGCTGTTGGTTTGTCCAGTGTCATTGGAGAGGTGGCACTGTCACCCTCCAATCCACTGTCACTTTTGGGAATCTATAAATGTTGGAGTCAGAAAATAAACTGCCCTCTTTACCTTGAGAACAGCAGCGTGTTCACATCATGTTTTTTCATGTCCTACAGTGACATCTGATTTCCCTGCCAACGTTTTGGCCATCAGCACAGAGGGATTTCTCTGCTTCAGCCTAAATTCCCCGCTCCAGAAGTGATGAACAGTGGCTCTGATGGACAGGAACAGCTCTGGAAGGTGTTCAGCCTGCAGCTCCTGCTCCAGCCACTCATCCCGAGGGCACAGAGAGGCCAAGATCAGCTCAGGACACGAGGAGCCTTAAGCCCTGAGTGTGACCCAGTTGTGCAGTGAAATCCTCTCTGGAGAGGCCAAAGTCAGCACTAATTCTGCACCTTTCACTCACCCAGAGCTGCACCTTGGACAGCCACTGCTGTGTGCTCCCTTCTGCCAGGCAGCTCTAAAAATACCTCTGCCAGGAGGAGATCAGCAGTGTTCACCACTGCAGAGGCACAAACGGAGCCATTTCTGGGCAGGACAGGGACACCCCAGGCTCTTTTTTCTGTGCTGGCAGGAATGAGTTCACTGGGCCAATGCTGCTGGCTGTGTGCTCCAAGAGAGAGGAGGGAATAAAAGAGCCAGCCAGCCAACCAATTCATGCCTCTTTCTCTTTAGGAGAAACAGGGGAAATAAAAAAAAGGGGAATACTTGACCACAGTCATACAGACAGAGCAGGAATCTGGAAACCCAGCTCCTTGCACCTGCCTAAAAATTCAGAAATAAACCACAGGATCCCCCACCTCCAAGCCCCAATACTCCTCCTTCCACAATCTGAGCTTCCCCAGAGGTGTGTGGTTGCCGTTGGCCTTGCTCACCTAAAGCTATTTATTTTTGATGAAATGCCCCTTTCCTCACCTTTATTCCCTGGAGGTTCCGAGCTTCTTGTTTGTATTTCAGCAGCTCTTTCTACAAATGCAACACAATTTGGTTAAACAGCACCTTGTCAGCCCTTCAGAAGCAAGCAGAGCTGCTGTTTTCTCTGCAGGAGGAAGCACATCCCACCTCTTCCCTCAGATCCAGGAGTTACAAACATGACAAAGAGCTGAGCTCTTAAGCTCTGTTATTAAAGTCCTGAGGAAAATAAGGATTGCCCAGTCCCCCAAATCTGTCCTTCAGGCCAACATCAAACACTTCTGCCAGCATCAGAACTGGTTCCAAGCCTCCAGAGTTGGAGCCCTCACAGAATATTCCCCATTTCATCCATCATGATGCTCACCCTGCCTCATCCCCACCCCCTTTTCCCTCCAAAAATAAAATGGAGCAATCTGCAAAAGCTCTGTTGCCCCTCAATGTCACTCTCTAACCTTCAGATCTTGATTTTCTTCCACACTCTGGTCCAGGCGGCTTCGGATGATGATCTGAACACAAAATATCAGCGTTGTTATTGTGCAGCAGGGGCAGGGCAGGGCAAGAGGCACCTGCAGCAGGGAAATTTGGGTTCAGGGCTGTTCTCACCAGCTGCTCCTCAGGGCAGGCTCCACGCTCAGAAAGTTCAAAGGACCCTTCCTGCTCATCCTCAGGTAAAGAACCATTGAGCAACAAAGCCTGGGGAGATAATGGGGGAAAAAATCTGCTTTTCAGAGATTTCAAAGGGAAATAGGTGAGCTGCAGCTCTGGCCAGCAGTCACCCCTCTCAACAGGCCCTAACCAGCTTCATTTTCCATTTCTGCTGATTTATTCCCCTCAAAAATCAGGGTTTTTCTTCAGGAATGAACAAGAAGATTTATCCCCTGACAAAGCTGTCCCAGGGGTCTATCAGCCCATGCTCTGCTCCACAGAAAGAACCAAACAAGGACAACTCAGATTCCCAGGGAGTGAAGTCTCAGCTTAGCACCTTATAGGGTGTGTGTGCATCAAATCCCAAATATTTCAGCCAAACTGTCACAATCTGGAGCCTCTCAATTATTGAGTAAGAGGAGAAAAATCAATGAACCAAATGCAGTTTCCTGCCTGGCCACATCAGCTGCCTCTCCCCACTCCCAGGGGACGAGGGGGCAGCAGTGCCAGTCCCTCCTGTCCCTGCTCCCAGTGGGCACAAAATGCAGGGATTTTACCAGTGAACCAAGGAATTTATTTTTTTTTTTGGTGACTCTTTTGTGTCCTGCCCATTGTCCCCGGGGAAAGTGCCCGCCCAGCTGTCTGTGCCCCTCACACAATCTCTGCTTTGTTTATTGCCACATAAATATTTACAATTCAAAGGCACTGTGGTTCCCAGCACAAACAGAAAGGGATGTCCTGAGAGAGTTCAGTGCCTTCACCATATGGATCAAGGGGCTCTGCTCCCCAGGCACAGCCAAACACACCCCAGGCTGAGGGGCAGGCAGGGGAAGGCCCCAGAAATGAAGAATTGTGGGGAGGATGTGCCAAATGTGAAGCTTCAGCCAAGCTCATGGGATGACTGACACCATGGGTGACCCTGGAAGGGAGCACTCTCTGAGGAGAGAAATCTCACCTGCAAACCCGAAATCATCTTTTTCGCCTCCTCCATCTCCTTTTCCAGGTGGTCCTGCTGTTCCAGGAGCTGCTCCTCCCATGAGTTCTCCAGGTAGCAGCCAGAGCTCCCTGCCTGCCACTCGGGCTGGAAGTGAGCCTCGGCCTCTTCTGCAAGAGAGAGGAGCAGGATGTGCTGCTGGCAGCCCGGGAGGGGGCTGCTGCACCCCCAGGGCCACGGTGACCCCCAGCACTCCTGCCTCCTCCCCGAGGCAACCCAAGCTGTCCTGCACACACTTCATCCCAGATAACTGCACCGCAGGGCTCAGGGAGATCTCCAAGCACAGCACTGGGGACAGCGTGTGACAGAGGGGGAGAGGCACCTGGGGGCTCCCAAGGACACCCTGGAGGCAGCAGGAAATCATTCCAGTCCCTGGGGAGCTTTCCAGCTCCTATCACAGAGGTTTTACCTGGTTTAGGCTCTGTTTCTTCAGCCTGGAGGATCACGAGCCTCTCCTTCTCCTCCGAGGGGGCTACAGTGGATTCACTCTTTGCACTGTGGACAGGGCTGGGTGAAGTCAGGCTGCAGAGCAAGGCAGGAACAACTTTTAAGATGATGAAGATGATGTTGATCAGCACTAATTTTGAACAAGCATTTCCCCATATTCACTTTTATCTAAGAATTATCTGCATCCCAGAGAAACCTTCAACAACCCAGCCTGGACATGTAATTTTTTGAATTCAGACTCTCCCACAGGGGTAGGACCACACTCAGGAGGAATTTACTGCCAGCCTGGACAAAAAGCCACCCTGGCTTCATCTCTTGCTCCAGAGCTTTCAGATGAATCATTCCAACTTTAAAACCCAATATATTTGAGAGTCAGATTCCACTCACTCATGTTCTTTGATTAAAACTTCTTGGGAGTGCCCACATATTTTCACAGGAGCCATCTCAGCTGACTGGGAGGTTCAAGCCATCTTTTTCTCAGAAATTCTTCCTAAGTGCATCTCCCAGACAACATCAAAAGGTGGCTGAAGCTCACTGACCCATTCAATGTACCCCGAAAGTCGCAGGAATTAATCCTTGCAAGTGTGAGCAGGAGTTAATTTTTCATTCTCCCCCAGCACAGAAACAAAGGGCAGGGAACAAAAAAGAAAAAACAGTGTGGAAATAATATAATAGGTTTAGAAAAAGAAGAGGCTTCAGCAGCTCCCTCCCTGCATCTTCCCAGCACTGCTGCTCGTCTCCCACAGCTCCCACAGAATGGGAAAAGCCCTGCAATAGAGATGGAAATGACTTGCTTCTCCTGCCTGCCCCACTCCCACGGCCAGGACCAGCCTCTCCTCATTCAAATTACAGACCTGAGTCCAGTGTTTTGTGGTTCAGACTTCCCCTGAGTGAAAGTGAAAGAATAATCAATGTCCAATAAAATGTCCCACAGGGACAGCACTGTCCTTTCAGGTGATGCTTAAAGGGCTCCCAGCCTCCTGGCTTTGCTCAGGATTTACCTCCAGGAATTCCAAATCCATCTCAGCAGTCCCTCATTAGATATATTTTTAATATCAAATTTGTAACCAGCTTCTGTTCCTGCTCATTGCTGAATGGGGGCATGGCATAAAATTATGGTTTTTGGGGTTTTTTAAAACGCTGTTTATGCCTTGATTTGGCAGTTCTGCTGGGATTGCATTACGTAACAAGGGCCAGAAGAAAGGATGAAACTTTCACACAACACAGATGCCAGCAGGAAGCCCAGCTGCTCTGACATGGCCAGCAGCTCCAGGAGGGATTTCACTTCCTTCTAGGAACAGCTCTCAGAATTCCCTCTCTCCCTCCCTCCCATTCTCAGCTGATGCTCTGAACCTGCCCTCACCCCGAGGCACTGCTGGTTCTCATCCATGCAAAAGCTGTCCCAGAAAAACACCAGCAGGCACAGATGGCAGAGAAGGTGGTGAAACAGGGGATGCAAAAAGGATGGGCAGGATGAAAAACAAGGATGGGAGCCTGGAAATAACATTCCACATCCATCTCCCAGCACTGGATCCACAGCCCAAAGCCAAGAAAAGGCACCACAGATGGGGACAGGTCCCCCCAGCACAGACAGCTTTACATTTCCTGAGGCATTCCCACGTCCCCAGACCCTTTCCAGGCAGTTTTCCTATTTCAAAAGGGTTCAGGCAGCATCCATTACCACCTCCCAAACGCTGCAAACAGCGGCAGGGCCAGAGGCAGCTGAAGCAGCAGCACAGGTCAGGTTGCTTTCTGCATCACCCAATTAATGCTGCAAACACTTGCCCGGGCTCTGTATCAGCCCAAGCCATCAGAGTATGAAACAGCCGCTGATGCAATGCCTTTAAAAGTGCACAACAATTCCCTATGAAAGCGTGCAGAAACCAGGGCTGGGAAATGAAAGCTTTCCAAGAGAGATTTATGATGCAAACTGCTCCACTTTCACCGCTTGGTTCCTTAACCCACATCCTGCCTCCCCCGAGCCCCAGATCCTCCAGCACAGGGCAGCGAGCCCCGAATGCCCCGAGTTTTAATGAACACCCATCCCTGCTGCTCGCGAGGACAATGGACACAATCGCTCACCATTTGACCTGCTTCCCTCCCATGATCCCACTTGAACCTGTGGCCTCACAGAATCCGCAGGATCCCGGCTCCGCTCATGCCTCCTTCCCTTCTTCAGGGCTCGGCTCCTGCCGAACTCTGCCAGCCGGGCTGCCGAGGAGATTCCCGGCAGAAACAGCACACACACACACAAAACAACCAACTCAGGGGCTCGGCCGGCTCAGGGGCAAACCCGCAGCCCCCTCGAACGGGCTGGATTGCGGAGCCGGGGGGGAATTCTGCAGCCTGCCTTCGGCTCCC
The DNA here is from genome assembly GCF_014805655.1 of Passer montanus. Taxonomy (NCBI): domain Eukaryota; kingdom Metazoa; phylum Chordata; class Aves; order Passeriformes; family Passeridae; genus Passer; species Passer montanus. The sequence goes on from NW_024369596.1 coordinate 1,561,679, forward strand.
GCTGCTCTTCCTCGCAGGTTATTCGTCTCCTGCTGCTGCATTTTGGTCAGCTGCACAGCCGCTTGTTTTCATCGCAAGGCTCCGGGCTGGCCGGGGGTGTTTCTCATCCCATCCCGCCCTCCTTGTGCCGCCGAGCATCCGAGGAGCCGCCGGGGGAAGGAAGGAGCTGCTGCCGGTGCGGGGTCCCTGCGCTGCCGGGGGGATGCGGGCTCTGCCCAGGCTGCTCTCCCAGATTCCAGAGGGATGTGAGCTCTTCCCAAGCTGCTCTCCCCGATTCCAGAGGGATGTGAGCTCTGCCCAGGCTGCCCTCCCAGATTCCAGAGGGATGTGAGCTCTTCCCAAGCTGCTCTCTCGGATTCCAGAGGGATGTGGGCTCTGCTCAGACTGCTCTTCCCGGCTTTAGAGGGATGCAGGTTCTACCCAAGCTGCTCTCCCCTGCTTTAGGGGGATGATGCAGGCTCTGCCCAGGCTGCTCTCCCAGCTTCCAGGGTGCTGCGGGCTCTGCCCAGGCTGCTCTCCCAATTTCCAAGGTGCTGCGGGCTCTGCCCAGGCTCTCCCAGCCCCAGCCCCGGCTCCTCTCCCTCCCGCTGTCACTCGGGCTGTGCAGGCACAGCCTTTCTCCGAGATGCCTGGCTCAGCGGTGGGGGAGGGAATGCTGCTGGAAGGGGAGGGGAAAGGGAGAGGGATGGGTGAGGGGCTCGGCAGCCTGGGAATCATCTGATTTTTGGCGATTTTTTCCATGAATCATTTCGGCAGCCTGCGCTCGTTGGGAACTGGGAGCGCTCAGAGCAGGGAAGGAGCTGTGGATGCTGCCCTGGGACAGCTCAGCCGGCTGGAGGGGGGGGTCTCTGCACTCAATAACCTCTCTCACCAATAAAAAAAGCATCTCGTTTTTCCCAGCCAGTTCTCTGAACTGAGCTAAGCACGTTCCTCCCTGCGAGGAAAGGGAATGCATCTCGTTTTCATCGTGCAGAATTGTGCCAGCAGAGACATCCCCAGCAGCTGGAGGGGGAGAATTCTCCCAGGTTTTGATCACTTTTGGAAAGAATCTCGCTGTGTTCTGCCCTATCAGCAATAACATCACCATTGCATTGTGGAAAGAGAATCCACGATGCTATGGGGAAAAATGAAATAGAAACTGCACTGCAGGATGCACAGAGAGATTTTTGTTTACCACCAAAACACCAAAATATGAGAAAACAGCAGCCACCTGATGGGGTAGAAGAATACATCAAATATTCCAGCTCCCTTAAGTGGAGGGATGAGAGCAGGCAGCAGGATGTGGCACTCCTGAGCTCCCGGTTCAAGAGCCAAGCTCCTGTGGCATTATCCATGAAACGCTGCTGCCAAGAGCAGGATTTTTACATCCCCTGGCAGGCCGGCCTCAAAAGCACACTGCTGACATCATGTGGAGGCACCGCTCCAGCACTGCCTCCCCGCGAGCCCCATGCTCCTCCAAAAGTCTATTTATAAACACGCTCTCAATGACACGCAGCAGCACTGGGGGATAAACACCAACTCTTGTGTTTTTCTCCTCCGTTGGGCAAAGCAATCTTAATTTTCAGGTACACGGAGAATTATTGGTGCTGTGGAGCGTAAAAATTGGCCTGAGAAACGCTGGGGAAACGTCCTGCCTGCTGGGAGGCTGTCAGTGGCAATCTGTCCTTGGCAAATGAGCTCCTCACTCCCACACAGACGGGAGGGAACAGCCCAGGCAGGGGAAGGACACGGAAAATCAGAGTTGGGGCTTTCAGTGGCACTGGGAGGCTCTGAAGCAAAGAGCTGCAGCTCCCCACGTGCAGCCCTGGCCTCGGATGTGCTCCAGATGGGATGAACTGGAGCACGGCTCCACTTCCAGAGGGAGCTGCAGTTGTTCAGTAACACAGCTCTTGCTCTTCCGAGTAGTTTCTGGTTCTCTGGGGGAAAAGGGAGCGGCTTCCCTTTACTACAGAGCTCTCCATGCTGGATCAGCTCCCTCACTGGAGCAATTTTTATTGAAAACCCCTTTTTTTGGCTGCATTTTCTCACAGAAAACTGCTTCACGTTGATTCCTGAGGTTTCACCCTCCAGAGCAGCCAGGGATGCCCTTTTCCATCAGAACTGAGAGGATTTTGGTGAGGAGAACAGGCACTTTAGGCAATGTGAGACAGAGGAGACGTCTTGGCAGTAGAATTGCTCACCTGGCAAGGTGGGACTCCAGTGGCACGTGCTGCTGCCCCTCGTACTGCTGCACCAGCGCCCGCACGCTCCAGCAGGGATTCTCAATCTCCTCGTCCATGCTGCTGTTCCTGGGGGTGACAATCACAAAATGAGGGGAGCCTCACCTGAGCGCTGCTGGAATTCTCTCTCCAAAAAGCAGGGGTGGAGAGCTGAGGAAAACGCAGTAAGGAAGAGGAGACAGCTGGAAAAATGTCAATTTTCCTATCAGGGAACCCCATCTTCTTGGTGTTAAGGGAAAACAGGCAATCAGGCCTTGTTGTTTTAAACTCATCCCTAATTCTGTGACTACAAAGCTCCAAAGCTCTGGGAATGCAAGGAAACATCACAAGGACTGACTTTCCTGAAGAATTCCAAGTCCTTTGCAAGGGAAACCTTTAACATTTCATTTTCCAGTCAAAGTTACCATTTCAGCCTCCTTTCCAGACTGTTTCATGGGTACTCCCTGGAGCCAGTATCAAATGGGCAAATGACCTTCAGCTCTGTAAATGAAACCCTGCACCTGGCTCCCAGCTAAATGTCATTGCTATTATTGTTATTGTCACCCCCACAGCACCTCTGGCAAGGGGCAAATGGGATTTTCAGCATTATTCCCCATTTGTGTGGATTTTCAGCATTATTCCCCATTTGTGTGGATTTTCAGCATCCCCAGGACTCAGCATCCCCCTGGAGCAGTGGGATGAGCAATGGAGGAGCCAGAAAGGACTTGTCCAACATCCTCAGCTCTGGAAATAAAGCTCCAGATCTCTGGGGTGAAAGCCTGAATCATGTTTCCCCAAGCCTGAGAACATCTCCAAGGAGACAGCAGCAAGGGCAGCGTGGGGAGAAGGAGGCAGCACAGCTCCCTCTGCCTGGGCTGTGACTCCCTGCTCTGTTCCAGGCAGATAAAGAGAGACCCAGCTGCTGCTCTGCTGTAAAACCTGAGAACAACTGGGGCTGGCAGCAGAGCAGGTCAGTGCCCCCTCTGCGAGGGGTAGAGAGCAATGAGGTCACCTCTAGAACCTCCAGGAAGTGTAGAGAGCAATGAGGTCACCTCTAGAATTACCCTTCAGGGAGTTTAGAGAGCAACGAGGTCACCTCTAGAACAGCAATTAGGTCACCTCTAGAACCTCCCTCCAGGAACTGTAGAGAGCAATAAGGTCACCTCTAGAATTACCCTTCAGGAAGTTTAGAGAGCAATAAAGTCACCTCTACAACCTCCCTTCCAGAAGTTGTAGACATCAATAAGGAGACCTGTAGAACCTCTTCAGGAACTGTAGAGAGCAATGAGGACACCTCTAGAACAGCAATTAGGCCACCTCTAGAACTTCCCTTCAGGAATTGTAATGAGCAATAAAGACACCACTAGAACCTCCCTTCAGGAAGCTGTACAAAGTAATAAGGAGATGTTTAGAACCTCCCTTCAGGAAGTTTAGAAAGCAATAAGGTCACCTCTAGAACCCCCCTTCAGGAAATTGTAGAGAGCAACAAGATTACCTCTAGAACAGCAACGAGGTCACCTCTAGGACCTCCCTTCAGGAGCTGTAGAGAGCAATGAGGTCACCTCTAGAATTACCCTTCAGGAAGTTTAGAGAGCAATAAAGTCACCTCTAGAACCTCCCTTCAAGAAGTTGTAGACAGCAATGAGGTCGCCTCTAGAACTTCCCTTCAGGAATTGTAGAGAGCTATGAGGTCACCTCTAGAACCTCCCTTCAAGAAGTTGTAGACAGCAATAAGGAGACCTCTAGAACCCTTCAGGAAGTTGCAGAGAGCAACGAGGTTACCTCTAGAACAGCAATGAGGTCGCCTCTAGAACTTCCCTTCAGGAATTGTAGAGAGCTATGAGGTCGCCTCTAGAACCTCCCTTCAGGAAGTTGTAGAGAGCAATAAGGAGACCTCTAGAACCTCTTCAGGAACTGCAGAGATCAGTGAGGTCCCCCAGAGCCTCACCTGTGCCTGTGCCTGAACAGGTCGCGGCCGGACTGCTGGACATCCTGCCGGACATCGGCCAGCGCGGCCACTGCCCCCTGGGCCACGGCGGCGGCCGAGCGCGGCCGCAGGCTGCCCGGGGGGGCTGCCCAGCTCCTGCCCCCCGAGCCAGGGGGGCCAGCCCTGCCAGAGCCTGGTTTGAAGTGAGCAGCCAAGGCCAGGATCAGCCTCATGGTGGATTTCAAGTTGCCCTCGACGATATCTGCAGAACGCAAACGTTTGGGTGGTTAACGGGGGGTGCCAGCAGAGCTGGGGCTGCCCCGGGAGGTGAAGATAATGAAAGGCAGCAGGGCTGCTCCAGCTCAGGGCACTGCCAAGTGCCTGCCACCTCCACGGCACAGCCCTGAGCCTCCCTTTATGGCCATTTCCAGCAGTTAATTACTGGACATGTAATTACTGAGTGCTCACTCAGAAGCAGAGCAGTTACTGAGGACTTTACTGGCAGAGAATTCCCTTTTTTAAAACACCAAAGGCACAACAGCAATGCATTTCTCCAGTGCTATCAACTGTTTGCAGCACCCTGCAAATGTGAATTAATCACACTCAGTGAGGTCACACGAGAGATTTCCAGCACACTGATGTCATGGCAAAGATCAGCCACTCTCCCAGACCAAGACTTCCCAAAACAATTTAGTCAGAGCTGCTCAAAGTCCTGACTAAACCAGGGCACAGACATGTGATTGTGCGTTGTGTCTCCTCTCTGTTTCCAGCCCACGGCTTCCACTGAACCACAAATATTTTTTCCATGTCTCCCTTCACTCCAGCAGGTTTATGTGTCCTTTTGGTGAAAGATTCCAAGCCTGTATTTTTCATTACACCACCACCTGGGCTTCTGAGTCCTCAGCAGCAGGAAAAGTCACTTTTTTTCTCTGTATTCCCCATTTTTCAACCCAAACCCTTCACTAAACCAGAGGGGGGCAAAAACCCCTAACTCCCCCACAAACTGACACATGAATTCATTAATAAATTATCTGTTTAGTAGAAAACAAAGCCAGAAGCAGGATTTCAGCAGCTGAAACCCCCCCAGGGGTGGGTACCTTTAGCTGACGTCTGGTGCATGCGGATCTTTCTCGACGCCACGAACTGTAAGACTTTCTCCACATTTTCCCTCATCTCCTGCTGGCTGCTGGGGTTGAGCTCGATGCCACTCAGCTTCTCACCAGCTGAAGGGAGCAAAAAAGGTTTAACAGAGCGGGGCTGAACCCCTGGGCACTGCCAGGGGCATCGCTGGCACTGCTCTGCTCTCATGGCTGGGTGCTGCATGGGGCTTCTGGTCCTGCTCAACAGCACCCAGCACCAGGAGAAACTGGGGTTGGGGCTGTGTTGGGGTGATGGAAAGGTTTTGGGGGATGGATTTTGGCAGGATTTGTGCTGGAGCTGCCTCTTCCCAAAGCACTGAGCTCCTTGGAAAGGGCTCACCTGGTGACAAACTGAAGCACGTGGGACAGACCCACTCGGGAGGGGTTTGGAGAGCTGTCCCCCACTGGGGCAGGGGCTGAGTGTGAGGAGGAAGGAGCAGAGGGGACAATAACTCACTGCACCCCCTTTCCCTGTCCCCCTGCCCAGTGACATCAGCAAACAGGTCACTCTTCCCAAAAAACACCCCCTAACTCCATGGCAGCCCCGTGGGAGCTCCCTGCACCCCGCCAGGTTTCCCCATCTGCTCGAACTGCCTCTGAACCATAAGGGCTGTAATAGAATTGCATTTCTGATCTGATTTATGATTGTTTTCCCCTCCTCGCCAGCTCTGCCACCCCCAGCAACATCTGCCCGACAGATGCCAGAGCCAGGGCAGCCTCTCCAGACCAGAGCTGGAGCTGAGGGGGAAAAACAAGCCCAGAGGGGAGCACTGACCCACGATCTCGATGAGCAGGGCCAGGGTGACCCCATCCCGCAGGTCCTGCCTCAGGTCCTGCACGGGCCTCAGCGCCGGCTTCTTCCTCAGCTGGGAGTTCACCCAGGCCACGTAGGCCTGCAGCTGGTGCTGGAACACAAACAGAAGGTTTGCGTGGCAGGGCTCTGGCTTTTCTCTCTGATCTTTGCTTTTCTCTCTGATCCTCGCCGATCTCAGTGCCCTGCCCTGGGGAACAGCTGAGGGCTCACCCCAGAGCCTGTCTCACCCAGATCCTGCTGCCATCCCTGCCTGAGGCAGCCCTCAGGAGGAGCAGGGCTCACCCACAGCCCGGGAGCTGGGCACAGCTCACCACAGAGCTTGTATTCCATCTGCATTTAAGCCACACCAGCGCTGCCACCCCCTCCTTTGGGGGCACAGTTTGCCCCCTCTGTGCCCCGTCCCCAGCTTGCAGGAGCAGAGAACCCTGAGTTAAACACTCCAGGACAAGCAGGGGAGGTTTGCTGGAAGAGACAAGAGCCTCCCTCTGTGACACTCCTGCATGGCTCACTCAGAACACTCGTACAGCCCCTCCACGTCCTGGAGCTGCCTCAGCACTTCCAGTGGCCCAGTTTCTATTCCTGAATGCAGGAAAGCTGCCTTGGGCCCTGGGAGCCAAGGAACAGGGCCTGGCCAGCAGCTCAGGAGGGATGCTGTGTGGGGGAGAGACCAGGGAGGCTCAAACTCAGAGCAGGGAAACTCCAACTCAGACCAGGGAAACTCAAACTCAGAGCAGGGAAACTCAAATTCAGTCCAAGGAAACTCAAACTCAGACCAAGGAAACTCAAATTCAGACCAGGGAAACTCAGACCAGGGAAACTCAAATTCAGACCAAGTAAACTCAAATCCAGACTAGGAAAACTCAAACTCAGACCAGGGAAACTCAAACTCAGACCAAGGAAACTCAGACTCAGACCAAGGAAACTCAGACTCAGGTTCCTGGTCACCCTGAGGACCCACCTGGCACAAGTGACCCGAATGCCAAGAGCAGATCCCAGCCACCTCTCCCTTTGCAGCCCCTCTCTGTGACCCTCCAGGGCTGCAATCCCCCCGGGCCGGGCTGCAGAGGCACACGGAGGGTAAACAAACTGATCCACTGATGGGATTACCTCCCTTTTCACTAAGCTTCCCATTATTGTGCCCGTGCAGCAGCTTTTAAGCCCCCATTCCATCTGATCTCAGCAGTGCCGGGCAGACTTGGTGCTTTTCCAGCCCATCAAAGTCACAATCTGGTCCCAGCCTGGCTCTTTAGTTGTCCTGACCCAGGAAATCCAGCCTGAATGGGGTCTGCTGCCTCGGAAAGGTGCCCGGAGCTGTGGGAGGCAGCTCTGCTCACTCAGCACAGCCTGGGGGCTGCAAGGGGCTGCCCCGGTGCCTCTGGGGGAAAAGGGAGCAGGAATGGCAAATCTGATCCGTCTGGGCTGGAGCAGACCTGGCCTGCCCTGGGGAGGGGCTCTGCAGCTCCTTCTGCTGGAGTGGAGCCCCACAAGTCTTTATTTTGTATTTTTCTAATCATTTTAGGAGCTGGCAGCGATTCGCCAAGGACACAGCCCCTCCCAGCCTGCAGAAAATCTGCAGGTTTTGGAGGAGTCTCTGTGGCACTTCTGTCTCATTTAGAGGAAAAACCCTTTCACCAAGCAGTTTGTTTTCTGTTCCTCCTCTCAGAACATTCCTCGTGCATTCACAAAAAAAAGAATTTTTGGCAAGATTTTAGTCTCTATCTCTTAAAAGCAGGGGGAGGTTGTCAGTGTTGTTATTAGTAAAAAATTAAAAAAAGCCATTTCTAAATCCCACAGCCGTTACATTTTAAACAATGAGTATTCAAAGGAGGCTTCTGAGGCAATGGAACTGGGATGTCACCAGGACAAAGTGGTTTCAGCCCCATGGCTGCTGTAATTCTGCAGACTTACACTTCATTACCAGACTCACTTGGTTGCTTTTGGGTTTTTTCCATTAAACATCAGATTTTCCTGCAGGCGTTCAGACAGTTGGACTGAAGAGCATTTCCTAACTTTGTACCCAAAATCCTGGCAGACTGAGTGACTTCAGCAAGAGCCTCGGATTGCTGCAGGACTCAAAAATCCAGGGAGGGAGCTGTCACTGCTCCAGCTGAGGGGAGCACGGGATTGGACCTCCCAAGGAAATGTACCAGAAATAAAAGTTGAGCGACCTAAAAATGGCCAAGTGCTGTGAAATGCAGGAAGGGACAAAGCCCCCGAGCTGCTCAGCAGAAACCCCAAGGGCAGTTGGTGAAGCTGGAGACTCCAAAATGCTTCACTCCTCCATCAGCTGGGGAAGAACAAAGGGCATTGTGGGCTGCGCCTTCAACACAGCCACCTCAGTGCTCACATTTCCACCTCTAAACCCACAGATTCAGGCCTCAAAAAAAATGGAAATATTTTTTTGTCACCCCCTCAGCATTCTGTTTGTTTCAAGCCCCAATGCAGCTACTTCAACACGGCCCTAAATATTACCCCAGCAGCGTGGTTCTGCTTGGGTGGGCACCATTCCTGCCCCTTCCCCTGGGAAATACCCCAGGAATCAACTTCCAGCACAGGGAGGACAAAGATCTGCTGGGAAGTGTCCTGCCCTGGGAGCAGCAGCTCTTCCCAGCCCATCCCACCCCACCAAAACACTCCTGAGCTGCAGAAATGCCCCAAACCCAGGGGTTCCACCCCAGTTTGGGGCTGCAGGATCACAGCAGCCACTCTCAGCTCCTCTGAACCAACTAAATGCCAAAATAAAAGGTCTGGGAACATGCAGGAACTCCTCAAGGGTTCCTGCTTCCCCTGCACTTTGGTTTGAGCCCAACCTTGGAATTTTCAGGGCTCAGGCTGCTCAGCTCCTCACCAACACTTCTTCCAAACCCAGAATTTTTCAGAAGAACACCAGCCTGGCGTGGGGTTTACTTTACAGAACACACATTATTTAGGATTATGGTGGAGCTAAGCTTAATCCTGTTTACATTAACACAGCTTTGTGTTCCAAAAAAAGCCCCTTTTACCTGTACCTTGCATGGGGAGGAGCAGCAGCTGCAGCTGAAGGGAGCTGGAGCCCAGCTTGCTGCAGGCAGGGATTTGTGGGGTGTTTTTGTCTCACTCAGGGCAGGAAAAGGTTTTTAAAGCAAGGTTTTGGAGACTACAAGACATCCCAACAGAGAAAATTACAGGTTGGGATATATGAGGTTAATTTTTACCTCTCTGGGATTAAAATATTGGTGTTGAACAATGGACAAAATCATTTTTCCAGCAAGGAGGGCCTGCCCTGCTCACTCTCATCTTCCAGTAGATCCTGTGACCCTGTTTCCTTCTCAAACAGATCCCTCCTCTACATTCATTTGATGAGCTTGAATCCATCCTTATCACTGGGTTTAGGGACTCGCCCTGCTAGGATGAGGTTTTTGGGGCTCTTTACACTGAATTCCCTTTGTGAACTGTTTGATAACCTGGAATCCATCATTACAGTTTGACTGAGGGGATCACCCTGCTAGAATTATATTTTTGAGGCTCTTTACGTGCACTGGATGAGGTTTTTGGGGCTCTTCACGCCCATTTCCCTCTGTGGCACAGTTCTGGCCACTGCCCAAGCCCCAGGGCTGCCGAGGTCAGCCAGAAGGATGAAAGGAATTCACTGTTCCTCCCCCCAGAGCCCTGAGCCAAAGGTCTGCAGCAGCCTAATTGCATCAGGTTGAGGCCCTCTATGATTTCTAAGCTTTCTGACATTACCTTAATTAGATGGGGACTGTAATTTTCCACCCAGCCTTCCTCCAGTTTGCTGATTAATTTGTTGTTGTTGTTCTAGGAGGCCTTTGTAGAAGCAGAAAGCACAAACTCCCAAGCAAATAAAATGATTCCCTCTGCTCTAAGGCAGCAAAAAAATTTTTTTCCCCTCTCAAAATTGATGCTTGAATGTTTTTCAATGTATTGAGATGCATCCAACAGTGAAAACCACGCAGTTATGAGCACGGGGAGGCCAGAATGTCCCCACAGGAGTTCTCCTCCATAAAACTCCGAATTTAGAGCAGGTGTTGATTTCCAGAGTGCCCAGCTCTCCAGCAGGACCTGGAATCTTTGACTGAAGATTTTCCACCTTTTCCTCAGTTCTTTCTTTACCCATTAACAGCTTAAGTGTAAGCAGCAAGGCCCTGTTCCATCCAAACTCTCCAAATTATTTCTGCCATTTTCCAAAATTTCTGCCATTTTTTCTGCCATAATCCAAAATCCATATTTTGGATTTTCACTTCTTGTAAAGCCAAAAACTGCCATGGCCCATTCCAGAGTCATCCAGCTGCCAGTGCAGGATGAAGTCATTCCCACCTATGCCTAAATTCACTGGCATTTCATTAATTTTGTGCTGTGAAAGGACTTAATTATGCAAATTCAAGATCCTGCAGCAGCAGCACCTCTCACATGATGCTCAGCAGGTACCTGAGGCCCCTTTCCCACCCAGACAGAGCTACAGGCAAAAAACAAAGGCAAAAAGTGGCAAAGAGCTGAGCTCTGAGTGCAGCTTTGGAGCACGATTCACCCTGAGCTGTCTGATGGTTCCCCTGCAGAGCCCGGGGTCTGCCCAGGCACTGACACATCCCCCGGTGCTCTGGGGAGGAGAAGGAGCCTTGTTCCTCCTTCAGAGCATCCCCACCCCCAGGCAGGGACAGGCAGCTCTGAGAGGAGCCTCGGCTCCTCAGGACACCCAAAACCTGCAGGCAGGGACTTTGCAGGGGGAGGGACACCCAGGGAGGCTCCCTGGCCCAGGGTGGCACATTTAGGAGGCAGAATTTTGGATTCCCTCTGCCCGTGACTTGCTGGGAGTGTGGCATCTCCTTTTCCTCTTTCTACCCATAAAGCAGCTGCAATAGTCTTCATGTTCCTGGTCAAATGAAAAAATTTAATTTTTTTTAATGGTTTGTGGGGTTTTTGGGGTTTTTTTGTGAGTTTTTGGGGATTTTTTTGTTGTTGTTGTTTGTTTGGGGTTTTGTTTGTCTGTTTGTTTGTTTTGTTTTGTTTTGTTCTTTGGGATTTGAAAAGCAGAAATCTGTGAGTGCTCCTGTGCAAATGCTCTGCAAAGACAGCCTGCCAAGGCAGGGATTGAGTCCTAACTGCTCCCCCCTAATCCTACAGAGCATCAAATACTTGCTGAGGAGTCCCACTGCTGCCCAGGCACCAGGATTTGGGGGGAAAACTGACAACAGAGCAAGGACAGCTCTGCTGGAGCACATCTGGGGGTAAATCCAGGCGTGGGCAGCCCCAGCTGTGTTTTCTGTCTGTGCTGGGGGCCTGGAGGGGTTTTAGGGCAGCCCAGTCAGGTCAGACACCCTGCACAGGGTTCCTCAGAGCCAGCCCAGGTTAAACCCTCCCCGTGGCTTTAACAGGGTGGGCAGGTGTGAAATGCTGCCAGCCTGGCCCCAAAACAGAGCTGGGGTGATGAGCCAGCTCGCTGTGTCCAGCAGGGATTCAGTGGGGCTGAGCAGGATGAGGGAGCCAGGAGTCAAAACAGCTCTCCATGGTGAATCCTATTAACCCTAAAAATAGCCCTGGCGGCAGGACAGGGTGAGCGCCAGCTCCTCGTGCTCAGATCACCCCGCCGAGAGCTTTTGGTCACAGATCAGGACCTTGCCCCGAGGGGAGCACAGCCAGAAAATAACCCCAAATAGGGTTAAACCACCAAAATCCCCCCCAGGGTAGTGCCCAGGTGAGGAGTCACACCTGGCAGGCAGGGTGGCACCTCCACCCCTCCAAGGTGAAGGGGAGGGTGTGGGAAATGCAGGACTCACCCCCTCAGCTGAGAGCCAGGGGAAATTCTCCATGGAGCACAGGGTGAGGGACAGAAGAGCCCTGCAGCACTTCTGCTTCCCCAGCCCAGAAATTGGGGAGATTCCCCCCGTGGGGAGCTGACCCCGCATTTCACTTTGCCCTCCTTGCCAAAAAACCTCTGCTTGGGCCCTCCAAGGCTCGCTGTCCTCTCTGGAACGGATTGTTGGTTCAACATAACCTCGAAAATAGTTCTTTTAAATGACTCACTGCGCACAAGCAGCCACATAATTAAGTTTGCCGCAGGAAATGATCCTCCAGCTGGAAAAAGAGAAGGTGTGCTATTGTTAAAATGCGGCTCGGGGCTGCCAGGCCCACTTGTGACACGTTTCTCTGCGCCCCATCTGTTTTCAAGAGCTGCCAGAAGTGTCAGCACATAAATAAACTGCATTTCCCCGAGGAAAGGGAGCGGGCTGGGGCCACATGGACAGAGTCAGAGCAGATGAGACCCCTCTGTGCGGTTCCCTTTCATTATAAACTGCTGCTTTTAGCAGCCACGCATCCCCAGGGCCCCATCCAGCTGTGCCATTGCATTATTGATCTGCCTGGGAGCCGGAGAAGTCCCCACAAACAGCAGGGAAACACCTTCAAGGCAGGGCAGGCCATTAATGAGGGGCTTTAATGCCCACGGGGGGGGCTTTGCTGCATCTCAACATCAAACAAAACCATCCTGGCTTCAGATGTCTGCAGGTGACAGCGTCCACCAGGCTCTGGCTCTGGAAGGAGAGGGAAAAAGGGAAATAAAGGGGCTCGAAAGTGACAATTCAGCAATTTCGGGGCGCCTTGAGCAGGATGTGACTCCTCGCACGGTGGAGAAAGCAGCAGTGCAGGGAGAGCTGTGCAGGAGGACAATGCAGCGCTAATTAGGGGATAATTGGGCTGCTGAGGTGCCCTCAGTCGGAGGGATGGAGAGGGAGAGGGAAAAGCAGGCAAGGGGACAAAGGAACCTCCCCGGAGGCTCTCGGCTGTGCTGGGTTCGCTCAGCACAATAAATAACAATAAACACAAACAATGTGTTTATTCACACCTTAATTTCTGTGTAAATAAACACCGAAACAGGCAAACAGGGACGGGCACAGCTGGTGATCGCCCCAGCACGAAAATGAGAGCTCCTCTCTCATTTCCAGCCTGTGATGCACATCCTTGGCAAATCACAGCTCCTCCCTCTAAACCCAGTTTAGTTTTACTTTTGTTGGGGGCTGTGAGGAGGCAGAGACCCCGAGAATCTGTTTTTTTCTCGTGGGAGAGGGAAGTTTCTTCCCGTGGGTAAAACCAGCCAGGGCCAGGCACCGAACACCGCTGGGGTTCGCTCCCATCACTGATTACTCTTAATAAATAAGTTACTAATTGCGCCTGAGGAGGATGTGCTGCCCCCGAGCACAGGAAGTTCGAGCGTGATCTAAACCCAGACCTTGGCTGGCTAAAAATGAGCCTGACACTGTGAGGAGGAGGAGGAGGAGGAGGAGGAGGAGGAGGAGGAGGGGATGGAGCCATTCCAGCCCAGCCCGGGGAGCGCTGGGGCCGGGGCAGGCTCAGGTTTCACCCCCAGTTGGTTTTCCCGGAGGGGAGAGGAGCCGGGAAGCCCAGCAGGGATGTCCGGGGCTCATTTTCTGTGGATATTCATTTTCTGTGGTATTCATTTGAGGAGGAGGAGGAGATTTTCTGTGGATACATTCATTTTCTGTGGATATATTCATTTCCTGGGCTCGTGGAAGCACAGCACCCAGGAGCTGCACGGCTCAGGAGTCACCCACCAGTAAACAGAAAGAATAAAACCCCCCAAAAGTGAGAGATAAAGTAGCGGCAGTTCTGTGGTTCCAGCAAATCCCCCTCGGTTTTTCTTCCTTTTCAGCTCACAGACACAGATCGTGTTCCTGCGTGGGCTGCCCGGACACTGCTGTGTGTAAACACCCAACAAAACTCATTTTTTGTGCCCTCTAAAGCGGGAAGTCCCATCTCTGGGATTCCCATCTCTGCCGTTTCTTGGTGCATGTCCTTATTTTACAATTCATTACTCCCCTAGCACAACAGGCGAATGAAAAACACTTTGAAAATTACATTTTCCCCACCAAGTTGAATTCCAGTCCCCTGAGGATCCAATTTTCGGAAAACGACGGGGAGGAAAAGCCCGAACAGCTTTTTGCCAGCCTCTCCAAGCAATGCCAGTCCATAAAGCAGATTTACAGCCCCCAGCACACAGACACCGCGCATCCCTCGGGATTTCACCCACCAAACGCTGCCCCACAGCCTCCAGCAGCTTGTTTGATTTCCCGGGACAGCAGCAAAGCAGCGGGAAGAGCACAAACCCCCCGAGCTTCACCAACCCCTCCTGCAAAAACTCCTCACCCAACTCCCGCCGCAGGACGAACCTCGCTGCTTCCCCCCGCGTTCCCCGCCGCACAACTCTGCCCCGAACCACCCCGCCTTCCTCCGGGGGAAGCTCGGGGACGTGGCTTTACCTCGGTGAAGCCCTCCTGAAGGATATCCAGCAGATTCCCCCTGGCCAGGCAGGCGAGCATCGTCCCGGGCGAGCGGCCGGGGGGCTCAGGGGCTGCGGGGCCGCGCTGCCGGCGCCTCGGGGCTGCTCTCCCTCCTCTTCCTCGCGAGCACAAAGGCCGGCAGCTCGCGGGGAAGGGCGCTCATGGTCCCATCTGTGCAGGCCGGGCAGAGCGGAGCCGGAGCGCGGCTCGCTGTGGGCGTGCTCGGCGGGAGGAGGGGGCGCAGCGGGCAGGGATGTCACCGCGTTGTCACGGCAACGCCGCGGCTTCACGAGATGCAGGCGCGGGGGGAAAAAAACATCTGAAACCCATTTCCAGCCAAAAGGATTGAAAAAAAAATCCTCCCGGACCCGCTGCGTAAATGGGATTTTTCAAACCCGCCATACACAGCGAGCTCTGCTGGCTGTGGGGGGCGAGAGGAGGAGGAGGAGGAGGAGGAAGGAAGGGAGGTGATGCCTTGCACGGGGAGCAAAGCGATCTTCTCTCACCGAGAGGTGATGGTTCTGCGGCCACAGGAAGCTGCAAGGCAGGCCACGACAGCCGGGAGGTTTGCAGGTTTGAACATTGCGGTTTTCAGCGAAAAAACAATCATAAAACTCCCCCCAAAGCCCGAGAGAAAACGCTCAGACAATTAAACACAACCCCACGCCAATAAGCGCACCCATCACAGAAACAAGTATCGGGTGTCCCCAGGCTGCTCTCGAAGTTGGTGTCACCTTACAGGAGGTGCCCAGGGAGACAGAAAGAAAAGGAAAATCAAAGTGGAATGGGTGAAAACCGCTCCAGGCAGAGGGCACAGAGCGGCACTGCCCGCACCGACCCCGCTGCCCTCCCAAAATGTCTTGCACGCATTTCTAAGTGTGAGACGCAGTTAAAAACAAACTTTTTTTTTATTATTATTTTTTCCCCTGCCTAAGTGTTGAAGCATCCCGAGGAAAAATCAATGGCATAATTTCACGATTTTAGCCTGGCACAGCTAAAACACGGAAAGAAAAGCAACAGGTCGCTTCCCTCTGTAACCAGCCCCAAAGGAGGCAGTTCCTTCTCCTCCCGTTTTCATTTATTCACGTTTGCTCTCCCTGCTTTTCATAATTCCGTTCGAGAGGAGATTTTTATGTTTTCATCGGTTCTAATACCACATCTGTTAAGCAAAACAACAGATTACAGCGAGGCTTTGCACAAAGCCTCGTAAGCTGGAGCTGCTGGGGGTTGGAGCCTTGATCCCGTTTACTTTTGAGCTTCAAAATGCCATTAAATAAATATTTAACCCCGTTTTTTAATGCAATTGAGTAGCTTATGCCTGTGCAATTCCAATAAAATTTGGTGGGAAAACGAAGTGGTTCCCCCATGAGACAAAAAGCGACCTAATTTTGAAGGAAAAAAACAACAAAACACACTCTGAGCTTCCACTGTGGACTTTAAAATGCTCTTCTCGACTAATAATTTACTACATTATTGCATTATATATATTTACCACCTGTGTTTTACATGGTAAACACAAATTCACAGGGGATTTACAACATGACAAAGAGGATGCTGAGATTTTTGGGTCGACCAAGAAGAGCTGGGACTGCAGTCTGGGATGCAGGGGCTCCCTGCCATCCCCTCTCCCTCCTGCCCCAACACCAGCCCAGCAAAGGCAAAATGTTCCAAATGTTCTCCTTTCCCTGCCGGGCTCAGGTACAGCCCTGCTCAGAGGTTTTCTCATCAAAGATTTCCTTCTGCAGGAGGTTTTTTTTTAATCTCTGCCTGAATGGCAGGGAATAGAAACCAGGCTGGACGTGCTGAGCCATTCTCTGTCCATTGTGGGGACACAAATGGGCACGGGGGGGTTGTGTGGGCTAAAAATAACCTTTAAAAATTAAATTGCACTTCTCCCTTTGTGCTTGACCCCCAAGTTTCCAGCTGCTTGTGGCAGGGAAAGTTTTTTGCTGTCAGTTTTACACGAGAGGTGCTCTCAGTGCTGCTTTTGCAAGAATCCTCTCGCTAACAGGAACATTCAGAATTCTCAGCTTCAGAATTCTCCCTGAATTTTCCGAAGGAATCCTCTGCCCGGTGTCTCCAACCCCCAGCTGCTTGTGGCAGGGAAAGTTTTTTGCTGTCAGTTTTACATGAGAGGTGCTCTCAGTGCTGCTTTTGCAAGAATCCTCTCGCTAACAGGAACGAAGCTTCAGAATTCTCCCTGAATTTTCCGAAGGAATCCTCTGCCCGGTGTCTCCAACCCCTCGGGGCGGTGACACACAAAGGATGCCACCAAAGGGTGCCCCAGCAGCTGCCCCCGGGGTGGGAGAGCCCAGGCCAGGCGTGGTGGCTTTGGGCTGGTGGCATTGCCATCTCCTGGCCACTTCCAGCATGACCCCAGCCCTCGTCCTTGCACACTTCTGGTCACTAAATCGGGGCTGAAAACAAAGGAGGAATTCCTGGCTCGGGGATTCCTGGGGCAGGAATTCACCCGGGGGGTTTGTGACTGCAGCAAGAACCCAAAGAGCTGCCTAAGGCCACCCCAAACTCCTCTGAGGCACCAAAAGGGACAGAAGGGACACCAAAAGGGACAGAAAGGACACCAAAAAGGACAGAAAGGACACCAAAAAGGGACAGAAGGGACACCAAAAGGGGACAGAAGGGACACCAAAAGGGACAGAAAGGACACCAAAAAAGGGACAGAAAGGACACAAAAAGGCCGCTGGGAACTCACAGAGGCTGCAGGAGGCTGGGGGGGGTGGCAGGGCCCCGTGCCCATCAGAGTCCCCATGCTGGATGTCACCTCAGTGTCAAGGGGGGTCCCAGCACCCCTGAACCTGAGGGGGACAGCAAATCCATCAGGGATTGGGATGGGATGGGATGGGATGGGATGGGATGGGATGGGATGGGGTGGGATGGGATGGGGTGGGACGGGATACGGTGGGTACCAGCACCCGCACTCCCGGCCCTACCTGCTCCCGGCGCGTCTCCGGTTGCCACGGCAACGGGGGCGGGATGGGGCGGGATGGCGCTGGCTCCGCCCCGGGATCGGGGGCCGGGATGGGGATCGGGATCGGGATCGGGATCGGGTCGGAGCCAGCTCGGGGAAGCCCCTGCCCAGCCCCGCACCGCCGCCCCCCGAGCGGGACCCTGTGTGTTCCCCCAGCCCCGCAAAGCCTCGCCCAAAGTGCGGATTCCTCACTTAAAACTGAATATCGCATCTTTAATGATACATCAGCTCTCGTCTGGCACACACGGCAGGCGCGGGCACTGCGGGAGATTTTAATATTCAGTGCAAAACAGAGTCCTTCAGGAAAATCTCTACTGCAGAACACGTGGATTCCACAATTCCCCACGGAAAACCTGGGGAAATCACCGGAATGGGAGCGTGGAATTGTCTCTAGGATGAGCTGTCCTTCCAGGAACGGCCCCGAGGGTGGTGTGGAAGCCGGAGCTCCTTGGGGAATGGGAGATAAAGAACCATTCCAGGGGCTCGGGCACTCATTAAAACACGTAGGAAAAAGGGAAGATTGGTCCTCAAACATTTCCACCTTGGCAAGCACAGCACAGAAAAATAAAGAGCAGCTTTATTTTTCACCACGAGCAGGAGCTCCTTCATGCTTTTCCCACCTAGCTGAGTTATAAACTGCAAAGTTCTGTGTGTTTATAAAAGAAACCATCTCCAAACTCTGCCAGTGCCCGGGGCTGCCCCAGAAGCTGCTCTGCAGGCCCTGACTGAGCAGCAGAACGTGCCAGGCCTTGCTTTAGTGCCTGCAGAGGGGCTTTGGGGAGCCCTGGTGCCCTCCCAGTGCTGCCCAGTTTGCACCATTGCTACGCTGAATTGTGGACACTATTTCAAACCCAGAAAGAGAGGTGGAGCTGATGGCCCCACGAGGTGTGTGCTCTGTGTCACTGGGTTTATAACCAGGGCTGGCAGCACAAAATGAGGGAAAAGTGGAAGCAAAGTCCAAAGTCTCCTCTGAAGCTGCCCAGGGTTCATTCCCAGTGTCCCAGGCAGCTGCTGGACTTGGAGAAGTGCCCTAAACAGAGGCAGCTAAACTTCCAATTTCCCCTGGTTTCACTTCCAGTCCCAGCCAGGAGCTCTCTCCTCACTTGTTTGCACAGAGGAGTGAGGGTGCACCTCTGAACAGCCCATCAGTGACAGAAATGGTTCTGCACCCTCCTAATTCTGCATTTCTGGCTGCCAGGTGCTGTGCCCTTTAGTCCTGAATTCCTGAATCCACAAAGGCAGCACCAAAATCTCCCATTGTGCTGAATTCCTGAATCCACAAAGGCAGCACCAAAATCTCCCTTTAGCGCTGAATTCCTGAATCCACAAAGGCAGCACCAAAACCTCCCTTTAGTGCTGAATTACCAAAGGCAGCACCAAAACCTCCATTTAGTGCTGAACTTCTGGATTCCCAGAAGCAGCATGAAAACCTCCCTTTAGTCGTGAATTCCTGAATTCCCAGAGCAGCACCAAAATGTCCCTTTAGTGCTGAACTCCTGGACTCCCAGAGCAGCACCAAAACCTCCCTTTAGTGCTGAATTCCCAAAGGCATCACCAAAGCCTCCCATGTAGTTCTGAATTCCTGGATTCCCAAGGGCAGCACCAAAACGTCCCTTCAGTGCTGAACTTCTGGATTCCCAGAAGCAGCATGAAAACCTCCCTTTAGTCCAGAATTCCTGAATTCCCAGAGCAGCACCAAAACCTCCCTTTAGTGCTGAATTCCTGAATTCCCAAAGGCAGCGCCAAAACCTCCCTTTAGTGCTGAATTCCTGAATTCCCAAAGGCAGCATCAAAACCTCCCTTTAGTGCTGAACTCTTGAATCCACAAAGGCAGCACCAAAACGTCCCTTCAGTGCTGAACTCCTGGACTCCCAGAGCAGCACCCCCAAAGGCTGGAGCTGTGCCACAGCAGGGATTTTCTGCCCGCAGCCCTGAGCCTTCAGCAGCTCAGCCACCTGGCAGGGCTGGCAGGAGCTGGCTGCCAGCTCCAGGGACAGCTCCCCCAAGGGGAGCAGGCGTTTTTCCCCGCACAATCAGACGGGAAACTCCTCAGTGAGAACGTCCGAGGTGGGACACACACCTCTCCCAACTCCCAGCCGTGCTCACAAGGTCTCCTTGCACCCACAGCTGTGACCTCCTCTTCCTGCTGCAAGACGAGGGCGAGGCCACGGAGTCCTTTAGACCAAGGTCCCGTTTTTGCTGTCGTACTTGAGCCTGGCCCTGGGGAAGTTGAGCGTGGCGTACTCGGTGGAGTTCTGCAGCTGCAGGCTCCTGAGCTCGGCCGCCGAGCGCTGCCCTGCCCTGGACAGCACCTGGATGTCGGCGTAGTGGATGCTGTCCTCCTGCTGCCCGGCCCTGGGCCCGCCCAGCGTGGCATACACGGGCACCTCTGGCACGTCTTCATACGTGGGGACCGCGCCTGGCACAGCCTGCTCAGAGAGAGAGAAAATGAGATGAGTACTCCCAGAATCGGCCTGAGGGACTTGAGGGAGCTGGGGGTAAATTATTAATATAAATGACCTGGAAGTGGTGCTTTCCTACTCTCTGTAGGTTATTATTATTAATGACCTGGAAATGGTGTTTTCCTGCTCTCTGTAGGTTATTGTTATAAAGGACCTGGAGGTGGTGTTTTCCTACTCTCTGTAGGTTATTGTTATAAAGGACCTGGAGGTGGTGCTTTCCTACTCTCTGTTTCCTTGTTTTTCTCAAAGTTTGTAAGAAGGGCATCTTATTAATTAGCTGATCAGGTGAAAATGGATGAACTAAGTGACCAATGAATCTGCCTGGATGGGAGCAGCTTATAAAAAGGAGCAGTTCCAAATATCCAGCACGTTATATCAATCAGCCTGTGGTGAGTCTGTGTCATTTTTACTCAACAGTGACATGGGGGACATGTGAGGGGGAAAAAGCTCTGGGAACTCAGCTCCCCACGCTGCCCCAGCCTCTGGCACCCCTGATGGGTTTCTCTTTGAGCCAGGTTTTAGGAGCTCTGAGAAACCATCACACCTGAGATAGCCCAGCCACCCCAAACAGCATCAAACCAGCAGGATGGCTTCTGAGGCAGGGCTGGAAACAAGAAAAGGTTTAATAAAAGGCAAAATAGCAAAGCTCTTACAGAGAAAAACTGAGCCAGGGGCAAGAGGTCCTTGCTGCTGCTAAAACACCCCACAAAAGTGATTATTTCCACAAAAGTGATTATTTCCTTTGTTCTTTTCTAGTGAATTACCTAGGCAGGACCTCTTGGCCTCTGTCCAGGTGGCAGCCCCAGGTGTGAGGTGAAGCCCCAAAGGTCCCATGAGGTGTCTTTGGGACAGAAACTTCTGGGCTTTTTGCCTCTTTAAGCAAAGATTAATTTGGTCATTCCCTCCACAGGGGGCACATTCCTACAGGCAGGGGGCAAAAAATGTGGGAAAAGCCACGGGCTCTGTGCCCAGCAGGAGAGGGTTCTTGGCTCTGGGTTCTGCCCGTGCCCTCGCAGCCCAGGGAGCTCAGGGCAGCTCTGTCCCCTCCACACACACTCAGGGAACCCCTCTGGGGAATTATTTACCTTCCTGCCAGGCTGCTGCTGTTGAGCCTCGTGCCTCCCATTAGCTCCTGCAAAGGAAACAGCAGGAGGTCAGCCCAAACCAGTTTGTTGCTCAACCTTGGGATGCAGCGATGCTGTGTGAGCCCCCCCCCGGGCACAAATCAGATTTCCACCTCATCTGACTCCCGCAGCCCTGGTGTGTCCAAGAAGAAAGCCTGGCCTTGTTTCTTTGGGAGAAATGAGGTTTTCCAGGATGGCAGCACGCCGTGGAGCGCAGAGCTCTTGGCAAAGCCACAGCCACAGCACAGAGAGCTTCTTGTCAGGCCCTCGGAGAGTCAGATCCTCTTCAACTTTGTGATTTCCTCTGCTGCCTGGCAAACATGTTTTGCCCAGCACGGCCCAAAGGCCACAGGACACGGCTTGAGGAGTGCCCTTGATCCTGGGAGTGCTGTCAGAGGGATGTTTGCAGCTCCTGCCCTGCTGGAGAGCCCTTGGCTGTGTTTTGAGGAGTTTGGTTGTTCTAAAGGCATTGCTAAAGTCCCTTCCCTCCCCAGATTCATGGCACACCACCCTCCTTGCTTTAAGATTTAAAGAAATGCTGCCTCAAGCTCCTCCTGAGGAAGGTTCAGTGCAAAAGGAGCACGGGGGAGCTCAGCCTGAGGCTGGGCACGGATGTCACCTCCCCAGGGCTCTGTCACTCACAGCACTGTCACACACCTTACCTTGCTTCTCCTTCTTCCTCTTGAAAGGTGAAGGACACTTCCTGCAATCAGAGAGACACAACAGCCCTGAAAAAAGGTCTCCGAGTTTTCCGCTGCGAGAAAACTGAAAAACAACTTCTAGCTTCAACTGTGATGTACCAACTTTAGTGACTGGAGAATAGTGACATGAATGTGGTAATTACAGTGGTTATGATGGGCTATAGGTAAAGGTCAAGGTATAGATTGGTTCTTCTGTATGAAGATGCTCAGCAAAGAAAAGCATAGAATGCATTGTAACCAAAATTAAAGGTCCCAGGCCTGCCTCAGCTGGAGCTGCCAGCTGCAGGCACAGGCTCTGTCCCCCACACCCTGGGCTGCTGTGACACCTCGGATACAACAAACTGCATTTGGAGGGGCTGCCTGGAGTCCCCCAGCCCTCATTGCAGCTCTCACAGCAGCAGAGCCCTGCACGGGGCTCAGGGAATGCCGCGTGTCCCACAGGCTGAGCATGGCACAGAGCAGTGCCCCGGGCAGGGCTGGGCCTGTGCCAGCTCCAGGGCTGTGCAGCCGTGCCCTGGCACTGCTGTGGGAAAACAAAAACCCCGGGAATGCCGGCAGGGAGCTCTGGAATGGGCAGTAATGATTAACCAGGCTGGGCAGGGCAGGGTGGCCGAGGCTCCAGCGCTGCCACAGGGGCACCTCCTGCCCTCCACGGGCAAAATCTGGGGGCTCTCCTCAGGAATTTGGGCTTTAACTCACAGCAGAACCCCTCTGTGGGGCTCTCACAGCCTCCTCCTCTGTCTGCAGCGTCTCCTCCTTGCCCAGGTTTGTGTGGAGAGCACTTCCCTTCCTGCCAGCAGCTAGGCACAGAGGATTTCACCAAACCAGCACCTTTTGGGACATTTCCCTTCTCCCATTTCCCTCCAGCATCCAGACATGAACTATTTCACCACACCAGCACCTTTTGGGATATTTCCCTCCCTGCCAGCACCCAGGCATGGAGGATTCCACCAAACCAGTATCTTTTGGGACATTTCCCTTCCTCCATTTCCCTCCTTCCATTTCTCTCCAGCACCCAGACATGAAGTATTTCACCAAACCAGCTCCTTTTCTGAAATTTCCCTTCCTGCCAGCAGGATTCCACCAAACCAGCACCTTTTGGGGCATTTCCCTCCCTGCCAGCCCCCAGGCATGGAGGGTTTCCCCAAACCAGCCCCTGTGGGGCAGAGCAGCAGCTCCGTCCCTCTCTGGGCAGACATTCCAGGCTGCCTCCCTCGGTGCAGGGAGCACTGCAGGCAGCGTGTGGGCTGCAGCTATTCCTGTCTGCAGGATAATCACAGCCAGGCATCTCCCCGGGAATGGGGACACGTGTGCCACGGGAAATGGGAGCAGGGAAAGCTCTGCCCTGCTCTCCAAAGCTGAGAGGATTCTCCAGGCAGCACCCACAGCCCTGCTCCTGCCTCTCCCCGTGCCCAGGCCAGGCTGATTCCTGCCCCACACAGTCCTGGGGCCTGGATTTGGGCAGCTTGCCCTGTCTGTGCCCCTTTATTGGTGAGAGCCTGGGCCTGCCCTGCACGGGCAGAGGAGCCGGACCCGAGGGCACAATTCCTTCATCAATGACCTCCCAGACAAGCCTCTCCCCGTGCCCAGGCCAGGCTGATTCCTGCCCCACACAGTCCTGGGGCCTGGATTTGGGCAGCTTGCCCTGTCTGTGCCCCTTTATTGGTGAGAGCCTGGGCCTGCCCTGCACGGGGCAGAGGAGCCGGACCCGAGGGCACAATTAATTCCTTCATCAATGACCTCGCAGACAGAATCAATTTGCTGTGACAGCTTTTCTTTACAGAGCTCACACTGTGCCCCGGGCACGCCCTGATCGAGCCCTTGCCTGCTGGGTGCCTCATTTACGCCCTGCCACAGGGCAGAGGAAATGAAAATGGGAGTTTTGGTGGTGGCCAGCTTTCCACCTCCCACCTTCAACTCCTGCCCCGAAATCCCAAACTCCTCGAGGCTCGGGGCTTGGAAGAACTCGCTGTCCTCAGCTGCTGAGCCTTCCTCCACTAGGTGATGCTGTGCCTCTTGGAATTATTAACAACCGGATGAATTTCTCGCACTTTGAACACCCGCAGCGTCGGAGGGAGAACGCCCTGGGAGCTCCGTCTGCAATTCACGGCTCTTCCCCTGGCAGAGCTGAAAATATTCCCACTTGGCAGCGGGTGCTGCCCTTTCTCTGCGAGCAGGAGGTGCGGGGCACAGCAGGAGCCAGGAGGGATTAAAGTGCCGCCCCCCCTCCCAGGGAGAAAGAGCCCCAGCATCCCAACAACGCGGATTCCCCGAGCAGAAATAAACCCCGGCCAGGCGCGGGCAGGGACAGGGGCTGGGACAGCTGAGGGCAGGGCCTGAACCCCTCAAAGGGACAGCTTGTGGGAGCTGTGGCACGAGCAGAGAGATTCGAGGACAGGGAGTTGGGATTTCCCAGCTGCATCACCCCAAGCCGGGCTGGGATGTGACAAACCCCCTTGTCGCAGGGACCCCTCAAAGGGACACATTATGGGAGCTCTGGCATGAACACAGCGATTTGAGGACAGGGATTTGGGATTTCCCATCTCCTTCCCAGCCGCATCACCCCAAGCTGCCCCTCCCGTCCTGGCTGAGATGTCACAAAATCCCCCCTTGTGGCAGGGACCCCTCAAAGGGACACATTATGGGAGCTCTGGCATGAACACAGCGATTTGAGGACAGGGATTTGGGATTTCCCAGCTCCTTCCCAGCCGCATCACCCCAAGCCGGGCTGGGATGTGACAAACCCCCCTTGTCGCGGCGCCGCCGTGCCCGGGGCACCTGCAGAGCCCTGCCACCGTGCCCACCCGTGCCCACCCGTGCCTGGCGGGCAGGGGCAGGGCTCAGAGCCCCGGCCAGCCCAGCACAAGGGCGCAGAGCTCCCGGATCCTCCCGGATCCTGCCGGAGCCGTGCCCGGTGCCCGGTGCCCGGTGCCGGTACCCGGTGCCGGTGCCCGGTGCCCGGTGCCGGTGCCGGTGCCCGGTGCCGGTGCCCGGTGCCCGGTGCCCGGCCCGCACTCACCAGCGCCGGCCGCAGCCGCACAGGTTGCCCATGTCGCTGCTCCTTCCCCGGCGATGCCGAGCTCCCCGGGCGGGCTGAGCTTGTATTTCCTGGTTCCTGCTCGGCCCCTGGCTCTCGGGGAGTGTCTGCCAGTGTCGGGTTTCGGAGCGCTGGCCCCGTGTGCCATCTACCGGAGCTGTCCCCGCTGCCGTGTCCCCTGCGGCCAGACCTCGCCTTTGTCACCTCCGCTGTCCCTCTGTCCCAAGAGGGGCCGGAGGAGGGACTTCAGGCAAAAGGAGAAGCCGCAGGGTGGGAGCTCGGAGCTGGTCCTGCTGCCCATCCCGCACCCCGGGGAAAGCTGTGCCAGGGGTGGCACCGCTGGGAGCCTGAGGATTGCCTGGAGCTCTCAGTGAAATCTGCTGCTGCTGCCCCACGGCCCCGGGGATGGTGGAAATCCATTTTATTTCAAGCTAGGTGGATAAAAGGGTTCAGTTCTGTGCCTCTGAGAGTGCAGGGTCCCAGAGCAGCTCTCACTCAGCCCCAGCGGGTCAGATGGAACAGGGACCTGCATTTCACCTCTGTGCCCCAGTGAGACCCCTCCGAGTGAGTGACCACAGCCCTGGTCACTGCTGCACCCCAGGACTGGGTAATTCCTGGGACCTCGTCTCAGGCAGGTCCAAGAGAACAGATCCTCGTGAAAGATACCATTTCAATGTCATTCTTGAGCAGTACCTCTGCCCCACAGCTCTGAGCTGGCAGCCAGCCTGGTTCTGAGCAGGTCTGATCCCTCGAGGGGTGTCCAAAACGGGCTGAGCATTAATTCACCTTTCTGTGGCAGGAGCTGGCCCTGCTTCCTTCTCCAGCTGTACCCACGCTCTCAGCCAGGCTCACAGCCCCAGCTACCCCTGCCCAAGCGCACAGCAGAGCTTGGAGCTGCCCAGGAGTGGCAGAAGGAGAAGGATTCTGCTTTGGAAGGGTCACAGTGGGCCCTGGGTGAGCAGCACTATGACCTGCCTTGCTCTGACACTGCTCCTCAGCTCGGGGCTGGAGAAACGGCACAGAATTTGGGATTAGATGTGTGCAGACAGCTGGGATTCAGCGTTCTCAGGCTGCTGCAGAGCCAGGTGCTCCCAGGAGCCTGTCCCTGCCTGGGAAGCTGCAGACTCTGTGTCTCTGTCTCTGTTGTTTTAATGAGCCAGCGTCTGTTGTGATTTCTGGGATAACTCGGGCTTTGTTGCTTTGTGGGGAAGGAGCAAAAAAAACCGGCTGGGAGCCTGTTCCCATCAGCCTCTCCCACAAACACTGGGGCTGCCGCTTTGAGCTCCAGCAGAGAAACAGAAAAGCATCACAAACACTGGCGGGGCCGGCAGCGCTTGGCTGCCACCCCGCATTCCCTGCCGGCGGGGACGGCAGCGGCGACAGCCTGACCTGCAGGGGACAACGGGGACAGCCCTGCCCGCCCGGCACTGCCAGCCCCTGTCCCGCCTGGTGACACAGCTGTGACACCGGCACGAGAGCCCCGGGGGGAGAATGAGCAGGGGACAGCAAAACCAGGGCCAGGGGAATGAACAGGGGACAGCAAAACCATGGTCAGGGACAGCAAAACCAGGGCCAGGGCAGAGCAAAACCAGGGCCAGGAGAAGGAACAGGGGACAGAAAAACCAGAGCCAGGAGAGAGCAAAACCAGGGCCAGGGGAATGAACAGGGGACAGAAAAAACAGGGCCAGGGGAGAGCAAAACCAAGGCCAGGAGAATGAAGAGGGGACAGCAGAGCCATGGCCAGGCTTTGTTGCTTTGTGGGGAAGGAGCAAAAAAAACCGGCTGGGAGCCTGTTCCCATCAGCCTCTCCCACAAACACTGGGGCTGCCGCTTTGAGCTCCAGCAGAGAAACAGAAAAGCATCACAAACACTGGCGGGGCCGGCAGCGCTTGGCTGCCACCCCGCATTCCCTGCCGGCGGGGACGGCAGCGGCGACAGCCTGACCTGCAGGGGACAACGGGGACAGCCCTGCCCGCCCGGCACTGCCAGCCCCTGTCCCGCCTGGTGACACAGCTGTGACACCGGCACGAGAGCCCCGGGGGGAGAATGAGCAGGGGACAGCAAAACCAGGGCCAGGGGAGAGAAAAACCAGAGCCAGGGGAATGAACAGGGGACAGCAAAGCCAGGGCCAGAAAAATCAACAGGGGAGAGCAAAATCAGGGCCAGGAGAGACCAACACCAGGGCCAGGGGAATGAACAGGGGACAATAAAAACAGGGCCAGGGGAGAGCAAAACCAAGGCCAGGAGAATGAAGAGGGGACAGCAGAGCCATGGCCAGGGCACAGAATGGCATAGTCACTACTAATTCTGGGCATTTTTATGGCAAGAGCATCCCTCAGCACCAGGACAGGTGTGGTGCAGCACACAGAGCTGCACTGTCTATCAAAAATGCAGGAGAGAGCTCTGTGCTGCTCTGGGCACTGCTTTTGTCTCAGAATCCTCTGCCAGGGCAGTCCCGGAGCTGTTTCAGCCCCCAGAGCTGCTGAGCAGGCACAGATGGCACTGATGGTCCAGGCTGTGCCACGTGTGCCAGGCTGTGTGAGTGCTCTCCTGGCCATCCCCCCTCCCCAGGCAGGGCAGGAGCTCGTCCCCATCCCAGGAAAGCTGCAGGGAGCAAAGGCACCAGCAGCACTTTTGGCAGGGCAGGGACAAAGCCCTTTTAGGGCTGCTGCCAGAGTGTGTCTGTGGGTCTGAGGAAGATTTTGGGAGGGGAGTGAGGAAATGGTGGCCATGCCTGAGCCCACACACACCCCTGGGGCTCTGCCCCACCACAGGGCTCAGAGCTCAGCCCTCCTCATCTGGGGTCTGGGTGACAGGTGATTCAAAGCCCCAAGCCCAGAATTAAGCCTGGAATTATTATTAACGACTTAGACAACGCCTGTGGGAAAGGTGATTTTTTATTTTGACAGTTTATCTGGTTCTACTGCAGGGGTCAGGGCAGGGGGTCGGGCACTGAGGGCAGCAGCTCTGCCCTGGGCTCAGTGCCCTCGCTGTGCCCCCTGAGCCTGGCAGGCAGGGCTGCTCCTCATCTGACTGATCCCCAGGGCAGGGAGCTGAAAATAGCTGGGCACTGCCCTGCTCTGCACCCCACTCGGCCTGGCAGGGGACAAAAACCAGCCTGAGATCCGTGTTCCAGCCCCAAGGGATGTGCTGGGCAGGGCCCGAGGGGGCATTCCTGCCCCGGCGTGGGCACAGCCACAGGGAGCGAGGGCAGTCACATCCCCCAGGATTTTGGAGAAGGTACACCTCTCTGTATGGAGAGCAGCACCAGGCATGCCAGGCACCCCCAAATTTAGCCACTGACACAGCATTTTGTGTGCCTGGCTCGGCTCTGACCACACAAGGGTGGCAACTGTCACCTGCTGAGCCCTGGGGCCGCCGGGGCGGCAGCTGCCAGCGCAGCACACTCGATCCCTGTCCCCAGCACGGGGACATTGCTCACGTAGCACCGCAGTGGCTGCAAAGGGGCCACACTCAGCCCCTCCCTCCTTCACAGACGGGGCTGGGGCACAGCCAGGCAGCTGGGCTCCGAGCACAGCCTCTCCCGTCAGCATTTTGGGTTCAGTGCCCCCGCAGAGGGCTGTGTGTGAGGGATGTGCCGTAGCTAAAGGGCTGGGCGGGCACAGGCTGTGCTGGGCATTCATTTGTGCCCCATTCACTCGGGCTCATTCCAGCTGCAGCTCTGGAGATGCTCAGGGACCTTCTGAGGGCTCAGCACTGCTCTCACCTTTTTGTCCTTGAGGTCACCTCACTCCGGGCTCCCCCTGGGCCAGGGGGGTGGGACACAGAGGTGGCACAGTCCCTCCATGTCCCCACTGGTGAGCCCAGTGCCAGCTGGGCACTGTCCACCCCTCCTGCTGCACAGGAGCAACACAAGTCCAAGGCAAACAAGAGAAGAGCAGAGGCAGATTTATTCCTCTCTCCTCCTGATCGCTGCAGGCACTTTTACAGACCAACACCCACCTTGCACAGCCACCAATGTCAGCCTCCAGCTCAGGAGCCAGGCACTGGGATCCCCTTTTCTCTCTTCCCAGTGCCCTTCTGGGCTAGAGCTCAGTCCACTGGGACACAGTTAAGGGTGAGAGCAGGTCTGCCTGCTCACCTGACCTAGGAGAAAACTTGCATTACAGTCACTCACAATCACACTACAGTCTCACTCTTTTTTCCAGTTCCAAGTCCCTCTTGTTCCCAGCCATCAGCCTTGAGAAGCAGAAGTGTGGCTGCCTCAGGGCCCTGCTAAACACTGAAGGTGAGGAACAGGGCTCTGGCACTGCGGATTCCCCATCCCTGTCTCCCCCACCTTCCCAGATCTGCAGCCTTTAGGATTTTTCCTTCTCTTTCCCTTCCTCAGCCTGTTCCTCCTCCCCCTGCGGCTGCTCCTGCTGGGTTATCTTCACCTCGTTGACTCTGGCCTTCACCTCCTTGCCCGTCCGGGGAGCCACAATGCTCAGGATGCCATCGTGGGACAGCGTGGCCCTGACCAGCAGGGGATCCACGTCCAGGGGCAGGATGTAGGTCCTGGTGAACTCCCTGGAGACGAAGCCGTGGCGGTCAGCCTTCTGCGGGTGCTGCCCCACCACCTCCAGCAGGTTGTCCACGGTGCGGACGCTGAGCTCGTCGGGCAGGAACTGGCAGACGTCCAGGAACACCTGGAACTTGTGCTGGTTCAGGCAGATCTCCGAGGTGCCCCTCTCCAGCTGCTTGTTGATGCGGGGTCGGATGTAGTAGCCGTGGTACAGGGCAGGGGCTAAAATCTCCGACGGGGACACACCTGCAGAGGAGACTCAGTGAGGAGTTTCCCGGCTGGAGCAGCACACAGGAGCGCTTTGGGACCTGGGCAACACCTTGGCTTTGCCACGTGCCCACAGCAGGGGTGGAGTCTGCTGCAGTTCCCACCTTTGTGCCCCTAAAACCCACCCAGAGCCACATCCCTGCCAGCTGCTGCGTGCCACCGGGCTGCCAGAGCTGCCAGAGCCCGGGGCTGGCATCCAGCTTCACATGTTGGGTGCACGGGGAGGGCCTGCTGGGTGCTCTGCGGGCTCTGCACAGCCAGGGATGGGCATGGAAACTGCTGATGGCGAACAACTAAAGGCCTTTTGTGTGCCATTGTCCACGGGGCTTCCCTTGGAGCTTTTTGCCTTTTCACGCTGTTGTGCTGGTGCTGAATGGTTCTGCTGCTGCCCACATTCCTTCCCCTCGGCCAGCCACTGCCCAGCTTTGTGCTGAACGCCCCAGCTCAGCTTTTCTCCACATCCCCCCCGGCTGGAAAAGCTTCCCCCCCCTCCCCTGGGCGCTTTTGGTCCATGTTTTCACAGCATGTGCACGAATGCCAGAGCATGGCTGGCACGAGGGAGGGAGGGACGGGCAGCAGGGGCATGGATGGGGAAGTGGACATGAAGAGAGAGACCCTGGCTATTCTCTGGATATTCCCTGGTTTTTCCCTGTCTATTCCCTGTTTTTTCCCTGTCTATTCCCTGTTTTTTGGTTTTTTT
Source organism: Passer montanus (assembly GCF_014805655.1). Classification (NCBI taxonomy): domain Eukaryota; kingdom Metazoa; phylum Chordata; class Aves; order Passeriformes; family Passeridae; genus Passer; species Passer montanus. The sequence continues at coordinate 1,591,850 of NW_024369596.1, forward strand.
TCCTGGCTGTTCCCCCTCGATTGGATCTGGGTTCCTGCACTCAAAATTCCCCAGCTCCATCTTCCCCCTCTGGAGCTCAAGCTCCCCAGAGGGAATCCCACCAGCCCTGCAGCAGCAGAGGGGAGAAAGGTGCAAAGAGGGGGGGATCCCACCTCCTTCCTTACCTTCTCCAAAGTTCTGGTCATAGATCTTGCTGGGGTTGGCAAACTCGTACTCGGCGCTCATGGGGTAGGCGTGGGGCACGGTGCGGGCGGCCATGGCGTGTCCAGGACAGGCACCTTCCTTCTTGCCTTCCTTCTTTCCTTCCTTCCTTCCTGTCTGCCTTCCTTCCCAGCCCTCGCTGCCTCTCCGAGTGAGGGCTGCAGGCTGCAAGGCTCCAGCTGGGTGGATTCCAAAGGGAGGAGTGAGTGAGTGATAAAAAAGAGGGACCAAAATAGCCCCGTGCAGGCCCCAGGACACCAGACCAGGGCAGCTTCTCTCTGCATTCCAGCAGGGAGGGCAGGGGACACCTCAGGGACACCTTGGGGACCCCTCCTGGAGCAGGGGGTGGATGGGCAGCCCAGCCCAGCCCGGACTCAGGGGCTGAGGGGAGCAGGACAGACCCCAGGCTCTGCTGCTCCAAAGCAAGAGAGGCTCCTTGGAGCAGCTCAGGGAGTCCCTGACACTGGAACTGGTGGCCCTGAGCCCCCGTGGGTGGCTGGGGCTTGTTCAGCTCATGCAATGAAGCCTCTGCCCACACCCATTGCCCACTGAGAGCTTGGGGCTCAAACCCCTCCGTGAGGAGCCTGATTTCCCCAGGAGCTGAGCTCGAGTCTCTGCTCCTGCAGTGGTGAAGGGCAGGAGGAAGCAGGGACCCAGGTCCCACTGCTGTCACCTCCCCAGCCTGAGCCCTGCTGCTGCCCAGGCTCTTCCCTTGGCCAGGGTTTGGCACAAGGCCATGGAGCAATGCTGGTGCCAGTTAACCAGGCTCTGAGCCTGGCCTAAATCCAGCTTTACTGAGCAGGGCTGGTGGGCTGCAGCAGGGGAGGGGGGCCCAGCTGAGCTCTGCACACCCTGAAAGCAGAGCTTGCCTTGAGCCCTGCCGTGCAGGAGAGCAGGTGCAGTGCTGCTGATGTAATGGGGACTTGGAGAGGGTATTTATGGCCTGGGCTGCTGCACAGAGCAAATCCTGCTCCCTATTCTTGCAGGCAAGCCGAGAGGAAGAGGCTCAGAGCCTTTGGCAGTGCCTCTGAGCCAGAAATTGTGTTTGAATTGTGAGCTCCCACAGGCAGAGAAGCTCTTGCCCTTCAACAGAAGCTAAGCTGTGATTTGGGTTCACAGGCAAGGCAGGAATTAAAGCAAATGTGTGAATTGTTAGGGGGAGAGCTGCAGGAAAGCAGGTTAATGCAGGGGCAGAGGTGTTCTGCACCCCTGGGAGCAGGGCCAGAGGTGATCTGCACCCCTGGGTGCAGGGGCAGAGGTGTTCTGCACCCCTGGGTGCAGGGGCAGAGGTGATCTGCACCCCTGGGAGCAGGGGCAGAGGTGATCTGCACCCCTGGGAGCAGGGGCAGAGGTGATCTGCACCCCTGGGTGCAGGGGCAGAGGTGATCTGCACTCCTAGGAGCAGGGCAGCACCCTGGAGGCCAGGACCATGCCCAGGTTCTCTCTGGGCTCACAGCGTGGGGCTCTTCCCTCCAGAACAATGTGCTCTGCAGTGGGCAAAAGACAAGTGGTGTTGGTGGAGAGATCCATCCTTGATTCACACCCACCACGAGGGCAGCAGGGCTCGCTGGGCTGCACAGCTGCAGTGCCAGGATGCCAGCAGAGCCCTCCTGGCACCTTCCCTAGCCCTGATTTTGGGGCTCCCTTTGCTGCCGGGACAGGCTCAGCCTTGCTGGGTGATGCTGAGGTCCTGGGAACAAGGGCCCCTTGTCCTGCTCCTCCTATCCAAAGATAGGAGCTGCATTGATCCCGCTGGCATCCAGGGCAGCTGGACCACGGGCCAAGCCTGCCCAGGACTGTGGATAAACAGCACGTGGGCAGCAGGGCGGGCACCGGGCCATTCTGCCTTCTTGCTGCCCCATTGGGCTCCTCTTCCTCCTCTCCCCTTCCCCCTCCTCCTCAGCAGCGCGCTCAAATCCCTCAGACAGCTACTGGGCACCGCCGAAGGGCCCGGCCCAGGAGTGGGACAATAAAATCCCTGACACCACTGTTCAAGAGGCCTCGGGGGGGTGGAAGGCCAGGCCAGCTGCACGGGTATAAAGCTGTCCCCGCTGCCGGCACGGCACTGCAGCACAGTTGTTTGCCAGGCTCCTCCAGCGCTCTCCAATGGATATCACCATCCACAACCCCCTGATCCGCAGACCTTTCTTCTCTTGGTTGGCACCGAGTCGTATCTTTGACCAGATTTTTGGGGAGCACCTGCCCGAGTCGGAGCTGCTCCCTGTTTCCCCCAGCTTCAGCCCCTTCCTGATGAGATCCCCCATCCTTCGGATGCCCAGTTGGCTAGAGACAGGACTCTCGGAGGTAATCTTTGCTTCTTCGGGCTCTTGGTGGGGGCCCAGGAGAGCTGAGAATGTGGAGGATGCTCCTAGGTGGTTTTGTTTTTAAGGAAAGAGGCCGGGGAAAAAGGTGCTGTGTTTGCACCTCTGCGTGTTTGGAATGGAGCGAGTGTGGCCATAGTGATGGGGACAGAGCTCAGATCACCCTAGGAGCAGGCAGAGGAAAGGAGGGAACCTAACTTCCCTAATTTCTCTAACTTCCCTAATTTCTCTAATTTCCCTAATTTCCCACTCTGCTGCACCAAACTTTCAATCCCACTCCCACCTGAGAAATGAAGAGCACAGGGGCAGTGGGGTCCTCATGCCAGGCAGAGCAGGAGCCCATGGCTGCTGAGGGAAAAGGGCCCATTTTAAACAATCACTGCCCTGAAAAGCAGCGTTTTAATAAGATCCAGGACCCAGAGGCTGAGCCAAGAGGCTTTTGCCTGTCCTGCAAGTCAACTGTCTTATTTACAAGGAGCTTGAGGAGCTATTCCGAGCAGAAGGAGTGAAAGTATTACTTTAATCCTTGCATAATGTCCCTCTTGATTTAGTGACCTGGCTCTGGCTGCCCGGTGCAGCAGCCATAATGAAGAGTCAGCTTTAAATCAAGAGTCAGTTTTAACTAATTCAGGTGGAGAATCTCAGGTCCTGCAGTGATGGGCATTAGCACAAGGCCAGCAGGGGACAGAGGCACTCAGATCAGATCCCAAAACAGAGGTCAGTGTGTGTGTAGAGACCAGCTTGAGCCTCGACCCACTGCATTGTTTTTTAAGCTGAAACCCTCACCTGCTCTTTTCTGAAGTCACCTCCTTGTTTTTGCTCTTTTCTGAAGTCACCTCCTGGTTTTTGCAGATGCGACTGGACAAGGACAAATTTTATGTGAACCTGGATGTGAAGCATTTCTCCCCTGAGGAGCTGAAGGTGAAGGTGCTCGGGGATATGATCGAGATCCACGGCAAGCACGAGGAGCGCCAGGTACCCCTGCTTTAATTCACCTCTGAGGGAGTCACTCTCACCCCTGGTGGCTGCAGAACAACCCCCTGCTCATCTCAAATATTTGTTATTATTTTTTTATCAAGATGCTCCATGCAACCCCCCCAGCTGATCCCAGACAGGGCAGCAAGAGGGTGGAGGTTTATTGCTGATGTTGCATGAACTGTGAACTGAACTGGAAAATCATCTGTGAAATGGGCATTTTTGGGCTTCCCCTCTTTCTGGGAAGAGGCCAGGAATGCAGGGAGGTGTCCAACGAGCTAAAAATTAACTGTAACAATCAAGCCACATAAAAAATCAGTGCATTGCCCTGTGTGTTACCTTTCCTAGGCCCAGCTATCAGTTTCCAATCCTTAAAAGTCGTGTTCTGCTGTCATTCATCCCTCTCCCTGCTGGCTCTGGAGACCTGTGTGGACACTGGGCAGGCAGAAACACAAAGCCAAGCCCAGAGCTGGATGTAACACCATTTTTCAGTCCCCAAAGCAGCTGTGTCCCTGGAATTCTCACCCCTAGGAGCACGGCGTGTCACCAGGAGATGCAGTGCTCCTGCAGCACTGGGGGCCTGGATCCTGACACCATTTCTGGAATCCTTTTTGGCTAAGAAGATAAATCAGGGTCTCCGGGGCAGGTGTGGCTGGAGTGGCACCTGGGGAATGGCACACAGAGTGCAGGGCAGCCTCTGGCTGGCACAGGGCGGGCACAAAGCCTCCCCCTGTAAACTCTGCAGGCACTGCCCCACTCCAGCTCATCCTCAAAACCCTTTTAACTCCCTGGAAATGTTTCCTCTGAAAGCCCCAACTCCCTTTGAGCATGACCCCGTGGTTAAGGCGGCACCGGGCGCATACTCCATAATTAAAAAGCTGCGTGGTAACGACTTTCCTCCTCCCCTTCGCTCAGGACGAGCACGGCTTCATCGCCAGGGAGTTCAGCAGGAAATACCGGATCCCGGACGACGTGGACCCGCTGACCATCACGTCGTCGCTGTCGCTGGACGGGGTGCTGACCGTCAGCGCTCCCCGCAAGCAGAGCGATGTCCCCGAGCGCAGCATCCCCATCACCCGCGAGGACAAACCGGCCATCGCAGGAGCCCAGAGGAAGTGAGCGCTGCTCTGCTGTCCCCAAAGCCACCCCTGGAGGGCCATTCCAGAGCTCTTCCCTCCGCCAGGTGCCGGCCGTACTGAACGGCTGCTCGTATTATTTATGCTGAGTAAGTTTACTAACGAATAAAACCATGGAGAAGCAGTTTGGATTGGTTTGTTTTGGGTTGGGTTGAGAAAGGTGGAGAAAAAGTGCAGGGCAACATCGGTTTTGGGTGGCAGGCGTGCCCAGGACAGCTTATCTGGGTGTTCAGAAGCACTTTGCTCATCACACCTTGTGTTCTCTCTCCCTCCAACGCTGCCAGAGGATTTCAGAGTGTTTCACAAGCAACAGGAGAGTTTCTCCCGTGGAGATTAAACTGGTAAAACAGCTCCAAGCCAATTGCAACCCACCTGAAGTGTGGGGATTTGATAACAGCTGGCTGCAAGACAAGTGTATCTTAAATCTCTCCAATGATTCATGTGATGAGTTGTGTGAATGGAGAAACATCCAGGGGCTGCAGCCAGTTCAGAGCCAAGTGTATCTTAAATCTCTCCAATGATTCATGTGATGAGTTGTGTGAATTCTCCAATGGAGAAACATCCGGGGGCTGCAGCCAGTTCAGAGCTTCAGGGGAAAACTGCAGGGCTGCAGTAAACACACATCTCCCCAAAGAGAAGGAAAACATCTTGCTCTGATGATGCAAATCACATCCCTTTGAAACTCTGCTGTTAGTACCCTTCAAACACTGAGCAGGATCTGATGTCTACAGCAATAATCTGATTTATGCATTGCTGAGTGATACAAACCACTATAAAGTCCTTTTCAGGCATCTTCATCTGCCTAGCACCTCTCTTCAAAGGGGTAGAAAGGCAAGTCTGGATGACTGGAACTGAATTTCTGAAATTCATCAAGGACAGATCTGTCACACAGATCATCAGCCCCAGTCATGACCTGACCTATTTTCTGTGTTCCTTACACCTGCTGAGACAAAAGTTCTGTTAGCAGGGCTCACAGCACACCTCAGCTGAGCAGGGAGGACATCCTCCCGTGGCTGTAGGTGAGAAAAAGCAAATGAGCACTCTGTGATGCAGGGTCACTGTCAAACACCCCAAATCCCCCCTCATTTCCAAGGTCTGCTGTTTCCTTTTAGCTGGTTCTAATTAGCTCAGGTGTTAATTTGGTTTGTCTGGCCAGGCACAACCTCTGCACACAAGAACAAACCCCAGGCACACAGAGCACAGATTAAAAAGCAGGAAGAACATTTCCCACATGGTTTTGGTGCTGAAGGAAATCACAGCACCAAAAAAAAACCCCGCTGGTTCCTGGGGTTTCTGCTGCTTCTCCTGCTTCCTTCTTGGTCCTTCTCCAGCTGCAGGCCTGGAGTGCAGCAGCACTGGGCAGCTGGGCTGCACAAAAGAGCTTCCAGCTCAGGGTGGTGGCCTGGAAATCAATGAGGTTTTTGTTCAAATCCTAAAAGAGTCAACGCTGAAAGGAATTAAATGTAGAATAGTAAGAATTTAGCCAGAAAGTGCAACTGAGGGAAATGTTTTTTACAGCACAGGGGTTTCGTCAGGCTCAAATCAGCAGCCAGAAATGGGAATTTTGAGTGCAAGCTCTCTGGGGATAAACTGGATGAGGTCAGGCAGACAAGAATACTTGAAATGCAGAACCACTCCCTGAGTGACCTGAAATACCTGTTCTGGGGTGGCACAGAGCACAGCCCAGCACGGGAGAATGACAGAAAACATCTCTGTCATCTCCAGGCACAAACATCACCCAGGAGCTCCTCACATCCAGCAGATCATCCCAGTTCTGCTCACATGAAATTCCCTCTCTGATGTTTCCCTCTAATCTGAAGCGGGTTGTTTCCAAAGCAGTGAGGGTGCTGAAAAGGAAAACTCCCATTTAGCATGGCTAAATATAAGTTTGGAGGGGTTTTTCATAATTATAGGAATGGGAAGGTTGTGTGGTGACTATTTTCTCAGTACCCAACACCTCTCCAAGCCACTGCACATCACCTAAAATAGACAAAATGATTCTCTCAAGGCCTCAGTGCCCAGCACAGAGCTCACAAACTGTGGCAGGAGCTCAGCTTTGCCCATTTCAAACCTTCCTCTGTCATTATCTGTGTGAAACACTGCCCCTGCCCTGTGGGCAGCTGTGGGCACACAAATGGAGCAGGTGACACCCAGGCCTGACTGTTGTAGATATTCTAGACTATAATTTCCTTCCTTCTCAAAGGCACCACACACATATGTGAGGCAGGGCAATTAATGTACCTTGTATCACCCTGCTGAGGAATTAGGGACCTTCTTATTACACCTTGCAATTATCTGACACCTAATGATGATTCCAGCACCTTTCCACTGCTCCTCTTCTCTTTTTCTTCTCTTTCTGTCTGTCTCTGCTTCTCCCCTTTGGGAATTTGAGCAGCACAAAGATTGTCAAAGAATAAAAATTACAGGTACAGGTAAAGGTCAGTTCAGAGGAGGCCACTAAATTGATTCTAGGGCTGGAACTCCTCTGCTATGAGGAAAGGCTGAGAGAATTTGGATTGTTGAGCCTGGAAAGGAGATTTCAGAGCAAATAAATTGTGGCCTTGCAGTACCTGATGGGAGCCCCAGGGAAGATGGAGAGAGACTATTCCCAAAGGCCTGGAGTGGGGGAATGTCTCCAACCCGACAGAGAGCAGGGTTAGGCTGGATATTAACAAGAAATTCTACCCTGTGAGGGTTGCGAGGCTCAGGCACAGGCTGCCCAGGGAAGCTGGGACGTGCTGGAAGTGTATTAACAAGAAATTTTACCCTGTGAGGGTGGTAAGGCTCGGGCACAGGCTGCCCAGAGAAGCTGGGAAGTGGATGGAAGTGTATTAACAAGAAATTTTACCCTGTGAGAGTGATGAGCCTCGGGCACAGGCTGCCCAGAGAAGCTGGGAAGTGGATGGAAGTGTATTAACAAGAAATTTTACCCTGTGAGGGTGGTAAGGCTCGGGCACAGGCTGCCCAGAGAAGCTGGGAAGTGCTGGAAGCGTTTGAGGATGGGGCTTGGAGCAACCTGACCTGGGGTAGCGAAAGGTGTCCCAGCACAAGATCAGCTTTCTAACCCGAACCATTCTGTGTCTCTGCGACTCTGCGATTCCTCGGCTTTTTAAACAGCCTTTTTTTTTTTTCCTTTTTCCTTTTTGAACGCAACACCCATTTCCTGTTGCACGGCGGCGGGGCGAGCTCCCGAATCCCCGCTGCCGCTGCCGGGGATGCCGCAGCGCATCCTTCACGGGGACACCGCCACCTCTCCGCGCTCGGGGGAGGAGCCGCGGCCACCGAGGAGTCCCCGGGGATGCCCGCGGGGCCACAAGGCCACCGGCAGCGGCCGCTGAGCGGCCGCACGTCATGAGCGAGCGCCGCCGGCTGCGAGCGCCGCTCCGGCCGGGGCCATGGGGCCGCCGCCCCGCCGCGTCCTGCTGCTCGGAGAGGGCAACTTCTCCTTCGCCGCGGCGCTCTGCGGGGCCCAGGCCACGCACGTGGTGGCCACTTGCTACGAGAGCGAGGAGGAGGCGGCCGGGCGCGGGGGAGCGGCGCGGAGCATCCGCCGGCTGCGGGACAGCGGTGGGTGCGGGCTGGGGTGAGCGTGGAGCGGCTGCGGAGAGCGCTGCTGGCACCCTCCTGGCATCGCTGGCACCTTCATGGCACCGCTGGCACCCTCCTGGCATCGCTGGCACACTCCTGGCACCGCTGGCACCCTGGTGTCACCCTCCTGGCATCGCTGCCCCGCGCGTTCCTCGCTGCTCCGTCCCTTGGAGCCCCCCCGGCCCTCCAGGCGTCTCAGGGGAGGGACTGGAATGGCCCAGCTGGCCAAATGAAATGCTTTAAAACCTGATCAGGGTGAAATAGTACCGAAACTATTATTTTCAAGTATTTTCAGAAGTTTCTGCTGCCTTGAAAGAGAGCAAAGGGCAAAGAGAGCCCCACAGGGCTCCCTGGCGTTCCCAATGCTCCAGGCAGCTCTCACTTATTTCAAAACGCCCTGGAGGATTTGCATTCCCACCTTTGCTTAACATTTTCCTCCCTGATAGCCAGCAGAGCCTTGTTTTGCTGTCGCAGGAGCCGAGGTTGTGTTTTCCGTGGACTGCACCAAGCTGAAGGAGCACTTTTTACCGGGAAAACGGGAATTTGATCGCATTTATTTCAACTTCCCTCACTGCGGGAGGAAGGCCGGGGTGGTGAAGAACAGGCAGCTCCTTGCCGGCTTTTTCCATAGGTGAGTAAACCCGAATTAATTCCGTGTTAATTACCGGCCGTGGCACAGCTTTTCAGCCTCATTCCAGGTGTTTTTTGGAATGACCAAGCAGGCAGGAACACAAATATTGCCCACCTTTTGTTCTGCAGGTGATTTTCTGGCTCCAGGAGAGCAGCACTGCTGCAGAACAAAACTATAAAGCACCTAAAATGTGTTTTGGTTGCCTAAAAGTCTGCTGTTCTCCATTGCACATCAATAAATAAATAGGAAAATGAAAAAAAAAATAATAAGCTGGGAGGAAACAAAGGTTTGGCAAAAAGGTGTTTTAAATGTGGCTGAAACAACAACAGAACTGAGTGCAGGCACAGCCATGAATCTCTTCTGCCAAAATAGGCAGGGAAAAGTTTTTAGATCTCCCTGAGCTGTTGCTGACTGCTGCAAACACTGAAATATTTCAGTTGTCACAGCTGCTTCTCACTTCCTAGAGGCCCCAGGTGGCTGCAGTGTCACGGCGGCTGTGACACGGGGGATTTGGGGCTGTGCTGACAGGATTTTCTGCTCTGCTTTCCCTCGCAGCTGTGCAGAAGTGCTGGCACAGCACGGACAGGTGCACGTGGCCCTTTGCAATGGCCAGGGAGGGACTCCTGCGGATCAGCCCCGCAGGGAGTGGCACAACAGCTGGCAGATCGTGGCTGTGGCAGCAGCAGCCGGGTTTGTCCTGAGCGACGTTCATCCTTTTAAAGCAGAGACTATCGATGGATACAAATGCACAGGTTACAGGTAACCATCACGTGGCAAAACTGGAATTCTGATGTTTGCTCTTAAAATGCCCCAGAGCTAGAATATTCTTTTAGTGTCTTGTTAGCTGAACTCCTTTTAATTTTCCTTTTAATTTTCCTTTTAATTTTCCTTATAACTTTCCTTTTAGTTTTCCTTTTAACTTTCCTTTTAATTTTCCTTTTAATTTTCCTTGAAATTTTCCTTAACATAGCTGCAGTTCTTGTTCATCTCTAAGCATTAAAATGCAAGCTTCCTGCCAAAGCACCCTCTAAAAATAAGACTGTCTGAGGATTTTAAAGGTCAAAATCATCCGTTTGAGAACAAATATCAATCTCAGCCTAAACACAGAATGACTGGGGGTTGGTGCTGACAGGGACCTCTGGCCATCATCTGCTGCTGCCTACTTGGGGCACATTAAATACCAGAAATTAGCGCTGACTTTGCTCTGTTTTTGTATTTTCAGGAGTCAGGATAAATCCTTCTGTGTAGAGGGTGCTTTGAACCACATTTTCACACGGAGCACAGCACCCCTGTGTTTCACACCCATGAGCTGCCAGACACAGCTGGGAAGCCAAAAAGTTTCTTTCCAAGTGCCAGAAGTCCTCGTGGATAAAATTAACAGGTGAGTTTTCTAATTGGTTTCTCTTTGGCAGTAGCAGGTCTCCTGCTCTCAGTGGGAATGCCCAGCAGTGGGGTCAGATAAATGAATATGGTGACTGGGAAATAATTTTTTTTACCAGCAAATTGCAGTGAATTCTTGATTGTAATTGCAGACAAACACCAGTGCCCTGAAAATGTGCAACACCTTTGGGGAAAGTCTTGGCTTGGTCAGGTCATTGCTGCCTTAAGAATGTTTTGGGTGAATTGCTGCACTCAAATTATGGCCGCAGGAAGGAAATCACAGATGGTGTCTGTAATTTGCACTTTTATTTTTCACAGGGGTTTCCTCGAAGTGAATTCAAGTCATCCAGTAAGGACAATAAAGGAGAAGCTCAGTGCAGGGCTCAGCCAAGTTTTTCCTCTGCAGAACATCAGCTCCTGCCTTCCCCTGCTGCACCAAGGTCGCCCCGGTGGTGTTTGCCACTCCAACATCTTCTGGATCACCCTGAGCCCAGGGGAGGCTCCAAGCACTGAGAAAATGTCTCAGGGACTGGCAGACACACTTTTGTGTTCCCATTTTGGCCAGGGCACAGGTGAGAGTGTACAGGAAGGACGCCCAGTTCCAAAGCAGTTTTACCTCAGGCCTTCCCTCCTGCCTCATGCTCAGGCAATAATAAAGAAAGGAGATTTTTCCCCAGGGACACTTCAGGTTCTTTCTGGGCCAGTTTTTAGGAAATGTCGGATCACCCCCCACTCCATGCCTGTTTTCCATGAGATGCTCCTTGTGCTTGCAGCTAGCAGGGGCACGGAGAGCAGCTGTGTCCAGATGTTGGTGGATAACATTAAAGCCACCATGAATTCCCTTCACCAGGGCGTTTCTGGTGTCAAACCCAGCATCAGCCTGCAGGAAGCAACGAGTTTTGGAGCTGAGCTAAGTGACTTTGCTGCTTTTGAACAGCAGCTTGGTGAAATCCAGCATTTCCTCTGTGTGGGGACAGACCCAGAGGCCTCAGGCTCCTGTGTGGGGGTTATCAGGACAGCTCCTGAGGAATTAAAAAGCCAGGAGCTGGTTGTTATCTCTGTCTCGCTGAACCTGGACCTCCTGGCCATGCTGCTGTGTGGAATATCCGACTGGAGAATGCTCTGGACGTGGGACAGGCGCTTCATCAGGCAGTTTCCTGAGGGAGAGTTGAGGCTTTTCAAGAGTTTTTCCCTCTATCCACCTTCCTACGTGCACGATGTCAGCTTCTGGGTGCCTGACGGGGAGGACTTTGATGAAGTGGCTTTTCACACCCTTGCCAGGAGGGTGTCAGGTGAAATGGTCGTTTCCATCCAGCTAAGGGACAATTTCCAGCAGCCAGGGACAGGGCGGAGGAGCCTGTGCTACAGGGTGACTTTCCAGTCCTGTGACAGGGCCTTGGGCTGCCGGGAGGCAGCGGAGATGCAGCTGCGCTTTCGGGAGGAAATCCAGCAACACCTGGGTGTGACCCTGAGGTAGAACAGCTCCCGTGGTCTGCAGGGGCTTTGTCACCTGGAAAATGTCACCTGTGTGTCCTTGGACCTCAGGCTGTGTTACTGCAGTGCCTGTCACAAGGGCAGGGTGGACTTTGAGCACCTGCACACATTTCCACGTGGGAGTTCCTGTTCGTGAGGATCAAACACTCCTCTTTTCTGTGTGTGTTATAAAACCTCGTTTTATAAAGTGGAGCTTTTCTTTCCTAGGGCCCTGTGAGAGTTGATTCAATCTCTTTACTAATGCAAATTCCTCCTGGTGTCCACCCTGAGCCTCCCCAGCCCAGTCTCTCCTCCTGTCCCTGTTCCCTGGAGCAGATCCCCATCCCCCGGCTGTCCCCTCCTGTCAGGAGTTGTGCAGAGCCACAAGATGCCCCCTGAGCCTCCTTTTCTCCAGGCTGAGCCTTTTTCCAGCTCTCTCAGCCACTCCTGGAGCACCAGACCCTTCCCAGCTCCCTCAGCCCCTCCTGGAGCTCCAGGAGGGGCTTCCTCCCTTCCCAGCTCCGTCCCTTTCCTTGTACACGCTCCAACCCCTCCCCATCCCTCCTGTGCTGTCCTTTCCCCATCTCCTGATCACAGGGGGTACCAAATAAAGAACATTCTCCGTCTCTGCGTTCCCCATTCCCTCACTTTCCTGCCCAACAGGGCGGGCAGGGGCAGGGCGGGGATGGACCCTGGCTCGGACCCGGGTGTGAGGGACGGACCCGGGTGTGAGGGACAGGGACGGGTGTGAGGGACAGGGACGGGTGAGGGACGGACCCGGGTGTGAGGGACAGGGACCGGGTGGGTGGGTGATGGACCCGGGTGGGTGATGGACACAGATGGGTGACGGACCCCGGTGTGTGGGGCAGCGCTGTCCCTGTCGCGGTCCCTATCGCTGTCTCGGTCCCTGTCCCTGTCCCTCTATCGGTCCCGGTCCCTATCGCTGTCTCGGTCCCCGGCCGCGGGCGGGCGGCGGGGACGCGGCGGGGCGGCGGCCCGAGCCCGCGGGCAGCGAGGAGGCGCGGAATGAGTGGGTGCTGCTGGGGACGGAGCGGGACCACCGGGGCTGCTGAGGCTGCCGGGGATGCCGGAGCCGCTGAGGCCACTGGGGCTGCTCAACCGTGGCCACCGGGACTACCGGGGATGCCGGGGCTGCTGAGGCTGGCGGAGCTATCAGGGCTACCTCGCTGTCTCGGTCCCTGTCCCTGTCCCTCTATCGGTCCCGGTCCCTATCGCTGTCTCGGTCCCCGTCCCTGTCGCTCTCCCGCCGCCGCACGGAGCGCGCTGCCCACACCCGTGATGGCGGCGGCGGCTTCGGCCGCGCTCCCGCAGCTACCGGGGATGCTGAGGCTACCGGGGCCACCGGTGCCGGGTTTTACACGGGCGGTCCGTGCTGTGGGGACGGTGCCGGAGCATCCCCGGCCCGGCTGCTTTGGGGGAGCTGTGCTGCACCTTGTGAGGGGACCGGCATCGCCATGGCCCTCATGCCACCCTCAGCCCTTTGCTCGCTGTCACCTTGTGAGCCGTGATCTCATTGCTGAGTCTTCCTGCTGCATATTTTTAATTTTTTTCCCCCCCCTCCCTTTCGGATTAGATCATCCGGGAGCAAAGCAGGGCACGTCTGGGCCCCTGAAGGATCAACAGCTTTCAAGTGTCTCATCTCGGCCAGGTTCTGTGCGGCTCTGCTGAGCAACATCTCGGATTGTGACGAGACCTTTAACTACTGGGAGCCGGTGAGTCCCTTCCTGCCCTTGGGATTGGCAATTTGAACTTGGCCTGTGCAAATACCCGTTTATTTAGGACCTTGTGCTCTCTGTTTCACTTCCCAGCTGGCTTGTGCAAATGCAGATTTATTTAGAGCCTTGTTCTGGTCCCTCTGTTTCAATGAGAAATATTTTGCTCTGGAAACTCTCTGCTTTGTGTGCTGCGTGTTAATTTATTTGTTTGATCTCTGTTGTAGACGCACTACCTCATTTATGGGAAGGGGTTTCAGACATGGGAGTACTCTCCTGCCTACGCCATCCGCTCCTATGCTTACCTGTGGCTCCACGCCTTGCCAGCCTGGTTCCATGCCAGGGTTCTGCAAACCAACAAGGTAAATTCCCTGTGTGGAAGCTGCTTTTGTGAGGGTGAAATGTACATTTAGTGTGTGGGAAACAGCCGCCCGGTTTGGTGTTGAAATTGACTTCATGTTTATAAAACATGGTTTAAATTGACTTCATGTTTATAGAACTGGTTTGTTGACAAACATTGACCACCCTGGAGGATTTCCAAGGGTTTGTGGGTTTCCCCTGATGTTTTACAAGCCCATTTTTTGTCCTGTGCCTCATTCAGACTCTCTCTCTGTGTCTGCTAGGTTCTCATCTTCTATTTCCTGCGATGCTTCCTGGCCTTCCTGAGCTGCATTTGTGAACTCTACTTCTACAAGTGAGTGTCAGTGAGTCTGCAGGGGATGTGTGGGAGCAGTGTGAGTGCCAGGGACAGTTCCTGCCACAAGAAATAGGCTTTGAGGCTCGTGTGTGGATGACAATATACATATTCTTGTGATAACTCGCTGAGATGTTGGTCAGAACGCCACAATTAGGACAAAATTGCACTCCCAGATCTCCCACCCACACCTCTACTCCAGCATTTTGTTGACTCCACTCGTTTCCTCACTGCTGGCAGCAAGCAGGGTGGGAGTGTTGCAGACTGAGGAGAGTCTGGTGCTGTGTTTGCTTATCACAGTGGATTTGACTGGAGCACATTGATTGCTGCTGTCTGTAATCTCTCTGCCAGTGCTGTTTACAGCCACTAAAATCAGTAGCCCTAGCATGCAATTATCTTGTCTAAATTGGATTTTTATTTTTACCTGCTGCCTCTTGATTCCTGATGTTCAAGCCGCTACCTCGCATGAGTTTTTTGTTTGTCAGAAGCCACAGTTCACCTCCTTAAACCAGAGTACTGACAGGTATTTTCTCATCCACATTCTGGTTTAAGGAGATGAACTGTGCCTTTTTTTGCATGGTGGGGGTTTGTGAGGATCACGGATGGATGGAAGTGTGCAGCAGTGCAGCCACAAGCTCCTGAGATTTGCACAAGCACAGCTGGCAGAAGCCAGGCCCCACCCAGAGTTTTGCACTGGGGTAGCTCAGGGTCTGAAATCCCAGGCCTGAGGCAGCAGCTGAGTGTTGGGAATCCCCCAGCCCAGATCTCTCAGGCTGCTCCGTGGGTTGTTTGTGGTTCTGCATGCCTTGGTGCTGCTGATTCTTGCCCTGGGGCTGTTTGGTGGTACCTGTTTCTCTGCTGCTTCCCCCAGGGCTGTGTGCAAGAAGTTTGGGCTGCACGTGAGCAGGCTGATGTTGGCCTTCCTAGTGCTCAGCACGGGGATGTTCTGTGCTTCTGCAGGTGAGTTGGCTTGGCACTGGCACTAACAAAGGTTCAGAGAGAAGAAAATCACATCTCCAGGGTCCTCTCTGTTGTATTCTCATGGCAGAATAAGCGTTGATTCAAAATTTGTTCTCTGTGTTGCAATTCCAGGCCTGTTTCTGTTGCTGCCTCCTGTTTTTTAACATTACTGTGCCTTTTAAACAGGCTCTTGGCCTGCCCTCCTTGGACATGCTTTGTTCCAAGGAAGGAGGCTGACACTTTGGCACTTTGTGTGCTGTCCCCTCTGGCTGGCTGTACCTGTTTTCCCAGCCACTGCAAGACTTGCTGCAGGTGTTGGGTGAAGTGTGGGGCAGCTGACCTTTAATCCCCTTGTGTTGCAGCTTTCCTGCCCAGCAGTTTCTGCATGTACACCACGGTGGTGGCCATGACGGGCTGGTACATGGACAGGACCTCGGTGGCAGTGCTGGGGGTGGCTGCTGGAGCCCTGCTGGGCTGGCCCTTCAGCGCAGCTCTGGGGTAAGGAGCTCTTTCTGCCCTTTCTCAGGTGCTTTTCACCTGCCTGGGGAGAACCAGCAGGCACTGAGCTGCCAGCTTAGCCCAGGATCATTGTACAGGCTTCCTGGCTTTTGAACAGCTCAGCTGGGCAGATTTCCTGGCACTAATATGGGTAAAACCTGAGCTGGATGATGAATCTGGAGTGGGAGCAGAGGACAGTGGAGTGGTGCTTCTGTCTCTTGCTTTGAAGGGGCAGCAGAAGCTGCAGTGGGGTTCTCAAAGCCTCCAGCTGACAGCTGGTCTCTCTTTCAGGCTTCCTATTGCCTTTGACTTGCTGATCCTGAAGAAGAGGTGGAAAAGTTTCCTGAACTGGTGTGTGGTCTCCTTGATCCTGTTTTTGGTGAGTGCCTGCAACAGCACAAAGAGGGAATGGATGGCAACAGAAGGGATGAGTTCCTTTAGGAAAATCTGCTGGAGCTGCTGCACTTTAACCACAATCTGCTTTCTTGCAGGTGCCCTTGGTGGTGGTGGACAGCTATTACTATGGGAAGCTGGTGGTGGCACCTCTCAACATCGTTTTGTACAACGTCTTCACCCCCCACGGGCCTGATCTCTACGGTGAGTTTGGGATTACAAGCCGAGGTTTCCTGGCTGCCCCGGCCCTTGACTGGCAGTGCTTTTTGTGTCCTAAAGCAAAAGCAGCCTGCCGGCTCCAAGGGCTGCAGCTGCTGCTTCTGGACACGGGATGTCTCTGTCGAGCTGGCAATGCGCTCCTGTTCCTCCACGCTGGGATCTGTGCTGCTTTTGTTCACTTTCCACTCCAGTGAAACTGCCAGGAGGTGTCTCACTGGCTGGGCACCAGTGGCTGTGTGTGTTTGTCAGCTTGAGTCTTGTTCCTGGCTGCTGCTCCTCACAGTCAGGCTGCAGAACTTTGGGAAAGTGAGGAGTGGTGCAGAATCCATATTCTTTCTGTCCATACCCTGCACTTCTAGAGCTGGAAATTAATTCTAGCAGGGCTTCAGAAGGGCTGGCAGAGACCAGAGGATGCCTGCACCATCTCTGTGCTCTGTCTGAGGCCAGAGGAGCTGTTCCAGGAGGGCTCCAGGAGGGTGAGCAGCAGCAAGGCTTTCTCTGGCAGCTGGCGTGGCTGCTTGGGTTGAGGGGCTGCTTTGGGTGGTGCTGAGTGCTGATTTGTCACTTGTGCCTGGCCCAGCAGGACAGCAGCTGCTCTGCCACAGCTTTGGGCTCTGCAGGGAGGCTCTGAAGTGTGGGGCTGAAGTTTTGTGTAAGTAAACTCCAGGCTCTGTCTCTGATAGGTTTTGGCAGGGCCTTGTGCCTGACCTTTTCCACACTGGTGCATGAGTTGTTTCCAGAAGGCTCCGGGGACCAATCTGTCCTGAAGAGTTTTATTCACAGTGACATTCACACAACATCCTCGGGCTAGTAAAAGAGCCTGCCTGGAATTGCTCTTTAATGCAGTGTGGCCAGGACAACGCTGTGTGTTTAGAGAGCTTCAAAACACTGGGGAAAAATAACACTGCCAGGGGAGATGAAAGGCTGCCCAATCCCTCTTGGCTCTGGAAGCTGGGATTTCCCAACGTTCACATGATGGGGGCAGAGTCACCAGCCCAGATCATCTCCAATGTAAGCACTGCAGTATTTTTGAGACACGGTTCAATTAATTTTTTTTCTCCTGTCTTTAGCAATATCCTCCCTCTACATAAATATTGTCTGTGCAATTAATATTTCCCTGGAGTGATTAGGTTTCTACAGCCAGGGGAAAATAGCTGCCAAGACTATATCCCTGATTCTGAGGCTTTGGGGTGTTTTTGTGTCCTTACATTCTAAGAAGTCATAATTTGTGACCAGAGTTTGGTCCCACTTTGGGAAGCTTTATTGAGCTTGGGTGGAACATGCTGGAGCTGTTCATGTGACACCTTTCTCTGTGGAGCCAGGCTTCTTGAGCAGAGTGAGAATAAATGAAATGCAGCGAGCAGACTGTTCATTGTAGCAGCACTGAGTCAGAATGAGGGCTGTGACTCATGACCAAATTATTGCAGCTTACTTACTGCTTGCCAGCTGCAGTTCCTGCACTCAGGCTTCAGCCCAGGGTGGGGCTCCTTGGCCCAAACCTCTTCTACAGCTCTGGCCTGAGCTGCCCTCCCCATTCCTGTGGTCAAGGTGCAGCGTGGCTAAATTTGATTCACTCCTGAGTTTGAGTTCTGGAATTGCTCCCGGGGCCGTTCCCAGACCTCCGAGTTCAAAGCCTGTTCTCACTGGGGGTCTGACAGTGCTTCCAGCTGGTTTTCCCCATGGAAGCACCGTGCCAGGAGCTGCCTGGGTGTTCCTGTCCCACTGCCTCCTGTATCCACACCTGCCCAGTCTGGGATGTGGATCCTTGCAGGAAGGATTCTCCCTCTCCTCTCCTGCTCTGCAAGCATGTTCCCATTACCCTGAGCATGGAGAGTTCTCAGTGCCCCTCCCTGCTTCAAAGATGTTCTTCTGGGCCAGGGCTTCTTGCCTGCAGTGGGGTTGTTCCCTTTTGAGGCTGCATTTCTGTCTCAGTTCACCTTGAGCCATGTGGATAAGAGGAATAAAAACCCTTCTGCCCTGGGAGGCTTTGAGCCTGAGTGCCTCTGAATGGCTGCGTCACCAGTGAGCCAGCCTGGTGCTCTTTGCCTGCTGTGCACTGTTCTCTTCTCCTTTTTCCCCCCTTTTTATTTTTTTTTAGCCTCTCAGAGAGAAGAAAATCCCTCATTGGAGAAGGAAGGGAGGCTCCAGTGCTTGTTTTTTTCTGGGCAATTCAGTCACACTGCAAAAAAATGTGAGCGAGCAGCTTTTTTTTTGGTGAAAGCTGTGCTTCAGAGCAGCTGATCTGTTTATCAGCAGTGTTATCTGGGCTGTATGAATCGTGGAGGAGTTGTGTTTCATGAAGTGTCCTTCACTCCTGACCCCCAGGCTGCCAAATCTGAAAC
The DNA here is from genome assembly GCF_014805655.1 of Passer montanus. Classification (NCBI taxonomy): domain Eukaryota; kingdom Metazoa; phylum Chordata; class Aves; order Passeriformes; family Passeridae; genus Passer; species Passer montanus. The sequence continues at coordinate 1,610,394 of NW_024369596.1, forward strand.
CAGAGCAGAGAGAGGTGAATTCAGGGTGAATTCCCTTTGCTTTCCATCACAGCCAGAAAGGTGACAGGATGGTCCCTGGACTTACCCTTCAAAGATTTAGAACTTATTTATATAATTGCTGTTTCAGAGCTGATAACTCAGGCTTTCCTCCATAAACCCAAGCTGCTTGGCCAAGCAGTGACTCCAGTGCCATGTTTGTGACATTCCCAGTGCAGCTTCTCCCTTTTTTTAGCTGCAGGAGCTGCAGAGCTTTTGGGTTTTCCTTGCTGCTATTCAGTTGTCTGATTAATTTCAACACGGACCCGATGTAAGTGGCTCTGATTGCAGGAAATTGCTGTGGCATGTGACACATGTCACAACAGTGCAGTGATTAAAGCCCCCGCGTGTCATTTACTGGCTGATTGAGCTAATCACACTGAGAGAGTGGGAAATGTGTGGAGAGGAACTGGCATTCCTCATTGTTAAGGGCTTTAAGCATCCTGAATTAAGAGTCTAAATAAATGACAGTTGGACTGGAGTTTCTTTCAGTTTACATCCTCCAGAGCTTGCAGCCAGTTCCCAAGTGTGGAGGCAGAGCTGCCTGGCTCCTGTTTGTGTCAGAACAGGCTGAATTTGGGACATTTAAATAGTGCTGAGTCTAAGGAGGGACCAAAACCAGCATTTAGTGGCAGAGTCTTTGTTGGGGAGAAGTGAGAATACCAACTCCTTTCCTTCTTAATCCTTTTTGGCACCTTTTCTGTTCCTGCCAACCCAGAATGAACATCCTCACTCCAGAATTACATGGCATTGTGTGGTTTTGTGTTACTCCTCTGCAGTTAGAAAGAAAGAATGAATTTGGGGTCAAGTTTCCACCTCTGCTTCCTTGCTGTCCTTCTGAATGCAGGGTGAGCTCTGTGTCCCAGAGTTCTGCTGGCTGTTGGCAGTGCTCTGGGATTCATGAGCAGCAGATGTAAAACTGACTATTTTTCACCCTCAGGGAAAAAATAAGGAGAAGAATAATTTCTGAGCAGGAAGACAATGAAGTTTCTTGGGCAGGTGGGAGTGTGAGCTGCTCTGGTGGGCAAAGAAGGGCCAGAGCTGCTGTTCCATCATTCATGCTTGTGTTTCAAACCTCTTTTTTCCTTTTTTTCTCACCCTTCAGGCACAGAACCCTGGTACTTCTATTTCATCAATGGCTTTCTGAATTTCAATGTGGTTTTTGTGCTGGCCCTGCTCGTGCTGCCTCTGACCTGTCTGATGGAGTGCCTGCTGCAGAAATTCCGTGGTGAGTGCAGGGCAGCTGGCAGGGTTTGCCTGTCAAAGAGCAGCTTTTCCTTCCTGGAAGTGAAACTGGGAGCAGTGAGAGCCTTTGGAGCAGCAGGAAAGTTCTGGAGCTCATCAGAGTTCAGGATTGTTCCTTGCCTCCACCTCAAGAGGAAAAATGTGTTAAAAAAAGCAAGCCTGCCAAGGTGTGTGGTTCCTCTGCTTCATTTAATGCATCAGGAATGGCCCAGTCAGTAATCCTGAAGGGGAAAGAAGCTGAATCTGGTGTTGTTCCCATCTTGTCTGCAGCTGGAAATGGGTAGAAACCTTTTGGGATTGAAGCTGGACTGTTCTGGGCACTGTGGGATTTTCAGCTGCCAGGACTGAGCCCACTCTGGGAAGTGTCCCCATGGGTGTGGATATACTGAGAGTTAAAAAATAAAAAATAGAGGAACCAGAATATTCCCTGCTTCACACTGGGCTTCTTCTTGAATAAAATGACATCAGCTTGAACACATGACACTTGTAAGTGCCTCCAGAGGGGAAGTGTAAATTCTTCTCTGCTGTTTTCCTAAGGAAAAGTCATCAAGGCTCAGCAGCAGCCTCCAGATTCATCAGTCCAGTCAGTCTTTGCTCTCTCTCTGGGTTTTTTTTACTGACTACAACAAACAGTAACACAATCCTCGATGAAAATATATGTTAAGGGATGTTTGCTTCTATCTGTTCCTCGGCTGTGAGTGACAAACTCCGAGAAAGCAGTAAAAGCTCAGTAGGGGCTCCTGTAAATGCAAGATTTCCTGCTGTTCACTTGGTGTTCTTGCACCGAGCAGCAGGAGCGACTCTGCCAAGTGCTTTGTTCTTATTGTCTGTGAAATGCCGTTGGCTTAATTGCTTAACTCTGCTGTTGGGAGTAGCGAGGGGTAGGAAAGGGACTGCAAATTGTCAGGCAGTGCAGAGCCCTCCTCAGTGTGACTGAAATTCAGGGTAATTGTTGTTATTTTTGAATCACTTATTTCCTCTGTTAAGCAGAAGGCGCCTGAGAGACCTCTCCTGGTGTTATTTTTGTAATGAGGCAGTGAAGGTTGGGCAAACTCCAGGCTCTAAACAAGCGTTTGGGAGGGGAGGGGGAGCTCCTGAGGAGACCCTTTCTGATCTTGGTGTGTGCAGTGCCCAGCAGGAAACCCAGCACTGCCGTCTGCCTCTTCAGACCTGGCACTTCCTGGTGGGGTTTGTGTCTTGGTGGATCCACTAACACTTCTTTTCTGCTTTTGCTCCTCCTAAGGCCGTTGGAATTGTCAGTATTGTAGGAATCTGCAAAAATCCTCTGAGGAAAATGCCCTGCTCTCTGTTTGGGTGTGTTACCTGGGTTTTAGCAGTTTTAGCAGCAGGGGTGCTCAGAACAGGGCATGTTTGGGTCTCAGAGTGGGCTTTGGGTGGGAGAGGGGACTGTGCAAGAGAAGGAATTTTTGCATTACTCCTTTGCTGAGGTTTTGTTTCTTCCAGTTCAGAATCTGGGCCGTCCCTACTGGCTGACCCTGGCTCCCATGTACATCTGGATCCTGATTTTCTTCAGCCAGCCCCACAAAGAAGAGAGATTTCTCTTCCCCATCTATCCCCTCATCTGTCTCTGTGCTGCTGTGGCTCTCTCTGCTCTTCAGGTAAATTCCACTGTTTTTTAATCAATAGCTGAGAATATTTCCCAGCTATTATTTCATGACCATTTTGAGCTGATCTCCAGTCCCAAGTGGGAATTCCTGGAGCTGTGATGCTGTAGTGCCAACACCACCCAAAATCCAAGAGTTTCCCTGAGGGTTCAGTAACCTGCTGATGGAATTGTGCCTCCTTGGCTGTCAGCTCCAAGGGCAGCCATGTGGGTGTGCAGGAGATGCATTTTGATGTGTCTCAGAAGGAATCCCTCCCTCACTGGGTTGAAAAAAGGCAAAGGGATCTTGTTTAAATGTTGGGAATTGCATTGAACATTTGGAAGAGCCAAAACCTGGATGTTTAGTAAACATCACTTGAAACACTTCACAGAGCAAAGCACTAATAGAGACTGATATAAACCTTCCCAAAGCTCAGAATTATTCATCTCCTGCTGTTAAAAAGGCTCAGGAATGCAGCCAGGAGTCCCTGCTGGAGCCTGTTCCAGCTGTTTGGCCTCACCCTGCTGTGCAGCACTGCTGCAATTCCTGCCCACCCCTCAGTCCCTCATCCTTCAGGTGCTGTTCTCCTGCATCTCCACTCTCTCCCAGAGGAGTTCCAGTCCTTGCCTTCACAGGGGATCCAGCCTGGAATGTCACCAATTTTCTGGCTCTGACTGAGAATTCTTCTGTGCTCTCAGAGCATCACAGAGCAACGTTCATTTATTTTTATTGGGATATGGCTTGAGGAAAGTTCCGTGTACGTTTCTTGCATATTTTGCCACTGTTTGATGACATTTTGCCCAGCATGGAGCATCCAGCTGAGAATCTGGAACTGATTGCCCACCAGCAGGACAAGCTTGTCACTCTTCCCCTCCAAACTATGTGGATGTTGTGAGAAAAATGCAAACAGGACAAGAGAAACAGAAACCAGCTGAGGGTAGGGAGTGAATAACTCCTGCAGAACAGCAGGGAGGGACCAAGGCAAGGACTGGCTGTATTTCCTCCTGGCTATTCCCAGAAAGGCTTTTTAATTGAAAGAAAACAAACCTAAAGGGCTTTTCTTGTATCAGTTTTTCTTATATCAATTTTTTCTTTTATCAATTTTTCTTTTTATCAATTTTTCTTTTATCAATTTTTCTTTTATCAATTTTTCTTTTATCAATTTTTCTTGTATCAGTTTTTCTTTTATCAATTTTTTCTTTTATCAATTTTTCTTTTTATCAATTTTTCTTTTATCAATTTTTCTTTTATCAATTTTTCTTGTATCAGTTTCAGAGTGACTTGTGTTTAAAGCTGGATGCACAATGTGCTCTGTGGTGTTTTATTCACTTCAAAGCTGTGGTTTGTGCAGGCAGAGTAAACAACCAGAGGTCACTCTGGAAATCTGGGTCATGGAGCTTGTGTTAGGCAGGAATTCAGTCCAGCATGGAAAATCAGGTGAGTCTGCAGGGAGCTTCTGCAGAGCTGTCTGAAAGGGACCCTTAGCCCTGGTTCACCTGGGAGCAACCAGGCTGGAAACCCTGAGAGAGCACTTCAGGTCCAGAGGCCTTCCTAGGGAAAAGAGCTGAAAACTTCTTGAAATACCCCAAATTATTACTTAAATATGTCTAAACCTTCTGTGCATTTTGGTGTCTCTGAATTTAAAAAGCTCAAAGATCTGGTGGGGGATGCATTGTTGTAAGAGCTTTATGAAAAATGAGAATTTTTGCTGAATGGATCAGACTTGGAGTAACTTCATATTGTCTCTCTTTTCTTCAATCTCTTCCCTGAGAAATGTTACCACTTCATCTTCCAGCGCTACCGCCTGGAGCACTACACAGTGTCCTCCAACTGGCTGGCCCTGGGGACTGTCCTCCTCTTTGGCCTTTTGTCACTGTCACGCTCTGTTGCCTTATTCAAAGGTTGGTATTTCAGGTTTGCCTCTTGGGCTCAGGGCTGCAGAAGTTGTGCTGTACAAATCAGGAACCTGGAGAAGTTTGGGTGTTGTTGCTGCAGGGGAAAGGAATAAGTTCTGCTGGTCACCATTAATTAATTATTAATTATGCATTCATCCATATTTATATGTATGAATGGGTCACCAGAATTGCATCACTTAAAAATCCTCTTCACCTTCCACCAGTACAACTTCACTGATCTAAAACCTGGTGTTAAAGCAGATACTTCAGCTTTCAAATAGGTAATCCTATAGGAAAAGAATTTTCCTGTTTAAAATGTGAATTAGGTGCAGAAGTCCTTAATGGAGATGGAATCAAAGCCTTCCCACCTCATCAGTATTTTTGAGGTTTTGGTGGCCACTGACAGCCAGGACAGGGAAATGTGAATGAAATTGGTAGGGGCACCAAGGGTAAGAGGGGAGGCTTTGAATCCAGCCACTTCTTAGCCAGACCAGTTCATTTATTCACTGAGTTACCAGTTAAAAATTCATACAGGAAACAATTTTTGTAGGCTTTCATTAAATACCCCTCTTTAACCTTAATTATGATGTTCTTCCTCCCACAGGCTACCACGGGCCCCTGGACCTGTACCCTGAATTCCACAGGATTGCCACTGACCCCAGCATCCACACGGTGCCAGAGGGGAGGCCAGTGCATGTCTGTGTGGGAAAGGAGTGGCACAGGTTCCCCAGCAGCTTCCTCCTGCCAGACAAGTGAGTGCTGCCGTGGCAGAGGTGCAATTAGGTGAGGTGGATAACGAGGGGCACAGTAATGAGTGTGGGGAACCCTCAGGATCTCTGGTGTCACCAGCAGTGGCATAAACAGTGATAAAGTACCCAAACAAAGGATTCTGAAGGTTTTTCATCAGCACAATGGCCAAAAGTTCCTGGGGAGCTCTGGTGGGCCTGGGGATGGGTCCTTGGTCCTGGTTTTGGTGCTCTCACACAAAGTGTTCTCCCTGTTCCCTGCAGCTGGCAGCTCCAGTTCATCCTGTCAGAATTCCGGGGCCAGCTGCCCAAACCCTTTGCCAAGGGGCCCTTGGCCACCAGGATCATTCCTGCAGACATGAATGACCAGAACAAGGAGGAGCCATCTCGATATGTAAGGATTTGTTCCTGCTTTCTATCCCTTGCCTCGCTGGATAATTTAAATTTATGCGATGCCTCATAATGGATCTCCCCATTTCTGCTTCCTGGGGAGTTCCAAAGCAAAAATGGTTCCTCTGCAGCACTTGGAAATCTCCCCATTCTTGTGAGTGGCTTCTGTTTGCCTTTCATCTGCCAGTTTGAAGACATCATGCTAATAAAAGAAGCAGCAGAAGTAAGAACTCCTAATTATTGCAGTTTTGGGTTCAGTGTAGTGTGTTAATGTGATCACAGGAATGAGTAATTTGAAGTCCCCCACAGAAAATATTTGAGCAGGAATTGAAATGTTCCTCTTTTATTTCTTTTTCAATATAAAACTATTCATCATATTTTCAACTGAGGAGGAGGAACTTAATTTGGAACTTAATTGCGTTAGTGGGAATCTGCTAAGATAATGTATATTGGTATTATTGATTTATTTCCTGGTTGAATTGAACAAAACCAGTGCACAGATAGGAATGTCTTAAAATTATTGCTAGCTAGCATGTTTAAAATTACTAACAGGCTCAATCTTGGCAGTCTTGTGGGTTAAAACTCTTATTTTGAGGCTGATTATGCAGTTACTGGAAATGGGAAGGAGGCGTGTTCCCACCTGAGAGGAGCTGTCTGCTGCAGTGCATTTAATTTATGAAATCTTTAACTGGGGCTTATTTTTAGCACAGACAGCTGGTTGCTACAGCCTGTGACTAATAGAGCAAAACACACTTTTGTTTCATGCCTTGTTCCTTAATGTCACCCTACAACTTTGTTATTTCTCATGCAAGCTCAAGGGCCTAGGGCTTGAGAAATCAGAAATTAAACAGGGGCTTAAAACTCTTACTTTTGACCTGCTAATTACGCCAAGAGATTAAGATCTTTCTCCAGCTTTAGTGAGTAAGAGCATATTCAGATTTTTTTAAAAGTGGAAGAATAATTAACAAGAACTGGACAGGACTGTGAGAGGGGATAAATGCAAATAGCACAAGGCTCTTGGTCATTTAAAGGGGAGAAAACAAATTGTTCAGGAGAATGATCTGAGCCATGGATAAAACCATTAATGGCTGTGATCTCACTGTTTCAGGTGTAAGTATCTATTACTGCTCTGCTTGGAAATGGAAGAGGGAACCTCAGTGTTCCTGTTGCTATGAGACACTGGGGGAAGAGTGATTTGATCTTGTTTTGCAATCTCTCTTTCCTCAATCACATCGAGCTGCAATTACCTTGCACTTGCCCAGCTGGGGAGGTGCATTTGTCTCTGAAAGTGCTAAAAAGAGATAAGGAATATTATTTCTTACCAAGACACATCCAAGCAGGACCAGCAGATTAGGCCTGGAAGCTGCTAACAGCAGCTGCCTTCAGAGAAAAGGCTTTTTAAGCACTTTCCCTTCATTTCTAGCACCATCCAGACCCCATGGCAGCAGCAGGTGTGCCCTTAGCTCCAGCTCTGGGCTGTTCCCACTCCTGTCAGCCAGGATGGGATCCAATTCAGCTCTCCTCCACTTGGCAGAGCAGTGGTATCAAATAAAGAAAGAGTGGGAGGAGGAAAAGGAAAGGGGAACAGAAGAGGAGAGGATGTAATTTAGAAATCCCTCGCAGCTTTGTTCAGTAGAACTCGTTCCTTTCTTTCATTTCAAGGTCTGTGCATCACCCAAGTCTTGTGTAAATCCCCAAATCAATGCAGAGGTGCTGTGTTGGTGCTCAGAGCAGGAGGAATATCATCCTTGGCTTCACTGTAATGTGTGAAAATACAAGGGAAATGTGGCTTGCACCTGGAATTTGGAGTCCCAGCCCTTTTAGGGTGGCATTTAGGATGAGACAAGTGAGGTCCTTGAGGTAGCAGCTTGTCTTTCTCTGAATGATTCTACATCACTTCCAGAAAAACTTGGTTAGTGGTTTGGGAGTCCTTCTGCTAATGAGCCAGAGCCTCTCCCAGAGCCTGGAATGTTCCTCTCACACAGATTCAGCATCCTCAGCTGCGTTTCCTGTGGTGTAATTTCATTTGCCACTCAGTTGTGATGCCACAGAGCCATCTGCTATCCACCTAATTAAATTGTTTCCAGCCTAAATTGTTACATTAAACCCCAAAGGTGCTTCAGAAAAGGGATCTCAAGCATGGCCAAGGAAGTTGGCAGGAAAATTTTGTGGGAGAGTGAGCTGCAATCCCTCAAGGAAGAGTTTCAGGGAGTAAGGCAGGATAAGACATAGGATTCCCAGCAGGAAGGAGGAGGTTTCATGGTGTGGTCTCCTGCTGGATTCCCCCACAAAGGTTTTGGTTGAAAACCTTCAAATTATGTTACCTGTGTCCTGCACAAAGCATTTCACCTGCTGCTGGGAATGCAGCCCTCTTGTGATTGCTGTGGATGAGCACAGAAGCAAACCCCCAGGGAATAAAGCCCAGCCCTTGTGTGTTCCTGCAGATTGACATCTCCAAATGCCACTACCTGGTGGACTTGGACACAGCCACGGAGACCCCCAGGGAGCCAAGGTACTCCTCCAACAGAGAGGAGTGGGTCACCATTGCCTACAAGCCATTCCTTGATGCTTCCAGGTAGGATTTGCACTTTGGAGAGGGAGGGATAGGGGCAGTCTGGGATTTCTTTTGGCAAAACTGGGCAAGGAGGAGACATCCGTGGGTAAATGCCAGCTTGAGATCCAATTCCCAGCAAAGTGGAGCCTTTGTCAAACTCCTGCTTGCAAAATTTATGACCTAAGTTGCTTTAGAGTTGGAAGTCTGTGAGGAGGGTGGTGAGAAGGAGGATTTTTATAAAGAAATAACCAATTTATTTATAAAGCCTCCTGCTGAAGCAATGTTTTTTCGGGTTGCTTTCCAAAGGATTGAGGTGGATGTCACCTCCTCCCAGGAGACTTTTCACTCTGTTCTCTCCCAGCCACATTCAAGACAGGTATAAATCATCAGAGGGGATGAGCTCTGAAAAATGTTACGAAAGCTGGCAGAGAGAGGAGGCAGTCAGCAGGGCCACACCTTTACCAGGCACCAGAAAACCCATGGAAGAGATCCCTGCTGGAGTCTGTTGTGCAGAGCTGTGCTGCTCACTGGGCACCTTGCTGGAGTGAGGCCACGAGTCTGGGAGAAGCAGAGACTGGGATTTGCTCTCCTCCAGGCTCTCAGGGAGTGGGATCAGGGCTGTCAGACTGGGAATGTTGTTCCTGCATTCCTGCAAACACAGGAACCCTCCTCAGCTGTACGAGGATGTGATTTAGCCCTTCAGAGCTCGTGGAGGTGTCACCCCAGGACAGAGGCTGGAAAAACCTCTGTAAGAAACAAACCCAGAGTTCAGTGCCCTCCTGTTTTCCACGAGAGACCTGATTGCTTCCTGCTGCCTGGGCCCTGCAGGGAGTGGGGCTGGGAAGAGCAGGGGAAGGAGTGGCAATGTTTGAGCAGCTCCCAGGAGGGCTCTGGTGTTCCCAGCTCGCTGACACAAACAGCTTTCCTTGGCAAGGTCTCCCATGAGCTGCATTTTCCAGGAGAACCTGCTGCTCCATTTGGGAAGGGAGAAGGAGGTGGCCAATGAATTTTATTAACGAGGCAATTGAGGCATCAAAAGCACTCCTTGTGCAGAGGATTTGCCCTTAAATGTGCATTTCTGCTTTAAAGCCACATTTGTGTGTTCTTACAGCTGCTTTATCCTCCTTGCTTGATCTTTGGAGCTGAGGTTTCAGGTTTGCAGATCAAGGGGCAAAAAAAAAAAACAAAAAAACACCAAACAAAAAACTCCAAACCCATCAAGCACCTCCCAAAGTGCAGCTCTTGTGTGAAAATAAATGAAAAAATGAAATCAATGACCCCAGCAGCTCAGTTCAGTCCTGCTGCACTGGAGGCTTCTGGGGCTCGCTGCGAGTCTCCCATTGACGTCAGCAAGTGCAAATGGAAATCTCAGCTGGCTCTGATAAATGGTGCTGCTAATTGAATTAGAGAGCACTCCCAGCCACCAGCTAATTATGCTCCTCAGGAAGCTGCTTTGCCAAGGTCCATTTAATTCTATATTGGCTGAATGCTCCGAATCTGGCACAGAAAAGGGGAAATATATCACAGCTCCCCTCTGAGGAGCACATATTTTCCAGCTCTTTAGGGCTGAGCTGTCTGCTTGCTCCAAACACTTGGGTTTTCCATCAAAAAAAATAAAATTCTCTGTGCAAAATTAATGATTGGGTCACCTTGCTGGAGCACAGCATTACCCTGCTTTGTTAAGAGGCTGTCTTGTTCCCTTTAATGGCGTTTTCCTCCAGTTGTTTTCCATATTTTTGTTTTTCAAGTAGCTGAATTACTTCTGAAATGTGTGTGTTGGTACAGAGTTTAACCTCCAGAGGAAGTGCAAGCATTAAAGGGTTTTCAGAGAGCTTTGATCATGAGCTTCTTGTGCCTGGGAGGCACTGGGGCCTGCCCAGGTGGCACTGGGACCTGTCCAGGTGGCTCTGGGACCTGCCCAGGTGGCACTGGGACCTGCCCCTGTGTTACTGGGACCTGCCCAGGTGGCTCTGGGACCTGCCCCTGTGTTACTGGGACCTGCCCAGGTGGCTCTGGGACCTGCCCAGGTGGCACTGGGACCTGCCCAGGTGGCTCTGTGGCAGAGTTCAGCTTTCTCCTGCCCTTCCCTGCTCTGCTCCCTTCTCCTGCCTCTCTCTGAGCTCTGCTGTCACCAAACTCGAGTTACAAAATGCAGTTTTAGGAGGGATCTCTCAGCACTGCAGGTGCCCAAGTGCTGCCAGTCCATGTTGGGAATTTGGGAAGGGAGGACTGGAACATCTTCACTTGGGATTTCCTTCCATCCCACAGCAGCTTCCTCTGGCACTGCTGGAGCAGTTTTTGAGTTGTTTCTCCTGAAATTCAGGCAGAACCAGGCTTAGCTCCAAGGATCACTGTGCTTCCAGCTCTGGTAGCTGGGAGCTGCTCTGTCCTGCAGCAGTGCCTCCTTCAGAGCCCAAAAACCCTGGAAAAACAAGCCCTGCTCAGCTTGGAGCAGTGCTGGCCCTGCTCCTGCTGCAGGAGCTGATCAAGGCTCCACACACTCCATCTCTGGGGGACAAATTTAGCAGCAAATGCAAATAGAACATTAAATATATTCCCTGTCATCTGTCACCCAGCCCCTTCCATGTGCCATCTGCTGTCTGAGGTGGCTGGGCTGCCACAGGGGGGTGACAGGAGGTGAAGGTTCCTTCTCCCTGAGCTGGGAGGGTGCAGGAGCTGCTGATCCCAGCTGAGCCCAGCCAGGCTGTGCCAGAGCCTCGGGAGCCCCTGGGGAGATGCAGCTCCCAGTGGCAGTTCCTGCCTTTGTTTTTGTGCTGCGTTTTTGAAAGATCTCCAGTGCAAGCAAACAAAACACAATTCTTCTTTCTGCTGAAAAAAAAAATCGCTGGAATTGGGTGTCCAGAGCAGCAGAGCTGGGAGTGAAGTGACCAGCAGGAGTGTGCCATCCCTGAGCCCTCAATGCAAATCTGAGAGCTGCTGCTGCCTTTCCAAGCTTTCTGTGACTGGGGTGACACTTGTGGCTGGCAAAAGTTGATATTTTCCCATCCAGGTGATCTTAAACACACAAAAAAGAGAAGCTGTGGTGCTGAGGAAGCCAAACTCTGCCTCAGCCCCCATTTCAATGAGTTGCTCAGATTTTTGAAGCCTCACAAAGCTCAGAGCTGCTGCTGAAGGATTTTTTTGTCCGCTTCGCACTGAAACCAGGACTGTACCATTAGTGAGAGAATACGTTCATTCAGAATGCTCTCAGCCAGCACAGCTCCAGCAATTAGCAGCCCAATCAAGGGTGCTAATTTCACCCAGACATCATTAAGCCCTCCTTGCTCCACTGGTCCAGTTTTTGAAAGGCTGTGAAATGCCAGCTCCCAGCGCTGGCAGGGCATGGGGTGAGTGTGGCTTTCAGAGCTGCCCAGCCCTCTGTAATTCAATATTTCCACAGAAGATTGGCTCAAGAGCCAAACTCCAAAATGCCAATGCCCATCAAAGCTGCTTTTTGTTTCTCAGAGAGGCGTGGGGGAAAAGGGATGGGGTAGAAAAGAGGAGATTCCAGGAGGGAAACGACCCCTTCACCCTCACAGTGCCCCCAAGGACAGGGCTGTGTGACCCCCAACACCCCTGGCTGCTGATATCTGGGATTTAGTGTCTTTCAATAATTACAGTTCAATTTAATTTCTCTCAATAATTTCAAGGATTCATAATTACTCTCAGTAATTACCTCCCTGCCTTCTCTCCCCTCAGTCCTGCTGGGAATGGACGGTGGGCACGAGGTTGTGTTGTGTTTGTGTTGCCCCCAGGTGAAGGCAGGAGTGATGGATCTGACTCCATGCTCTCAGAAGGCTGATTTATAGTTTTATGACACTATATTGTATAAAAGAATACAATATTAACTAAAGAATACAGAAAGGATACTTAGAGAATGCTGAAAAGATAATAATGAAAACTCGTGACATTTTCAGAGTCTTGGAAAACTCTTTAAGAGTTTCAGAGTCTTGGAAACTGATTGGGCAATGAGTGAAAACAACTCCCAGCAGAATCCAATGAAACAATCACCTGTGGGTAAACAATCTCCCAACACATCCCACATGAGCACAGCACAGGAGAAACAAATCAAATAAAATTGGTTTCATTTTCCTCTGAGGCTTCTCAGCTTCCCAGCATAGAAATCCTGAGCGAAGAGATTTTTCCAGAGAATGTGGATGCCACAAGGCTGGTTGTGAATGCCAGCCAGCTCTGGTGGCAGCAGGGAGGGGAGGGTTGGGTGCTGAGGGGATGATTGGTTTCCTTTTCCTTTCTGTCGCCCAGGTCCTCGCGGCTGCTGCGCGCGTTCTACGTCCCGCTGCTGTCGGAGCGGCACACGCGCTACGGCAACTACAGCATCCTGAAACCCCGCAGGAGGCAGCCCCGGAGGAGAGGGGGGGGCTAGGGGCAGCCCCAAAACCCAGCCAGAGCCTTGCTGGCACTCCTGGACAGCCCCCTGAGCCCCGAGTGAAGGATGGTGCTGGAGGATTCCCCGAGCAGCTCTGGCAGCCTCTGCCTCATTGGAAAATCCATGGATGGGTTAGCCCTGCTGCTCCCCCCTTACACCAGGGAAGAGAAAAATGGGAAATAAAACACGGGGTGGCACATTGGAGTTCTTCTCCAGGCTGCAAATGTGGGAAAATCCAGCTCAAATTCTCTCTGTCTCTGCCCCACCCACCTCTCTGCTCTCCTCACCTGCTTTCACCCAGGGAATTTTTGTTTCAGGTAACAAAGCTTAGGAATTTTCCTTTTCCGAGGGGAAAAGGAGGAAGAACACCTGACTGACAATGAACTGGGGTGCACTGAATCTCCAGGAATGAACCATCGTGCACCGCAGAGGAGCAGCCAAAGCTGCTCTGTCCAGGAGACATTTCCAGGCATAAACCTGTGCTTTTGGGAAGAAAAACCAAACTGGGACAATTATGTGTTTAATGGGATCAGTGTTTGTGCTATCTGTGAAGCCAAGTGTTTGTTTGCTATTTATAATGATTTTTTCAAGATCCTTTGACTTCCAGACTTCAGCATCTTAAAAATTCTGGAATCGTCCAGAGAAGAGAAGGATGAATCAATTTTTTTTTTAATTTTTTTTTTTTTGCAGTTCTGTTTCCCAGAATAGCCAGGATGTGTTACGTGGGTCCAACCCGCCTCAGAGCAGTGCTGTGCTTGTTATATTTCCATTTTTAAACATGCAGCATCACCAGCTGGATGGAGGGAGCTGCTTTCACTCACTTCCCTGGAATTCTGGGGGTGGGATGGGATTGGGATGGGATGGAACAGAAGGGAGGTTCTGCACCTGCTCCATGGGGTTGGCTTGGTCTGAGCTGGGGGATTGGGGAGCAGATTTGGATGTTTGGGAGCCAGAAAAGCTCTGGGCATCCGTGTGTTGGTTCGGGTGGTGGGTGCAGATCTCAGCAGGGTGGGAGGGCTGTGCTCCAACCTGATCCTGCTGGGACAGAGCAGGAGGAGCTGGATGAGCAGCAAGGCTGGGCTGAGTCATAGCATCAACCTCAGAAACAGGAGGAGGTTCTGAACCCCATTAAGGGTTTGGTTTTTTTTTAATGTTTGTGCTACAAGCAGTGCCCTGCCTGGAGCCTCGGTGGTCACAGCATGGAGAATCCATTGCTCCCCACTCCCTGGGGCAGCAGCTGGAAGCTGAGGCTCTAAATTCAGATTTAGGGTGGTGTCTAAGTCATGCCAATGTTGGGGAAATGCAGCTCTCACCTTCCCAAGTGGCAGCTCTGGAGCGCTGAGGTTTTCCTGCAGTGCTGCCTGGGGAGGGCAGGTTCTGTGCTCATCATCTCCCCCTCCCAGCTCTGCCCTCAGTGAAGTTCACACAGAGCTCTGTGGTGCTGGTAAATCCAAGCCAAAACTTGCTCTGCAGCAAAGCACCAGCCCAGCAGTGGCTGCAGCAGCTCTGCAGCAGTTTCAGTGGTTGCAGTGGTGCTGCTGCTGTGGCTGTCCCCTGTCCCAGCCCTCAGCCCGTGCCTGGTGTGGGCACAGAGCAGCAAACACCCATGGAAACCACTGTGCCTGCTCCACCTTTCTTTCCACTTGGATTCCTGTTCTGGCGTGCTGGTTGGGCACTGATAACTTGGCCGTAATTAGGAGTAATCAGTGTTTTCCAGAGGAACACAGCACAGTTTGTTCCTGGGGGTGAGCAGGGGCAGTGCTGTCCCTCACTGTGCTGCAGCCCCTCGAATCCTGCTGGGGAGGTGAATTGTTGGGGATCAAACACCTCACAGAAAGGTGAAGCTCCTCGTGTCCCACGCAGCTCTGGGCTCCTTGTGGCACTGATGTGACCTTGTCCAGCCCGGAGGGATGCAGAGCAATTCTGTGTTGAGATGAGCAGGGTGGGGAGCTGCTCCCTGAAACCCCCCAGCCTCACACCAGCCTGTCCAGGTGCTGCCCCGTTCTCTGCCTTGCACAAAGTCCAGCCTGTTTTGGCCTTTCCTGTTTTTCGTCCTCCCCCGGAGCTGCCTGGGGAAGCTCCAAGCCTTTGAGTCAGCAAGGAGCAGCTCCAGGCCCTCTGGATGTGGGCTTGGTGGTGGATTCTGGGTTGAGACCTGCCCAGTGGTCAGGGCACGGCACAGTTGTGGTCTCACCTCGGTTTTAGGGACCACAAAATCCCCCAAATCCACAGCCCTGGTTCCTGTGCTGCAGGTGCAGCCCTTCCCTGCCTCTCCAGAGCCTTGTGCCAGGGGTGCTCGGGTGGGAGAATGCAGAGGGTCAGAGAATTCCCAGGCCTGGCTCCTTTCCTTCCCAGCTCCCCGGGATCTGCTCTCGGGACAGGAGCTCTCAGCAGCTCTGCCTGAATCACACCAAACCCAACCCCAACCCTATTATTAGACTCTGGAAACGGCTGCCTTAGAGACAGGTTTGCTTATAAATACCCACGGTTTGCTCTGTGCCTCTCCAAAGCTGGCAGGGAAAAGGGATCTCTGCTTGGCCAGAACTGCTGCTGGAGCTTCTCCCCACCTGAGCCCCCCAAATTCCAGCTGTGGGGTGAGGCACCCAGCAGGGTGGCAGATCCCAGCTGCTGTTTGGGGTCCTTCAGCTGCCTCCTCTGCAGGCTGTGCTCGGTGCTGGCTGCTCTTTCTGCCCCTCTTTTCCATCCTGAGTGTCCCTGCTGGGGACTTCGGGATTTAACCCCACTCCGGCTCTTCCTCGGGCTCCCGGGAGAGGGCACCGTGCTCCAGAGAACCGGGACGAGCCGGGGTTTCAGGGGTGAAAGCCCCGGGCTTGGGGTGAGGAATTGGGGCTTTTGCTGCCGGTCAAATTTGGGATTTCAGGGTGGAGGTGCAGCCGCCTCTGCGCTGCCCTGGGGGAGCTGCTGCTGACTTGTTCTGCCCCCACTGACCTGTCCCTGCTGCTGTGACAGCCCTGGGGGTTCCGTTTCAGGTGTTCCAGGTGGTTTTGCAGGTGTTCAAGGCATTTTCCAGGTGGTTTCCATGGCTGGAGAGGGGGAACCTCCCTCCCTTCATGTCCCTGTGATGGACAATCCCTGCTTAATTGGGATTTTTTGTGGATAAACTGACACTTATTGACAGATAATCCATCCTCCATGGAAAACTCATGATGAATTGCTTCCTCTCAGTTGGGCTCCCTGGCTCGCAGAGTTTGCTCACAAACATTTGAAATCCCTGGCAGTCCAAAAGAAAAACTTGTGGGAGCTGCTTGGAAATGCAGGGCTGTGCTTGTCCTTCCCAGCAGCGACAGGCCTGAGGGGGGAATCCTCGAGGAGGATTAGGTGCAATCCTTCCTCACTTTTTTGGGCCCAAAGAGGTGAGAGGGAGCAGTAATTTATGAGAGAAATGGGTGGTCTGACTTGTCCATTTTGTGAAAATCAGGAGAGCAAGGCAGAACAAACCACAGGATCTTTTTATTTTCCTTTTTTTTTCCATCGTAAAACCTCGCTGGGATTTTGGCTGCAGTGTGTTTTCAGGCAGGGAGGCATTTAAAACGTTTAAACAAAAGGCAAAGAGGAGATTTCAGGGAGCTCACCAACAGTGCCAGGGTTAGCAGGGCTGCCTCTGAAATGTCACCTGGGCTCTGACGTGCCTCTGGTGCATGAATGATTTACAGGAACAGCAGCTCTGAGCTGGGGCTGTCAGATGATCCAGAGCTGTGTTCCAGCCCCCAAAATCTGCTTTTCCCCACGCAGGGCCCTCCTGTTACACCAGCAAAGGGCTGTGCATGGGGAGGGGGTGAATTTGGGCATTTTTTGCAGCTCTGAGTGAGCAGGGAACGGCTGGAGCTGTGCCAGGAGAGGTTTAAGCTGGGTGGCAGGACAGAGGGAATGCTCACAGGGGGTGGCCACACTCCCCAGGCTGCCACAGCTCCAGGAGCATTTGGATCCCACTCTCAGGGATGCACAGGGTGGGATTTTGGGGTGTCTGTGCAGGGCCAGGAGCTGGACTCACAGCCCCCGTGGATCCCTTCCATTCAGGATAGTCCATGCTCTGTTATTTTTGCTGGTGATTTCACAGATGCCTTTCTGTGGACTCTGCACCTCCCAGAGGGGTGATGAAAACTGTTGATGTGTTTTTGTGCTCGGCTCTTCACGCCCTAAATAGCTCTGGCCCGTTCTGCTCAGCTGACTGAAGTGCTGATGGTGCTCGGACAGCAAATTCTGCCCAGGGAAAGCGGTGCAGGCAAAAGCTCATCCCTGCAACCTCTCCTTGAAAAAAGAGGGCAGGGAGGGCCCAGCATCTCCCCGGGAGGAGCTGGGCTTGGTTTCCTGCTCTGCTGGAGCACTCTGTGCTCCTGCTGCTCCACTCTGGCTCCAGGGGTGTGGAGAACCCATTTCCCTGCCATGGGAATTCCCTGGATGTTTTCAGCTCCTCTCTGGCAGCCTCTGGGATTCTTCTGCCATTGTGCAGCTCAATCATCCAGTACCACCTTCCAGAAATATTTGCTGAGGGATTTCCTCGTGTTTTGTGTTCTCGTGGCTTGGGAGGGCTCCTCCTGTGTGCCACCAGAAAGGAGGATGAGCTGTCTTTTCCCCCCTTAACCAGTCAATATTTACTCTCCCAGGCAAGCTGTTCAAATGCTGCTGCTCTCTTGGTTGTGGTGTTTGTTCCTCCTGCCTCGCTGGAATCTTGCCCCAGAGTCTCCCACACTGGCAGCTTTTGTTTGTGCAGCAGTGGCACGTGGGTGTCCCTAAAGGCAGGGCTGGGGGAGCCTGGCAGGGATGCCAGGTCGTGTTTGCATCCTCTCCTCTGAGGCTGGGGACTGTTCCAGGAGGGCTGGAGTTTGGGCAGGGGAGCCAGGGATAATCCGCTCAATGCCAGGGTGAAATCTCGAGAGGAAGCCACAGGATCATTTATTCAATCCAAAGGTGAAATCTCGAGAGAAAGCCACAGGATCATTTATTCAATCCAAAGGTGAAATCTCGAGAGAAAGCCACAGGATCATGAATTCATCCCCAAGGTGAAATCTCGAGAGGAAGCCACAGGATCATTTATTCAACCCCCAGGTGAAATCCCACTTCCACAAAAATGCATCAGGGAAGGTAACAAGGATGGTTTCCCGGCAGTTTTTTAGGAGTCTCGATAACCAAACTTTGCCAGAGCCCTGTCCAAGAGGATTTTTGGTATGTGCGCTGCTTGTGTGCAGCACTACCTGGAGCTTTGTCACTGCAAGTCCTTGGTCTCTTTATTTTCAATTACTGAAACACTTAATTTCCCTATAACTGCAATTAATTTCCCTATTGCTGCAGTTCCTATAATCCCCAAGATTTTTTTTTCCAGAGAGAACTGACATTTACTGCCCTGCCTCTCAGCTCAGCGTTGCTTTTCTGCTTGTCTAACAAGAGGCTTGAAGATCCTCCCTGGCAAAGATCTCCCCTGGCAAACTGTTGGATTTGTTAAAGTTGTTTGGCTGCAGCAGGAAACTTTTCTCCTCCGCTGGTGGGGGAAGGCAGCCTGCTCCTTAATTGCTTTTGCAGCTTGGCCAAGTGAAATCCATCTCTGTGCCCTCGGAGCTGAAGCCAAAAAAAATATCCCCGATGGTTCCTTGTGCTCCTGGTTCCAAGGCTGTCTCCTGGATTTTTCCTCTGGAGGAGGAAGATTTAAAGCTCCTTTGTGCAGGACGGCTCCTTGTCGGTTTTGGAGGTGATTTGCACCAGTTTATCTTGGTTTAGTTCTGCCTCAGAAAGGAGAAATGATTGTAGAAAAGGTGTTTGTTTCACCTGCTGGCACGAGCTGGATTCATCTCTCCTCTTGGGAGTTTTTTGGTCAATTCATCACTTTTAGTCTCGTTGGTTTCTGCTCTGCCCTTTGCACTTTGAGCTCTTTTGAGGGGTTTATTCAAAACCTCAGTTCCATAATTTCTTACTGGTGCAGTCAAAAGTAAGGGTGGGGAGAATAAATCCTGGGAAGCCTTGACAGGAATCCTGGAATCTGTGTGGGAAACCTTGGAACCTTTTCAGTCACTATTCAAACCCTGCGGGGAGGAAGGGGAATAAAGCTCCAAAGCCAGGTGGTTGGTTTGCCTTTCCAGTGGGAATAGGAAATTTTAATTTCCCCAAACCTCTCAGGTTAATTGGACTGAATTAGAAGAACAGGATGAGGACCTTCCTGACTGAAAGAGGGGAAGTTTAGGTTGGATTTTGGGGAGAAATCCTCCCCTGTGAGGGTGCTCCAGCTTTCCTGAAGGCAAACTTTGGGCTGCTTCCATCCCTCTAACCCACGGCCATTTTCAAAGCTTAAGTGGAATTTTTCAGGTGCTTCCAGCTTGACTTGGTGGGTGATTAATGAGCAATTAGCAGCAGATATGAATAATAGTGGATTGAAGCATGTATAGGTGCTATAATTAAAAGCTCTATTACAATTATTTATTAATATTTAATGATAGGTGTCAAAGGTTGCGCTGTAATTCTGCAGGGCTTGGCTGATCTTCCTGGGGAGGGAGCAGCTCCTCTGTTTAATTGCAGCAGTGTTTGGGGGGTAAAACCCTGTGGGTCTTGGTGGGATCTGAGCAGCTGGAGCTGTCCCTTGCTGGGAGGGTCAGGATTTCCTTCCCTAGGGACACACTTGGTGTTTTCCCAGAAATAAATGCCCCAAAAAGGGCAGAATGGAGCTTGGGCTAGAGCCTCGTCCTCACACTCTGGTGAAAAATCTGCTTTTTCCCAGCTGCATTTTAACCCCACTCCCGTGAAGGGTTTGGATGTATTTTTTGGTTCCCAGAAATAAATGCCCCAAAAAGGGCAGAATGGAGCTTGGGCTAGAGCCTCATCCTCACACTCTGGTGAGAAAAATCTGCTTTTTCCCAGTTGCATTTTAACCCCACTCCCATGAAGGGTTTGGATGTATTTTTTGATTATAAAACAGAGACTTCTACATTTTGTTTTAAGGAAAAAAAAAACCACTTCATGGAGGATTTGTACCCTGCTGTGTCCAAAATCACCCCTGACACAGCAAACCTTGCCTGCCTTGTGACTGAGGGGAGAGGGGCACCCCTGGCACCCAACCCAGCAGCTGCCTCTGCTCTTAGGAAATGTTTTGGCCATTTCTGTCTGGATACAGCCCAAAACAAACCCTCACATGCTGCTTCACCCCAAAAAAAACCTCTGTGTGTTCTGTGAATGCCACCCTGCCCCAGATCCCTGTGGGTTTGGGAAGGCCTTTAGGGGAATATCTGGATTTTTTTCTATTTTCTGCACCAGGCATCGCTCTGAGGTGTTGTCCCCAAAACCTGGGGGCAGGCGGTGATAAAAAAAAGCTTTTTTTGTGTCACCGTCTCGCTTCCCAGAGCTCTCCCTTGTGCTGGGGTCGTGCCAGCCCCGTCCCAACATTTTCTGCACCCACTCCACACCTTGGCCACTCCCTGTGGAGGAAGGCGGGCAGGGGGCCAGGGCAGCCCCTGGGTGTCTCTGCTGGGCACAAAGGGCTCCAGTTGCCCAAACTGGCACCTCCTGAGGGCTCTGAGGGTGCCCCAGGCTGAGCTGGATCAGGCAGGGCTGAGTTTGCAGCTGGGGTTGGGTTTGGATTGCCACTGAAGGCTCCTTTGGTGTTCTTTTGTTTTCTTAAACTTTGATTTCAGAGGGAGGGTTGCTCCTGGTCACAGCTCCTTTTGGTTATCAGCTGAAATGTGTGGCTGTTCCCCCTTTTTTTTAGTTTTATTTCTCTTTTTGAGGCTCTTCAGGAGGTCTCAGGGTCTGGAAAGGTTTCCCCCATCCCCTCTGAACAATGCAGAGCTCCCAGGAGCTGTTGCCTTCCCCTCTGAGTCTCTCCAGGCTTATTTTTAGGCAGTTTACAATTAATTCTTTTCGAGAAAAAACCCCAATTTGTGGCTTCTAAGAACTGTCAATAGAAAAAAAAATATATAAAAAACCCAAAAAATCAGCCCTTTTAAAGGCTGGTATTCTGGGACAAATCCCCCAGGGAAAGGGAAAAATGTGGCTGTGTCGTGCCAGGGTTCCAGGCAACGTGGAAATAAAATCAAAATAAACCAGAAATGGAGGGTTTTGCTTCCACTTTGCTCTCCTCACCCAGCCCCCAGTTGTGAGTCTGTGTTTATCTCGATTAAATCGTGGCATCCTTGCGGGTCAGGACGGAATTATTGGGGTTTCTTGGAGCTCAGGGGGCAGAGTGATTTCCTGAGCCTTCCCCCCAAAATTGCTGGTGTTTTAACTCCTGAAATGAAGTGATACACTCTGAGTATTTGCTTTTCAAATCCATCTTGCCCTGTGGAATATGAACTGCACTTGTTGTCATTATTGTCAATATTTAGGATAAATTTGGTCAAAGACCTGAGAAACAGCTGATCTTCATAAAGCTCTGGCCTCTCTCCAAAAATGTGCTTATTTCCAATAAATATTGAGGAAAGGTGAAGTGTTTGGGGGCCAGGAGAGTCTTTGGAGGCAGAGGCTGAGGGTTGGGCTGGGAAGGGCAAGGGCTGGAGGCAGGGAGTCCCAAAAGGGCAAAATTTTGCTCATTTTTAACACAGCTTGGCCTTTTAAAGGCTGGTATTCTGGGACAAATCCCCCAGGGAAAGGGAAAAATGTGGCTGTGTCGTGCCAGGGTTCCAGGCAACGTGGAAATAAAATCAAAATAAACCAGAAATGGAGGGTTTTGCTTCCACTTTGCTCTCCTCACCCAGCCCCCAGTTGTGAGTCTGTGTTTATCTCGATTAAATCGTGGCATCCTTGCGGGTCAGGACGGAATTATTGGGGTTTCTTGGAGCTCAGGGGGCAGAGTGATTTCCTGAGCCTTCCCCCCAAAATTGCTGGTGTTTTAACTGCAGAAATGAAGTGATACACTCTGAGTATTTGCTTTTCAAATCCATCTTGCCCTGTGGAATATGAACTGCACTTGTTGTCATTATTGTCAATATTTAGGATAAATTTGATCAAAGACCTGAGAAACATAAAGCTCTGGCCTCTCTCCAAAAATGTGCTTATTTCCAATAAATATTGAGGAAAGGTGAAGTGTTTGGGGGCCAGGAGAGTCTTTGGAGGCAGAGGCTGAGGGTTGGGCTGGGAAGGGCAAGGGCTGGAGGCAGGGAGTCCCAAAAGGGCAAAATTTTGCTCATTTTTAACACAGCTTGGCACAGCTGGGATCTGTGTCTGTGGCCAAGGGTGGTTTGGGGCTGGAAATGTGGAATTGTGGTGGGGGGCGAGGTCTGGGGCCCCTTTTTGTGGGGTTCAGAGCAGGACATGCCCCTCTCAGTGGCTGGTTCGTGGCTTTAGGCAATTCCTGCTGATTTTTCGGGGTTTTTTGTGATGTTTTTGTGATGTTTTTGTGATTTTTTGTGGTGTTTTTGTGATGTTTTGGTGATGTTTTTGTGATGCTTTTTGTGATGTTTTCGTGATGTTTTTGTGATGTTTTTGTGGTGTTTTTGTGATGTTTTAGTGATGTTTTAGTGATGGTTTTGTGATGCTTTCGTGATGTTTTCATGGTGTTTTTCTGACCTTGCCGCATCCAGCGCTGGTGGATCCCTTGGCAGGGGAAATCAGGCCCCAGTTTCCTTTTCCCCCAGCACCTGTGAGCGCACCCGAGCGGAAGGGAAAGGGTTAAAGCCCTTCAGAACCTTTCCGAGCGGAATTACCTGAAACTTGGGATGGCCCGGGCAGATGTGCTGCCATGGCAACGGCTCCAAGGAAACGCCGCTGGGGAAGGGGAGCCGCAGCCCTGCCCTGCCCCTGATTAGTGGGAATAATTAATTATCCCTCCGTGCGGCGGCGCTGAGGCGAGCAGGGCTAACGAGGCTCGGCTGTTAATTTGCCGCGTTAATGATGATGTTCTCCCGCTTTGGCTCGCAGGGAAGGGGGAGTTAAAGCCGCTTTTTCTGC
The DNA here is from genome assembly GCF_014805655.1 of Passer montanus. Classification (NCBI taxonomy): domain Eukaryota; kingdom Metazoa; phylum Chordata; class Aves; order Passeriformes; family Passeridae; genus Passer; species Passer montanus. Next base: position 1,633,136 of record NW_024369596.1, read on the forward strand.
GGTTTTTTCTTTTTTTTTTTTTCTTTTCTTCACCCCAGCCAGGGCTGGGAGTCCGGGGGAAAAGGGAATTCCTGAGCTCTGCCCCTGGATTCAGGCTGAAGAGCCCCAGTTTGATGGGGGAACTGGTGCCAGGGGGATGCTGGGCTCATCTTCCAGCTCCAGGAGGTTTTCTGTGCCTTTCTGGGTGTTCAGAGTTCCTCACCTGCCTGCTCTGGGTGTTCTGGGTTGCTGAAGGACAGGACTCGGCTCCTGCAGGCTCCTCTGCCACGAAAATGAACTTTTTGCCACGAAAAGGAACTTTTTGGTGAAGTTGAAGCTCCTGATTCCCCAGACCAGGAGCTTCTCCAAGTGACCAAGATGTAAATTGTTAATTTTGAACAGAACAGCCTGCCCTGGGATAGGGGAAGGAACAGGAAAATGATCTTTTTGCTCTTTTCTGGGAGGTTTTGCTCTGTGCAATGTGTGTGAGCACCTGAGCTGAGCTTTCACAGAGCCACAGAAGCTTCCATTAGCTCCCTGTGTGCGAGAGGTTTTGCTGCTGCTCTGCACGCCAACCCCACACGGATCCTTATCAAAACCCCATCGCCTTTATTTGCTGATAAATCACCCCAGCAGGGGCTGTTACATAAAACCACATTATGGCATTTCCCTGGCAGGAAAGCACCACGTTGAGGGAGCTTTTTTGAGCAGAGAGAGCTCTCCTGAAAGCCCCATATTGAAACTCGGGAAGCGCTGAGTGACAGCTCTGGGGAAAATGGAGCTTTGCTGGCAGGGATGGTGCATTGGAAACCCTGGGAAAACGGGCACATAGAGCTTTTAAAATCAGATAAAACGAGGATAAAACCTTCCTGAGCGTGCTGCCCTGGGGGGTGTGTGCTCCTTTTGGGATTACCTATGCTGGGATGATTCTTTAGGGCATCCCTGCTGATGTCCCCTTGGTCACCCTGGGCTCAGGGGGAATTCTGGGCTTTGGATGTGCCTTTTGGAGCTGCCAGGCTTCAGCTTCTCACTCTTTACCCCCCATCCACTGATTATTTCACCCCCAGGGTTAACTCTTGTCCTTTGTAGGATCTGTGGGGTTTCTAACAGCAGGCACAGATTTTCTGTGGTTATTAAATTATCAGCACTGGATGGAATTCTCTGCTGCTGGAGCTGCAGGTATGATTTTTCATCAGGGGCCATTTCTTTTAAATTAGAGGATGTTCCTTCCTTGGTTTCAGTTTCCACTCAATCTTGTGGTTTTCCACTCAGATTAACCTCCAATTTCTTGGTTTGCCTGCGTGTCCGGGCTCTTCCACAATTAACTTTTTGTTCTGCTAATTTTTAACCGCTGAGAATCAGGACAACCTGTCCAAAATCAGATGAATATCAGGTTTAGTCCACACAGAACCTATTCCTTCAGCCTTGCAAACCTCAGCCAGTGGCACTGAGTTATTCCCTGTACCTCAAGGTGCAAGCAATGGAATCCTCAAGGCACTGGGGGCAGAAACATTTCCCTTATTTCTCCATTTCCCAATTTTTATCCCTTGGAGGGTTTGCCTCAAATTCCCAGCTGCTGCCCTATGGGAGCCACCCAATTAAAAGCTTCTTTTCATCACATTTCACATGAGCTCTCTGCCATCTGACCTCCCCTCCAATGCAACATTCCCATCAGAAAATCACCTGAATCAGCAAAAGCCTCTGCTGGCTGAACTTGCAGCTCTTTCCCCGCAGTGACCTGCTTGGCCACGCTCCCATCAGGGTCAGGGTTGCAGAATTTCTGCCTCATTTTCCACTCCTGCACTTTGGCCAGCATTGGAGGGAGAAAGGGAGGAGAGGAGAATTCATTCCTGCTGTCATTTTATAGTCAGTCTGACATATTCCTCAATTTTAAGATTTTTCAAACCATCTCAGCAGCAGGGCTGTGTGCACTGAATTCAGGCACAATTTTAGGGCTCTTTTTGGATTTCCCAAGCCTGCTCAGCAGCAGAGCTGTGTACACTGAATTCACACATGGTTTTAAGGCTTTCCTTGGATTTCTCAAACCAGTTCAGCAGCAGAGCTGTGTACACTGAATTCAGACACAATTTTAGGGCTCTTTTTGGATTTCCCAAGCCTCCTCAGCAGCAGAGCTGCATGTACTGAATTCAGACACAATTTTAGGGCTCTTTTTGGATTTCCCAAGCCTGCTCAGCAGCAGAGCTGCATGTACTGAATTCAGACACAATTTTAAGACTCCTTTTGGATTCTCCAAACCTTCTCAGCAGCAGAGCTGTGTACACTGAATTCAGACACAATTTTAAGGCTCCTTTTGGATTCTCCAAACGTTCTCAGCAGCAGAGCTGTGTACACTGAATTCAGACACAATTTTAGGGCTCTTTTTGGATTTCCCAAGCCTGCTCAGCAGCAGGGCTGCCTGCACTGAGTTCAGCCCCAGTTTTGAAGCTCTGTTGAATTTCCCACCTCAGGGTGGCTCTTTGGGGCTGAGTCACTGCCTAAAAGCAGTTTTGGGGTGGGGGAACAGAATCCACTGGTTCTCCACCAACGTTTGCATTTTATCTCCAAACATCACAGCCTGGTATCGGCAGGAAGCACGAGGGTCACAGGAATGTCACTGGTCATGTTAAAACAAGAGCTGCTGACAATCTTTCCACTGGTTTTTGTTCTCCTTTTAATTAATTTTGAACGAGCCTTCTGTTACTGAAAGTGCAAAGTGCTGTGCCAATGCTGTGGCACCAAGTTTTCCAGTCCTTTCAAATTCATATTTAGCAAACCAACAATCCCAAGCGTGTCAGAACCATGGGGAGCAAACCTCAGCCTAGAAAATCCAGTGTTTGCAGCAGACATCAATTGTTCTGGTGCCTCAGAGAGAAAATAACTTGACCCTAATGAAGACAAGAGTGGCAGGCGCTGCTTTAGCTCACTAGAAATTTAAAAAATGAAATGCACATATTCTTTATTTTGTATTAATACACTGTAACTGCTTTACAGAGTCCAGCAGATCAGTTGCATGTAAATACTACAGATGAACTTGCCAAACTGGAGCTCACAAAACTAGTGCATTTATCCCAAAGCAGAGACTAAACCCTCTAAATCCTTAAAAAAATACATTAAAGAACATACCACACACACACATATTGCACTTTTCTCCGTATGAAATTTGTACCCCATATACATCACACCAAAGTCTCTTCAAAGGAGGCTGTAGTACAAGATAATAAAGCTAATAATTACTCTAACAGTAGTGTACACAGTTCTCTAACGTTAGAACAGAAGAGATTGGAACAAAAAAGCCACTTCAAAGGAGTAGGAAGTGGTGCCCAATGGATCCTCTCTGTATGAGAAGGCTTCAGAAGCCTTTTAGTCCTAATTGGCTTAAAGGAAATTACATGAAATGTTAAATATGCTGTTGGCTGAGGGGAAAGAGTCAGTCTAAAGTACATTAAAAAATCCTGCAGCTTCCCCCTGCCCAGCACTGCAGAGCTCCAAGGAGCCCACACCGGTTGGCACATCCTGATAAACGAATTGCAGAACTCCACAACGGAATTATTTTTATCTCCCGAGTCCTGAAACGTGCAGGATCCTGGAGCTGGCTGGGGAAGGAAGTGGTTATTGTTGTGGCACTCAGGCAGCTCCTGAGCAGCACCGGGGCTGTCCTGGAGCAGCGTGCACTGCCCAGCTCTGGGAGTGCTGGGACACATTCCACATTCCAGGAGGGGTGGGTTGTGCTGTGGGACAGGGGAGGGGGAGTGAAAGGACAGACTCTGTTTCCTCTTTGCTCCTGCTCTGTCCTGCTGCAGTTTGTCAGGCTGTTTCCCCTCAGGTGTCACTGGGTCTGTGTCCCACCGTGTCAGACAGACTTCCTTCTGAGGGGAAACCACACAACAAAAACCTTTTCCCTCAGCCCTTTAAAGCAGAGCTTTCTGGCCTCTTTACCTTTATCCTGCTCCTCCACCTCTCCTTTTCGGCTGCCTTGAGGGTCCCTGTGCTGGCAGAGGTAGAAGCTGAGCACTTTTGGGCTGGGCCAGTGTCAGAGCAGGCTCTGGAGAACAGGAGCTGTCCCTACCTGCCCACAGGGACCTTCTGTCACCTGTTAAACCCTTCTCCCTTCACACTCAGTGGCTAAACACCTCCTATTCCATGTTTTAATGTGGTCTTATTGCTGTAAATGCTGATTTTCACCTCCCTCTGCCCTGGGGATTTGCAGGATCAAAGACCAAACCTTCCAGCAAACTCTGGTGTGATCAGCACAGTTCCTCTGCTCTTTGTGCTTTGATGAAGCTGCAATTGTGCTTAATGTTTGCTCAGGAAAGGGCCTGGCCACACTCGAGGGGCAGAGCCAAACCCCAAACTGGAGATCTCCTCTTCCTGCAGCTCCCTGAGCCACCCCCCATGCTGTGACTGGGATTTCATGAGTGGAAAGTTCTGGAAACACAGCTCCTGGTGGAGCTGGAGCATCCCTTGAAATGGTTGAGACATCACCAGATTGATGCTGAGATATTGCTGTGATACTTTCAGTGTCCTATATACACGAGCCATTCAAACACGAAGAAAGTTAAAACATGTCCCACACGGTGGGACGTGTGCTCTGAAGGGACTTTGGCCACAGCAGGGATATAAATGGGGTAGTGTCTACTTTCTTCAGAAAAAAGCATAGAGGCTGATAAAGAACTGAAAAAGGCACAGCACTATCACTTCACAGGGGTGTTTTTTTACTTTTTATAAGCTCATTGTTTTTTTTTTTTATCCTTAAAGTTCTAAAACCCTAAATAATTGTCCAGATATACAAAGCTCAAGAAACCACCAGCAACACATACTGCAAATTCAAAACACAGTTTTGTTTGCTCGTTTGTTTTTTTAAAATGCAACCCAGGGACAGGTGGATCCTTTCCAGCGAGCAGAACTTCTCCAGGACAGAGCCCTCCTGAAATAGGGGTGATTTTAAAAGCCACCCAGGTGGATTTTATATTTTTTTAATGCCATTTCCTGCAGCTCTTGCTCTCTCTCTCATGGCTCTCTTACCTTCTGTCTCTGTTGGCTCATCCTTGATCCTCCAGAATTCCAATCCCCACCCAGAGGTCTCTCCACACAGTCCCAGGTTTCTTTTGACAAAATCAAGGTGTCCCTTGCTCCAGATTCCTTCAGCAGCCAGTGAAGAGCTCCTTGGCAGGCTTGGGAAATCCTGCTTAGGTGCCAGCAGGAGGAAGTGGAGGCTGCCCGAGACGCTCAGGGCTGGCCACGGAGTAATTCCAGACCAGGAGCTCAACCCGAGTGCAACTTCCCTTGAATTCCACCTCGTGCTCCTGCTCTCCAGAGGATTTCAGTTGCCATCAGCGCAGACCCAAATCTACCCTGAATTTCAGTGAAAACTATTGCTTTTATTGCCAAGAAGTACGAAAGGTGTGCACTCACTCTCCTCTCTCCGAGTGGACGGTGGATGAATGCTGAGACTCCCCGAATTTTTTCAGAAGGGGCGATTTCCTTCCTCTGAAATTCACCTTTTTTGCCTCCTTCTACGCTTCTTTGTGGGATGAAGCTGCACTCCCTGTTCTCCAGCCCCTGCCACTGGGGCCAAACAACTCCTGCTTTTTTTTTTTCCTTCCAGCCAGGTGGATTTTCAGTTCCCCTGTCAATTCGAGGGTCGAAAAACTTCGACGGGGTGTGGGGTAGGAACGGGGGAGAAAAAAAAAAATAAAAACCAACCAAAAATTCACATGCTTCTCCATTTGTCCTTCCAGCATGCCCCGGGTGCTAATTGACCAGGACATAACCACCGTGCTGGGGATCCACAGCCTCCATCATCTCACAATCGAAGAGTCCGGGCAGTTCTGACAGGGGCAGGGCGTCGTAGCTGGGCTGTGCCTCTGCAGAGCTGCTCTGGCTCTCAGTGCTCTGGGAGAGGTGGCACTGCTCGGCAGAGGGCACAGCGGGCAGCTCACAAGTCTGGTAGGGGAACGGGAGGGGCTGTGCTGGCTGGCCCTGGCCCGGGGGGGACAGCCGGGATGGGCTGGGGGGCGGCGGCTCCAGCTGCACCTTGGGGTACTGCCTGAGGAAGGGCTCGAAATGCATCTGCCCCGAGGAGGGCTCCAGCACGGGGCTCAGGGGCTGCTGCAGGCTGAACTGGGCTGGCTGCTGCTGCTGCTGGGGCTGGGGCTGCTGCTGCTGCTGCTGCTGCTGCTGCTGCTGCTGCTGGGGCTGCAGCTCCTCCGGGCAGGGCAGGGGCAGCGGGCTGGCCCGCGGGTACGAGCTCTCTGCTATCTGCATCTGGTTAAAGTAGGCCTGCAGCTGGGACTGCTTCTGCAGGAACAGCCTCTTCTGGTGCAGCCTGGACAGAAAAAAACAGTTATTGTGGTCGTTTGGGCTCACACAGCTGCAAATCCCCGGGCAATCCTGCTCGTTGACTTTTACACACATCACAGTTACCCCTTTCAGTGCTCTCACACATCTCCTCTGATCACTTTATCAACTTTTTAAGCTAACCCCATGCATTGTATAATTCACTTTGTTAAGAATGAGATGCACTGTGTTTGTATTTTAAAACCTGCTGTTCACTGCTCTGGGGAATTTGGGAGCTGAGGATCAGGCAGAGAAACTGGTAAACACACACTTGTTCTTGCTTGTAAAAGAAGTTTTGCTTTTAAAATAAGCTTTGAAGTGAAACTTCGCTTTTTCAGATAATTTCTAAATGGACAAAGAGAGTTCCAGTTCTTTTATTACTCTTGAGAGCAATTTTTCTGCATAATTTGGGGGATTCTCACCTGTGCTCCTGGAGCTGCTGTTCCAGACTCCGGGGCAGTTCTTTGCAGTAGAGCTGGCAAGTGTTGGGAGCTTTGGAGAGCAGAGTGGGCTTCTGCAGGGAAAGCAGAGCTGCTTTCAATGGCTTTTGATTTAATGAATGACTCCAGAAAGCAGGAGAAAGATTTTCTACCCAGTAAGTGCCCAGCTGTCCACAGAACCACTCTCTAGACCCACAATGCTGCCCATTGGCTTCTAACCCTTACATAATATTTTTGCAGGAGAGATTATGCCATAAAAATCCACTGAAAGCTTTCTTCCCAAGTGGAAGAAGCTACAAGCTGGAAAAGTGGGGTAGAAAACCAGTTTTTATGAACTAAAGGTATATGAAAATGGGTTTGAAATAAAGGGAGTGTGGAAGAGGAAGGCCCAGGGGGTTAAGAAGTGGCTCCTCAGGTGCGGAAGGGAAGGGAAGGGAAGGGAAGGGAAGGGAAGGGAAGGGAAGGGAAGGGGTACCTGCAGCCGGTGTTTCAGGTACTGAGTCTCCAGGCTCTGCCTTCGGGACAGCAGTGGGGGCTGTGCACCACTGGGGAAAGCAGCTGGAGCCTCCTGCTGCTGCTGCTGCTGCTGGGAGCCTTCCTCCTGCAGGGGGAAGAGGAACGAGCTGCATGGCCATCCCTTAACCCTTGCTTTTAAGGGTTTTCCCTGGCAGAGGTTCTGTGGCTCCAGTTCCACTCAAAACTACTCACTGAGAACTCTTTAACACTCACTCTGCAAATCAATCTGTGAATAATTGCAATCTGCTTCTTGCAATTGCACCTCCACCAAGAAAAGGTGTCACTGGCCTTTGCTAAATCCCAAACACCCTTCAGACTGAGAGCAGTGACTGCTGGGTTTGGAAAGCTGGCAGAGCCCCTCACTGACACGGGGATGGCAAAGGCTGCAAATTCTCCACTCTGGGGAAGGCAGAAAGGAGAACAGGACATTTAATCTGTCAGTTAGCTCTTCCCAGATCTCCACACCACCTCATCCTCTCCTGATCTGTCCCCCAGCGTGAAGATGGAGCTCGATTTTTGCGTTAATTACCTGTGCAGGGCTGTTAATGAGGTCCTGCAGCTGGGTGGCAGCTGATGTCAGGGAGGGCTCTTCCTCTGATCCCATTTGTTCATACAGCAGCTGGACTTTGTTCAGCTCCAGGATTCCTTTGGTTCGTGCCAGGTTCTGGAGGTGCTGCCTGAATGCTACAATCCCTGGAGAGGAGAAGAGACGAGCAAAAACCACCTTGTGAGAAAAATCTGATTTTCTGCTTGGCACAGGAGATCAGCTGAGCCACAGCTGAGCACGGAGGGCACTTCCTGCTGTGCCAGGCTGTCGCTGCCATTAAAGCAGAATATTAAAAGAGATGATGGCTCCTGAACAGAGCAGCTGCTGTGCACAGGAGTTACCTTGGGTGAGGGAGGTGTCGGAGGCCCTGCGGCCCTCGCGGAAGCTGACGGGGGAGCGGTTGTGAGCCTCTCGTTTTTGGGAGCTCAGGGCCTGCATGGCTGGGTTGGCAGGCCTGAGCCCCAGGAACGGGGAGGGCACCCGTGGGGCATGCTGGCTGCTCAGCACCATCTCCTTCAGGGAAGGGGTCTCTCCCAGGAATTTGAGATCCCTCTGCATGGAGCCCATGTCGTACTCCGAGTCGATGCTGCCCAGGGAGGAGTTCTCATCCAAGGAATAGACCTTTCCTGGGACAAAAAAACCCAAAAACCAGGATAAAAGTGAGAATCAGCAGCACTGACTGGGCTACTCCTGCCAACAGTGGCTATCTTAGAGTGAAGAGCCAAAGAAATCAATTTTGACAAAGGAATTGTCAAGTGAAACTTGCAGTCCAATAATGGGGATTTGCTGCTGGGTTTTTGCAGCAACCAGACACTCTGCAGATGTTCACTGGCTTGTCTGGAAAGTGTTTAGGGGTTTTTTTAATCCTGAAAAAACTGTAGCCTAAAAGGTTTGGTCACCCACCTCACTGCTGCTGGAGTCCAGAGGGTTTCATTTCCCCACTGGTCTCTGCCAGCTCATCTTTAGGGATGAATGATTTGGGGACATTCAGGTGAAAACACAGCCAATTTTGCCAGATTCCCCAGTAGCTTTTGGGGCTGTACATGAGTTTAATCCCGTGTAAATTTGCTGCTCTGATTTTATATGGTCTCAACAGCAGATTTTGGGGTATTTTGTGCTTTTTTTTCCCTTTGTCTTTCACTGTCTTGCACTCATCACTCATAAAACTTCATCCCCAGCTGGTCAGCCTGTGTGCCAAGGGAGAGAAGGAGCTTTGAGCCGGGCTCTGTACCTGTGCCTGGCACCATCACCAGCTGGTTGGTGACCTCAGCCAGGGTGTGCCGCCGCTTGCCCCCTCGTGCCGCCTGCAGGGCCGCGAAGGCCTGCGCCGGGTCCTCCTCTGCCTCTCCTTCGGCCTCGATCCCCTCATCGATGGAGGTCTCCATCATGCTGGAGGGCAGGGACTGGCATCCCTTCCTCATCACCACGGGCGGCACGGGGTCCAGCAGGCAGCCGTTCACCTGCGGGCACAGGGACAGCTTGGTTGGGCCCAGCTCTGTTTGTGCCCAGCTCTGTTTGTGCCCAGCTTTGTTTGTGCCCAGCTTTGGTTTAGGCCCAGCTTTGATTCGGGCCCAACTTTGGTTTGTGCCCAGTTTTGTTTTTTGCCCAGCTTTGTTTTTTGCCCAGGTTTGGTTTGGGCCCATCTTTGGTTTGTGCCCACCTTTTTTTGTGCCCAGCTTTGTCTTTTGCCCAGTTTTGGTTTTTGCCCAGCTTTGGTTTGTGCCCACCATTTTTTTGGGCCCAGCTTTGTTTGGGCCCAGCTTTGGTTTGTGCCCACCTTTTTTCTGTGCACACATTCTTTCTGTGCCCAGCTCTGTTTGTGCCCAGCTCTCTTTGTGCCCAGCTCTGTTTCATGCCCAAAGAATCACCCCAAAAGCAGCAACTCCCTGCCCTGAGGCAGTTGGGATCTTTAACTCAGCAGAGTTCAGTAAGGCTTGTCATGTACAACTCTTCATTTCCTATTTACATTCCCTTAACACTCAATTCCCTAAAACTAAATATTCTTACTCCCATAGTTCTGTGCTCTCCAGGCCTGTTTTTTTTTAATTTTTTTTAAATTTTTTTTTAGTTATTAAAAACTTTGCCAGCTCAGTCACAAGTATAAAATATTTCTGGAATGTGCAATACTTGCTGTTCCCCCCTTCCTATACCTACTGTGCTCATTTATCACGCTCAGATAAACACCAGGAAAAAAAAACCCAGCCTTGCATTTCATCCTTGCAGGGCTGTGCTCAGGAATAACTCCATAAATGCACCTTTTTCCAGCACAACTCCACTTGATTAATGTTGTTCCCCTGCAAACACAGGTTGCCTGGAGAAGCTGTGGAATCTCCCTCCTTGGATTTACCCAGCCTGATAAAGCCCTGAGCAGCCTCCCACAGCTTGGAATCAGGCTTTTAGAGGCACCTCCCCAACCTAAACTGCTCCTAGGATTTTAATTCTGGTTTTATTCTCCAAGCCACTTTGCCGTGGATACTTAACTAATTCTTTGCCATATGAAATTATATGGGTTTTAGGCAAAAAAAATACTTTAATATATTATTTTATTTTTATTTTACTTTATGACTTCATTATTTATATATTCAAATACTCCATTATTCTTATTATATTTATTTACATTAATATTATCTCTCTATATTTATTTATTTATAAATATTTCTGTGCTCTGCAGCTTTTGGAGGCTCTGTCCTGTAATTACTGCCCTGCTGCACAAATAGGATCACACTGGGTAAAATATGGATGGAAAAACCACAATCCTTTACCACAAAACCTGGCATGCTGCAGCTGATTTTATGTAAAGCCATTTTTTGTGAGCCGTTCCTGAATTCTCCTCCAAGTTCTTTGGTATTTTGAAAAGGAGGAGTGTTTGGAAAAGAGGTTTCACAGCATGGAGAGCAGCTCTCAACAAATGGTCTTGAGGCAGAACTATATGGTAGGAAAATATCAAGGAACAGCTATAAATAATTTAAACAGCAGGAAAATGATGATTCCTGCACGGGACAACCCTGGCTCTGCTGCCTCTGTTTTGATTGAGTGGATTTTACCTCTAAATTTCATTTTTTTAACACCTTCCTCCCCATTTGGGACTTCTCCACTGAAATGCCTGGCACTGATGTGGCAGAAAGGAAGAGCAGAACCCATCCCACGTTGGCTCCCTGCAGTTTTTCCAGGGATCAGAGCCTGGAAATCTTTAGTGCTCACGTCCTACAAAAATTAAGAATATTCCCAAGTGAGTTCAGCCCTGACACCTCGCTGCTGTCACCTACCCTGGCCAAAAGGGGGATGCAAAATAAAGCTTGAAATGTTAATTTTGAAGCGCCTTTGAACTGGTTTGTGCTCTCCAGCTGCCACAGACCACACAAGGAGCCAGAGCTGAGAACCAGGGCCACACTCTTGGTGCTGGGAACAAACCAGGGAGCAATAAACCCTTCAAACTGGCAGGCAGGAAATCAAACCCCAGCTGGCACCAGGCAGGATAAATCTGCTGAAATTCGAGTTATAACGTGGTGCAACGTGAGAGAGAACAACAGAAGTTTTATGAGAGTCACATACTTCATAAATGTAATTATTTTAAGCTATTTCCCCTCTCTAATTGCTCACTCCAGATCAGGCTGGAGCTCCTTTTGGACACTTCAGCTGCACCCAGGACCCCTTTGTGTAAGAAGGAGGAGGCTTCAGAGCTCTTGAAAATACATTTTAGAAGAACAAGGAAGGAAATCCACTTTTTTAGGGTTTTTTTTCCCTTTCCAAAAGCAGTGTGGTGAGAATGGAATGAAGCAGAGAACAGGAGGCAGAAGAATGATGAAAAAAGACCCAGCTGTGGGGAGTCCCAGGGAAAGAGAATCTGGAATACCTACAGCTCTTGATGCTTAAATACTTAAATTTCAGGAAGCACTGCTGTGCTTTTAAAAGCCAACAATATTTTTTAGCTGGAATGATTTCTGGAAGAAAAAAGAACAAATAATAAGGTGATTTGAAGCTGTACCTTTGGCGTCTCAACCCTTTCCTCCTCCATGAAAGCTGCCTCTCCCTGGCAGCTGGAGGGAGGGAAGGAAAAGGTTTCTGCTCCCGAGGCTGAGGGGAGCCCTGGAGACTGCAGCAGCCTTGGATTTTGGGAATGCAGGTTCACCGAGGGCACCACAGCTTGGGCCTGGAAAACAGAACTGAAAACTCAAAACTGGAACGGTTTTAGGTGGGGAGCAACATCCAAAGTCACGGATGGAACAATGTGCAGCCCAGTGCCAAAGCAGAAGTGCAAGATTTATGTCTTGGTTCAGGATGAAGAACATTCTTAGCCTTTAAACTTGGAAAAAAAATCAACATTACCACCCCCAAAACACCCAGGCCAACCCCAAATGGCATTAAGCTCAGGAATTATTGAAGCTGACTTATTCCCAGCAGCACGGACAGAGTTTGGGGCTTCCTGGTGCTCTAAAATTCCTTTTTTATATTGACTACAAACCCCCTGACTGCTACCAGGAGGCTCAGGAATGGTTTCAATGACTTTTTTTGGAAATTTCCTAAAGAATTAGGAGAACAGGGATATATTCCCTTGGTTCTGAACCTTTCTTTCCTGGAGTGCAGTATCCACAGCGCTGGCCAAAAGGAAACAATCACCCTCAGCCAGGAGCTGTGGTGCCACCATGTGTGAAAACAAATTATCCTTGGGACAACTGGGAGGATGCAACTGAAGAAAAAAGTGGGAATGTGGCTCTAAAGTGCAGGAATTCAGTACAAGGAACCCCCTCCCAGAGGTGTTTTATTCCTCCTTGTTCATCCTGCTTTTAATCCATCTTAAAATGGATCATGAATACATCTTAAAATGGATCATGAATACATCTTAAAATTGATAATGAATACATTTTGAAATGGATCATTTTCTCTGCAATACTGTGACTTTCTATCAAAAGAACCAAGCTTAAACCTGGGTTTAATCTTTGCCACGCTGTTCCTGGACCTGTGTTTTTGTAACTGAAGCTGAGTTTCACCTCAAATATCAACCAAATATCCCCAAGGGCATCATCTTCCAGGTCAGCCTTCCCAAGGCACCACCAGGAGACTGAGCAACGAGATCCTCGCTAGAGCCAAACCCAATATTTGCATTTTAAGGTTCAGGATGAAACATCACCAAGCACTGAGGGACTGGAGGTGGGAAGGGAGGGATTTTGGAGGGGAATGAGGCAGAGAAATGAAGCAGAGGAGAGGAATGAGGCAGAGGAGCCCAGGGCTGAGCAGGGAGCTGACCTTGGCCACGATCTGCTCGGCGATGGTGCTGGGCTGGAATTTTAAGGTTCAGGATGAAACTACACCAAGCAATGAGGGATTGGAGGTGGGAAAGGAGGGATTTTGGAAGGGAACGAGGCAGAGAGAGGAGCCCGGGGCGAGCAGGGAGCTGACCTTGGCCACGGTCTGCTCGGCGATGGTGCTGGGCCGGCGCTGGCGCGCGTCCACGCGCTGCTCCACGGGGAAGCTGCTCCGGTGGGACTTCAGCCTCTCCACCAGCAGGTAATAGATGGCAGCAAAGTGGTTGTAGCTCTTGTTCTGCAGGGACTGCAAAGAAAAAAAAAATAAAAATTGCACCCTGTTGATGGAGTGACCAAATTGTTCTCTGTCTGCTTAAAAAGGCCAAAAGCCCAGAAGTTTCTGTCCCAAAGACACCTCATGGGACCTTTGGGGCTTCACCTCACACCTGGGGCTGCCACCTGGACAGAGGCCAAGAGGTCCTGCCTAGGTAATTCACTAGAAAAGAACAAAGGAAATAATCACTTTTGTGGAAATAATCACTTTTGTGGGGTGTTTTAGCAGCAGCAAGAACCACTTGCCCCTGGCTCAGTTTTTCTCTGTAAGAGCTTTGCTATTTTGCCTTTTATTAAACCTTTTCCTGTTTCCAACACCACCTCAGAAGCCATCCTGCTGGTTTGATGCTGTTTGGGGTGGCTGGGCTATCTCAGGTGTGATGGTTTCTCTGAGAGCTCCTAAGAGCACAGCCAGAAGTGGGAACAGCCAGATGGGGGCTGGCTTTTTGTGTTCTGCCAGAAAATGAGGGGATTTGGGGGGGTTTAGGAGGTAGCAGGGAAGGGAAAGGCTGTTCTGAGCTGAGAAGGGCTCAAAGCAGAGTGGCAGGGACAGAAAAATATCAATGCCAGGTTGTGCTGAGCTGCCAGGTGGATGGGACACAGAGATTCTGCTGGGAACCTGCACGAGGCACTGAGCTCCCATCCTAGAAAAAAATCACCATGTCAGCTCCACAGAAATGCTGGAATTTATGTCTGGGATGGGGCAGACCCCTCAGCTGCTCTCTGCCCTCCTGCTCCTCCTTGATTCTCCTTCCCCACCCTCTCAAAAGCTCAGGATTTGCTTCGATTCTCATTTGCCACCCTCTTCAAACCTCAAAAGGAATTTACTTCCTAATTCCCATTTGTCTCTCCCCAGCTGCCAGGTTAATGATTTATCCAACCCCACTTCAGTGTGTTTTACCACATTTCAGTGAGTTTTAACCCCAATTTGAAAGGTTTTAATTCTATTTCAGTGGTTTACCCCCATTTTAGGTGTTTGACCCCCATTTCAGTGTGTTTTACCCCCATTTGAGATGTTTTGCCCACATTTGAGGTGTTTCACCCCAATTTCAGTGTTTCACCCCAATTTCAGTGTGTTTCACCCCAATTTCAGTGTGTTCTACCCCCATTTTAGGTGTTTTACCCCAATTTCAGTGTGTTTTATCCCAATTTCAGTGTTTTACCCCCATTTGAGATGTTTTACCCCAATTTCAGTGTGTTTTATCCCAATTTCAGTGTTTTACCCCCATTTGAGATGTTTTACCCCAATTTCAGTGTGTTTTACCCCCATTTCAGTGTTTCACCCCAATTTCAGTGTTTTATCCCTGTTTGAGGTGTTTTAACCCAATTTCAGTGTGTTTCACCCCAATTTCAGTGTGTTTTCTCCCAATTTCAGTGTGTTTCACCCCGCTCTGAGTTTTACCTCCACAGTTTTCTGCTGGTCTATGCCCAGGCTGTGCATCAGCCTCAGCACCTGCTCGTTGTACTCGCCCAGGGAGGGCTCGTTCTCCTCCCCTGCTGGGTAAAGGATTGGCCTCTGGGCAGGAACCTCCACCAGCATCCACTTGTGCTCCTTGATCTGGGCAATGCTCAAACGTTTGGATGGGTCCAGCACCAACATCCTCCTGATCAGGTGCTCACACTCTGTTGGAGAAAGGAGAAAAATAAGAATTTTAGCCTTGCTCAGTGATCTACCAGCCCAGAGCTTGTCACTGCTGCAAAAACCTCTCAAAACAAGACAAAATTCACATTAAAGTGGAGAAAAACCCAAATTCTTCATGGCCAGCAGTGCTGTTCCCCCTGCCCACCTCCTGCTTAGCCCAGAATTTATTCCAACCACACCAAAATGAGTAAAACCAGGCCACTGTTACCTTCTGACATGAAATAAGGGATCCTGAACCTGCCCTCCAGCACTCTCTGCCTCAGGATGGGCAGGGTGGGTCCATCGAAGGGCAGGGCTCCACACACCAGCACATAGAGCACCACCCCCATGCTCTGTGGGGAAAAAAAGGGAATTTTCAGCTCAGCCCCAAGCTCCCAGCAGTGCCTCCGAGGGTGCAAGCCAAGCCCTGCCACAGAAATAATCCTTTTCTGCAGAAAAAGGGAATTTGGATGCAAAGGAGGGAGGTGCACACGGGTGACTGAGAAGGGAATCCCCAACTTCAGCTGAGAATTTGGGATATTTTTATTATTCTATCATTATTAATATTTATTTATTAGCATCTTATTTATTAACATATTACTTATTGTGAATAATTAATAGTTTATTATTTTAAATTATGATATTATTTATTATTTATATAATTTACTACTATTATTTATTTATTTATTATTAATCTCAGCCTTGCCCAAACAAAAGCAACCCTCAGACAGCAGCCACTCAAAGTGAAAAACTGTAATATTTTACATTTCAAGCCTGTCTGAACAGTCAGTTTAGGGGATTATTCAATGTGAGCAAAAGGGGAAATTATGGGCAAGAGCTCTGCTCCGATTGCTTTTTCCTGGAAGGATGCAATCATGGGAATGTTGTTGCCAAAAAAATAACAGTGAGGGAACCACAGCAGCCTGGCACAGCACTGGGCCTCTCGAGGGGGAAAAAGCAGGTGCTGACCTCAAAACTTTGTAAAAACGCTGAGATTTTACAATTAAATATAGATTTTTTAAAAAAGAAAACCCTGTCAAGAACTGACCTGGGGACTGCTGCAAGCTGAGCACCTGCACAGAATCCTTAACTCAGAATGAAGGTGATTTTATTTCAAATACCAGCACCTCCTCTGGGGGCAGGCAGGGCCTGTTCATGATTTAGGACTTTTTTCATGGAAGGAATATTTACCAAAGTTCAGGGATTCCCTTCTGGTGCCCTGAGGGTCACCTGGCTGACGTCTGCTCTGTGTTTAGCAATCCCCAAAGGTCCAGGCAGGCTGGAGCCTTGTAAAACCTGCATTTAGCAGGTGCTTATGTACACAGAGCCAGCACACAGGCAGATAAATGTATGTAAAAGCACATTTAAAAATTTATTTTATTACCAGCTTCACAAAGATTTTATTTGTGAAGGCGATTTGGATTCATTTAATTTAAAAATCAGGAAAATCTAACATTCCAGATATGCGGCTTCAGAACAATCAAATATTCCAGATCTGCAAGTAAAAAAAATATCAAATATTCCAGATCTGAAGCTTCAGAACTATCAAATATTCCAGATCTGCAGGGAAGAAAAATTGAGTATTCTAGATCTGCACCTTCAGAAAAATCAAAGATTCCAGATCTGCACCTTCAGAACAATCAAATATTCCAGATCTGCAGGTAAGAAAAATTGAATCTTCTAGATCTGCAGCTTCAGAAAAATCAAATACTCCAGATCTGCACCATGTAAGAAAAATTGAATATTCTACATCTGCCCCTTCAGAACAATCAAATATTCCAGCTCTGCAGGTAATAAAAATTAAATATTCCAGATCTGCACTTTCAGAACAATCAAATATTCTAGATCTACAGCTTCAGCAAAATCAAATATTTTGGATCTGCAGCTTCAGAAAAATGAAATATTCTGGATCTGCACGTAAGAAAAATTGAATATTCCAGATTTGCACCTTCAGAACAATCAAATATTCCAAATCTGCAGCTCCAGAACAATGAAATATTCGTTTCAGCTTCCCAAAAGCTGGCTGGAATGCAGATAAAATTCAGGATAATGGTACCCAAATGTCCAGCTGGGGTCCCTCGTACTGCTGCCCCTCAAACACCTCTGGGGCTGCGTAGGGGGGGCTCCCACACCACGTTGTCAGAGGCTCCCCGCTCTTGTAGAAATTCCCAAAGCCAAAATCTGGGGGAAAAAATGAAAGGAAAAGTCACTCCAAGCTTGCACTGCAGCGCAAAGAATAATCAGAATAATTACAGATGTGATTCCATCCCAAATCCCTGTGGGGACTCCCACGGGTGCTGCTGGGATGCTGGGTGTCCCCTGTTGCTGTTTTTGAGTTGTGGAATTATTAAAATGCTGCAAAACCTTCACAACCTGGAGGAGTTTTGAGTCCAGCCACCATTAAAATTCAACGAGCCGACAGTCACAGCAGATAAATGAGATTATTGACTTGCCAGGAGATCATCTGAGATGTCCTGGGCTTTCCTGAGCTGCTTCCTAGCCTGGAATACACAACAAATCCTGACAAGCTTTGGAGCTGGGAGCAAGGAGCTGTGCCAAGAGCAACAGGCAGGGGACACCACGGGGACTCAGCTGGGAAGGACACTGCTACTGGGGCTGTCTGCAGCCCCACAAATCAAACATGCTTTTAAATGCTGCTGGTGCAGGACCAGCTGGGCTCTGACATTCACAGGAATTTTTATAATTCAGGGGTGAGAAGCAAAAGCAGCTCAGAGACAGAGGTTGGTGCTTCTCCCCTGGAGCTGGGCAGCTGCTGGTGCTGCTGTGACAGTGGTGACAAACAGGGCTCAGGCGGCTCTGAATGCTCCTGGAGGTGACAAACAGGGCTCAGGTTGTGGATCCTGCTCTGAATGCTCCTGGAGGTGACAAACAGGGATGCTGGGAGGTGACAAACAGGGCTCAGGCAGCTCTGAATGCTCCTGGAGGTGACAAACAGGGATGCTGGGAGGTGACAAACAGGGCTCAGGCGGCTCTGAGTGCTCCTGGAGGTGACAAACAGGGATGCTGGGAGGTGACAAACAGGGCTCAGGCGGCTCTGAATGCTCCTGGAGGTGACAAACAGGGCTCAGGCAGCTCTGAATGCTCCTGGAGGTGACAAACAGGGTGACATCAAGCTGTGGACCCAGTTCTGAGTGCTCCCAGGGATGCTGACAGGTGACAAACAGGGACACTGGGAGGTGACAAACAGGGCTCAGGCTGTGGATACAGCTCTGAATGCTCCTGGGAGGTGACAATGGGACGTGACAAGCAGGGCTCAGGCTGTTGGGGCAGCTCTGAACGCTCCCAGGGATCCTCTGAGGTGACAAACAGGGATGGTGGTAGGTGACAAGCAGGGCTCCATCTGTGGATCCAGCTCTGAATGCTCCCATGAATCCTCTGAGGTGACAAACAGGGACACTGGGAGGTGACAAACAGGGCTCAGACTTGGGGCAGCTCTGAATGCTCCCTGGGATGCTGGGAGGTGACAAACAGGGTGACAGCAGGCTGTGGATCCAGCTCTGAATGCTCCTGTGAGGTGACAAACAGGACATCGGGAGGTGACAAACAGGATTCAGGCTGTGGATCCAGCTCTGAGTGCTCCCATGTGCTGGAATGCTGACCAGCAGATAGCAGAGCTGATAAACGCTGTGGTTACCACGGGCTCTGCTGAACCACCCCATTGACCCCGTTTGTGTTGCCTGTGCTGAGAGAGAATTTTACAAAAAATCAGAAAAAGTCACCGTGGAGCTGGTTGGGAGCAGCAGAGCGGAGCTCTGGGGGAAAGGAGGGGGGCTCCTTTCCCAGCAGCAGCTCCAGCAGCCCCTAACGGAACCCTACCTGCAAGACCACTCAAAAACGAAGCATTTTGGCAAAGTTTAGGTTTTTGGGGCTGGGAATGATCCCCTCCCAGTGCCCTAAATCCCTGGTAGGTGCAGAGCCCCGAGTGCCCCGGGGGTCAGCAGAGCCCATCCCTGCAGGGTGAGCTCCTGGCACTGGGCACCAGCAGAGGCTCTGCAGCCGGGCAGGCTGCCAGGGCTGCTGCCAAGGTCAGCTCCCAGCAGGGCCAGAGTGTCACAGAGAGCCCTGACGGGCAGGGCCGGTGACGCCAGCGCGGCCCAGGGACGTCACCAGGCCGGGAGCAAGGCCGGCTCCGATTCCAAACCGCTGCAGGGGGCACGGGGCAGAGCAGGGCTGCACAGCCCTCTGCCCTTCCCCTCTGCTCCTGCTGCACCTTCAGGGGCGACAACAGAACCACCCCAAATCCCCCCAGCACCGTGTCACCTCTTCCTTTTTTCTCCTTCTCCCTTTCGTCACTGTGATATTTCATGAAAATCCTTTCAGGAATTTCCCCTGACAAGCCTCAGCAAAGAAATGTGAACAATAATTCTCTGATGGCTGCAGAACGGGCTCTGGAGATGGTTCACCAACAGGTCCATCTCTGATTGGCCTTATGTGAATTTTTATTTGATGACAAATCATGGTCCAGCTGTGTGAGGCTCTGAGCAGCCACGAGTTTTTATTACTCATTCCTTTTCTAGCCTTCTGATGTGTTCCTTTCTCTCTATAGTTTAGTATAGCACTATATAATATATAACATATAATATATAATATAAAATATACAATATAAAAATATAATATAAAATATAATATATGCTATATATTACATAGCATATAATATATTGTATAGCATATAATTTATAATATATAATATATAATATATAATATATAATATATAATATATAATATATAATATATAACATATAATATATAACATATATAATAATATATAATATATAACATAATATATTATACATTCTAAAATTAATGTAATATAATATGATATAATATAATTAATATAATTAATATAATATAATATAATATAATATAATATAATATAAATCAGCCTTCTAAGAAATATGGAGTCAGATTCATCTCTTCCCTCATCCTGGGACCCATAAACATATCATCCTTTTTTCACCTTTTCCCTTTTTTCGCTTTTTTCCCCTTTTCCCTATCACAGCCAGACTGCTGTTGTGCATTTTTTAAAATCATTCTTCCCTTTGAGAAGACTTTTTCTTCCCACAGAATTGGCCTGGCAACGGTGACAATGCTTTGGGAGGCACGGAGCCATTTCTGCCCTCCACAGCAGCACTCTGCCACTCCGTGTAGGTGTCATTGAAATCTGATTTCTCCCCTCACTTATCTCGGATTTGTCAGGTTTTCAACATCCTCGGAGTGCAGATAAACATCAGGTTTTTATCTCAGAGCTGCAGCTCTCCCTCGGGTGCCACCCTCATAAATCTTCCTATCAGATTCACAAGTACAAGAACATTTATTTGTAAGCACAGCTAAAGAAAGCATGACCTGCTTGGGAGCACGAGGATTTCAAATCCTAAAAAAAAAAAAAAAGTCACATTCTTTGCTTGTCCAGACTGGGATTTAAAGTCACCTCTTTGAAGAAATCACCAAAAAGAAACATGAAGAAATCTGAGCAGCAAAAAGAACAGAACCAATGCAAGACAAGCCTCAGGTTTATGTTATTATTAACTTCAGATGATGACTTTCGTGACACATAAAGGTTTTATTGCTGGTCACAAAAGGACCTCAGGAGCATCCTGGAGGTGCTCTGGCCTCTCTGAGCAGAAGTGCAGCTGAACTGGGTGGGAGAGCAGCCCCTGCCTGGCTCTGAGGGCCCTGTGACAGCACAGAGCTTTATCAGACAATTCATAAATGAGAGGCTGGAACTGCTGCCAGAAGGAATTCCTCAGCAGCCCCTGTGCCTGGAGTGCTGCCTTCTACACCTGCACCATGATTTCCCCACTCTGCCTCAGCCCTGCACTCCTAAAGCTCCAATTTCTTCCCTTTTCACACCAGAATCCTTCAGATCTGAACTTCAGCAGGCACTGACAGCACAAAGCTCTGCCAGACACCTCCTGACTGGCACTGGGCTTTTTCATGGCATATAGGAATTAACACCAGTGCTCTGTATGTCAGCGAGTGGCTCTTAGCTTTAAAAAATCCAATTCTGTTCTCTTGTTGGACAAAATAATTCCCTGGGTGGGGGAGACCAGCATTATTTGTTAGGGTACACAACTTCTTGTGGTCACCCCTTTTGTCTCCATTATTCTCCCCACACAAATGGCTGGGAAACAATTTGTAAGCACTCCAGCATGGATAACATCCATGAAAACCCTTTCAAAGGAAAAAAAATCAGGATTTAGTCAGGATCCTGGATGCTTGCTATTCTAAAATGAATATAATATAATATGATATTATATAATGTAATAAATATAATTTAATATAATATAATATAATATAATATAATATAATATAAATCAGCCTTCTAAGAAATATGGAGTCAGATTCATCTCTTCCCTCATCCTGGGACCCATAAACATATCATCCTTTTTTCACCTTTTCCCTTTTTTCGCTTTTTTCCCCTTTTCAATATAATATAATATAATATAATATAATATAAATATAATGTAATAAATATAATATAATATAATATAATATAATATAATATAATATAATATAATATAATTAATATAATATAAATCAGCCTTCTAAGAAATATGGAGTCAGATTCATGTCTTCCCTCATCCTGGGACCCATAAACATTTCATCCTTTTTTCACCTTTTCCCTTTTTTCGCTTTTTTCCCCTTTTCCCTATCACAGCCAGACTGCTGTTGTGCATTTTTTAAAATCATTCTTCCCTTTGAGAAGACTTTTTCTTCCCACAGAATTGGCCTGGCAACGGTGACAATGCTTTGGGAGGCACGGAGCCATTTCTGCCCTCCACAGCAGCACTCTGCCACTCCGTGTAGGTGTCATTGAAATCTGATTTCTCCCCTCACTTATCTCGGATTTGTCAGGTTTTCAACATCCTCGGAGTGCAGATAAACATCAGGTTTTTATCTCAGAGCTGCAGCTCTCCCTCGGGTGCCACCCTCATAAATCTTCCTATCAGATTCACAAGTACAAGAACATTTATTTGTAAGCACAGCTAAAGAAAGCATGACCTGCTTGGGAGCACGAGGATTTCAAATCCTAAAAAAAAAAAAAGTCACATTCTTTGCTTGTCCAGACTGGGATTTAAAGTCACCTCTTTGAAGAAATCACCAAAAAGAAACATGAAGAAATCTGAGCAGCAAAAAGAACAGAACCAATACAAGACAAGCCTCAGGTTTATGTTATTATTAACTTCAGATGATGACTTTCGTGACACATAAAGGTTTTATTGCTGGTCACAAAAGGACCTCAGGAGCATCCTGGAGGTGCTCTGGCCTCTCTGAGCAGAAGTGCAGCTGAACTGGGTGGGAGAGCAGCCCCTGCCTGGCTCTGAGGGCCCTGTGACAGCACAGAGCTTTATCAGACAATTCATAAATGAGAGGCTGGAACTGCTGCCAGAAGGAATTCCTCAGCAGCCCCTGTGCCTGGAGTGCTGCCACCTGCACCATGATTTCCCCACTCTGCCTCAGCCCTGCACTCCTAAAGCTCCAATTTCTTCCCTTTTCACACCAGAATCCTTCAGATCTGAATTTCAGCAGGCACTGACAGCACAAAGCTCTGCCAGACACCTCCTGACTGGCACTGGGCTTTTTCATGGCATATAGGAATTAACACCAGTGCTCTGTATGTCAGCGAGTGGCTCTTAGCTTTAAAAAATCCAATTCTGTTCTCTTGTTGGACAAAATAATTCCCTGGGTGGGGGAGACCAGCATTATTTGTTAGGGTACACAACTTCTTGTGGTCACCCCTTTTGTCTCCATTATTCTCCCCACACAAATGGCTGGGAAACAATTTGTAAGCACTCCAGCATGGATAACATCCATGAAAACCCTTTCAAAGGAAAAAAAATCAGGATTTAGTCAGGATCCTGGATGCTTGCTCCATGGGGCTTCCTCAATTTTTAATTATTGCACTGTCAGTTGAGTTGCCCCACTTTTTGGAGTGGCCAGGATTCAGTTAAGCACAAAACAATCATCAGTCTCTCATTCTCCCCTTTCCACCTTGTTCCTCTTTGGTATTTCTGATCTGTCACAGCCATTCTGGATCCAAAGTGGTCATTTTTAACCCCAAAAATGTCCCATTCCAGAGGAAACATCACTGACATTCAAGGGAAAAAATATGCCAGCCCTCAAAAAAAACCCCAAAAAACCAAACATATGCCAGGGACAGAATTCTAAAAGAACTGAAGTTGGGCTCATTACCAGAGGACTGAGATTATATAATGGAGTGATCTTCTTAACATTTCCCTGAATCTGCACTTTAGAAAAAACAAACCAAAAAACCAACAAAAATCCCCAAACAAGTCCATCATTTGCAGCATTGTGTTCAGCTGAATAAACTCTGTGTTTGTGCAATCTGCAAATATTGGCTCTCCCCAGTTGTGGTATTTGGTTTCTCAATCTCACTACCCCCTCCAGAATAATCCTGAACTTCCAAGGTATCATTTCTTTGAGCGCCCATCACGGCAGTGGAATCTGTTTTCCCTTTAGAAACGGCAACAGCCTGAGATTTCAGCCCCATCTGCAACCTGAGGAACAGCAGCTCCCTGCCAGAGCCACTGCAACCTCTGCTGAGCATCCAGAGCCTCTCCCTTGTCCCTCCAGAACCCTCCAGGAAGGAGCTCCAGAGCTTTAATTAATCCCAAAATGAGGAGTGCAGAACCCAATCTGCCCGCCTCGCAGAGAGCCACAGGCAGCTTTTGTTGGAGGAGAAACGTGAGCCTGGCAGATAACGGGCACGGAGGTGCTGCTAAAGGCGAGGCATGGCAGCAACAAACCTGCCCCACTTCAGGGCTGAGAGCTGAGCAGCCTCTCCTGACGTCGAGGCACATTTCTCCCTGTCCAGCAGCAGCTCCAGCCTCCTTCAACACAACAGCTCTGCCTACCTGGGCTGCTGCAGGCTGCAGGGGGGCAGAATTTCCTGCAGGCACCTCACTCTGGGGCTGGAAGGACACAAACACGAGCTGGGTTTGGGTTTCACTGGAGGATTTCTGGCTGCACAGCAAAGGTTGGGCTCAGAGAGAGCACAGGGAGATGAAATGCCTCAGATGATGCCCTCAAAAAGCAGCAGATCCAAAGGACACAGCACCAGTGCTGAACCTTGGGAAGAACCAGGCAGGGCTGCCTTGCTAGTGCTAAGCACAAATTCCACGTTAAACCTGTCAGGGAATTCCTCACCCTACCCCTTCTCAATGGACATTTTATCTCATTAGTACCTTCAGTTTTGCTGCTTACACTAAAATTTGAGGGCTCTGCTCCCAACCACCTCGTATCTTTTAGAAAATAAACCTATCAAAGCTCTTGACCTCAAGTTCTTTACTCATCCTCTGTTTGTTGTCCAGTTAGTGAGGGAGAAAACATCCTTTGAATTCTGCCTGTCCCTGTTCTTTTAGACCAATGTTAACACAAAACTGGATTTCAGTCCGGCCTCAGGCATCAAATGTGGCAATCTTATGAACCCACAGGTTTTGGAACTGACTTTTGGAACTGACTTTTGGATGTCAGTTTATTCTCCTGGTGGCTGAAATACAGAGGTGACTTTGTGCATGTTTCAGTGCTTGACTAAACACTGTTGTATTCCCGAGGAGCAAAAAGCTTCAATAAAACTCTTGCAAGCAGCAGAACAAAGCAAGAGGCCCGCTGGAAGCTAAGAAGAGCTTTACCAAAATAATTCATCAGTTATGAATTATTTTTTTCAATTCCTCCATGACCTGACATCAGAGGAAAGCCCCAGCTATCAGAGCTGGGATCCTGGCTGCCCTCTGTCCCTCCCCGGCCTGATAAATGAGCCATGAGGAAGATGAACAACTGGAAGAGGCTGTTCCCAGAGATCTGCAGAGCACAGATAACTCCAAAAACCCCAGATAATCCCTGGGCACTTCGTCATCCTTCTCCTCTGCACTGAAAAACCCAACAACTGACTCGGCACAAATCACCGCGGAGTTTCCAGCTGAACTTTCCTCCAGCTCCCTCAGCAGCCAGGCTGGACACGGGGAGCTCTTATCAACCTGATAAAGCCTGACTGAGATCCACGGGCTCATTTGCATGCAGCCCACCTGTAATTAACTTTGTGCACTGGAGGAGTGGAGCAGGAGAGCAGCTGGGGCAGGGCAGAGCTGCTGGAATCTCCCCATCCCATTTCCAGCCCTTCCAGGAGGGCTCCAGCACTGGAATTCCCAGAACAGCCCACGGCTCTCCTGAGATGCTCTGGAGGGAGATTCTCCCAGGGGATTTGCATCCCTGCAGTGCTCAGGACATCCAGGGCAGGAAAACCTCTGGAAGCAGGAGCTGAGACCCCTGGGGAGCTCTGGAAAACTCTGCCAGGCTGAACACCACGAGCTGCACACGGGTGTGGAGAGGGATCAGAGGGCAAAATGTGGCAGTGAAGGCAGGAAAAAAGCACAGAAATTCTCTTTTTTCAGCTCAGTTCCTCAGGGCAAGGGGGTAACCGGCAGCCCTCAGGCTGCATTTAGGATTTATTCAGTATAAACTGGCCTGGTGAATCAATTATCTCTCAGCCACGATCCTCCAGGAGCTGCTGGAGGTGGATTCAAGTATGAAATGAGAAATGAGCGCAGGAAAAGCACCCCACAAATGGCAGCACTGATGAACCCACCCGGGGAGCGCCCCACAACCCTCCCACCATTCCAGAAATTCCAGCAGGGAAATGAAAAGGTAATTCCAGCAGGGAAATAAAAAGGTACAATAACCCAGGAACGAGCAGAAATGTTCCATCATTTCACCCTTCTCAGCCTGAGAAAGGGAAATTCCTTCTCCTTCCTTCACTCCTCTTCCCTTCCTGCTCTGTTATTGAAGGCTGAAGTTCAACAGTCTCCCAAATTAAGATATTCTCTATTTTACCCATTTCCAGCCTCTGTGGGCTAAAGTCAGCATGGAAGGATCCATGGAATTGTAATGAAAGTGATTTCTATTGCTAGCAACATCTGCTGTGTCTAAATTTATAATTAAAGTGAAATCATGCATGCAAAAAGGAGAAAAAAAAAATCAATAAGCTTCCATTTTGAGTTTCTTTTTTTTTTAATGTTGAAAGAAGTTATTTGATTAACTCTGTTTTAACCTGAACATCTGGCAGCTTTAAAGACAAAAAAATGTCTGTAAGTCTAAGTATGGAAGTTAATATTGGAAATTTGGATGGGCTTTGACACCCACAATGGAAAAAAATTCACGTGAAAAACCACGACGGAATCTCAGGCAGCAGAGGGTGGGGGTTTTATTAAAAAATACACAGAAATAACGTGGAATACCTGCTATTTTGATGTTCATGTTGTTGTCCAGCAGGAGGTTCTCAGCTTTGAGGTCCCTGTGCACGATTTTCCTGCCGTGGCAATATTCCACTGCCGACAGGATCTGCCAGAACTTGCGCCGCGCCTCGGGCTCGCTCAGGCGCCCGTGGCTGGCCAGGTAATCTGGGAAACAAAACAGACAAATCAAACAAATCTGCTTGAAATCAGCCTGGGCAGCAGGGAACAACCATGATATTTAATGGTTTTCCCAAAAAAATTAGCACAGGGAAAATCAAATTGTTTTCCAGGATCATAATCTCGCACGCTGCAAGAAATGGAAAAAATAAGGAAAATTTTATTTTTCTTTTACAGCTACCTGGTCAATATTTGCACAGTATTTTCATAACAGAACCCTTGGTAATCTGGGAAATAAAACCAGCACAAATCTAACAAATCTGGTTTAAATCAGCCTGGACAGCAGGAAACAACCATGATATTTAATGGTTTTCCCCAAAAAAATTAAAACAAGGAAAATCAAACCGGTTTCCAGGCTCTTAATCTCGCACGCTGCAAGAAATGGAAAAAATAAGGAAAATTTTTCTTTATAACTACCTGGTCAATATTTGCACAGTATTTTCATAACAGAACCCTTGGTAATCTGGGAAATAAACACCACCAATCAAACAAATCTGGTTTAAATCAGCCTGGACAGCAGGAAACAACAATGATATTTAATGTTTTTCCCAAAAAAATTAGCACAAGGAAAATCAAACCAGTTTCCAGGCTCTTAATGTCCCAGCCAACTCTCAAAAAAAAAAGGAAGTTTTTTCTCTGGTCCTTATTTTACAGCTACCTGGTCAATATTTGCACAATATTTTCATAACTGGGAAATAAAAGCAGCAGAACTCCAATAAATCAGGTTTAAATCAGGCTGGACACCAAGTAACAATCACAAAATTCAGTGATTTCTCCCCAATAATTAGGACCAAGAAACTCAAATCAGCTTCCAGCTTGGTGCTCTCCCAGCCAGCTGTGAAAAAATGGAAAAAATAAGGAATTTTTTCTCTGTTCCTCCTTGTATAGCTACCTGCTATAATAAAATATATAGTATTTTTACCATATATAGTAAAATATATAGTATTTTTACAATATTTTTACAATAGAACTCATGGAAATCTGAGAAATAAAAGCAGCAGAAATCAAGCAAATCAGGTTTAAATGGATTTAGGCAACAAGCTTGAAACTCAGTGATTTCTTCCCAATAATCAGCACAAAGGAACCCCAAACCAGTCTTCAGTTTGTTGTTCTCCCACTCAACCCTTCGAAAAAATGGGAAAAAAAAGGAAATTTTTCTCTGCTCCTTCTTTTATGGCTACCTGGTCAATATTTTCACAACCTGGGAACTCCAATCATAATAAATCAGGTTTAAATGGACTGGGCAGCAAGCAACAACACTGACATTTAATTTTTCCTACATAATTAGCACTCAAACCAGTTTCCAACTTGTTGCTCTCCCACTCAACCCTATAAAAAATGAAAAAAAAAAGAGGAAACTCTTCTCTGCTCCTTCTTCTACAGCTACCTGGTCAATATTTTCACACCACAATTCATGGGGAATATTTGGAATAATTTGCTTCACCATCCTGGACACGTCAAGCTTTAATTCCCCTTTACAGGATTTTAAATTCAAATATCATTTAGGGGCTTTGCTAGCCTGTGTTTTAAGGGATTTTTAATTCAAATATCATTTAGGGATCTGTGTTAGCCTGTTTTAGGGAACATTTTTAGGTGGCTCTGTTAGTATTTTAGGGCACTTTTAATCCAAATATAATTTAAGGGCTTTGTAAGCCTGTGTTTTATAGGATTTTTAATTCAAATATCATTTAGGGCCTTTGTAAGCCCGTGTTTTACAGGACTTTTAATTCAGGTATCATTGAGGGGACTCTGTAAGCCTATATTTTAGGGGACTGTTAATCCATGTACCATTTAGGGAGCTTTGTTACCCTGTATTTTATAGGATTTTTGATTCAAATATCATTTAGGGGGCTTTGCTAGCTTGTATTTTACAGGATTTTAAATTCAAATATCATTTAGGGAACTTTGTTACCCTGTATTTTATAGGATTTTTGATTCAAATATCATTTAGGGAGCTTTGTTACCCTGTATTTTATAGGATTTTTGATTCAAATATCATTTAGGGGGCTTTGCTAGCTTGTATTTTACAGGATTTTAAATTCAAATATCATTTAGGGAACTTTGTTACCCTGTATTTTATAGGATTTTTGATTCAAATATCATTTAGGGAGCTTTGTTACCCTGTGTTTTATAGGATTTTTAATTCAAATACCATTGAGGGGCTTTGTAACTTTGGCAATATTTTCATCCCAGCTTTTCTCAGTGGCCAGAGCAGGTCTGTGGGAGCTGCAGCTCTGCAAACCCAGCTCACACACACTCAGCTGGCTCCACTTGGCACAGCACGAGAACAAACAAAAGCCTGGCAGTCAGGGGAGATCCTAATATTTGCAAGCTAAATATCACTCAGTCACAGAGTGACTGACAAATCATATGATATCAAGGTGAAGTCAGATATCAAAGGCACCAACTCCATTAGCCCCGAGCTGTTAATCCATCCTTTGTTGATGCAGAAACAAATTAATGAGGCCAGGCTGGCTCTGCTTTGCTGGCCCTGCCCTGGCAGGACTCGCTGAGAGATCCCAAATCCTCTCCCCTCGGTGTGCCCAGAGCAGCCCCTGGGTTCTGGGCTCACCCCTGTGCCCCCTGCAGCAGCGGGGCTTGAGCATCAACCAGGGAGCAAACAGGGACTGGGAGGGGGCACGGTGCCAGCTGGGCACAGGAGCCACCCCCGAGCTGCTGGGGACACCCCAGAGCTGCTGGGGACACCCAGGGTGGGCAGGGACAGCTCAGCCCTGGGCATCCTGAGAGGCTGCAACAGCAAAGGCACCTCTGCCAGGGAAGCTCCAGATTTTCTACATTCACCCCAGCCTGGTGTCACCCTCTGGTTACACCTTTCTACAGCAGGGTTTGGGGTTTAAATAAAATATTACAATTATATATTTAAAATATATTAAATATATATATATATTGTTATTGTATAATAATAAAAATAAATTTAAAATTAAATTTAAAATTAAATAAAATGCAGACATTTAATAACATTCTATTAATAATAAAATTAATTTAAATTTTAATATAATTAAATTATTTCTATATTTCTATATTTATTATATTACCTTATTATTTATATATTTATATTCATTATATTTATGTATTTTATATGTAGTATAATACAAATATAATATAATATAATATAATATAATATAATATAATATAATATAATATAATATATAATACATGTTGAATATTTACAGTATGTATGTATTATATAATACACATTGAATCTATCCAATGTATATATTCAAGTGTGTATATATTAAATGTATATACATACAAGCAATGTATATTATACATGTAATGTGTGTATATATATAATTTTATATAATTTTTCGATTTTATTATAATAAAATAGAAGCCAAAAGTGATTTTAGATTCACAGCCAAAGCAGCAGGAGTTTTGTCCCAAGACAAAGCCCAGCAAAAGGACAAGAGGCTGTGGAAACCAACAGAAACAGAGGAAATTGAATTTAAAACTAAAAGGTTTTCAACTCTGCAGGTGCACAGAAATACGAAATCTCTAAGAACAGACCCAAAAGTTCCTGATTTACACAGACACCAGGAGTGAAAAGGTGAACGTGGAATATTCTGCTGCTTACCGAAAATCTCCCCATTTTTGGCGAATTCTGTCACGAGGTACAGCATGCTTTTGGTCTCCATCACCTGTGGGTGCACAAACCACACGTGAGGGCTCGTGGGAAGAGCAAAAAAAGCCAAAATCCGCCCAAAAGGATCTTTATTTTCATGGTTCTCTCCTAAAGCTGTGAAATTCTGCCTCACACCTGGAGCTGTCACAACCTTCCACTGTGTGCAAACAAAATAATCAAGAGTTTCACTGAGAGTGACAAACCCTCACTTCCAAAAGTCATTTCAGATTTCAGGACAATTTCAGTGTATTTTGGGTTCATTTCAGCAACCTCAGAGAAACATTTCAGCATCAGCTGAACTCATCAGTGGGGAAGAGCTTTGGGAATTTCATTTTGCATTTTATTTATGACCTGGCCTGAACGTCCCAAGAGACTGCTCACAAATAAAAGCAAACCAGGGAGACATTTGAAGGCTGTTTTAAAAATAAACTCATTTATCAAATGCATTTTTAACCAGTCACTGAAGGAGTGAGCACCACCCAAGCATCACCCTCCCTCCAAGTGCTGAAATTCATTTAAATATTCCCAACCCCTCCTCTGCCACTTTTTCGTGGTATCATTCATTCAGAAGAGAATTCAGGGGAGATATTATCAAGGCAGTTGCAAAATTAACTCCTTTAGCTCCACCTCTACCTGGCACATCAACATTTTAAAGACCAGTTCTATTTTTTAAATAGACCATTAAATGAAAGACCATTGATTTTAAAAATATTTTAAAGGCCAGTTTCTTTCGCATAAAATTAATTTAAAGCTGAACTGGTCTTAAGTGGGATCTTTATTTTTGTTTAGCAGAACTAAGAGAGGGAAAAAAGTGGGGAAAAGGGGGAAAAGAAGGGAAAAAAAGGGGAAAATTCCCTCTAAGCCTACCTGGTAGAGTTTTATGATGTGTGGGTGGTCGAGCATCTTCATGATCTGCACTTCCCTGTAGATCTTCTCCAGATTCACAGCATCCAGCTGAGATTTGTCAATGATTTTTATTGCCACCTGCAGACCAACAGCAAAAATGAGGTTTTAAAAACTCCCCCGGCGTGCTCCTCGTGAGTTCAGCCTCCTTAGAAAGGGAAAAATGCAGCCCCAGGTAACTGGAGGCTTTCTGGGCACTTCTGAAACACAAATCCCAGGCTGAAAAATACAGCACTGGAAGTGTCTGGGGTCCCTCTGAGGGGCTGCAGGGCTCTCACCCACATCAGCACTGAGGAAAAGCAGGCTGTCAGTGAGAAAAAGCAGATTTTCAAAGAGAAAAAACAGGTTTTCTATGAGAAAAAGCAGGTTTTCAATAAGAAAAAGCAGGTTTTCTATGAGAAAAAGCAGGTTTTTAATGGAAAAAAATCAGGTTTTCAATGGAATGGAAGGCACAGAACAGGTGAGGGAGGCCAGTGCTCCAGGTGCTTAAATCAGCAATTTGCAGTGACCAAAATCTTCTTAATGGTGCCCATTTCTGGAGTCAAATTGGTGAATCTGAGTCCCACAAAATGATATTTTAAGAGAAAAACTGCTGGCTCCACACAAACAATCCAAACCTAGGGGATCCATGCAATTGCAGCTGTGACATGTTTAATTAATTGAGATGCTGTTGTAAAAGGGGATCTGCAGCTCGTCCCTTCAGAGGAAAAACTGCAGGTGAATTTAGCAGTCAAACCTTGGAAACACATCTCAGCTCGCTCACAAAACACATCCTGGCCCTGCTGACCTTGCTTTCAGCCAATAAATGCAAAGGGAAGATAACTCCAGACAGAAGATATTTAAAGTTGAAACCAAGAAGAAAGCACAAATACAGCCCCTGCACATGCAAAGGTAAAAACACTAAAGAGTGCTGAATTTAAATGGTGTTTATCCACCCTGAATGTCACTTTATTGATGCTGAAACAGGAGCAAACAATGCAAGCCCCACTAATGCTTCCAATTATAACAGAATTTCACAAACTGTCCAACAGGGGAGAGACAGAAATCCACAGGAGGTGAACCTCATTATCTGCTAACACTGATTATGGGCCCACCTGAGTTCATAATTAACTCTTTATTGATTCAGCTCGCTCTGATTTTCCTCCTTTAAAAATCCCTTTTCTTTGCCCCTCTCCCAGGGAAATGTGCAGCTTCAAGCGTGCCTGAAATTTGTCCATAAAATGGATAAAGCAGCACTGAAATGCAGATTAAACACCTCGGCTCATTCTGCATCTTCATCTTGCCAGGACTGGGGGGATTTTACAGAAGAACCACTTGAAAGTACTTCAAATCCAGCCAAGTCTTCCCAAGGATGTGAGGAGGAGCAGGGAATTCTGCAGCTCCTTTCTGGGCTCAGCTGAGCCTTGATGACAGGAAAAGGGATGTAATTCTTAGAGGTGGAGAAGCTCCTTCAAGCCACGGAGCAGTTTCCTATCTGAAAAGTGTGTTTTGTTCCTAAACATGCAGCTTGCCAGCAATTACTGGCAACAGCTCGAAACAAACAACAAAAAAAATCCCAAATTTCAATAGATCATGTCAGCACATCCTTCACCTGACAGGGAAAACCAAGAGGGAATCCCGGATCTCCCCCTGCCACCAGATTTTGCTGCTTAAGGAGTTGCATTCCAAGGTATCTTTGCAGCTTTCATGGTTTCTTCTCATCTAAAAACCCAAGGAACTGCCCTTATTTCTTATTTCCTTCCCTGTCCCGCTGCAGGCCCAGGGAATGGGAGTTTGCTCAATCCTGCCCTGACACCTGGGAATTGCAGCTGCCAAGCAGTGAGGATGTAATGCTTGTCAGGAAAAGATGAAAGTTCTGCTGCTTCTGCTCCTCAGCTACTCCAACTGTCAGTTTTCATTGTTTTTGTTTTATCCATTTAATTCTAGAAAGGAAAAACAAAAGCAAAAAGCAAACACCCAAACAAAAAAAAACCCCAAAACCACAACACAACCTCCTGCTACAAATTCACGTTCAAACAGAGCTTTGTCCCTGCAGGTTACAGAAATTCAGATCTGTTAACCCAGGACATTTTAAAAATAGATCAAATGCATTAAAATTAACTAGCACGACTTCCTGCAGGCTGGAAAAACTCCATATTTTGTTGTGTGGCACGGGGAGCTGCTGTCTCTGCTGGAGTTACTCACTCTGAAATACCTGAGCACACCTGAACTGGTGCCACAGATCAAATCAGGGGCTGCAGGCTCATTTTCCATGCTTTTTTCCCAGAAAAAAAAGACAAATTCCCTGTAACAGCAGCCAGGTGAAAGCACATCTGGCAGCCACAGGGAGAGCCAGGTTTGATTTTCCCCTGGGGAGCAGAGTTCCAACTCTGGATTAATCCTTGGTGGGGTTAATTAAGGGTTTTAGGGGTGGGCTCCCAAATTCCCTGCTTCTTCCAAGCAGCAACTTCATTACTCCAAATTTTTTCCCTATTCCCCACATTCCAAACCTTTTCCTTCTTCCACTCCCACCCCATTTCACTGGAAGCAAATCCCCATCTTCTCCAACTTCCCAATTATTGCTGCTCCCTGCCCTCCTCCTCCCCAGGAAAATCTCTGCTCATTTCCACGCCTCATTAGCAGGAGCTGCCCTGGGATCACAGGATTTCTGGGCAGCAGGATAAAGAAAGGAGCGTGGCAGGAAAAAGCCACGTGGCCTCCACTCAAATGGCACCAAAACACCCAAAAAAAGCCAAGCAAAGGTCAGGTCCAGCCCCCTCTGGGTGGACTGGCACTAAAAAGGGTCAGCCAGCATCCTAATTCCTAATATCTTTAATTAATTTATTTATTCCTGATATATTTATCACCTAATATCTTTATTAATTCCCCCCCGGGTGGACTGGCAGAAAAAGGGTCAGCCAGCACCTCTATTCCCACATAACTTTATTTAATTTATTTATTCCTGATATATTTATCACCTAATACCTTTATTAATTCCAGCACCTCTATCCCCACATAGCTTTATTTAATTTCTGATGACCTTTATCACCTAATATCTTGATTAATCCCCCCATTTTCCCCAACTTTCACACTCCTGTATGGTTGTTTAGGACTTGCATGAATTCAAGTTATGATTTCTGATTTTGTCTGCACACCCCCTGTGTTGTTCTCCTGCTTCCTGTTTGTTTTCATTAAATTTCCACCTCTGCTTACAATTTATGGCAACAATTTTTTATCTTCTTATCTGCAGTCTTTCCATAGAAAGGATGGATTGTACACAGTCCATGAGTGCTGCATTCAAGGTAATGAGAGCCCATCTTTTTGAATTTGATTGTTATTGGCTAGGCAGAGTTGTGTTAAAAAAAAAAAGAAGCAAATATTTTAAAGGTCAAAATCACATAAAACACAATTTCAAAGTGCCAGTGCTAGAAAATCCCAGCAACAAACAGGTTCTGAATCTAAAGGGTTCGGATGAGGAGATTCAGGAGGAACTTTGACAGGGAATCCTTTCAAAACAGGATTTTTGAGCAGATCTCAGCAGCATCGCAGCATCCTCCTGCAGCACAGACCTGAGGGTGCACCAGCACAGCCCTCCCAGCACCTAAAAACTGAATATTCTTCCACTGCAACTTGAGCAAGAGTTCAGAAGAAGCTTGGAATATGAAAACCCTTGGGGCTGGAGTCATTAACAAGCAGGATTTCCACTCTGTGTGCTCAGGGATCCAACAATCAGGTGAGCTGCTCCAAACTGGAAGTGCTTATTCCAAAGAGTATTTGGCTGGAATTAATTTCCTCTGACATCACCAGAAGTGATCTTAACAGGGTTCCCCTTCCTCAGAGATTGTGTAAATACTTCCAGCAACCAACTCAGCAATTCAGTTCCACAAAAACACTCTTGCATCTCTCACTGCAGAAGTCAGGGCTGACTCAAAAAATCAAAGACCTTGACCAAAAAAATCCTCCAGCACAGGCAAATTTGTAAAAATCACACAGAAGATGAAAAGGCTGCAGAAAAGCTGGTTAAAAAAAATAAATTCAAGACTAAGAGAATTGAGCAGTTCCTTAGGACACAGATGAAAAATCATCCAGGAACTGGGGAGCTTTTTAAGCTCTGTGTTTTCTGTAACCTTTGCTGTTTCCAACCACGCCAAACAAACGGGCTTTCTAAAACGACAATAAAAACTGAGATGAAAGTTTTCATCTCCATCACGAAGCCTGCCAAAGAAATGAGGGCTGGGGAGCAACGACAAGCGAGTGGCTTCAAGAGGAGCACTGGCAGCTCTGGCACATGGCACCAAACTTGGGAAGGGAGCCTGGCACTGCTCGGCTCTCCAGCAGGAGCAAGCAGGGCTCAGAAGGACCGAGTTTGTGATGAACTCGAGAAACGAGGCTCGAGAAGTTCCTTTCAGTCCCTTTCATCAATCCCAGCACCAGGGCTCTGCTGCCCCAGCTGAGCTCCGGATTTCAGGGATGTTCCCGTTCCTCAGGGGATGGTTTTCCCCCTCCCGGTGATGAATTCCTGCACTTGGGACAGCGTTTGAATGTTTTAATGACTTTTGGCAAGTGCGGAGCAGCGCAGGAACCTCTTCTCCAGTCAACAATGAAAGCGACCAGGAGAGAGCCTTACAAAAAGCTCACCTCTAGGTGTAGCAACTAAAACTACCTAAAACAACGCAGAAGAGGAAGCTGATCCTCCAGAGCCATTACTCTCATCAAATACCTCCTTCTTTTTTTTTTTTTTCTTCTTCTTTTTTTTTTTTCTTTTAAAGTGAACACGACCGCATTTTTACCCAGGCAGACTGACAATCATTTTTGCTGTAGGTAAAGCACCAGGTATTAACAATAACCACCGGGTAATACACGGGGGCGGTTAGACAAAGAGGCTAAAAATGGTTGGATTTGGAGAACTTGCAGGATGCCGCGCTGAAGAATTCAGCACACACACAGACACAAGTTCTTCTGCTGGAACAGATAACCCAGCATCGCCCGGGTCAGGAAACCCCAAAACACCCCGGGCACGGCGGCAGGCGCAGAGTAAGCTCTGACCCTTCCATGGAGCAGAGTGCCGCTCCAGCAGCACCGCAGCATCCTTGGGGTGCCATCCCGCCCGCGATGCCACCACCCCGGGGGTGCCACCCCGGCAGCGATGCCACCATCCGGGGGGGGGGGTGGCATCTTCCTGCTGGCATCCCGGCTAGAGCGGTGACACCCCACGGGTGACACCCCGCGGGTGGCACCCCCGGGCATCCCCCCGCGGCCTGGGAGGCGTCCTGCCCTTCCCACGGGGATGCGAGCGGCACAGCCCCCCCGCCCTTCCACGGTGCGTGTCCCCGCGGGAGGTGCCGGAAGGGACAAAAGCGGCCCGGAGCCGGCCCGGCGGCCCCGGCCCCGCGCCCCCCGCGCCGTGCCCACCTCGCTGCGGGTGATGCGGTGCCGCGCCAGCTTCACCACCGCGAAGTTGCCCTTGCCCAGCGTGCCCTCGATGTCGTAGAAGCCGACGCGGACGGGCCCGAGCCCGCGGGGCAGCAGCGCCGGGGGCCGACGGGGCTCGGCCATCACCATGCTGGGCTCGGGCTGGGGGACACCGAGCGGGGACAGGGACACCAGCCCTGGGGGACACCAAGCGGGGACAGTGCCACCAACCGGGACACCGAGCGGGACAGGGACAGTGTCACCAACCCCGGGACACCGAGCGGCCCCTCCGCCGGCCACCGGCGTCACCGCGCGCGTCACCGCGGGCGGGGCCTCGCCATGGCAACCGCGCTGCCACGGCCCGCCCCGCGCCGCCGGGACACCGCGCGGGACAGGGACAGGGCCACCGGCACGGGGACACGGCGCGGGGACAGTGCCACCAGCCCTGGGGGACACCGAGCGGGGACAGGGAGACCGGCACGGGGACACCGCACTGAGACAGTGCCAGTGCCACCAACCCCGGGGACACCGAGCGGGGACAGGGGCACCAACCCGGGACACCGAGCGGGGACAGGGACAGTGCCACCGGCACGGGACACCGCGCGGGGACAGGGATAGTGCCACCAACCCGGGGACACCGCGCGGGGACAGGGACAGTGCCACCAACCCCGGGACACCGCGCGGGGACAGGGGCGGGGCCACCGGCACGGGGACACGGCGCGGGGACAGAGCCACCAACCCTGGAGGACACCACACTGGGACAGTGCCATTGCCAGTGCCACCAAGCCCGAGACACCCGCACTGGGACAGTGCCAGTGCCACCAGCCCTGGGGGACACCGCGCTGGGCCAGTGCCACCAGCCCGGGACACCGCGCGGGGACAGGGGCGGGGCCACCGGCACGGGGACACGGCGCGGGGACAGAGCCACCAACCCTGGAGGACACCACACTGGGACAGTGCCATTGCCAGTGCCACCAAGCCCGAGACACCCGCACTGGGACAGTGCCAGTGCCACCAACCCCGGGGCACCGCGCTGGGCCAGTGCCACCAGCCCTGGGGGACACCGCGCTGGGCCAGTGCCACCAGCCCCCGGGGGACACCCGCGGCACCGCGCTGGGACAGTGCCGGTGCCACTGGCACGGGGACACCGCAGCACCGGCGCTGGGATAATGCCACCAGCCCCAGGGGACACGCGCGCTGTGACACCGCCAGTGCCACCAGCCCCGGCGGTGGCAGCCGCGGGACCCGCGCTGTGTCCCCACGGCTCGGGAGCCACCGGAGCGAGCCCTCGGCGCTGGCATCACCCAGTGCAGCGCCCTGGCAGGGGGAATGTCACCGGGGCAGGTGGCACAGGGGAGTGGCCGGGGGGTTTGGGTGTCTCCAGCCCCTGGGCAGTGCTCACCCTCCATGGGAAGTTCTGACAAGTTCAAAAAACTTGTTTGTTTGTTTTTTTTTTTAATTTCTGGCCGTTGCTGCTCATCCTGTCACACTGAGCGGAGCCCGGCCCCGTCCTCTGACCCCTCTGGAGAAGTTTGTGCACCTTGGTGACATCAGTGACATCCTGTCAGCCTCTGTGAGCTGAACACGCCCAGCTCGTTTTTGGGTGAAGAGGAATGAGGCAGCCCCAGGTGTCTGTCTGTCCAGCCCCAGGTTTCTGTCCAGTCCAGGTGTCTGTCCAGCCCCAAGTGTCTGTCTGTCCAGCCCCAGCTGTCTGTCTGTTCAGCCCCAGCTGTCTGTCTGTCCAGCCCAGGTGTCTGTCTGTCCAGCTCCAGGTGTCTGTCCAGCCCCAGGTGTCTGTCCAAGCCCCAGGTGTCTGTCTGTCCAAACCCAGCTGTCTGTCTGTCCAGCCCCAGGTGTCTGCCACACTGGGACAGTGCCATTGCCAGTGCCACCAAGCCCGAGACACCCGCACTGGGACAGTGCCAGTGCCACCAACCCCGGGGCACCGCGCTGGGCCAGTGCCACCAGCCCCCGGGGGACACCCGCGGCACCGCGCTGGGACAGTGCCGGTGCCACTGGCACGGGGACACCGCAGCACCGGCGCTGGGATAGTGCCACCAGCCCCAGGGGACACGCGCGCTGTGACACCGCCAGTGCCACCAGCCCCGGCGGTGGCAGCCGCGGGACCCGCGCTGTGTCCCCACGGCTCGGGAGCCACCGGAGCGAGCCCTCGGCGCTGGCATCACCCGGTGCAGCGCCCTGGCAGGGGGAATGTCACCGGGGCAGGTGGCACAGGGGAGTGGCCGGGGGGTTCGGGTGTCTCCAGCCCCTGGGCAGTGCTCACCCTCCATGGGAAGTTCTGACAAGTTTAAAAAACTTGTTTGTTTTTTTTTTAATTTCTGGCCGTTGCTGCTCATCCTGTCACACTGAGCGGAGCCCGGCCCCGTCCTCTGACCCCTCTGGAGAGGTTTGTGCACCTTGGTGACATCGGTGACATCCTGTCAGCCTCTGTGAGCTGAACACGCCCAGCTCGTTTTTGGGTGAAGAGGAATGAGGCAGCCCCAGGTGTCTGTCTGTCCAGCCCCAGGTTTCTGTCCAGTCCAGGTGTCTGTCCAGCCCCAAGTGTCTGTCTGTCCAGCCCCAGCTGTCTGTCTGTTCAGCCCCAGCTGTCTGTCTGTCCAGCCCAGGTGTCCGTCTGTCCAGCCCCAGGTGTCTGTCCAGCCCCAGGTGTCTGTCCTGGCCAGGCAGGTGCACAGGGTGATTTTCGCAGGCCAGCTGTCTGTCTGTCCAGCCCAGGTGTCTGTCCAGCCCAGGTGCACAGGGTGATTTTCGCAGATCCTTTCTCAGTGAATTGTTCTTCTCTTTTATTTCCTGCACATTTGGAGGGGCAGATTTGGAAGCTCTGTTGTTCCCTTTGACCTGAAATGCTCTGAGGACCAGAGCTGAGAATGTTTGAAGAAATTTAAGGCCCTTTCTGCTGAATTTCTGAATTTCTACCGATTCTGCTTTAGGTGTGCACTTATATTTTAAAATTCCACGACTTTTGCTCTGCCAGTTCATGCCTGTCCCTCCCTCTCCCCTGCTCCATCCCAGACTGGAGGACTGCTGCCTTCCCGACATTTGGGAAGCAGGAATCACCCCTGGGATCTTTTAGTTCCCCTGACTAAACATCCCAAAGCTGATGGCACAGCACGCGCCTGTGGAATCAGCCACAGAGCTTCATGAACACCAGAGTGGACAAAACCAGCTCAAAACAGAGCCTGGACACTAAAAAAAAGGAAAAAAAGAAAAAGAGTGGAGGAATGCAAGGAACAAAGTTGTGTTCTTTCCCTTTCTAGACAGGTTTTACACGTAAAGCTGCCTCATCCTTGTGAAAAGTTACTTTTGTTCCGATGAGTGTTCAAGATCCCTGCGCAGAAATGAAAGCTTGTCCTTCACTGCTGATGAGATTCCTGCAAGGAGTGACATTTGGGGATGACGCTGCTGCCTCGGGCTGCCATGGAGAATCAGGGAGCTGTTGCTGCTCTATTTATCCCCTGCAGAAGTTCTGGCAGTGAGTAACTGATGGCTCGGGTTAGTCAGCCATCCACCCTTTCAGTGATTGATGGGGACGTGAGCGAGCCTTCCAGAATCCTCTTTGAATAGCAAATGGTGTCATCCCGAGCTGCCACTTGCCAAATTTCACTCCTCTTTCACCTTTTCTTCCCATCCAAACTCGGCGTGTCAAAAGTTACTTTTTTTTCCCCTACAGAATGTTACCTAATACTCCTTCTCAGTCACGTCATCCTAAATGAAGTTTTTAGCCTCCGAGCATTTATTTGCTTCCTGCTCACTTTTGAGCCTCATCCTGAATAGATGATTGAGCCAGATTTTGGTGCTTGGAAGAGAAAACTTCTGCAGAAACCCCCATCACAGAGCTGGAAAGTTCGGGTCACAGGAACAGGGCTTAAAAACGCAGCAAGAGGAACTGCACCCACAGGAAGGAAAGAAGGAAGGAAAGAAGGAAAGGAAGGAAGGAAAGAAAGAAGGAAGGAAAAGAAAGAAGGAAGGAAAAGAAAGAAAGGAAGGGAAGGAAAGAAAGAAAGAAAGAAAAGAAAGAAAGAAAATCCTCTGCAGGGCAGCTTTCACGGCCGCTGATGGTTTCTGCTCTGCTCCAAGGAAAGGGATTCAAAGCCCTCCCAAAGCTGAGCAGGTTTTCCAGGACACGAACGTGGAGCGCACATGCCCTCGTGTGGTCGCCGCTCCCGCACATCCTCCCGCAGCTGGGATGCCCCAAAGGAGCAGTGAAAACTGCGGGATTTATAAAATTTCCTCGCTTTAATAATTCCCAGCATGCCCAGATCGCTGCCAGACCTCAATGGGTGGCTCAAGAGGTCGGATCACACCTTTGGCTGCCAAAATCTGGCTTTACACAGCTGAACTCCAGCATCTGACAAGTTCTCCCCATCATTTTCCTCTTTTTTCAGTGCCTAAAAGATGCTTAATAGCTGCCAAAAAGAAAAAATAAGGAGGCCAGGAATACAGCATTAAAAATGGACAGATTTTCGCATGATTTTCCTTAATTACTGCACTAGAAACTCCAGATATTGTGGGTGCCCAGCCCTGACCACTCTCCTGTACCAGGATTTTGCTCTTCAGGAGAAATTGTTGCCCACTCGATGCTGTTTCCAAAACAATTAGAATATTATTTATTTTTTAAAGGGATTTCTCCTTTCAGGGCTTTGTTTGCCCCATGTCCTGGTGGGGGAACAGCCGCCGTGTCACTGCAGCCACCTGGGGCCTCTAGGAAGTGAGAAGCAGCTGTGACAACTGAAATATTTCAGTGTTTGCAGCAGTCAGCAACAGCTCAGGGAGATCTAAAAACTTTTCCCTGCCTATTTTGGCAGAAGAGATTCATGGCTGTGCCTGCACTCAGTTCTGTTGTTGTTTCAGCCACATTTAAAACACCTTTTTGCCAAACCTTTGTTTCCTCCCAGCTTATGATTTTTTTTTTAATTTTTCATTTTCCTCTTTATTTATTGACGTGCAATGGAGAACAGCAGACTTTTAGGCAACCAAAACACATTTTAGGTGCTTTATAGTTTTGTTCTGCAGCAGTGCTGCTCTCCTGGAGCCAGAAAATCACCTGCAGAACAAAAGGTGGGCAATATTTGTGTCATTCCCCCTCCACTTCTGGGTCTCTGTCCCTTCCAGCAGAGTGAGGGAGAGAACTGGAGGAGTAAAAATGGCCAAACTCATGGGTTGAGATAAAGAAATTTAATAGGCACGGTGGAAGTCTCACACACAAGCAAAGCAAACCAAGGGATTCCTTCCCCGCCTGCCAGGTTCAGCATCTCCAGGAAAGCAGGGCTCCATCACACATCACAGGAACTTTCAGCACCTTTGAGGAGCAGCAGGTCTATAAATAAATAAGGATTTTGGATTGTCCTTCATTTTCAAGGCATATCTTTGGTACAAAAAGGAATGGAGGGTATTAACAAGCCATTCCTTGGGCAAAGGGGGCTTGGTGCAAAGCAAAACCTTTTCAGTTTGGATCTTTAAAAACCCCTATTCTTGCAGAAAATAGAAGAACAAGGGCACAATGCAACACCAGGAAAACAACCACACACACCATTATGAAACAAGTGCATAGAGAGGGCAAGTCAGCTCCTGCTGACACCCAAAATCCAAACTCCAGTGGCTTTTTTGGGTCCGTTTCCTCAGTATCCATAAATCTCGTTGTCCACCCAGCCGGACTCCTCGCTCCTGCCCACGCGGTCCCCGCAGAGCTCGTAGATGTCGTTGGTGACAAAGCCACTCTCCGTGCTGGCCAGTGTCACCAAGGCACTGGAGGTGTCCCCGGGGTCCCTGCAGGGGCTCTGGGCACGGAAGGAGGAATTCTTGGTGCCAGGCCTGGCCCCGGCCAGGTCAGCTTCGGATTGTTTGTGGATCACCCTGTAGATGTCCAGCTCGGGGCTGGGCTGGGGCAGCCAGGGCTCGTCACCCTTCGGGGTCACATCCACCAGCTCCTGCCTCCTGGAGGGCAGGGAGAAAGGGAAAAGCCGTGAAACAGCACGGAGGAAAAGACAGAACGACAGCAGAGCTGTGGCAGTGGTTTGGTGATGAGCTTCGAGCCAAGCTGGGCTCGGGGCGTTTCTTATTCCAGCCATTCCAGGCTGCTCTCCTGGAAATCTCCTGGAAAATCCTGGAAAGCTCCTGCTGAGCTCAGAGGCTGGGGCAGCACAACTCCCAAAATCCCAGCCAGCATTCCCCCCGAGCTGCTGGGCACACAGGGAAAGCAAGGAGCTAAACATTCTTTGCTCCAGATTGTTATCCTTTCGTTTCCCTTGCTGCATTTTTTCGCTTTTGAAGGGGAACTTCTGATAATGCAAAGCTTTAATTAAAAAAGTAGAAGGGTTCACACATCAAAATCATAATCTTGGTGACAATTTTCCTGCCTGCTAGGTCTGTGAGTGCAAGAAAAGAATATGAAGTGATTTACTTAGAATTTTCCTTCCCAATTGACTCAGCCTGGAGCATCAAGGCCACTTTTTCAGCATTTCTTTGGCTGCAAACACTCCTGTGCAGAGCTTTTTGCAGGATGGGGAAATTAGCTGTAATCAGGACAAGGTGTCACTGCTAATTCAGAACACAAAAGTGCCACTCACCTCCTCATGAACAGCCAAAAGCAGGAGATGCCTGTGATGGCCAGCAGGAGAAGCAGCACAGGAATGCTGGAAATAAGGATGAAGGCAAGGCCCTGAACAGGTCCTGGGGGTAAAAATGAAGCAGGGTCATGAGAAGAAATTGCAAGTTTTTCATGGTTAATCACAGATGTACAAACAAAACTTTCACAATAAATATAATAATAGAATTCACAATAATAATATTCATTATTACATTCACAATAAATATAATAACATAATATTAATTATGTAACAGTCACAATAAATAGAATAATATAATTCACAATAAATAAATAATAAAAGTGGCTTTTCCACACCCAAAATACTTTGCTTTGGATTTTGAACATTTTTTACAACCAGAGCAACCTCCTTATTCCGTCCTGGGAAATACTTGAAGGAAGTTTCTTTTTTTTTTCCAGAGGCTGTTTTCTGTATTCAGTCTGGCACATTTTGAGGCAAACACTTGCAGTGAGGTTCTGAGAGCACAACTCACCTTTGGCTCCCCCAGCTGTTCCATTGGCACCTTTCCTCCAGCGTTCCTCTGGGAATTTTGGCTTCCAAGGCTCTGTTACCACAGCTGGAAAGAAGTAGCTTCATTAATTCTGCAGATTATTTTTTTTTAAATAATAAAAAATTGAGGCTGAGAGGAGATTGAAGAGGCTGGGAGCTGCAAAGGTGTGTGAGGTGCATTGGGACTCTTGCACTTCAATCCCTGCAGTATCACCCAACTCTGCATCACCAGCAGCAGGATTTTCCCTGCAGGATTTTCCCTGCAGGATGGAGCATGGAGCAGCACAGGGGAGGTGCAGACTGCAGGGCAGCTTCTTGCTCAGGGTGTTTTTTGGGTGTCCTTGACGATGAATGGCAGAGTATTTCCACTGCAAGTCAGCAGTAATTTAAAAAAAAAAAGAAAAATCCCAAACAAATCTGTCCAACTCACCTCTTCGGGAATTGTCTGTTGGAGCTCTTGTTGGCTTTTCTGGAAGGAAAGAGAAATGCAGAATTTGCTCATGAGTGAAATGCACAATTTCCTACCTGAGCACTGTTCTTCTGTTCTCTCCCCCAGTCTGAGACCTCAAACCCCTCACAAAAACCCTCAGGGAATTTATGCAAACCACAAGCAGCTACAGATGCTGGGATTCTTTCCTCATTTGCTGCACAAATTAAAAACTGAGGGAGGGTTTCCTGTCCCTGTTAGGCTGCCTGTGATACACACACACGTGGTCAGTATCTAAGGAGAAAAACTTTTTAATCTGCGTGTTCTCTAGCTTATATACTCTTTATAAAGCATGATCATTAAGATAAGTTCTCGTGGTGTAGTTATCTTAATGTAGTTATTATATTCATTGGTGCAAAGCAATTAGGGTCAATAAAATTGGTAAAAGACAGAAATGTCATAAGGAATGCATACACATTTACTTGTGCACTTAGTCTAGCTCACAAATATTCTCTGTATATTTTCTAATCTGTTCCCCTGCTGATGGCCTTGTCTTCTTCCTTGCTATGGATACACTTGAAAATACACTTGAATATAATCAATTGTGATTTAATAATCAGTTGTTATTTAATCATTAATTATTATTTAATCATCAATTTCTTCTATCAACTCAGCTTTGCCTGCAGGCCAGCTCTCCAGCCCTCATCACCGCCCTCCTCGTTCCTCCTGCTGGGGCTGGAATCCCGCAGAGCCTCCTCACCCAGGGAATATTTGCAGATGAAGTTGTTCTTCATGGTGCATCTGTCGTCGTTCCACTGGAACATGTAGGGCCCCCCCAGGCCGGGCGGGGCAGAGGGCTGGTGGTAGAGCACCACGCACACCTCGCCGCCGCACGACGGCTCGTCCGCGTACCAGTTCCTGGGGAAACACAAGAACCACCTCAGGGCCGCCTTCCAGCAGCTTGGAGGGGAAAACCAGCAGAGTTCGAGGGGTTATGGCACACCCTGTGCTTCCAGTGGG
Source organism: Passer montanus (assembly GCF_014805655.1). Taxonomy (NCBI): domain Eukaryota; kingdom Metazoa; phylum Chordata; class Aves; order Passeriformes; family Passeridae; genus Passer; species Passer montanus. The sequence continues at coordinate 1,678,100 of NW_024369596.1, forward strand.
GAAATGGGAGGGATGAAATGCAGTTATTTGTTGTTTTAATTCAGATTTTTCAAACTCCGCGAGCAAGGTGATGGACAAATATCAGTGAGCGAAGGGCTGAGCTCCTCACTGTTTCCCTTCCCTCCTTCCTGCCCCAGTCAGCATTACCAAAAGGTCTCAGCTAGAACAATTAACAGATTTTAATTATTATTTTTAAACAAATTTATTTCTTAAATGTAGTGGCAATGAACACCACGGAATAAGCCAGAAACGAGGATTCAGTTCTGGTCCCCAGGTACACCTTAAGAACATGGGTTTAGAATTCACTATTTTCTTGTAGACAAGGTCCTTTCTTGGACATCAAAGCAGCTCAGAATGAGCTGCAATCGTGTAGAGAAAGCCCAAGTTCTCCTGAGTTCACTGAGCCTTGCAGAGGAGTTTCTCCACACCATTTTAAATCTGTGCAAAATCATCATTTTTGGTCTCTCTGTCTCAGCACCAGCAACATTTTGGCATCTATTTAATGAAAAAAAAAGAAAAATCTGAAGCAGAACCTGGCTTTCTCTGTCAGAAATGCACCACCACAGTCTTGCAGATATATTTGTTTTGTTTTGTTTTCTAAGAATAAACCTTACCACCAGCCACCTGTGCTGCTTTTCCAAGCAGTGCACAGGAAGGAGGCAGCGCTGTAAAATCACTGTTGGTGAGGAGATATTTCATGCAACTCAGAGAACACCTCTAAAAGTGCCCTGATTTTGCCAATTTTCAATCCCCACCGATTCTGGAGCAATGTTCTGCCTGCCAAAAAATTTGCTGTGAGCTGATCCATAAGACATAAATAATTCCAGATACCCCAATGTACTCAGCATGGGAGAACACCCATTTTAAGTGGTGTTTTTCCAACCATTCTGATGCTTTATTCCTCCCTCACTTCCTTCCTCCCCTGGTGTTTTCCTTGGCTTTATAATTCAGCAGAAAGGAGAGTGTCTCACCAATGGAAGGCAGGAAAGCTGTGCCTGTTTCTTAGCAGCAGATTCTGCTTCCAGCTTCCCATTACCCACCCCCAATGTCTGAACCACAGGAGAGACTTTAAAATATCAAATAATAATAAAACCTGCTTTTATTTGTTCATTTCTGAGTGACTGAAATGCCTGATGGGCTCCCACAGCAAAAAGGCCACAATTCCAAGGTGGTTTTTGCGTGTCTGATGTAAGGATGCAAATTGATGTTGCTGCTTTTATAATTTAATTATAACCAAGCCTGTGGTTCCTTAAGACAAAGAGGCAGAAATCTAAAAATTGCTGTGAAGACTTCAGTTTTCCATGGCTGCAATAAATCCTGCAGCTCTAATTTTTTGCTGTCTCACAGGAAAAAAAAAGTATTCTCTCAGTAAAGGAATCCCATTTTTCATTATTCAGGACACCAGGCATAAACTTCAGGGGATCTGCAGTGCAGGAATCTTCAGTGAGGGAATAATATTTTTCATTTTTCAGGACATCAGGTATAAACTTTATGGGATCTGCAGTGCAGGAATCTTCAGGTCATTTGTAGCTGCCTAGTCAGAGATTTTTAAGGCCACACCATTTGTTGTTTCCCCTCCTTTTAGCCCCCAAAAATGATCAATTCAGCCTAAAGCAGCCACTCCCACGGAGCACCACAGGAGGGTGATGGGATGGGTACAGAATGTCCTTGTCATATTTCCTGAAAAATCCATTAGCTCAGGATTCTTCTCCTGGGAAGCTGAGAAGTCTCAGAGAAAAATGAAACCAATAATTATCTGATTTTCTTCTCCTGTGTTTTGCTGCTTTGGGATGTGTTTGGACATTGTTTACCAACAGGTGATTGTTTTATTGAGCTTCTGCTGTGAATTTTTTGACTTAATGACCAATTAATGGGGCTAAGTTGTGTTGGACTCTGAGAAGAGAGTCATGAGCTTTTCATTATTATCTTTTAGCCTTCTGCTTGTATCCTTTCTGTATTCTTTAGTATAGTAAAGAATGCTACTAAAAACATTTTAAGATACAATATAGATCATAAAATAATAAATTAACCTTTAAGAACATGGAGTCAGATCCATCACTCCTTCCAACGACGAGGATCTCAGAAAATACAACACAGAAGGAGCACAAGTGACAGCTGGGGCATCACTGCCTGGATTCTTTGGACAAAATCCCGAATTCCTGAGGGCCCTGCCAGCCCCACAGCCCCACTCCCAGGTACCCACCGAAATCTGGACGAGCTCCCATCTGACCAGGAGTAGAAGCTGTGACACTCTGTGCTGTTGTCCCCCTCGTCCTTCCTCCTCCTGAGCCCTATCCAGAAGTCTCCATCCGAGGCCAGCAGGCTCCTGATCAAGGATTCGATCAGCCTCTGCTCTGCTGGGCTCTCGATGCTGACCAAGTGTCCCCCGTCAGCCCTGCAGGCCAGGTGGGCTTCCTCGTAGCTGCTCCTGCGGGAGGCATCGTGGAAATAAACGATTTTGTAGCAGGGTTTCTGCGTGCCGCGCCTGCAAACCGTCTGCCCTGCAGGGAGGGAGAGAAAACGTTACAGGAACGGCGCTAAACGGGACCAAAATTTAGGGTAAAGCATCAGTTTGGATGAGTTTTGTGCTCTTTGTATGGAAAACACAACACAGGTGAAAGCCGTCTCCAAGTTTTTATTACTGAGTCTCAAAGTTTAGGTTGGTCCTTTCATGTCCTGCTGTTCTCAGCTCCCTCAGGATTTTTCTGGGGTTTGCGGATCCTGGGAGTTCCCAGCTCCCAAAGAAACACTGTGCCAGAGCAAACTGATACATGCAACCTCTCAAAAAGCAAAGTTCCCGTGCAAGGGTTCCAAGAGGCTTTTTTAAATTATTATTCTTTTTAAGGAGTTAAATGGTCTAAATTACAGATTTCCTTATGCAAGGAGAGATAGCGAGAATTTATCTTTTATGCAATATGTATATGAAATAAAATACAATATATCTATATGCAATAGAGATATAATATAGATATGCAATATATATAATATATTCTATCTATATGCAATATAGATATGATATAGATATGCAATATAGATATAATATATTCGATCTATATGCAATATAGATATAATATAGATATGCAATATAGATATAATATATTCTATCTATATGCAATATAGATATGATATAGATATGCAATATCTATATAATGTATCTATATGCAATGGTTTAATGGGTATTGCAGTGCCATAGAATCCCAGAATATTTGGGGTAGGAAAGGACCTTAAAACCATCTCATGAGGACACCTCCCACCATCCCAGGCTGCTCCAAGCCCAGTCCAGCCTGGCCTTGGGCACTCCCAGGGATGGGACATGCCCAGCTCTGGCCAAGCAGGGCCTCGCCCCCCTCACAGGGCAGAATTTCTTATTCACATCCAACTGAAACTCTTCATTCCCAGTGTCTGCACTGGGGATCACAGGACGAGCCCCCACAGCCCAATTTCCAGCTCTGCAATGTTCCTGCCTGCCCAGGGAGTAAACAATGTCTGTTTGCAGGCTGCCTCATGCAGAAGCAGCAGAGCTTATTTTGGTTCCGAGGGAAGATCAAAGTGAAAAGACACATCATCCAAAATGATGCACTCGGGTGGTTTTTCCAGCAGAGCAGTCCCAATATTTAGACTGTGGAAACAAACTGTTTTGTTTTGCTCAGTAAATATTTCTTTGCAGGCACAATCTGCTAACCTACATGTTTTTAGAGGAGGAAAACATTCAGCAACACTTGTGGAACAAATGGGATAACACAAGGACAGGTCGTTACAAACCCTGCCATGGGATCATTGCTGGCCTTGCTTTATCCTTTTGTGTTGATCTGTAGGAGTGGGAGTTTCAACACCTTTCACACTGGAATTTTTCAGCAGTTACACAGCCAGAAATGGAGTCTGCTAACATTTTGCACAGGGATTACAATAGGAGCAGGATTTTTACTATGACAGCACAATTAAAAATACATTTCCAGCATAGCCTGAGAATTTGACACTCGGAGAAGAAGGCAAAGGCCCTTACCTCTTCTGAGGGAAATGTCCACTGCTGCTGGGAGAGGCAAGAGGAAAACACAGACAGCAGAGTGTCATTAAAAACCTGCAGCTCTCTAGAAAGTGTCACAAAAACTGCACTCAGGCTCTTCCCTGATACACAAACACATTTTTCCTCATTTATTAAAAAAAAAAAAAAAGAGGAAGAAGAAAGTCTGCGCCTTATCAGCCAGCTTGCCATTACTTTCAGCTACGGAAATCAGCTGGAGCGGATTCCTGGCCGGGCTTCCCTGCCCGGTTCAGGAGCCGGAACGCGCAGCTCCGAGCCAGGCTGAAAGGATTCCTTGTGCTCGCCCTTATCCTCATCGGGATCTGCCCGCTGGCTCCAGCCAGCCCCCCAGGGCAGGGCGGCGGGGGAAATCAGCTGGAAAAGTTGGAGAAAACCTCCAGAACGACCAAAGCCAGCCTCCCCCCGCACCGCCAAGCGAGAGCATCCCTGCCCATGTCGCGACAGCCGCCCGCGCATCCCGACCCTCCCAGCCACAGCGGCGGGGCCGGAGGGGTATTTTCGGGATAAAGAGGATCCCCACACACCCTGGCAGCGATGCCCAGCCCCTCTTACCGCTGAGCAGCCGCGCCCCCGCCGCGCAGCCCAGCGCGGCCGCGCACAGCGCTGCTGCCGCCAGCATCGCTCCGCCGGGGACGGGACAGCGCCAGCCACGGCGACAGCTCCTCCTTCTTTCCTCCCTCCTTTCCTTCCTCCCCTGCCTCTTTCCGCCTCTTTCCTCCTCCTCCTCCTCAGGCGCGGCCCCGCGGAGCCGGCGCTGTCCCGGCGCTCAGCGCTCTCCCCCGGCCGCCGCTCCCGGCTCCCAGCCCCGCATCCCCCTGCCCGCATCCCCCCGATCCCGGTTTATATCCCCCTGCCACCCCCCGCCCACCAGGAGCCACCCACGGGCGGGTCCAGCCCCGCGCTGGGCATTTCGGATTGGTTTTTCTTTTTTTTTTTTTTATTTTTAAAGGTTTTTTCTTCGCTTTCGCAGCTGTGGAGGAACGGGATGAGCTTTATGGTTTCCTGCCGCTCCAGCCAAACACTGAACTATTTTATCCACCCCAATCGCGGCTTTCTAAACACATTCTGAGAGTCTATATTCTAGAATCTGACTATTCTGAGAATTTATATTCTATATTCTAGAATCTGACTCTTCTGAGAATCTGCATTCTAAATTCTAGAATATATTCTGAGATTTTATATTCTATATTCTAGAATCTAACTACTCTGACAATCTATATTCTACATTCTGGAACCTGACTATGCTGAGAATCTGTATTCTAGAATCTGACTCTTCTGAGACTCCATATGCTAGAATCTGACTATTCTGGCATATATATTTTATATTCTATATTCTAGAATCTAACTATTCTGAGAATCTATATTCCAGAGCCGGATTATTCTGGAATCTATATTCTATATTCTATAATCTAACTATTGTGAGAATCTATATTCTATGTTCTAGAATATATTCTGAGAATCTATATTCTACATTCTAGAATCTGACTATTCTGAGACTCTATATTCTAGAGTCTGACTATTCTAAATATTCTGGCTGCTCTGACTCAGAAGGGATCACCGCAAGGATCACTTTAAGTGCAAAATCCCGGGACTGGCTCCAAAATCTCGGCGTTTTTAGCGCACGGTGCCCGAGGGAAGCCCCGGGAGGGGAAGCACAGCAGGGGAATTGTGATTCCCGCAGGGATAAAGGCTGAGCCCGTCCTGGGAAAAGCTGCTCCGCACCAGATTCCTGCATCCCGGGCTCTCCATCCATCCATCATCCATCCATCCATCCATCCATCCATCCATCCATCCATCCATCCATCCATCCATCATCCAATAATAATAATAATAATAATAATAATAATAATAAATAATATCCAGGACATCTTTTTCCCTTAAACAGAATCTGAGTATTTAGACCAAGGGAAACAAAAACCAGAATTTGGGCCAAGCAAACAGACTTAGTTCAGCATTTTAATAAACTTTGAGAAGAGGAAGTGCTTAATAGGAACCAAGTGAAAATAAGGAGGAAGGAAAAAAGGAGGCTTTTATGTCCAAAATGAAGACGTCATTCCTGAAAGTACCTTTTGAAATCTTATTTTCCCGGTTATTTCTCCAATCTCTGCACTTATCAGCTTTAATATCTCAGTGCTACTCTGTACAACCGAGGAATGAAATTGTGTTAATTCAGATATTTCGTTCTTAACCCTCAACTCATTTGTCTCTGCTTTGTATCCTGGGAATTACAGCAGGAGGAAAGAAAAGCCTTAATAGAATCCAGGCCTCTTACTCCTGGATTTGATTCTCCTGATAAACATCCGGCCAGGCCAAGCCAAACCATTTTAAATCAGTAAATCTGTATTTCACTGCTGATAATAATAAAAATCCCCAGATGGGATTCTTGCTTTATTGCTCAAATCCAGTTTCTGAGAGCTTTTTAGGGAGTGGAGCGGCCAGTTTGGTAATTTGGTTATAAACCGAGTTTTTGTGTTTCAGTGGGTAAAAACTTGGAGACAGCAATGGAAAAAATAAAATAAAAAATAAAAAAACCAATAATGGCCAGGCTGTAAAGATTCCTTTCATGTTAACCTGATTAATTTAGACTCACTGCCTTACTTCTTCTGTCTTTGGGATAGAAAATTGTCCTCAATAACTTTTTTTAGCTCATCTAAACTTCATTTACCTCCTGTGCCTGACCTGGAATTTCAGAGTTCCCCAGCCTGCAGGATCCTCTTTGCTTAAGGAATTTTTTGGATGACCCCACATTCTCTTCCCAGATTTATACAATTTCCATGGTTTGCTCTTTGGATTTGTCCACGTCTGAATCAAATCTGAAATCTGGATTTGAACACTAAGCAATATCCATGGCTGACAATAACCTGAACATTATTCTTATTCTATCCACTGCATTAATTTGAATTTTCTTAGACTTATGGGATGCTTTTAGGGTGTCCTATATTTGTGCAAAGCCATTTACTGCTTAAAATGAATCTTTATGGCTGCCCAAAGCTGCAAATCCTGGCTGTCATCCCTGCTTGGAAAACCCCTCCAAACCCATCAAGCCCAACCTTCCAAGGAATTTAAAACAAATTTAAAAATTAAAAAGAGCAGGAGCCTCAGTGAGCTGTTGCTGGCTGCAGGCAGCACCCAGAGCAGACTAATGGATGGTGATGGATGGGATTCCTTGTGGGATTATTGATGGGGAAGGGGGGACTGCTGACTCGCAGGAAAGGCTTGCAGAGCTCAGCACCTCCTGCAGATTGCTCTGCCTGGCCCCGCTCCCAAAGCCAGCTCTGCGCTGAAAACGGGCAGTGCTCTGCTGAAATTAGGGATAAAAAAATCATAATTGCAGAGTCAGGCTGAAAATGCAATTCCTGTGCTCAATGGTTTGCCTGAGATTGCTTTATTTGTGTTCTGCTGATGGTGGGGCGCACTAATTAACCAGAACAGTAATTGGGGCTCAGCAGAAGTTTCCATCTTCTTTCAGGCCATTTCTACTCCAGTCCACTTCTAGTTCCTAAACCCAGTTTTGCTCTAAAAATGGGGAGCGCTGTACTAAAATTAGGGATTAAAAAAAATCATAATTGCAGAGTCAGGCTGAAAATGCAATTTCTGTGTTCAATAATTTGCTTTATTTGTGGGAGTTCTGCTGATGGTGGGGCGCACTAATTAACCAGAACAATAATTGGGACTCCAGCAGGAGTTCCCATCTTTTTTTCAGGCCATTTCCACTCCAGTCCACTTCCAGTTCCCAAACCCAGCTCTGCACTAAAAATGGGGAATGCTCTACTAAAATTAGGGATAAAAAAGGGATTATTGCAGAGGCTGAAAGTCTGAGTTTGCTTTATTTGTGTTCTCTTGATGGCGACACACACTAATTAACCAGAACAGTAACTGAGGCTCCAGCAGAAGTTTCCATCTTCTTCCAGACCATTTCCACTCCAGCCCAGCTTCTCCAAGGAAGGGGACAGCTGCCACCACAGGCCTTAATTCCATTTATTCAACAAGAATAAATGGAGGGAAATGTGAGAACAGAGGCCTTGGTGAGGCTGAGATAAGCCCAGTCAGAATGGGAGTCAAAACCTGCAAATTTGGAGGAGAAAAAACCTCCAAAATCCATTTTGTCCTCATGTTTTTTAGTGGAAATGAGCAGTAAATGAGGAGGATCACTGGGAAGGAGCACAGCTCTTGTTTTATTTCCCTGCCTGAACATTGGTGCTGCTCTCTGGTGTCCTCAGCATTGCTGGGGCTCTGATTCCTGCTCCCAAATTCCTGCTCCCAGCGCTGCAGACCTGTTTTCCTGGCTGTGTGGCTAGTGATTGTTGCTTTGGGCAATCAGCTAACTACACTGCCTGGCAACCAGGCTGATGGCAGAGCCTCTCACCCCTGCTTTTCCTTCCCAAAGCCCCTCCTGCAGCAGCTTCTGCCATTCATCATTATTTTCTCCAATTAAAATTCTTAGTTAAGCGAAGAGGTAATTATACCTACAGCGAGTTTAATTTCCACTCCACATTTTAGGGGTTTTTACTTATAAAAACTGCAGTGAACACAACACAAAGGCCATTTAAAGAGTGCAAATGCAAAGCAATCAAACACTAAAATACAAATTATTATGCAGCACCACACTGCATTTGAGTATAATCATTGCTCAAAACTCCCTTCACTTACCTTGCTTAATAAAATATTTAAAAAAGGAGAAAATTATTAATATCTGGCAGAGAAGCTGAAGGATGCAACCTAAAAAATTCATAGTCCGGTCTGTGTGTGTTAAAAATTAAGTATACAGTAAATTAATCATTTAAAACCTGACAGGATTCTTGGTCCAGGAAAATTCCTGAGGATTTTAGCACCAACTTCAAGAAATCCAAGATTTCACTTCAAATTACCAACACTGCTGTGGCAGGTAAAACTCTGGAAACAAAGGCGCAGCTAAATCCCATTATTCATGATTTTGCAGTCGGAAAAAGGGAGCTGGGAGTTTCCTGGAGCAGGGAATGCTGTGCCTTGTTTTGATGGCAGTGAAGTTAGTGATTGTGGGAGGATGGGGACAATCAGCTAACTACACTGCCTGCAAACCAAGGACTCCTCCTGGAGCCACGGAACCAAGCCTGGAAAGAAAGGAAACACTTCCAAGAATTATACTGATTTATATGGAATCGTCTCTCAATCAAGAAAAAAATATCATCCAACACCTCCATAACACCTTAAAGAATTCAGGACTTACCTTGGAGCAGCTTACCTTGGAATAATCCCCAAAAGGACAGAGTCTGGATGAAAATGATTTCATGGGGAGGGAAAAATGGGTGGATTCTTCCCTGTTCCTTTTCCCTGGAGCCTTTCCCTGGCAGAATTCCTCTGGGGATGCTCCCAGCTTTTCCTCTGGGATGTTCCCAGCTTTTCTCCTGGGTTGCTCCCATCTTTTCTTCAGGGATGTTCCCATCTTTTCCTCTGGGATGTTCCCATCCTTTCTCCTGGGATGTTCCCATCTTCTCTCCAGGGATGTTCCAGTATCTTTTCCAGTGGATGCTCCCATCTTTTCTGTGAGGTTGCTCCAATCTTTTCCCTGGGGTTGCTCTCATCTTTTCCCTGGGGATGTTCCCATCATTTCTCTTAGGATGTTCTCATCCTTTCCTGTGGATATTCCCATCTTTTCCTCTGGGATGTTCCCAACTTTTCTTCAGGGATGTTCCCATCCTTTCTCCTGGTTTGCTCCCATCTTCTCTCCTGGGGTTGCTCCCATCTTTTCTCCTGGGATATTTCCATCTTCTCTCCAGGGATGTTCCCACCTTTTCCCTGGGGTTGTTCCCATCTTTTTTCCTGGGTTGCTCCCATCTTCTCTCCAGGAATGTTCCCATATTTTCCTCTGGGATGTTCCCATCTTTTCCTCTGGGATGTTCCCATCTTTTCCCTGAGGATGTTCCCATCTTCTCTCCAGGAATCTTCCCATCTTTTCCTCCAGGGATGTTCCCGTATTTTCCTCCGTGTTGTTCCCATCTTTTCCCCTGGGGCTCCTGGCTCCGAGTGTCCCCAGGCCAGCCCCAGCCCGGGAGCTTTGTGTACTCCTGTCACCATGGCCACCCCCAGGGGGACCTGGGGATGGCTCAGGTGGCCCCAGCCGTGGGAGCTTTGTTGCAAGAGAGGTTTCCATGGGCAAGGTCAACACGGGAAACACACCCAGAGTTTGGAATTCCCACCCAGAGTTTGGAATTCCCACCCAAAGGGCCCCAGGGTGGCACTGGTGGCAGTCCCAGCTGGAATTCCCAAAACAGCTCAGAGGGGTGGGTGTCCTGTGCTGTGCCCTGGTTTTGGGGTCTGCCCAGCCACTGCTCTTGGATCTGTTCAGCCCTGAAAATCATGGCACACACACACAGAGGAAGCAAACCCAGAAATTTTAAAGAGTTGTGGCAACAGCTCTCAGGCTCCGTAAAGTAAACCCAGGTAGCTTTGCAGTCTTTCTTTTGTTGTTTAATTTTAGAACATCCTGGGTCAACACCACTGGGGTTTTCAGGTTTATTTGATTACTTAAATCACTAAATCTTAAATCAAATTCTACCAATATGGAGTACTCAAACCCTGACAATTTTTGTGGTGGCGATCCGAATCAGCTTCTGGTTCACTCCAGCCCACAATAATTCTTTTTACAGGCTTAAGTACAGGTGTAGAAGTTTATAAGCTCCAGGTATGAGGTTTCTTCCGCCCTCTGATTTAGTGGTCCATGGATTTGACGCTTCTGGGTGTGACCAGGACAGTGAGCAAACAAATGCAAGCTGCTTCTCCCTCAGGAGATTGTCACTGAGGATGCTTTTCCCTCTGGAAATCACTCAGCCTTTCTGATTTTTATATCAAAATCTACGAACTGCAGCTGCTTACCTGGAGGAACAGCCCGCCTTCCATCACCCACAAAAACCAAATGCCTTGCAGAGGGGAGCTGCACTTGGCTTCTTTATTTCCATTTTGGTCCTTTAAAACAGGAAAACTTAAAAAAAAAAAAAAGTCCTGCAGGGGTGGCTCCTGCCAGAGTGTGTTTGCCCTTGGTTTGGGCTGCAGTTACTACAGAAACTGTCCCTGGGTCTGTCCCTGCCTGGCTCAAGCCTGGGCTTGCCTGCTGACCCAGGGACAGCTCCTTTAATCTGGCTCAGAATGCTCCTGCCCGGCTGGGGGCCCATTTCAGTCCCACTGAAGGCTTTGGGCACGTTTCCCTGCTTCCAGCCAGCTCTGGATCAGCCCCGTGGATATCCAGGCTCTGTTTTTTAGTGGTTTGGCTTTTTTTTTTTCAATTCCTAAAAAGGATTAAAGCAGCATCACGTTCCAAAAGGCACAAACATCTCCTCGTTTATCTCCTGCCTCCTCTCAGTCAGAACACTTGGCTGTCCATGCTGGTTTTTCTAAATCTGCTGGGATGGGAGCAGATCCTGTTTGGGTGCAGCTGGGGAGGAGTGGGAGCACAATTTGGTGGCTGTGCCACTTTTGGTTCAGGCATTCTCTCCCTCAGCAGTTTTTACCCAAACAGGGCACCCAGGGCTGTGTTTTCTTCCAGCCAGTGACAGCTGACAGCTCTGGGAAGGATTGGAGCCTGATTAATGTCCCTAATTAATGAGCCAGTTTTCCTTGTCGCTGCGGTGGGGAGCCAGCATCACCCTCTGCTCTTCTGCTTTCTGTGATATTAACGGGGAAAAAATGCTTCAGCTCCTGCATGGCATCAAAACCACCAAGTTTAAAAGTTCTCTGAATCCCCATTTCAACCAGAATTTGAACAATCAGAGCCAGCTCGGTGAATTGCTGAGAACTTTGCCTAAATTCCCACTAAATTTAAAACAATTTTGTTGTTTGGAATGTGTAGAATTTGACCTCCTGCCCGTCATCCTCCAAGATTTATGCCCTCAGTTCCTGGCTGGTTTCTCAGGTGAGGGCTTTGTTTGCTGCTCACCTGCAGCTCCTGCGCTGGCCATGGGAACGAGGAGCCCAACAGGAGGAGGAGGAGGAGGAGGAGGAAGGATCCTGGTGGAGCCCAGGCTGAGGATTTTAGACTTCCTGTGCTGAAAGGATATCATTTTGGAAGCCTCCTCCACAGCCTCAAGAGAACACTGCATTTGACGTGAGGCCGTGGAGAAGGCTTCCAAAATTGATGGACAGCACTGGGATTGCGGGTGTGGAGTTTGGTTAGAAGTGTGTGATAGCACAGGGTGGGAAATTCAGAGTTAAAGACTGAAATACAGGATCCAGGCTTCCCTCTGATGTCCCTTGTGGATTCCAGGCCTCTATCACAGAATTTCCCCACTCACAGGAGATGAGGAGATGGAGCAGGAGATGCCTCAAAACCCCGTCCCGTGTCTCTGTGTGACCCCAACCCCCTGGCATTTGGGACAGGAGGGTCCCCGGGGAATTCCCGGGGCTGAAATGTGGCAGGGTCAGGCATGGTGAGCAAACTGTGCACTCCCCACCCTGGCTGCTGCTGGTTTGCAGTGGGAATGCGTTGGGTAGCTCGAGAATTAAAGAAAATCAAAGTTGAGAGGAAGAGGTCATGGTTTTTATTAGGTTACAATATCCAAAATTGAGGAAAAATTGTGTGAAATCAAATAAATCAGACTTAATACCCAGATTTTGGTCAGAAAGGCAAAATCATCCCTACAGGAATCCCAGCCTGTGTGTCTGGGATTGTCTAGAAAACCCAGAGTGGACTAAATTTACTGAGAAGACCTTAAAAAATCATAATTATGTGCGTCACCCATCATTTTTAAGTGGCAAATCTTTCTCTTTGACATTTCCCTGGACACCAATTTTGTCAGCTCAGTTAAAAACCCACAGACCTGTGGTGGCTGCCCTGAGTTTTTTGTAACACCTGCTTGTCCTGCAGTCCAGCCACGCTGCAGTGAAATCAATGTGATCAGAACTTTCAAGTTTTTTAAGAGCTTTTATTTTGGGTTTTTTTTTATTTTGACATCTCACCATGGAATGGAGTTTTAAAAACATAAAAAAACTGATGTGGCTGCAGGGAATCCACTCAGTTAAAATGACCTTTTGAAAGGAAGTTTAACCTCCAGAGCAAAACTCAGCCCTCAGGCACGAAGAGCCAGTTTGGCTGTCCAAGAATGCTCCAGAGTTAATTCTGGATGCAGACAGAGTCAGATCTGCACAGGCTGCACTCGCACAGAGGCCAGAGAATGTTGGGTGGAAATTCTTCCCAGCAGCAGCTTCCTGTTGTCCTCCAGCATTCCCCAAAAAAGCCCAGAGCAGGCTGGCCCTGCCCTCGGCACTCCAGGGAAAAGGAAGGAATGATTCAGGGAATAAAATCATCCCAGGAGTACAAAGTGGGGTCACAAAATTGGGGGTTCTGTGTCTGAAAAAAAAAAAAAAAAAAGTTTTTTCTGAGGGTCCCTTCTCTGCCTCAGTCTCTGGTTTCTGGTTTTTTGGGTGGTTGTGGAAAGGGAAAGGTCCCCACTGGCTGAGGAGGTGTTTGGATAAATGAGACAAAGGAGAGAAGGAATTTGGGGCTGTTTGTGGTTTATTACTCATTCCTCAAAAGCAGAATTTTTTTTCTGAAAGCCTTGGTCTTGTTTTTTTAAAAAATATTTTAAAATATTTTAAATTTTTTTTTTTCTGTGTAATGCAGAACAAAATTAAAGAGCGAGGAAGGAGCTGTGTGAGTGGAGAGAAATGAAATCCTGAAACAGCCAGAAATTTGTGGTTTGGGGACACAATTTGTGCCTTCGGGCTCTGAATTTCTCATCCCCTGCCTGGCACCACCCCAGGCCGAGGTGTGAGCCCTGGAACTGGGGGGCTGCACCATCCCCAGCCCCCTCAGGAGCCACTTTTGAGCACTCAGCTCTTTTCACTTTCATTTTTTCTTTTGCCTCTGCAGCTCCTGGGGTCTCACACTGCAGACACAACTTCCTGAGGCAGCAAAAAGGGAAAAAAAGGAACAATCAGCTGTTCTCTGTGCCAAACATTTGAGGAACTGAGACATTTTCTGTGTTTTAAATGCCTGAAAAATGACATAAATCTGTGCTGATAATGGGAATTAGGAAGATCAGCGATGTGATAAATCCAGAATCAAGCAGTTTTCTAAATAAGGGACGCCAAATGTGAGGGTTTCATGTGGAAAATAGTAGAAAAAATAAAAGAAAAAGGAAAAAAAAAGGAAGCAGGAAAAGGAAAAAAATAGAAGCAGTCCAGCACCATTTTAATCATTAATTAATAAGCCTGGTGCTGGTTTTTTTGTGTGAATATTAAATATTCCACAGGGATTTATGGGGTAGACTGATGGACACAGCAGAATTCAGCCTGGAATCAGTTAAATCACCCTAAGGGAAGGAGCTGGTGCAGGAATGAAGCCGAGGAATGTTCTGGAACAGGTTCTCAATTAACCCAACCCACAGCTGCAGCTGCTGCCCACCTGAAGATTCTCACATTGCTCGGCTCCACATGATTCCTGTTCCATAAAAACCTGCCCCAGCCCTGCCAGGGAAGGAGGGAGGGAGTTTTGGGTGCTGGGGTGGCTCCTGTGCCAGTGCTCCAGGGCCCTGGGGGGTTTTAGCTGATTTCTTGGTGCCTCTTTAAGGTGTTTGTGAAGTTTATCTCAAGTTTTTACTGTCTCTGCTGTGAAAAGGTGACTTTTTGGTCTTTTTTAACATAAAAAGCTCTCTATTTGTAAGCTCTGCTGCTTGTAATATACATGATAAATAAGAACTATTATATCTTAAACTCTTTTTTAAAATATTCTCTCTTAACTTGCTGAGTGCAGCTACCTTCTAGCAATGCATTAAATGGGTTTTAATATCCCAAAATAAATTGGTTTTAATATCCCAAACTAAATTTAATCTGCAGTTTGGCAGTCAGGCTTCTCCAGGCTCTTTCCACCCTGGCTTGCGTGGATTTTGCAGCATCAGTTTTTGGAAGCTGCTCGTGCCTTAATGTTATTAAATTTCTGTTCTGTGGCTTTCCAGCACCTCCTGTGCTCCAACTGAAGATGAAAGATGAAATTGCTGCCACGGTTTTCTTCATCACAAAGCTGGTGAAGAGGGAGGACAGGCTGAGCAAGCACAAAATGGAGAAGTTTGCAGCCAAGCTGACCACGCTGCTGTTTGAAAAGTACAAAAACCACTGGTACCTGGACAACCCCTCCCGAGGCCAGGCCTTCAGGTGAGAGGGGCTCAGCAGGACAATTCCCGCAGGCCTTGAAGTGAAATAAATAAAGCAGAGGGAACCACTGGGATACGCTTGAAGGAAGGATTATTAATTGGTGAAAGTTACTTTTTTTTTTTAAACCTGTAAATGTGTGATTAGAGGTGGAAAACTGAGGCAGGAATCTTTTTTTTTTTCACCTGTAAATGTGTGATTAGAAAACTGAGGTGGAATTTTTTTTCTTTTACTTGTAAACATGGGTTTAGAAAACAGAAGTGGAAATCTTTTTATTTTGCTTGTAGATGTGTGGTTAGAGAGTTGAGGTGGAAATCTTTTTTTACCTCTAAATGTGGGATTAGAGAATTGAGGTGGAAATATTTTTTACCTGTAAATGTGGGATTAGACAACTGAAGTGGATTTTTTTAAAAATTTATTTTTAGCTTGTAAATGTGTTATTAGAGAATTGAGGTGGAAATCTTAAGACCTGTGTCTCAAGCAGCCCCTGACTCCCAGGATGCAGAATTCAAGCTGTCTTAAAGCAGCTTTTGGGGTGGTTTTATTTTAAACACTCAAAGCAGTGACTTGCCTCGTCAGCTGTTGATGAGAGCTAAAATCCAAGTCCTGTTTGAGCTGCTAAATCAGCTGTGAGGCTGAAATTCTGCTTGGGGCTCTGAGGCAGAGCCTGCATCAACAGCTTAAAAACGACAATAAATGGCGATTTTGGGAGCAGGAGCTGCAGAGCTGCAGCGAAAGGCCAGCCCACTGCACTCTGCTGTCCCCAGGTGCATCAGGATCAACAAGCACCAGGCTCGGGATCCCCTGCTGGAGCGGGCTTGTGTGGAGAGCGACGTGGACTTCAACCTGCTGGGGCTGCCCAAGGAGATGACGCTGTGGGTGGATCCCTTCCAGGTGTGCTGCAGGTGAGCTGGCCTTGGCTTGCAGTTGGTGTTGGAAGGCAGGAATGACGAGTCTGACTTCATCTTCTCAGAAAGCTCATTTATTATTTTGTTACTATATTTAAATTATGTATTA
Organism: Passer montanus; assembly: GCF_014805655.1. Taxonomy (NCBI): domain Eukaryota; kingdom Metazoa; phylum Chordata; class Aves; order Passeriformes; family Passeridae; genus Passer; species Passer montanus. Next base: position 1,694,277 of record NW_024369596.1, read on the forward strand.
TATATTAAATATATGGAATAGATTTTAATATATTATACATTTCAAGATTTAATATATTATATAATTTAATATTTTATGTAATATATTATATAATTTATTATATAGTTTGTATATGCTTATATATAATGATATATTAAATACATATTATATTTTACTATAGTATATAATTTTATACATATTTATCTATTATATTATATATATAATATGTAAATATATATTATGTATTAAACTATATTAAATACTCAACTCTACTAAAGGATACAGATAAAAGGTTAAAGAGATGATAATGAGAACTCGTTACTTTCTCCAGAGTCCTGACACAGCTTAGCCCTGATTGGCCAATAAGTCAAAACAACTCACAGCAAAAAGCCAATGAAACAGTCTCCAAACACATTCCACGTGAGCACAGCCCAGGAGAAGCAAATGAGATAATTACTGGTTTCATTTTTCTTCGAGGCTTCTCAGCTTCCCAGGAGAAAAATCCTGGGCAAAGGGATTTTTTCCAGAAAATATGACTGTGACACCTGGGGAGCAGAGGGTGGCCAGAGCTAAAGCAATAAAGTGGGGATTCATTAAAAGGTTTTTACATCTTGGCCAGTACAGGAGCCTGGCCATGGCTCCACCCAAGATGGAACTCAAGTCACGATTTTTCACATTTTTATAAATTTTTCTCCATTTCCATATTGGGTTCATTGTCCATTTCCAGCTCCAGGTGATGCAGTCCCACCCTCCCAGTTTGCTCTCCTACAATTCTGTTGTTTGCACTTTCTTGGGCTGAAGCTGCAGAGGTGTCCTTGATTTCAGGGCTGGAAAATAATTGTTTATTTTGTTTTGTGTTTTTTACCTGTAAATATGTGATTAGAGAACTGAGGTGGATTTTTATTTTCTTTTCTTTTACCTGTAACTGTTTTGTGTGACTGAGCTGTGAGGAGAACTGCTGACACTTTTATATAAAAATTCAGAGTTATAAATGCAGTACAGAACGTGGAAAACACAAAAACTCAAACTGAAGGCATTGCTGGGGGCTGACAAACACCAAGTGCCGGGTGTTCCATCAGCCTAAAGCTTCCCCCAGCATTAACCCTTGAGGGTTTGGTCCCTTGTGGGGCAGAGAGCAGCAGCACCCACCTGCACCCTTGCAGGTACGGCGAGAGGAGCCGGCCCTTCACCGTGGCACACTTCGACGGCGAGGAGAACCCCGAGCTGCCCCAGCAGATCAGCCTGGCCGTGGGCAGGGCAGCCCTGGACTATCACTCCAGCACCTCCTCGGATGAGGAGAGCTTCAGCAAGGAGCCCAGAGCCATCCCCACCGTCAGCAACCCCAACAGCATCTACCAGGTGAGCCAGGGGCTCCTCGCCCCAAAATCCCTCCAGAGAGGTGCTGGCAGGTGGGGTCAGGCCCTTCTCCCAGGGACAGGATGGGAGGAAACAGCCCTGAGCTGCTTCAGGAGAGGCTGAAGTTTGATTTCTCCCCTGGAAGGGTTTTCCAGCCCTGGCAGGTGGGACAGGGTGGGAGGAAACAGCTCTGAGCTGCTCCAGAGGAGGTTCAGAATTAATTTCTCTCCTGGAAGGGTTTTCCAGCCTAGGTGTGTAGGGTCCAGCCTAGGTGTGTAGGGTCAGGCTCTTCTCCCAGTGAGAGGATTTGAGGAAACAGCCCTGAGCTGCCCCAGGGGAGGTTGAGGTTTGATTTTCCCCTCTGGAAGGGTTTTCCAGCCCTGGCAGGCAGGATCAGGCTCCTTTTCCAAGGACAGAATGGGAGGAAACAGCCTCAAGCTGTTCTAAGGGAGGTTGAGGTTTAATTTCCCCCCTGGAAGGCATTTCCAGCCCTGGCACGTGGTGTCACTGTCCCATAAAATTGTGCACAGCCTGGTTTTAGATGTCAAACTTGTCCATGCTTTGTTTCACAAAGTTTAGGAGTTGTGGCCCTATTTCTTGCTAACTAATTCTCTTTATAGCACTCCATGTGTTTTAAGAGAAGTTTATGAACTCTTTGAGGAATTGAGTCCATGAAGAATTGAGTGGTTTCCATGGGGTGCTGATGGAGTCACCATCCCTGGGGGGGTTTCAGAGCTGTGGCCCTTGGGGACAGAGCTGGGCCTGTCCTTGAAGGCTTTTCCCAGCCTCAGTGGTGCTGTGGGTGGGGTGAGCTTTGGGAGGAGGCAGCAGGAAGGGCTGGGATGGGATTTGGGTGGCCTGACTGCTCCCGCACCTTCCCCAGCACATTTTAACTTTTTCCCCCCCATTTTTCTGCTGAGTTTGGTGACTTCTGCAAGGCTCCCCCCCAGCCCTGGTGGCAGTACCTGCACAGGAAGCCGCCCGTGGCCGAGGGCTCCCACTTTGGCCAGCACAGGGGCTACAGGACCTACAGACCCACGGCCACCTTCGCTGGCCCACGCGTGGACAGGTACCACTGGATCAACACCAAGAGGTAGAGCCGGGGCTCCTCGGGGGCTGTGGAGCCCTGATTTTGTGAGGGGGTGAAGGCTGCCACTGCAAAACCTCATAAAAACAGCACTTCCTGCCAATCCCTGTCTCTGACTCTGTATTTATGGAGATTTGGGGGGGATTTTTTTTTTTTCTTCTTCCGGGATTTTAAGTGTTTTTAATTGATGTTAACATAAGATTGAAGATGTAATGTGAGACTCTGCTTGTGAGTTAAAAAGGAAATGCATAAATCAATAAATCTGCTGATGTTTTTTATCAAAGCCAGCTGCTGGTGGTGCCTTGAAGGGTGTTCAGGAGCTTTTTGGTGCAAACACCAGCAGGTGAAGGAAGATAAAACCACCCCCAAGCTGCTTTGAAAAACACTTTTCTTCCTTCTGGCAAAGGTGTCAGGAGCCAAGACCTGAATGTCACCAGCAGAAACGTCTGGGGTATTTAGAGACTCACAAAATATTTAAATTCTGCTGTTCCCCCATCAGTTTTGTATTGATGGGGGGGAAAAAAAAATGTTTTGAGTGATTTTGCTCTTCCCTCACTTGCTTTTTATCAACACTGGAGGCTGGGCTGATGTTTCACTGATTGGGAAACATTGAGTGGTTCATGTTTTGGGGTCTGGCTCTGGAATTTGGGAGGAGGAGAGACTGACCCCCCAGGTTTAGGAGCAGGAATGGTCCTGGACAGTGCATTCCTGGCTGGGTGGGAGCACAGAGCTGAAACGAGGCCACTTCAGAAGTTGCTTCAGTGGTGGAAAAGAATATTTCTGCACTTGAAGTGTAATTAAACAGATGTAATTAACCCAAGTGAGTGTATCTGCAGTTTTTGCTGTGTCATAAAATCAGAAAAGTGCAGCTCTCGGCTGCAGAGCACCTCGTGGAGTGATGCACGAGTTTAAAGAATAATTTATTTCACACCAGGAATTGAGTGCTTCTATATTCTGCTGCTGTTCCTGGAAACCCTGACTCTGGGATTTTGCAGCAATATTTCTCCTCAGCACTTGGATGTGGCCAAAAATGTCATTTCCTGCAGCCAAAATCTTGTCACTTCCATCCCTGCACTGCTCTCCCTCCTGATTTAATGAGCCTTTGGGAGGGAGAGGAGAAACTCTGGAATTAAGGCAGAAATGGAGATTTCCCTTGGGCTGGAGCCCACCGCGGAGTTCTGAGCATCACAACTTTCTGCCCTGGGCTATTTCCTCCTCCAAAGCATTGATTCGCTTCGCCAAACTCTCCTTCTCCAAGCTGGTTATTTCCAGGTAATAGGAGAGCAGATCTTCGTTGCCTTTGCTGCTTAAAAAGTGCTCTTCATCCTCCAAAATCTGCAGCAGCTCCTCAGTCAGAGCATCCACCTGCTCCTCCAGCTCTGAGGGGGACAAGGAACTCGCAGTTCCCTCCCCGGGGCTAGAAAAAAAAACCAGGGAAAAGTTGAAATTGGGAGGGAAGAAATGGGAATATTAAAATTTTATCTGCACGGGAGCAGGGCCCTTTCCAGCTGTGCCCCTCCCAGAGGGAACTGCAGCCAGATGTGCACAAACAGCCTGGAAAGCACAGCCAAAGCCTCTGCTTTCCCAAAATCCCAAATAATCCCAAGTCCCTCACCCCCACAGGATCAGGGATCTCCTCCTGAGCCACAAAGATAAACTGCCTGAGGGGAAAAACTTGCAAAAAAAGTGCTTTTATGAGCAAAAATGATGGAATATCACGAATTTCTCACCTTTTCTGCACCTCCTGCTGCAGCTGGGTGCTCCTGCCTGCAGGTGAGGGGAGCAGGCCGGGGGCTGTTGTGGAAGCTGGAGTGGTTTTCTGGTTTTCTGCGCTTTTTAACCCCTCTGTGCGAGCAGCAGAGGCTTTCAAAGTGCTCCTTGAGGAGTAGCCTGGGCAAGAAAACAGGAGGGAAATGTGGTTTTGGCAAGAAAAAGAATGATTTTTCAAAATTTACCTGAACTTTGGTGAGGGCTGACAAGGAACACTGAGTCTTACAGGTGCTTTCAGGGCTCCACCAATTTAATTTGCTCACTAAGCCCAAGGAGATCTTCAACAAAATGGGACCAAAAAATCTGATTTGCAGGAGAATCTCGTGGATTTGAAGCTGAAATAATATTAGAATAAAATAAGGGGGAGTGGCAGAGCTTTTCTCTCTCCCTTACCTGGGCTCTGAGGTGATAAATTGTTTTTTCTGTTTTCCTCCAGCAGCTGGAGCACGGCCTGGAGCAGTGGGATCAGTTTTTGGGGGATGGACTCCCCTGGATCACTTGGGATTTCACTGCTGCCATAAATCCTGGGGCTCCCAGGGCAAGGCACCTGGAACAGCACACAGGCTCTGCTGAGCACCGAAAATGGGATTTTAGAAACTCCAACCTCCTGCCATCCCCGGCCTTTTCTCGTAAAACTGAAATTTTGGATGAACAGCAGATTGTCCCAAAGCCAAGAAACGCTGCAGCAATTTAAAAACCTTTTTTTAGTGGTTATTGTCCCAAACTCTCAGAGCTTTCACACCCTCCAATAGAAATGTTGCAAATATAATCTGAATATTGACTTCTATTTAATGTCTTTCTTTGTTATTTTGCTCTGATCCTCTGCAGTTTTTGGGTGTCACCTCTTGTTTACGGACAAATTGTTTTGCAGCCTGTAAAATATTCAATATCTGCTGCACTAAAAGTGACATTTTATGGGGCTGTGCCTAAAATTTCTAGAAGAGAATTCAATTTTTTATTCCATGTGTAAATTCAATTCACCATCCCATGAATAAAGGTGATTTGTTATTCCATGTGTGAATTCAACTTATTCCTTGTGTAATTTCAATTCAACATTCCATGCATATATTTAATTTGTTATTCCATGTATTAATTTCATTCCCCATTCCGTGTATAAATTCAATTTTTTATTCCATGTATAAATTCAATTCTCCATTCCATGTGTAAATTCACCATCCCATGAATAAAGGTGATTTGTTATTCCATGTGTGAATTCAACTTATTCCTTGTGTAATTTCAATTCAACATTCCATGCATATATTTAATTTGTTATTCCATGTATTAATTTCATTCCCCATTCCCTGTATAAATTCAATTTTTTATTCCATGTATAAATTCAATTTTTTATTCCATGTATAAATTCAATTCACCATTCCATGTGTAATTTCAATTTGTTATTCCGTGCACAAATTGCATTTATTCCACCTTTTATTGCATTTATTCCATTTGTAACTCCTGCTGAGCTGAGCTCTACCTGCTCTTTTTCCTCTTTTCCCTCTTTTCTCTCCTCCTCTCCCTTTCCTGGGATGCTCAGAGCCTTCAGCCAAAGCTTTTCCAGCAGGGAGATTTCATCCATTACCCTGAGATACAGAACTTTCACCTGAGGGGAAAAAATAAATAAAAGTTAATAAATGAATAAAACAAAAAGCTGATTTTAGGAGTGAAGGGATAATTTGGTGAAATTTCCCTTTTTGTACCAAAGCCCAAACTGGGGACAATTTTTGGTGCAAACATTGCTGGCAGATTGGCTCAGACTGGGGAATGATGATTTTTAATTTATTATTCATTATTAGTTATTGATCCTTTATTATTAAATAAATAAATCACATTAATATTTATTATTTATTATAAATACTTGCTGTGCTCCAGCTCCCTCTGCTGTCTTTAAAACCTCACCTGGATTTCCCAGAGCACCACAGGTGGGCTCAGATTTGGGCTGTGAAATGTTTTCCTATTGATTTCAGCAGCAAAATTAAGATATTTACTATAAAAATCAAAAATTTTATTACACTCGTCAGGTCATTTATTCATCTCTTCTCAGCTTAACCTCCAGTGTAAAAAAATCCACTTTTATTTTGTTTTTTGGATAAAAAGTTGAAGCTGGAAGCTGAAGTCACTTTCTAAAAATTCTCAGTTCAGTACCAAGAGAAAAAATTCAAAGAAAATTAAAATATTTTATCTTAAAACTCTTCTTAACTCAAAACTCCTCTTCCCACTTTTAGATAATGCTTCATAAAATGAGATTTATTTATTGTGTCCTAAACAGCCAAAAATTGAAGTCAAGGCTTGATGAAACAAGGGAATAGAAATAAAAATAACTCAGTTTTAGGCTTTTCTACACGAAAATCATCAGCAAAAAATTGAATTATTAATGAATAATTGAATTTTTGTTGAAAATGAGGATTTTTACCTCTTCTTTGGAGTGGCCCAGGGTGGTGGTGACGGCCTGGGAGTGCCTGAGCAGCAGCTCAAAGAAAACTTTGGTGTTGAAGGAGTCCAGGTCCAGCTGATCCGCGGCGGGGAGAGGGGCTGCAAGCGGGAAATTCGTTAATTAATCGCGTTAATTGGCATTCATTTTATTCCTTTGGTTTCTGTCTTGTTACTTCCAGGCTGGTTCTGAGCACAAATCCCTGATTGCAGCAGCCTGGAGTGGAATTTGGGTTCTGGTCTGGTAGAACCTCCCTGGTTTTGGGGTTTTTGGGGTTTTTTATTTTGATTTTTGGGGTTTTGGGTTTTTTTGTGATTTTGGGGGTTTTAGGAGTTTTTGGGTTGTTGTATTTTTTTTTTGTTTTCTGATTTATTTTTGGTTTTTAGAGACATTAGAAATGCTTAAGTGTTTAAGTTTTTTTGTGGTTTTTTCTTTTGGGGTTTTTAGGGGTTTCACAGATTTTTTGGGGCTTTTAGGGATTTTAAAAACTCCTTGTTTATTTAAGTGTTATCAGTGAGGTGGATTTTAAAAACCCTTGTTTCATTTTAGAGTTTTTAGGATTTTTTTGAGGTTTTTTTAGGGGTTTTTAGGGTTTTAGGTTTTTTGGATTTTTAGAGTTTTTTGGTTTTTTGTTTGTTTTTAGGGGTTTTAGGGTGTTTAGGATTTTTAGGGGTTTTAGGGTTTTTTTTAGGTTTTTAGGGTTTTTTGGGATTTTTGGTGTTTGTTGGATTTTTAGAATTTTTTTTAGGTTTTTAAGATTTTTTGGGTTTTTAGGCTTTTTTTTTTGTTTTAGGGCTTTTAGTTTTTTTTTTTTAGGGTTTTTTGGGGGTTTTAGAGTGTTTGTTGGATTTTTAGAATTTTTTTTAGGTTTTTAGGATTTTTTGGGTTTTTAGGTTTTTTTTGGTTTTAGGGCTTTTAGTTTGTTTTTTTTTTTTTTAGGGTTTTTTTGGGGTTTTAGGGTGTTTGTTGGATTTTTAGAATTTTTTTAGGATTTTTTTTTTTCTTTTTTAGGCTCTTGGGTTTTAGGGTTTTTTTGGGGTTTAGGATTTTTAGGGTTTTTAGAGTTTTTAGGTTTTATGATTTTTGGGTTTTAGAATTTTTTAGGGTTTTAGGAGTTTTTTTTGTTTTTAGGAGTTTTTTTTTTTTTGTTTTTTAGGGTTTTTTTTTTGTGGTTTTGGGGCTTTTTAAAGGGTTTTTTTTAGGTGTTTTTTGTTGCCTGACCTGCCCCAGCCGCGCTGCAGGGTTGCCCAGCCCGGTGCTGCAGCGAGGGATGAACTTTTTTCACGGAAAAAACCTCTGGAATTTCGGAGGAAAATCCGTCCAGGCTGGAGCGGAGCTGCCGCCTCCGGAACGCGGGGCTGGGGCCGCCCCTGGGAGCCCAGCCCAGACCCCGGCACAGCTGCAAAAATCCAAATTCACACTCCCCAAACCCAAACTCAAACGCACAAAACTCCGAGTGAAACTCACAGGGCTCAAAAGTCACAAAAATTGGAAATAAAATTCGTAAAATTCCAAATAAAATGCATAAAAATCGAAATAAAACTCGCAAAATTCAAAATAAAATTAGTAAAATTCGAAATAAAATTCGTAAAATTGGAAATAAAATTCGTAAAATTCCAAATAAAATGCACAAAATTCGAAATAAAATTTAAAAAATTCAAAATAAAATTAGTAAAATTCGAAATAAAATTAGTAAAATTGGAAATAAAATTCGTAAAATTCCAAATAAAATGCATAAAAATCGAAATAAAACTCGCAAAATTCAAAATAAAATTAGTAAAATTCGAAATATAATTAGTAAAATTCGAAATAAAATGCACAAAATTCGAAATAAAATTAGTAAAATTCAAAATAAAATTCGTAAAATTCCAAATAAAATGCACAAAATTCGAAATAAAATTTAAAAAATTCAAAATAAAATTAGGACAATTCGAAATAAAATGCACAAAATTCAAAATGAAATTCGTAAAATTCCAAATAAAATGCACAAAATTCGGAATAAAATTCGTAAAATTCGAAATGAAATTCATAAAATTCCAAATTAAATGCACAGAATTAGAAATAAAATTTGTAAAATTCCAAATAAAATGCACAAAATTCATACTACAAGTCATACAATTCAAACTAAAATTCACCAAAATTCAAAATAAAGGTCACAAAGTTCTTCACATAATTCCCTTTTTTTGTGTTTATATCTCCCCTTCATGTGATTTGCTCACCAATATCATCCATCATCACCCTGAGAGGCTGGTTTCTAATTATTGCTAATTAATAATTTCTTCTAAACCTGCAGAATTAGTGATCCCAGCTGAAAGCAAGGGAAGGAAGTGCAATGATCTGTTCTTGCATCTGCTGGGTGAATAAATCACATTTTCTGTCATGACCTCAGGAGGCTGCAGGAAAAAAAATCCCAATGAGGTCAGAAGTGTTTTGGAATGGAAAAACCGTGAGTTCATCGTGAAAAATCTTAAAATATTCTAAAAAATTGGGATTAAATTTATTTACTGCCAGTGCCAGGGAGACAGCCAGCAGTGGGAAAAGTGCAGAGATAATAATATAATATATAATATATAATATATATTTTTTAATTAGGAACAAACAAACTGTGAGTTCATTGTGTAAAATCTCATAATACTCAGTTAATACTTAAAATAATACTCAGTTAAAAATTGGGATTAATTTCACTCACGGCCAGGGCCAGGGCAGCCAGCAGCAGCATTGCAGAGCTCATAGATAATAGATATTATATTTTTTAAAATTAGGAACAGACAATTTGTGAGTTGTGTAAAACCGTATAATACCCTCTAAAAATTGGGATTAATTAAAAATAAAATAAAATTTAAAATGAAATTAATTTCACTCACTGCCAGAGCCAGGGAAGCAGCCAGCAGCAGCAGTAGCATTGCAGAGCTCATAGATAATATATATTATATTTTTTAAAAATTCAGAACTGACAAACTGTGAGCTGTGTAAAACTGTAGAATATTCTCTAAAAATTTGGATTAATTCAAAATAAAATAAAATCAATTAATACAATTAATTTTGCTCACGGCCAAGGCCAGGGAAGCAGCCAGCAGCAGCAGCAGCAGGGCAGAGCTCACAGATAATATAGAAAATCTTCTTCAAAATTAGGAAGGGACAGATTGTGAGTTGTGTAAAATTATATAACACTCTCTAAAAAATTGGGATTCATTAAAAATAAAATCAAATCAATTAATACAATTAATGTTACTCACGGCCAGGGCCAGGGCAGCCAGCAGCAGCAGCAGCAGGGCAGAGCTCATAGATAACATCATATATAGTATGTAATATATAATATTTTTTTAAATTAGGAACAGACAAACTGTGAGTTCGTAGTGTAAAATCTCACAATACTCAATTAAAAATTGGGATTAATTTTACTCACGGCCAGAGCCAGGGCAGCCAGCAGAGCAGCGCAGAGCTCATAGATAATATAGAAAATCTTCTTTAAAAATTAGGAAGGGACAGATTGTGAGGTGTGTAAAACTGTATAATACCCTCTAAAAATTAAGATTAATTAAAAATAAAATAAAATTAATTAATACAATTAATTTTACTGACGGCCAGAGCCAGGGCAGCCAGCAGCAGCAGTGCAGAGCTCACAGATAATATAGAAAATCTTCTTTAAAATTAGGAACGGACAAACTGTGAGTTGTGTAAAATTATATAACGCTCTCTAAAAAATTGGGATTAATTCAAAATAAAATAAAATTTAAAATGAAATTAACTTTACTCACGGCCAGGGCCAGGGCAGCCAGCAGCAGCAGCAGCGCAGTGCTCATACCTACTATATATTATATTTTTAAAAAATTCGGAAATGACAAACTGTGAGCTGTGTAAAACTGTATAATATTCTCTAAAAATTAGGATTAATTACAAATAAAACAAAATCAATTAATACAATTAACGTTACTCACGGCCAGGGCCAGGGCAGCCAGCAGCAGCAGCAGTGCAGTGCTCATAGATAATATATATTATATTTTTAAAAAATTCGGAACTGACAAATTGTGAGTTGTGTAAAACTGTATAATACCCCCTAAAAAATGAGGATTAATTAAAATAAAATCAAATCAATTAGTACAATTAACGTTACTCACGGCCAGGGCCAGGGCAGCCAGCAGCAGCAGCAGTGCAGTGCTCATAGATAATATATATTATATTTTTAAAAAATTCGGAACTGACAAATTGTGAGTTGTGTAAAACTGTATAATACCCCCTAAAAAATGAGGATTAATTAAAATAAAATCAAATCAATTAGTACAATTAACGTTACTCACGGCCAGGGCCAGGGCAGCCAGCAGCAGCAGCAGCAGGGCAGAGCTCATAGATAACATCATATATAGTATGTAATATATAATATTTTTTTAAATTAGGAACAGACAAACTGTGAGTTCGTAGTGTAAAATCTCACAATACTCAATTAAAAATTGGGATTAATTTTACTCACGGCCAGGGCCAGGGCAGCCAGCAGAGCAGCGCAGAGCTCATAGATAATATAGAAAATCTTCTTTAAAAATTAGGAAGGGACAGATTGTGAGGTGTGTAAAACTGTATAATACCCTCTAAAAATTAAGATTAATTAAAAATAAAATAAAATTAATTAATACAATTAATTTTACTGACGGCCAGAGCCAGGGCAGCCAGCAGCAGCAGTGCAGAGCTCACAGATAATATAGAAAATCTTCTTTAAAATTAGGAACGGACAAACTGTGAGTTGTGTAAAATTATATAACGCTCTCTAAAAAATTGGGATTAATTCAAAATAAAATAAAATTTAAAATGAAATTAACTTTACTCACGGCCAGGGCCAGGGCAGCCAGCAGCAGCAGCAGCGCAGTGCTCATAGATAATATATATTATATTTTTAAAAAATTCGGAACTGACAAATTGTGAGTTGTGTAAAACTGTATAATACCCCCTAAAAAATGAGGATTAATTAAAATAAAATCAAATCAATTAGTGCAATTACAATTAACGTTACTCACGGCCAGGGCAGCCAGCAGCAGCAGCAGCGCAGAGCTCATAGATAATATATATTATATTTTTTAAAAATTCGGAACTGACAAACTGTGAGCTGTGTAAAACTGTATAATATTCTCTAAAAATTAGGATTAATTACAAATAAAACAAAATCAATTAATACAATTAACGTTACTCACGGCCAGGGCCAGGGCAGCCAGCAGCAGCAGCAGCGCAGTGCTCATAGATAATATATATTATATTTTTAAAAAATTCGGAACTGACAAATTGTGAGTTGTGTAAAACTGTATAATACCCCCTAAAAAATGAGGATTAATTAAAATAAAATCAAATCAATTAGTACAATTAACGTTACTCACGGCCAGGGCAGCCAGCAGCAGCAGCAGCAGCAGCAGCGCGCAGCTCAGCCCGGCCAGCGCGGCCCGGTCGGGGCGCAGCGGCAGCTCCGTGTGCCCGGCCAGCCCCAGCTGCAGTGCCCCCCTGGGCGTGCTGGGCACGAAGGGACCCTCCGGGTGGCACCGGGCCCCCGCGGGCATCACCCGCACGTACTGCAGGCAACAGGTTCAGATTTGGAATTACTGACATTGGAATTATTCCATTTTGGCACTTACACATCCAGTCTGCAGGGATTGCCCCGTGCCCCCTGACATTTATCTCTGTGCTATAAAAAGATGCTCGCTGTTATTTCTTATATCTTCCTGCATTTCCAAACTTTCACTGGGAGAATGAAATTCTTCTCCAAGGGGAAAATTATGAATAAAAAATTAAGATTTTCTGGGTGCAAATGCAGAAAGCCAGTTAGGGTTTTGTGTCCCCCCGCTGGCATCACCCTCAGGTACTGCACCACAACGAGTCCAGATCAAAAATATTCTCACTGTTATATCTTTCTGCATTTCCAAACTTTCACCTGGAGTATGAAATTCTTCTCCAAGAGGCAAATTATTAATAAAAAATTAAGATTTTCTGGGTACAAAGGCAGAAAGCCAGTCAGGGTTTTGTGTCCCCCCGCTGGCATCACCCTCAGGTACTGCACCACAACGAGTCCAGATTTATCATTATTTAAATTTGGAATTATTCCATTTTTGCACTTACACAGTCCACTTTCCAGGAATTACCCCGTGTCCCCCTGACATTTATCTCTGTGCTATGAAAAGATGCTCGCTGTTATTTCTTATATCTTCCTGCATTTCCAAACTTTCGCCAGGAGCAAGAAACGCTTTTCATGCATTATAATTTTATATATAATTGTATAAATTATAAGTGTAATTGGTAATTTTGGGGAAAATATAAATAAAAAACGAAAGATTTTGAGGAAATTCTAAACAAAAAGAAGGATTTTGGGGAAATTCTAAATAAAAAGAAGGATTTTCTGGGTACCAACCATTCTCTTGTGCTTGTTGCTGCTCAGCTGGAGCACGTAGGTGCCGGGGGCCTGGAAGTGGAAAAGGAACAGGAAAAGTTTCTGGGAATTTCTGGGAATTTCCCTCATTTCCTCCCTCAGGCTCCGGAAATCTCCCCAGTCAAATTCAGCGTTTGTGTTGTACAGGTTGTTTCTAGGAGGGGAAATACAAAAAATTTCTTGTCGTTGTTTTATTTTAATTATTTTTCCTTCTAAACTCATAAATAAGGTGCAGATTTCTAAATTCAGAGGTGCTATTCCATGTGAAAATGCATAAATTTAATTCACCATTCCATGAATAAATTCAACTTGTTATTCCATGTATAATTTCAATTCACCATTCCATGTACAAATTGAATAAACCATTCCATAGAGAAATTCAACTTGTTATTTATTCCATGTATAAATTGAATTCACCATTCATGTATAAATTCCATTCACCTTTACATGTATAGATTTAATTTGTTATTCCATGTAGAAATTCAATTCACTATTCTGTGTATAAATTCAACTTGTTATTCCATATATAAATTCAATTTGTTATTCCATGAATCATTTCAATTCCCCATTCCATGTATAATTTCAATTCATCATTCCATGTATAAATGCAGCTTGTTATTCCATGTATAAATTTAATTTACCATTAATGTATAAATTCAATTAATGATTCCATGTATAAATTCAATTCCCCATTCGATGTATAAATACAATTTTTATTTACTGTGCAAAAAGAGTTCTAGGTCAGAAACAGCATCACAAGACATCAGGAGCAGAAGAAGAGATTTAATTTTGCCAATTTCAATGAGGAAAAGTGAATTTCTTAATGATTTAAACTCTGGTTCCTGCTGTGCACAGCCCTCTGTGAAAAATACACGGAATTCTTTTTAATAACGAGAATTTTCCTGTTCCCTGCCAGAATTCAATTCTGGAATGTCACTGTGATATTTTCTGGGAAAATCCCCTTGCACAGGATTTCCTCTGGAAATCTGAGGAGCTTCAGCTTCTCCTGGTTCTGCTGCTCTGGAGATTCTTTATCAAAGATGGGAATCGATTGTTTATCAAAGATGGGAATTGATTGTTTATCAAAGATGGGATTGATTTTTGTTAATGACCAGACATGGTCCAGCTGTGTCAGACTCTGAGTCAGTCACGAGTTTTTATTATTCATTATTGTTAAACTTTCTGATGTAGCTTTTCTCTATAGTTTAGTATAGTGGGCTGTGGGGCTGTGGGGCTGTGGGGCAGTGTGGCTGTGGGGCTGCGGGGCTGTGGGGCGGTGGGGCTGCGGGGCTGTGGGGCGGTGTGGCTGTGGGGCTGTGGGGCTGTGGGGCTGTGGGGCCGCTCCTTGGTGTTTTTTGTCTCAAACAGCGCTGTTGACTCACAGCTCGTAGCGCGGGAAGTGCTCCGCCGTGCACAGGAAGAGCAGCGTGAGGCTGCGGCTGCCGCAGCCGATGGGGCCGAGCGTGCCCGCACAGCGCGGCCGGGCTGTGCCGTTCGGGGGGCTCCGGGACCGCTCCCGGCACTGCGCGGGGCCGGGGGGATCTGCGGGAGCACAGAGCACACAGAAATCCAGTTTTGTATTCTTAAAGGGGTTAATCGATGAATAAAAATATATCTATTTAGAATTTAAATATATAAATAAATATATCTATATAATATTAGTTTTTAAAAATATTAAAATAAAATATAAAATTCAAAAATATATATTTATTAATACTTAGAAATAAATAAATATTTATTAAATAAATAAATAAATAAATAAATAAATAAAATAAAATAAGTAAATAAAACTGATCCCGGCACTCCTCGGGGCCAGGGGCATCTGGGAGAGCACAGAGCAGCCTCAGCACACAGAAACCCCTTTTTATTTTCGTAAATGGGTTAATCAATGAATAAAGAAATATCTATTTATAATTAAAATATAGAAATAAATATATATAATACATACATTTTTAAAATATTAAAATAAAAATATAAAATTCAAAAATATAGATTTCTAAATACTTAGAAATAAATAAATACGAATATATATATTTATATTTATTTATAAATAGATTTTATTTTATTTATTTAATAAATAAATAATATATATAACAATATAACTATATAGTAAAGCCCCCTATAAATATATATGTAAATTTAATTTTATACACAATAATAATATTTAATTTTTATATATTATATATAAAAATATAAATATTTTTAAGATATAAAAATAGAATATATAAAATTTTAAAATAGATATTTCTAAATACTTGAAAAGAAATAAATAAGTCATATATGTATATATCACTATATAACTGTATATATATTAAAAAGCTGTGTTTAAACATTAAATATGTGTACATTTAATTTTATATGTAATAATATATAAATATATATATTTATATCATTTATAGATATGAATAATATTTAGATCTATATTATATTATATATGTAACTTTAATTTTATGTATATTAAATACAATTGAAATTAAATTGTTTGTAATTTGGCTCTGCGCAAAGTGTGGAATGTAGAGAAAGCCCCAGCAGGGCCTCAGGAGCAGCATGGATACACTGAATTCTGCTTTTTTGGGCATTTTCTGGGGTAATTAGGTGCTGTCCCTGCAGGGCAGGGTAGGGGCGGTGTGCTCCTGACAAAATAAAAAAATTAATGAATTTTGAAATGTTTTTGTTGACCCCAAACTGCGGAGCTTTGCTGAACTCACCTGGAGCTGCTGCTGAGGGAGGGTTCGTTTCCCGAGCTGCTGCAGCCTCATCCTGCACCAGGAGGTCGTGAATTAACTGAGGGTCGGGGTTATAAACCCCTAAAAATCCTTCCCCTGGAGTGGTACCAAAAAAAATCAATATTTTCTCGTTTTCACCATGAATTTTGCTCTGAATTTTGCTTTTCCTTCCAGAATATCTGCTCAGCAAAGCCCCAAAGCTCTAAACCCAAATGGGAGCATTTTTAGCGCCTTCTTCTCATTCTAGGGCCAATTTGAAAATATTGAACTTTTAAAAATAAAATTTTAATTAAAATTGACATTTTTAAATCAAAACACTTAGGTTTTTTTGGATCCAGCAACTCGGTTGAAGTCAATGAACCTGCACAGGGGGAAATGAGTTTTTCCTGATGTTGGGATTCAATTTTCTGGCTGTGCAAGTTGAGCTTTTGGCCTGGATCTGCAATTCTGAGGGGAAAAAAAATTAACTCCTTTAAATTTGACTTGGTAAAATATATACATTAAAAATAAACTAAAAATAAATACATTAAAATCTTAATTAAAATCAATGCAGGTAAAGGAGCTGAGAAGGGATTCCAGCTCTGTTTATTGTAATTTAGGAGGGAAGGCCCTGAATATTTTTCCTGTACTACTGGAAATACACAAATTTCCATTGGAAAGACACAAATTTCCTTTGGAAATACTCAAATTTCCATTGGAAATACATAAATTTCCTTTAGAAATCCACAAATTTTCATTTGAAATTCACAAATCTCCATTGGAAATTCACAAATTTCCTTTAGAAATCCACAAATTTTCATTTGAAATTCACAAATCTCCATTGGAAATTCACAAATTTCCTTTAGGAATCCACAAATTTTCATTTGAAATTCACAAATCTCCATCGGAAATTCACAATTTTCCTTTGGAAATTCACAAATTTTCATTTGAAATTCACAAATCTCCATTGGAAATTCACAATTTTCCTTTGGAAATACTCAAATTTCAAATGAATATTCTGGGACTGAGCAGGATAAATTTGATGTGGAGTGCTAAACTTACATTTTTCTCAGGAATAAACCCGGATATTTCTCATTATTTGTGTTTTAAACCCCACAGAAAGGCTGTGTTGTCTGCAAACCCCATGAAACACCCCAATAATTCCTTTTCCTCACCACTCATCTCCACGACGTGCACCGGGTGGATTTGCTCTCCTGCAGCACAAACATCTTCCAAGGAGAAATTTGGTCTTGGCAGAACTTTCCTTAAGTTCCCTAAGAAAACAACAGTCTAAAAGAAAAATAATTCCGATTTTTTTTTTCTTTTTTTTTTTTTTTTCCAACCTTAATTTTTTTTTCTCACGGTTTAACAGAATTAAAAAGCACTTTAGGTGTGTAATAGAAAAATGTTCAGGGATTTTATTTATTTTTTTTTTTGTTGCATTCTAGAATTTTCTGAGCAAAAAAGGAAGGAGGGGCAGAGCTTGGGAGAAGAGAGAGATGGCGAAAATCAGAATTTTTGTCACCTTGCTGCCGTTGCTGTGGGTGATGAAGAGCTGAGGTTTTTGCCCCGCACAGGCGAGCTGCAGGGTGGATTTTTGTCCTTTTCTGCCCTGGGAATTGCAAACCCTCTCCGGGCTGTGCGAGTGGCAAACGCAGAGCCCCAGGACTTTGTCATAGCCTTGGAAATCGCCAGGGCCAGCGCAGACCTGGGGAGAGGGGGAAAGCAGTGCCGAAAAATCCAGAATGTCCAAAAGGTGGGAAAGAGACAAAAACTCCTCACAAAAATCAAATAACCACTGAGCACCGTGATGGGTGTGCCCTGGGAAGGAGAGTTGGGGAAATTGGCTTTTTTGGGGGTGTTTTCTGCCTGGTTTGGGGATTTAACAAAAAAAACCCCAAAAAAACCATCCAACCAACCAAACAAAAAAATCCTAAAAAAAAAATTAATACGTTGTGGGTTCTTAAAGCTGGAGAAAAAGTAAAACCTCCTGAGAAAAAGCAAATAACCATTGAGTAACCTGGGAAGGGAGAGCTGGGGAATTTTGCTTTTTTGGGGTATTTTCTGCCTGGTTTGGGGGATTTAATAGAAAAAAAAAAATTTAAAAAAAACCATAATACCTCCTGTGTCTGGGAATTTTGCTTTTTGGGGTATTTTCTACCTGTTTTTTTGGATTTAATTAAAAAAAATTAAAAAACTTAATATCTTGTGGATTCTTAAATCTGGAAAGGAGGCAAAATCTCTGAAAACACAAATAACCTTTGAGCACCACACTGGCTGTGCCCTGGGAAGGGAGAGCTTGGGAATTTTGGTTTTTTTGGGGTGTTTTCTGCTTCGTTTGGGGATTTAACCAAAAATATTTTTAAAATTTAATATGCTGTGAGTTCCTAAAGCTGGAGAAAAGGTAAAACCTCCTGAGAAAAAACAAATAACCATTGAGTACCATGCGGTACCATAGAAAAAAAATTTAAAAAACATAATGCCTTCTGTGTCTGGGCATTTTGCTTTTTGGGGTATTTTCTGTCTGCTTTGGAGATTTATAAAAAGAAAAATTAAAAAAAAAACCTTAATACCTTGTGGATTGCTAAAGCTGGAAAAGAGGCAAAACTTCCAGTGAAAACACAAATAACCCTTGAGCACCACACTGGCTGTGCCCTGGGAAGGGAGAGCTTGGGAATTTTGGTTTTTTGGGGTGTTTTCTGCTTGGTTTTGGAGATTTAATAGAAAAAAATAAATTAAAAAGCACAATACCTTCTGTGTCTGGGAATTTTGCTTTTTGGGGTATTTTCTGCCTTCTTTTGGGGATTTATAAAACGAAAAATTTAAAAACAACTTAATACTTGGTGGAGTCCTAAAGCTGGAAAAGAAAGCTCTGAAAACACAAATAACCCTTGAGCACCATGCTGGGGGTGCCCTGGGAAGGGAGAGCTTGCAAAAAAAAACAAAAAACCAACCAACCAACCAAAAAAATCCTAAAAAAAAAATTAATACGTTGTGGGTTCTTAATGCTGGAGAAAAAGTAAAACCTCCTGAGAAAAAGCAAATAACCACTGAGCACCATGATGGGTGTGCCCTGGGAAGGGAGAGCTGGGGAATTTTGCTTTTTTGGGGTGTTTTATGTCCAGTTTTGGAGATTTAACAGAAAAGAAAATTTTAAAAGCATAATACCTTCTGTGTCTGCGAATTTTGCTTTTTGGGGCTGTTTTCTGCTTGGTTTTGGGGATTTATAAAAAGAAAATTTATAAAATTTATAAAAAGAAAAATTTAAAAAAAATTAAAAAATTAAAAAATTAAAAATAAAATAAAAACCCCTTAATACCTTGTGGATTGCTAAAGCTGGAAAAGAGGCAAAACTTCCAGTGAAAACACAAATAAGCCTTGAGCACCACACTAGCTGTGCCCTGGGAAGGGAGAGCTTGGGAATTTTGGTTTTTTTGGGGTGTTTTCTGCTTCGTTTGGGGATTTAACCAAAAATATTTTTAAAATTTAATATGCTGTGAGTTCCTAAAGCTGGAGAAAAGGTAAAACCTCCTGAGAAAAAACAAATAACCATTGAGTACCATGCGGTACCATAGAAAAAAAATTTAAAAAACATAATGCCTTCTGTGTCTGGGCATTTTGCTTTTTGGGGTATTTTCTGTCTGCTTTGGAGATTTATAAAAAGAAAAATTAAAAAAAAAACCTTAATACCTTGTGGATTGCTAAAGCTGGAAAAGAGGCAAAACTTCCAGTGAAAACACAAATAACCCTTGAGCACCACACTGGCTGTGCCCTGGGAAGGGAGAGCTTGGGAATTTTGGTTTTTTGGGGTGTTTTCTGCTTGGTTTTGGAGATTTAATAGAAAAAAATAAATTAAAAAGCACAATACCTTCTGTGTCTGGGAATTTTGCTTTTTGGGGTATTTTCTGATAAAAAGAAAATTTATAAAATTTATAAAAAGAAAAATTTAAAAAAAATTAAAAAATTAAAAAATTAAAAATAAAATAAAAACCCCTTAATACCTTGTGGATTGCTAAAGCTGGAAAAGAGGCAAAACTTCCAGTGAAAACACAAATAACCCTTGAGCACCACACTGGCTGTGCCCTGGGAAGGGAGAGCTTGGGAATTTTGGTTTTTTGGGGTGTTTTCTGCTTGGTTTTGGAGATTTAATAGAAAAAAATAAATTAAAAAGCACAATACCTTCTGTGTCTGGGAATTTTGCTTTTTGGGGTATTTTCTGCCTTCTTTTGGGGATTTATAAAACGAAAAATTTAAAAACAACTTAATACTTGGTGGAGTCCTAAAGCTGGAAAAGAAAGCTCTGAAAACACAAATAAGCCTTGAGCACCATGCTGGGGGTGCCCTGGGAAGGGAGAGCTTGGGAAATTTGCTTTTTTGGGGCTGTTTTCTGCCTGGTTTGGGGATTTATAAAAAGAAAAAAAATTAAAAACCTGAATACCTTGTGGGAGCAGTAGCGAGCCCACCCTCGCTTGGTCAGGCACTGCCCCTCCTGGTTTCGGGAGGCTGAGTCGCGGCACACGGGGTAGGTTTTCCTGACACAGACATTCCCATCCCTCCCAGAGCTCCTAAACCTGGGCGGGCAGGTGCAGAGGCCGTCCCGGGGCTGGAAATTCAAACCCAGATTTTTTAGGAACCCGCAGTTTGTGTCCACACACCACCCCAAACCTCCCAGGGAAGGGGGAGCATTGATGCCACCCTGAGAAATTCAGAATATTTGTGAACCTGGTGTCCACACGCCACCCCAAACCTTCTATAGTTTCAATATTTGTTTCCCTATATTTCTTAGTTTGAGTATTTGAAAGATATAATTCGATTTTGAATGTATTTTATATATGAAATTGAATGTATTTCTTACATATTGAAGGGGGAGGATTGATGTCCCCTGAGGAATTCAGAATATTTGTAAATCTGGCGTTCCCACCCCTCTCCCTACTGGAAGTGAGATAAATAAAGGAAGAAAGTAAAGGTGAGGATGAGCAAAAAGTGAATTTATGCTGGTGGATCAATGGGAATTTCTCCTGTATGTGATAGATAAATAATGTGATGGTAGACTCTCACAATTAAAAGGTAAATATTATATATATATATGTTAAGAGAAGTTTTATAGACTTTATAAAGTGATGTTATCACTTATATAGACACTTTTATATATAATTTTTATAGCCTTATATAAAGTGATGTTATCAGTTATATAGGGATGAGCAAAAAGTGAATTTATGCTGGTGGATCAATGGGAATTTCTCCTGTATGTGATAGATAAATAATGTGATGGTTGACTCTCACAATTAAAAGATAAATATTATATATATATATATATGTTAAGAGAGGTTTTATAGACTTACATAAAGTGATGTTATCACTTATATAGACAATTTTATATAGAAGTTTTATAGCCTTATATAAAGTGATGTTATCAGTTATATAGCCATATTTATAGAAGTTTATAGACTTTATAAAGTGAAGTTATCAGTTATATAGACACGTTTATGTAGAAGTTCTATAGCCTTATATAAAGTGATGTTATCACTTATATAGCCATATTTATAGAAGTTTTATAGCCTTTATAAAGTGATGTTATCAGTTATATAGCCACTTTTATATAGAATCCATGATTCTCAGAAGGCTGACCAATCTCTTTATTATTCTATACTTATTAAGAACCCCGTCACCCTTACAGTCTGATACAGTTTGACCCCATTGGTGCTTTAATTAAAACACCATCACCACTGGCCAATTAAGAAACCACCCTTAGTGAACAAATCCCCGTAACACATTCCACGTGTGCACAACGACAGCTGCAGCAAGAGAAGACAAGAACGTTCATCATTCTTTTCCCTGATCCTCCCACAGTGGACGATTTATCACAGAATGATGCCCAGGAAAGCTGTGCCTGGATCTCTGAGGTGCAGCCACCCTCCCCGGGTGGGTTTGACAGAGCCTGCATGTGGCACTGGGCGCCAGGGTTTGGGTGAGGCGTTGGGGCTGGGCTGGACTCGGTGATCCTGAAGGTCCCTCCAGCCGGGGGATTCTGGGATTCTGGGACTGTGAGTTCTGTGATTCTGGGACTCTCAGTTCTGTGACTCTGATTCTGTGATTCTGTGAATTCTGGGATTCTGGGACTCTGAATTCTGGGACTGTGAGTTCTGTGACTCTGATTCTGTGAATTCTACAAATTCTGTGATTCAGTGATTCCGTGGCTCTGAATTCTGTGAATTCTGTGAATTGTGATTCTGTGACTCTGAATTCTGTGACTCTGATTCTGTGATTCTGTGAATTCTCTGATTCTGTGAATTCCGTGATTCTGTGAATTCTGTGACTCAGAGAGCAGCTGCTCACCTGTTCGCACACACTTGGAACACCTGTCCTGGCCCCGGGCACACACAGGTACTGTCACACATCTGGCACACCTGGCCTGGCCCCGGGCACACACCTGGCACACCTGGCCTGGCCTGGCACACACCTGGAACACCTGGCCTGGCCCCGGCACACACCTGGAACACCTGGCCGGGCCCCGGGCACACACACAGGTACCCTCACACACCTGGCACACCTGTCCTGGCCTGGCACACACCTGGCACACCTGGCCGGGCCCCGGGCACACACAGGTACCCTCACACACCTGGAACACCTGGCCTGGCCCCGGGCACACACAGGTACCCTCACACACCTGGCACACCTGGCCGGGCCCCGGGCACACACAGGTACCCTCACACACCTGGAACACCTGTCCTGGCCTGGCACACACCTGGCACACCTGTCCTGGCCCTGGCACACGCAGGTACCCTCACACACCTGGCATACCTGTCCTGGCCTGGCACACACCTGGAACACCTGTCCTGGCCCTGGGCACACGCAGCCGCGCTGCCCCTCGGCGGGCTGTGCCGCCCTGGAGCCGCAGGGCAGGCAGGAGCTCTGGGCAGGCCGGGGGTTGAAGGAGCCCGCGGGGCAGGGCTGGCAGCCGCGGGCTGGCACCGCTGCCCCGGCCCCGCGGAACGTCCCCGGCGGGCACGGCACGGGCACGGAGCTGCTCCCCTCGGGGCAGAAAAACCCTGGGAACGGCAAAAAAATCCTGTCGGTTCTGGCTCTGCAAAGATTGATTGCAGCTTAGATGTTTGCATTATAAATTAATTAAATGCATCCTGCTTCAAACAAAATATTCCCTAGTTTCGATGTTTTAAATATTTAATTTACTGGTGAATAGATTTCATATATAATATATAAATTATATAATATATAGTAATAAATTATATACTATATAATATATTAAATATTTATAAATAATATATAATATATTAAATATATATAACATAATATATAAATATATAATAAAATATATTATTTGCATAATATATACTTTATAATATTTATTCATTATATAGTATATAAAGTGTATAATATATAATATTATATATGAAATTTTATATATGTTTAATATATATTTCATATATATTGAATGTATTTCATATATTGAATATATTTCATATATTGAATATTGAATACATTTCAATATTCAATATATTTCATATACATTCAGTATTGAAATGTATATATAAATATGTATAATAAAATATATTAATTGCATAATATCTAATTATATAATGTTTATTAATTATAATGTATAATATATAATATTATATATAAAATTTAATATATGTTTAATATAGATTTCATATATATTGATATATTGAATATATTTCATATATTGAATATTGAATACATTTCAATATTCAATATATTTCATATACATTCAGTATTGAAATGTTGAAATAAAAATGTATTAAACACGGATAAACGTATTGAAATAAAAATATATTAACCAACGGAATATTGAAATTAAAATGTATCAAATATAATTAAACATATTAAACAATGAACTGTTGAAATAAAAATATATTAAGCATCATTAAACATATTGAACATTTTAATGTGTTCAGTTACACAATGCAGAAAGGAACTTTCTGTGACGGACAATGACAACATTTTATGGCAATATTTTCTGAAAATATTTTACGACAATAAAATCCAGTGCCCTGCATTTGTTCTCCAAACTTTTTTACCTATTACCACACGAATTTCATCAAGCCCGGTCAATTATCTGAGAATTATTGCAGCAAAACTCAGCCTGGCTGCATTTTTAATGCGGAATATGTGACTGAGAAGCAAATAAGCAGATAAATGACCCCAGTTACCTGCTGGGCAGGCTGGCAGGCTCTGCTCCCCTCTCCTGCAGGGAGCCCCCCCGGGGCACTCCTCCTCATTTCCAGGTTGTGTTTCCCCCCTGGCTGCAGGCAAGGCTGGAAAAAGAGAGAAAAAGAAGAGGAAAAGCGCCATGGATTTACTGCCCTGAGCAGCCTGAGCGGGTGAGAGCAGGGCAGTGAGCAGAGCTTCCCTTTCCTGCTGAATGTTTCATGGCAGGGAGAGTGAAAGGATTGCTGTGAAATATTCATGGGAGATATCTGAGCCCCACGGGCCGCAGAGCAGAGCTGGTCCCGGCCCTGCCCGGGATATTCCTGTGGAATAGGGCCGGGGAAGGGCTGCTTTGGGATGATGGAGTTTGCTCCTGGGCCAGCTGGAGCTTCAGGGTCCCTGGGGCAAGCCCAGGGTTGGAAAATGTCGTTTACCACATTTACCTCATTTTCCTCAGTCCACAAATCCTCAGTTACCCCATTTACCCCAGTCCACAAATCCTCCTTTACCCCATTTACCCCATTTCCCTCAATCCACAAATCCTCAGTTACCCCATTTACCTAATTTACCCCATTTCCCCCAGTCCACAAACCATCACTTACCCCATTTACCTAATTTTCCTTATTTACCCCTGTTCACAAATCCTTATTTACCCCATTTCCCCCATTTACCATTTCCCACAGTCCACAAACCCTCATTTACCTCATTTATCTAATTTTCCTTATTTCCCCTAGTCCACAAATTCTCATTTACCCCATTTACCATTTACCCCAGCCCACAAATCCTTATTTACCCCATTTACCATCTATCTCAGTCCAAAAATCCTCATTTACCCTAATTACCATTTACCCCAGTCGACTAATTCTCATTTACCCCATTTACCCCAACCCACAAATCCTCATTTACCCCATAAACCTAATTTTCCTTATTTCCCCCAGCCCACCAATTCTCATTTACCCCATTTACCCCATTTACCCCATTAACCTCATTTCCCTTATTTCCCCCAACCCACAAATCCTCCTTTACCACCAGGGATCAGCAGTTAGTGTGGGATCAGCTCTGATTTTGGGATATGCTCATCCTAAACTCTGCAGCCTAAAGCAAAAAAATCTGTCGAGAAATCAGCGTATTTTTGGAATTCGCTATAAAAAATGAATTATCCACCTCTGGGTTGCCCCCTGTGGTTTTCAGTACCCACAGTGCAATCAGGGACCGGGTTTGGGAGGATTTCTGGGGGTTTTGGGGGTGACAGAGCCGGGCAGGGCTCCTCCAGCTCGGAGTTATTCCCACAGCAGAGGGCAGCCTGGCTCCCTGCAGGATGGGGACGAGAGAGGAGGGAATTGATTTTTTTATTTCTTTTTTTTTTTTATTTCTGACACCTCACCCTGTTCATCCAGAGCAGAATTCCAACCCCTGCCACGCTGGAGATGTCCCACATCCAGCAGAGGGTTCTGGTTTCTCGTGGAGGAATTTATAATCAATCCAGAGCCTTTCTGGGTGAATTTTCCTGTCTGCTGATGATAAATGTGCGTTTTTCTTAAATTCCATCACACAACTTCTCCAAGGAGCTGAAGCTGCGTGGACTTTCTAGGGACACAACAAATGAGGGGATTCCATCTTTTGATTTATTTTGGGTGGCAGCATGGGAAGAAAAACAGAAGAGAGAGGTTTTCAGGGAGAGGAAATATTTATTTGTGTGTTTGCCAAAGTCAGGACCGAGATTAAAGTGGGGATGTGCAGAAATTGTCAGAATCTGTCGTTCCTTGGACACATCTCTGATGTTTCAGAAGGATTTTCACACAGAAAAGCCTGGACTCCGCAGCCAGAGGCTGTGCAAGCACTAAAACTGGAGTTTTGAAGCAGGATTTGCTTCCACCCGAATCTCCCGAGCCGGAGGAGCCCAAACTCCGCTCGTGTTTGGGTTTGCATTCCCTGGGCGTGCCTGGAGTTGTCCCTTGGGAGGAATCCTGGGCAGGCGCTGCTGCCTCTCCCCTGCCCTGCAGGGCTGTGCTGTGCCTCGGGGCAGTGCTGCTCCTCGGGATTTCACCCAGCTGCTGGGAGGGATTGCTGCTGGAATTTACTATTATTATTATTATTATCATCATCATCATCTATTTTTATTTTTATATTTTAATTTTATTTTTAAATTATTTTTATTTTTATATTGTCTTTTTATTTTAAAATTATTTTTATAATTTTATTTTATTTTATTTTTAAATAACATATATAAAATATTATATATAAAATATATTAAAAAATAAAAAATATAAAATTATAAAAATATTTATTTTCTTTTCATTTTAAAATTTAGTTAGTTAGTTAGTTAGTTAGTTAGTTAGTTAGTTAGTTAGTTATTTTTTTCATCCATTGAGGGTGAGCTCAGGCACACCTCCCAGCCCTGCACCGGGCAGAATTCACCTTTTGGGAATGCAATGTGGGAATGACCCCAGAGCTCCCCCGAGGGCTGAGTTTCACAGGCACAGGATCCCAGAGGCAATTAACAGCTTTCCTTCACTCCGGAGTCATTTATCTGCTCGTGGCCCCACAAACCTCAGCCACGGGGCCAGAACAAATAAAGACATAAATATTTTAGATTTGAAATAAAGAAATAAATATTATTAATATTTATTAATGAATAAAGAAGTGCCTTGCGGTAAAATGGGAGTCACAGCCCGGTGCTTTCTGTGCTGAGCACATTCAGGATTTCCTTTTTCCCCAGAACTGCTCCGCTGGCATTTTCCTGGCAGGGCTGGGCATTTTACAGCCCCGTCAAATGAATCAGCCCCAGGAACTGATCCTGAGTCACCTCCCTGATTTATTCATCGCCTGCCTTGGAGTTTCAGGCTGGGAAAGGGGCAGGAAAAAAGAGGGGAAAGCTGAAAAATTCACATTTTCTGCTGGGTTTTCAAAGGAACTGGGGAAACGAGCAGCATCTAAAATAGCATAAAATAAATAACATCTAAATTCTCTGTGTTATTGAGCACAGAATGTCACAGCGGCTCAGGCAGCTCCTGCAAAGAGCAAAGCAAAAGCAGCTCTGGAATTTGGGAAATCATCCCTGATGCACACACCGAGTTTTTAAACTCATACAATTAATTATTTTGGTTTGGAATTCTATTGTTTTTCCCCTTGCTGGATTAATATCTGGTGTTTTCAGCCTCTTTTACACAAGATTCAGTTATTTTTAGCTGTTTTTTAGCTATTTTTAGCTACTTTTAAGCTATTTTTAGCTGTTTTAAAGCTATTTTTACCTAATTTTAGCCAATTTTATCTATTTTTGTCAATTTTTCTTCCTGGGCAGCAGGCTTTGAAATTATTTATTTTAATTCCATGGCATCAGGAACTGATTTATCAGGGAGACCCATGGCTAGCAAGTCAGATAAGCCAAATTTTTGTCTTGTGTCTCTGTAAAATTTCATAGAAGTTTCCCAGCAAAAGGAGCCACAAAAGTGGAATATGTTGATTGCAATTAATGATTAATTGGGGCATTTCAGGTACCTGCCCTCAGCTGACAGAGCACTCTCAGGTGGCACAGAAAGAGAGCTGCCAGATCTCAAGAATTTAGTTTTTCAATGTCAAAACAATGGTGAATGTTTTTCACATTCTAGTGCACAGCAAGTGGACTAAAAATGCCTTTTTTTAGCACATAAACATGCTCAGGAGCACTGCTACTGCACAAAAAACAGAGAGAGAGGGAGGGAAAGTCATATTTAACTTACATTTAAATTATTCTGTCAACAGAGGTCGTAAGTTTTTTAAAAGCACAATAAGAAATTTCCATATTTTTAGTGTTTTAATCTGTTCAGTCCAACTCTGTTTTCCTTCCCAAGCTCTTCTCTCTCCCGCTTTGACAAAAATGCAGTGGCTTTCATCAGGCTGTTGTGTTTTCCCAGCTGAATTCCCTCCCCAGGTATCTCGGAGCAGTTTTGGCTCTGCTGCAGGTTTGTGTTTGCACGGCTCACATCACGCGAGGAGGAGCTGTGCAAACGCTGAAATCATTTTTTTACGCTTCTGCGGAAAGGCTGGGCAGGGATTCTGGGACAACGCCAAGGCACCTGGGGTGGCTTTTGCAGGAATTGCCCGCAATGAACTCCCAGGGCACTCAGGGCCCCAAAAAGTGCAGCTCATCTTGAGCCCCCCAAAAAACCCAAACACACCCTGGGGCTCTGTGGGGTCATTTTCACCCCCAGAGCGACAACCCCCATCAATCCGGGCTGTGAAAGTGGCACATTCTCCTTTTATTTTCCTTATTTTCCTCTTTCCTTATTTTTTTTCCCTGCTTTTTATTGCTCTTCTTGCTTGTCCTTTCTGGGGGATCACGACCATAATGTTGTTTTTTGGGGGAATCAGATGGGCACAGGACTTCTGGCACTTGGGGCTGGATTTGTGTTAAAAAAACCCAAAACAAGCCTGTTGTTCTGAGATAATCCTGGAAAGCCAGCTGAGTCACAATTTAAATTTAAACAAATGAGGATGGAGGCCAAAGAGAGCCCAGAATTTACCAAATCCCATGGACAACACATTGGAAGTGACTGCAAGTGGTTTATTTTCACTCAGGCTTTGCAGTTGTGTTTTTACAACGGGAATGTTTCATAGATAGATAGATTAAAATATTTTTTTTAAATAGAAAAATAAAATATAATATAAAAATATTTTAAAATAGTCTATATTATTGTAATATACATTATATATTATTATATAATAATATGTAGTATATATTATCTAAATAGATTATATAGTATTACTTATTGCCATTTATTATTTATTGCTTCTTATATTTGTATATATATTTATATTTATATTTGCATCGATATTTGCATTGATATTTATATTTATATTTAAAGATAAAATATCAATTTTATCTCTGCAGCTCTCCTTCTAAGGGAGGAGGTGATGTGGGGGGTTAAACCCCAAAGTTTATTTATTCAGCGAGGAATGCAGCTGAGGTTTTTGGGTTTAAACAGACAAGAGGAAATAAATAAAATAAATAAATTGTGCTGTGGGGAAGGAAAAGGAGCTGTGGTGCTGGCATGGCCCCGTGAGCAGGGAAATGCCACCGGGATGGATTCCCAGAGCTCAGCAAACAGCGGCTTGGCCCCGAGGAGCCGCCGCTTCTGGAGAACTTTCGGAGAACTTTAGGAGGAGTTTATCAGCCCCGGGATCGCGGCAGGGTGAGCAACGATTCCACGGAAAGGTCACGGAGCTCTGCCGGGCTGGGACACAACGCCCTGCCCGCCCTGAGGCCCAGGCCACCCCAGGGTGTAAAATCCCTTTTCCCAGCCCCAGGACAGCCGAAGGAGCCAGGATTCCTCGGCTCTGCTCTCCAAGATTGTTGATTTTCTCTTAGCTTTTCCCTTTTCTTTTTCCCTGACCCGCTGAGCTCCGTCTGGCAGGTCCACACCAACCACCATGGGGTCAACATTTTATACTAAAAACTACTTTATTTACAATACCTTTCCAATCCCTATCAGTTTACAATAACTTTCCAATACCTATCAGTTTACAATAACTTTCCAATACCTATCAGTTTACGATAACTTTCCAATACCCATCAGTTTACAATACCTTTCCAATCCCTATCAGTTTACAATAACTTTCCAATCCCTATCAGTTTACAATGACTTTCCAATACCCATCAGTTTACAATAACTTTCCAATACCTATCAGTTTACAATAACTTTCCAATACCCATCAGTTTACAATAACTTTCCAATACCTATCACAGCCTGTCTCCGAACCAACCCAAAAGTGCCACCACCACACAGAAGATGGAGGACAAAAAGAAACAGGAGGAAGGACAGGGAACACCCAAATCCCTCCATCTTTCCTCCTGAACCCCCATTCTAAAAACCCCAAAATTCTACTTTTTCACCCTGAGACAAATTAACCGTCATCCCACTTAAACTCTCGTGGCGTGTAAATCCTCACACAAAGGTGGCAATTTTCTCCAGGGGTTAAAATTGAAGGCAGAGGTGTCTGACTTTGTGCCAGGGTCTCTGAGCCCCCTGCCAGGCTCGAGGCATCCAGGGCAGCCCCAGGGATGTCCTGGGTTCTGACACTGCTTCCTAGAGCCTCTCTGCAGGCGGATTGTTCTTAATTAAAATTCATCATTTCACTGATTTCAATGATTTCATCACAGTCTCATCACAGCTACAAAAAAACCCCAAACCTTTTAGTCCTACAGGACCTCCAGGTAAGGAGCAGAAAGACTGGATCCTGCAGTGGTTTTATTTATTTTTTTTTAATTTTTTAAAATTAAATACTGAAAGATTATGAATTATGTCTCACTCAGACTAGGAAAAATACCTCTTTAGCTGTTCAGGGCATCAGAATCAGAGGAAATGACCCAAATCCCATTGGAATTCACTTCAACACTGCCACTTCTCCAAGTTATTCACCTTGTGCAACGCAGCTCTTGGAGCTTAACACTTCAGGAAACCCCATAACACAAAAATAACCTTTTTTTTTTTTTTTCACAAGGAACAAATGCAAAGGGTTCATTAAAAACATTCCCCAAAGATGCTGAGTACTTAACACTGGATCCTGCAGTGGAAATCTCCCATTTTCCTCCACAGGAGACACGTGAGGGGCTGCTGGATCAGATTTTTTTATTTTATTTTTTTGTTTTGTTTTGTTTTGTTTTGTTTTAGTTTCTGTAAAAGTAGAATTGCTCCCTATGTAGCAACCAGGGAAGTTTCACAGAAACCAGCAAACTCGCAACCAGAAGTGAAAATTAAATGAGAGTGAGTCTGGGAAGAAATAATTAAAAATAAAAAATGATCAATTCTCTCCTCTGGGTAAGGAGCAGAAAGAGCTGCTGGAGGGAGCTCAGAATGAGGTTTTGAGCAGGCTGTGCTTCTCATTTTGGACTCTAAAACGTAAAATGCTTCAAGTCTCAGGGTTTGGGAGGCTGGAAATATTTTTGGCCTCGGCGTGGAGCTTTGAAGGCAGGTCGGTGTGTGTTCCCCTGCCTCTAGCACCCAATTAGCTGCAAATGCCTTTCTAGAAATAATTGAGGAGGATTCAAAAACGGGTTACTCAGCAGCACCAAAGGGACCCGGGGGTTTCGTCTGAAACGAAGCAAACCCGAATATTTCTCTGAGAGAAAATTCAGGTTTTTTTCCCCTACAGATGTTTATTTCAGCTCTTTGTTCAACACTCTGTTTCATCCTCGTGATGTGGGATTTCCTGGTTGGTTTATAATGAAAATAAAGAGCTGGATCTGACCCTTCAATCCCACAAATGGAAGCTGAGCTAACCCAGCAGTTCTTCCTTAATTGTCCCCAAATGAATAAAAAGTTCGGTGGGAACAGATGGGAGTTAAAATGCAAACAGAAAGAAGGATGGGCAGTGATGGGGGGGACAGAGAGAAATATTCAGAGAGGAAAAATATCCATAAAACCTGGGACAAAAAGGGAAAAAGAAAAGACCAGAGATTATTGAAACATGAGGGAACGCTTTGGAAGGAGGTGGATGAGTTATGCAACTCCTCATGAGAGTAACATATAATATGTATTTTTAATGAAATACTGAAAGTTTACGAATTATTTTGTTTCAGAGGAAATACAAAAGAGAATTCTTTAGCTGTTCAGGGCATCAGAATCAGAGGAAATGACCCAAATCCCATTGGAATTCACTTCAACACTGCCACTTCTCCAAGTTATTCACCTTGTGCAACGCAGCTCTTGGAGCTTAACACTTCAGGAAACCCCATAACACAAAAATAACCTTTTTTTTTTTTTTTCACAAGGAACAAATGCAAAGGGTTCATTAAAAACATTCCCCAAAGATGCTGAGTACTTAACACTGGATCCTGCAGTGGAAATCTCCCATTTTCCTCCACAGGAGACACGTGAGGGGCTGCTGGATCAGTTTTGGTTTTTGGTTTTAGTTTCTGTAAAAGTAGAATTGCTCCCTATGTAGCAACCAGGGAAGTTTCATAGAAACCAGCAAACTCGCAACCAGAAGTGAAAATTAAATGAGAGTAAGTCTGGGAAGAAATAATTAAAAATAAAAATTTGATCTAGTTTGTAGTGATTCTACTGAATAACTTGGTTTTCAGGATCAGTTCAGCTCCTTGTTATGCTCCAAACTTTAAAAAACTTGATCCTTCAAAAGCTGTTGTTATAGATTTCAATTTTATAAAGGTAAAATCTCTGTTAGATCTGTGAGAAAGGAGCTCATTCAAAACACTTTGTCCCAGACTTCACCTACAATGGGTGCAAACTTCTGATTGCATCAATAAAAAGCTTGATTTTTGTTGAAGACACATGCTCAGCACGATGTTTCACTTTGGAAGGACTTCACCTTGAGACTGCCTTAAAGTGTGACCACTCCAGCCTTGGCCAAATTCAGAGCCAGACTGCAGGAAATATTAAATATTTTTCATATTTAGGCTCTGAAATCCCAGAGCTCGTGTTTAAAATGACTGAGATTTTCAGTCTGTCTGAACATTGAATTTGGAGTGTAGAGACTAATTTCAGGCTGAAACCCCCAAGACTTGGCCCTGGGTGGTCAAAATCTTTTTCTTGGGTTAAACACCTGCCTGAAAAATCATCAGAGCTTCAGACTGACCTCAGACCTGAGCAGAGAAGCACAAATCTGTGAGAAAATGAAGATCTAATTCTTCCTGGAGCACCTAACACTGAACTCCTGCTGCAACCTGCACTGAGGATTTCCCTCACTTATCAGTTTGCTCCTTAATTCTGGGTCCAGGTGAGATCTTTCCAGCAGTCAGTTCAAGACATAACATAAAATATTCTGTATTTTGGTGTTTGTTGTTCTCCTGCAGCAGGTGAGAGCTCTCAGCATTTCCCTGGAAGGCAACAAAGCAGAAAATCTCAGCTCAGCCCCAGCTCCTGCTAAAGCAGGAATTTATCCCCTCGTTTTCTGGCTGGCTTTGGCTGAGGAAGGAGGTTTGCAAGGAAAATGATGAAATCCAAAGGCTGGGATGAGGTGCTGAGCACCTTTTCCATCAGCTCCACGCCGTGGAGGTTTGAACTCGATGATTTTGGGGTTTTCCCCACCCCAAATTCTGTGGGATGGCAGAGCAGGGACTGGATTGAGCCGCCCCATGCCAGCTGCTGAGCCACACAAACCCCCAGCTACCCGAACTCCACTTCCTACCCCAAAATACCTTTGAGAAGGACATCGAGGAGGTCTGAGGATGACAAGGAGCAAAGTCCAGGGAAGTCACCTGCAGCTGGGGGAGCGGGGATTCCTCTGGGAGCATCCAGCAGGCTGCAGCTCTGGGCAGGTGAAGAGACCAGAACAGTCAATTTCCAGTTGAACTGGGCTGAAATTATTTTTCTTTCTCTGCTGGGTTCTGGGAGAATCTCAGTGACTTGAAATGGGGCTTTAAATCTGTATTTCTAACTGAAATCTTGTTACATTATTACATTTATTACATTTATTACATGTACTCTGGTGGGAACTCTTATCTAACCAAGGCAAAAAAGGCTATTATTACGTTTATTACACGTACTGTGGTGGGAACTCTTATCTAACCAAGGCAAAAAAGACCCTGGAAAAGACAGAAGAGCTGTAACTTTTTTTTCCTTTCGTTTTAAGCACTGAATATTTGCTTAATCCTGAAAATTAATCTTGGAATGAGACACTGCCTGGGTAAATGAGCCATAGTTACCTCCTGAGGAACATCCTGTGCCTGGGGTTTATGGCTCTGAAGCAAACACATGAGCTCTGTGTTCTCCTCGAGCTTTAGGCAGGGGGTGGAGGCTGGACACGAATTCAGCACCTGCAGATGACAGCAAATCCTGTGGTTGCACAAGGACAGGAACACCTAAGCCAGGCTAGAGACCTGCTGGGCTTGGTCCTCACCGGCAGCCGGGGCTGTGCTCCCATCTGGAGCAGGCAGAGAATTCCCTCCAGGATCTGGGCTCTCCGCAGCCCCAGGAGCCTCCCGGTGCTGCTGTCCCTGGCCGTGCCCTGGCATTGTGTCACCAGCACGGTGTGGGCAAGAGCAGCACGGTGCAGGGGGGTCAGACCTGCGTGGGACACCGGGGAAAGTCAAATCCAGGGCCTGAGCCCTGCCTGGAGCAAATCTGTGTTGTGAGATTTGGGTGAGATTTGGGATCTAAGCCCTGGGCTTGAGCTGTCCCTCTTACCACAGTGGTCAGGCAGATCCACTTCCACACACACCCCGCTGTTCTTGCAGCTTTTCAGGACCTGGAATGGAGAATATCCGGGTGATTCCTGCCCTTTGGCAGTGCCAAAACCACCCTTCCCTCCCCCAAATCCCTCTGTAACCACATCAGAGCAGACAGAGTGCTCCTGTATGGAACACCCCGGGTTCTTTCAAACACCACAACGTGCTTGAGCTGCTTTTACCCCACTTTGGCCCCCCAAAAAACCCCCAATTTTACCTCGAGAACTCTCAGATAGCCATTCTCTGCACACAGGTGGAGGGGAGTTTTCCCAGAGCTGTCCTGCTCGTTGACGTTGGCTCCCAGGGAGATCAGGTCACTCACCATCAGGTGCTGGTTCTTTTCTGCAGCAAGATGTAAAGCAGTCTGAGAAGGGAAGAAGGGCACAGAGTTGCAGTGAAAGGCAAAAACAGCTTAAAAGCAACAACATTTTTTAGATACTGAAGTGGGGAGTTGGGATTTCGGGGCTCTGTTCCCATCATTCCATCCCCATTCCCATTTTCCCTTCTTTTCCAGGACAGCAGAAGGATGCTTGCTGCCTGGCTGGGGTTTGACAGAGTGATAAAAAATGACTTTTTTTCTTGGAAAATCAGCCTCCTACCCTTTTCTCTGCATCCTTCTCGTCGATCTTGTTGAGGGATGCAAATCTCTGGGCCAGGGCAAAAGTCAGAGCCCTCCTTCCCTGGGCAACAGCCTTGTGCAGCAGCCTGGAAGAGAACTCAGTTGGGAACAATCAGAAGGGAAAGGAGGGGTAAAAACACCCAAAAGAGGGGCAAAACCACCCCAAAGGAGGGGGCAAAAACACCCCAAAGGAGGGGGCAAAAACACCCCAAAGGAGGGGGTAAAAACACCCCAAAAGAACAGGGAGAGTGCATTTTAAAAGATAAAAATATATAAAGATATAATATAATATAATAATAGGATAAATATATATATAATAATATCATACATATATATATAATATAATACAATACAGTAATTACAATAAGATATAACAAAGATATCATATAAAAACATATAATATAGAAAGATATAAAAGATATAACAGGTTAAAACACCCCAAAGGAGGGGTTGAAACACCCCAAAGGAACAGGGAGAGTGCATTCTAAAAGATAAAAAAGAGCTAAAGATATAATATGTGATAGGATAAATTTATAATATATAATAGTATTATATATATTATATATATAATACATATAGTATAATATAGTAATAGTAATAAGATATAATATAATAAGATATAATATAAAATAATAAGATATAATATAATATAGATATAATATAAAAAGATATAAAAGATATAACAGGTGAAAACACCCCAAAGGTACAGGGAGAGTAGAAATTTCTTAATTCTGATCCATTTCATTCATGCATGAGAAATTTTTGTGTATCATTTAAAAAATGGCAGGAAATACATAAAAAGTTGGCTTATTTGTTATTTACTGAGTCATATAACTGCTGAAAAGTGAAGTTTGATTTTATTCTTGCACTGGAAATCAGAATTCTGAACGGAACGTGGCACTTTAGGGACGAGGCCAGTGCTGTGCTTGGCTCTCCCGGTGTGGGGTTATCAATATTTTCAATTTGGGACAGGAATTTATCTCTTTCTCCCCAAGACAATTCATAAATCATGCCAAGCTTTCTGTCAATCTGATTTGATTCCAGCTATCCCAATCTACCTAAACTGCACAGAGCCTAATTAGATAATTTATTTTTTTTCTTATAAATAACTCTTTTCTCCACAAGCCCCCATTCCAGGGCAATACTGGTTTTTACTGGGAGCAGGAAAAGCTTTGTGTTCCTTTCATCTCCAGCCACTCCCAGTTCCTTGGGAGTCTGTGCTCCAGTTTGTGTTTTTGGCTATTCCTCCCATCCATTTTTATTAGCAGTTCATAATACAAATAATTACCCTGAGAGTGTCTGCAGCGTGGAAAAAATACAAATAATTAATTATAAATTATTGAATATATAATTATTCATAATACAAATAATTGTTCATAATACAAATAATTACCCTGAGAGTGTCTGCAGCGTGGAAAAATATCTTTTTTTGCATCTTTTTTTTTCCCACTACTTATTTTGCTTGATTTTAATTTTCTTGTAAATCCCTACAAATACCTTCATCCTTAAATATTTTAACACCCTGAATTTATTCTGATATCAGCTATAGCTCAGGAACATTACTGCAAATATGGAGTATTTATATTTTTTATATCTGCCTAAAATTCTGTGTATTGATTCAATTTGAGCTTCCCCTTGAGCAGAGAAGCTTTAGATCAGAGGTCAGAGCAAAGTGATGTCCCCAGGGACAGAAATCAAAGTATTTAGACAGAAAAATCAAGGACCTGTTGCCATTTTCGTCAGGAGCCAGCAGTTTTTCCTCTGGGATGTTCCTCAGCAGATTTTCCTCCCTGTGCAGCTGGAACTGGAAGAAGGAGAGGGCAGAGAGGTCCTGCCTGGAGAAGGAATTTGGGCTCAGCCTCAAATGTCCCCCCACATCTGCAGAGCCCCTGGGAGCTTCCAGCAGCATCTCTGCCAAGCTGGGGAGTGCGGGCGAGTCCTGGGGTGCAGAATTCCCTGGGAAACCTTCCTGGGGTGCAGAATTCCTCAGGAAACCTTCCTGGGGTGCAGAATTCCTCAGGAGCCATCCCTGGGGTGGCGAATTCCCTGGGAAACCTTCCTGGGATGGAGAATTGCTCAGGAAACATTCCTGGGATGGAGAGTTCCTCAAGAAATATCCTTGGGGTGCAGAATTCCTCAGGAGACATTCCTGGGATGGAGAGTTCCTTGAGAAACCTTCCTGGGATGCAGAATCTCTCAGGAAACATTCCTGGGGTGGAGAATTCCTCAGAAAACCTTCCTGGGATGGAGACTTCCTCAGGAAACATTCCTGGGATGGGGATTTCCTCGAGAAACCTTCCTGGGGTGGAGAATTCCTCAGAAAACCTTCCTGGGATGCAGAATCTCTCAGGAAATATTCCTGGGATGGAGAATTCCTCAGGAGACATTCCTGGGATGGAGAATTCCTCAGAAAACCTTCCTGGGATGCAGAATCTCTCAGGAAACATTCCTGGGATGGAGAGTTCCTCAGGAGACATTCCTGGGATGCAGAATCTCTCAGGAAACATTCTTATTCCTCAGAAAATCTTCCTGGGATGGAGAATTCCTCAGGAAACATTCCTGGGATGGAGAATTCCTCGAGAAACCTTCCTGGGATGGAGAATTCCTCAGAAAACCTTCCTGGGATGCAGAATCTCTCAGGAAACATTCTTGGGATGCTGAATCTCTCAGGAAACCTTCCTGGGACGGAGAATTCCTCAGAAAACCTTCCTGAGATGGGGAATTCCTCGAGAAACCTTCCTGGGAGCTGGGGAGATCACCCTGCACCCACCAGCTGCTCCCTTTCCCGCCCGTCCTGGAGAACATTCCGGGCGAGCCGCACCTCTGGGCGCTCTCCCGCTGGCCACGGAGGGCAGGCTGAGCCTGTCCCCGCAGCACTGGGTGGCGATGTCCCCCCCAGGGCTGGGGGTGAAGCTCTGCGGGGCCCGGCTGCCTCCCCTGCAGGCCCCCATCCCTGCTCCCCGCGCCTTCCCAGCGGCAGCCCTGCAGCTCCCTGGAGAATCCCTGCCAGAACCCGTCTGGCACGGGATGCCGGGGCTCCTCCCCGAGCTGGCTCTTGCTCAGATCCTCCTGCAGCACCTCCACCAGGATGTCGAGGTCCTCCAAGCCTCTGGGGCTTTGCCCGGCGCTCTGCTTGCTCTGGAACAGCAACAGAAGGCGGGCAGGGAGGAAGAAAAGGGAGGGAAGCAGGCATGAAGTGTCCTGTTCTCCCTGGGTGATAGAACAGGAATTCTGCCCCGGGAGGCTGGCACGGCGGGGCTCGGGGTGCTCTGCATACCTGTCTAAGCTGTTTCTCTGTATAAGGGTGAGATCTCCTCTTCTCTGCTGGAAACAAAAGGGAAGGAAAGGTTCAGAGCTGAGGGAGAGGCGCGCAGAGCGGAGATTCCCATCAGCCCTGCCCCAAAAAAGAGCCAGACAAGGCAGGCAGGGTGCTGGTGCACAGCTGGCCGCCCCCTGGGATGGAAGGGACCCAGCAGGGACCACGGCCACGGCACAGGAGTGCCCTGGCTCCTTGGGTACCTCACAGTGATGATCCTCCTAGGGAAGGAGGCTCTGTTACCCAGTGAGGCGTTTCCAAACCTGTTTTTCCTGAGGATCCTTTGGCTACCATCTTCACTGATGAGGCTTCCTGAGGAGACAAAACCAGCCAGCTTCAACGTGAGATGCTCACACAGGGAGGAGGAGATGAAAAAGTGGCAGATATTTTAACATGAACAGGGTGCAGCTGCCTCCTGGGCCATGGAGGGGCTGCAGGTGGAGAGATTTCCATGAGTGGGTAATTCATGGCAGCTTTATAAAGATTTTACAGCAGCCTGGGAGTTTATCAGCTCCTCGGGCTGTTTTTTGCAGGTTCTGGAGCAGTATTTTTTACTGTTTATTGGCCCATTTTTGCCTTGGTACAGCACCCATGGCATGGATGGGTTCCTGCCGTCACTGCCTTGGAACTGTCCCCAGCCCAGCCCTCATCCTGCTTGAAATTTGAATTTATTCTCTTTTCAAATACTTTGAAAAGCATTGATTGGGTGGCTGGAAGAGGCAGCAGCTCCAGACCACTCAGTGGGGTGTGGTGTGAGCCCCAGGATGCTGCAGGAGCCTTCCCAGCCCCAGGGATTTCTCACCTTGCCCGGAGCCGGGTCCAAGCCTTTGGAAAGTCGGATTTTCCTCAGCAATTCCCGCACGGGCATCTTCACTCTCACACCCATGTAGCGCTTCTGAGGGGGATCAGAGCTAAGTTCAGAGTCTGGAAAAGTCACAACACGATGCTGAAAGTAACACAATTGTCTGGGCTGCTGGGGAAGGGTGGGAGGATGAGGTCAGCCTGGGGAATGGGCTCTGATTCCCACGTTCATCATCATTTGGGGGAAATTTCCACATCTCCTTGCCTGTTCCTTGGCTCTGCTCAATTATTGCTTTAAGGAATTCCTGCCCAGTTTTCCTGCGTGCCACAGAGCGTGGATTTGCTCTGGGGAATGTGTCAGCAGTGTTTAGGTCTCTGCCCCTCTCACACTCCGATTTTCCTGTGTTGTGGTAAATCTGCCTTTGCACTTTCCTATCCTGTGGTTTGTGAAATTGTTATCAGCGCAACAACAAGGAGCAGAATTTGTTCAAAATTAAGATAGGGATGCTCTGTCCAGTGGTTTTCCCCCGTGGGTCTCATTGTGCTTGGAAGTTTTTGTGTGCTTCAAAGCAAAACAATGATTTTCTGCACTGAAATGGGACAGTTATTTGAGAATATACCTCGTTGTCCAAACAGGCTCTCTCTTTGTCAAAACAAGCTGCTCTGTGATTGTTTGTGTTCGGTCTCTTTGCATCTGGTGCCTGCATCCCCAAACTTGAAAGACTTGCCCAGATTAGGAGCTTAAATCCATTGGCTTTTGAAATACCTTTTATGTAACTCTGGCATTCACGTCCCTGCCTTGTGTGTCCCCCTGCCTGGAACAACCTTTATCTAAAATGCACTCAGGAACAAAGATTACCATTAAAAATCACAGATTTCATGCATCAGATCGGGGTTTTCCCAATGAAATACACCATGGAGAAAGCCCCAGCTCCAAGAGTGTGGGAGAGAAAGGAGAAGCTTTCTGCTCCCACTGCAGGAGGAATAAAACCAGCTCTAGTGATCAAACACAAGTCAGGATGAAACAAGACAAGAGCCTGAAATGAAAGAGGTTCGTTGGGCCAGCAGCTCCTGGTGCTGTTAAATAAACCAGGAGGTGCCTGAATCAATATTTGTGACCAAAATCTGCGTGTGGGATCGGTGGAGGGGAAGGAGGGGAGCGCAGGAGATGGGGATGGTGCAGCTCCTGGGATGGCTGCGAGGAGCGATCCTGGCAGGGGAACCAGCCCCACAAGATGTGGTTTCTTGTTGCGTGATTTTGTTTCCTTTCCCCGCTCCAGGCAACGAGAGCTGCCACCCCTCCAGCGGGAGGGAGGCGATGCCGAGCAGCAAATGGTGCCTTTGGAATGGAGATGGGGCTGCTGCTTCGTGCTGAGATTTCTGGCACTTCTCGGTGTTTAACCTATCACTGAATAATCAAAACACTGAGACCTCGAAAAGCAGAGTTTTGTATCTCAGACTGTTCTAGAAATTATTATTTTTTTCCACAGATTGGTGTTTTGACAATGAATTATTTACTGTTTGAAGAGTATTTTAAAGGTTTCTTTGAAAAGCTTTATTTTTCATATTAAAAAAAAAAAAAACAAACTCTTTTTTTCCTTTTAAAAGCCAGTAAGATTGCTAATATGCTGTTATCTGGGAAGAGTTCCCGGTGACAGATCAGATATTTCCTAGGAACTGAAGGGCTCTGCAAAGGCCATGATTCACCAGCCACACTTTGCTGTGACTTTGAAATGTTAATAACTCAGAAGGTCACATCTATTACCCCGCTGTTAGCTCGGAACCAAACTCGCAATTCAGAACGCAAATGAGCAGCAAAGCGCTGGAGACGGACAGAAACGATGGAATATTGGGCATCCTTGGGAAACCAGGGCAATTTCTGACCTCAGCAGCAGGACACAACAAATCCCAGCCCAGCCTGGAATGGGCAGAACTCCTCTGGGATTTTTGAGCTTTGTGCTGCTCAGAGCCCCGGGACACCGGGCTGCATCAGCTGGTGCCCGAAGCACAAAGTAGGAAATGGGAATAAAGATTTTTTTTCTCTTACCAGCAGGAGCAGGCATCCCTGGAGGGTGGCATGGAGGAGGGTGGTAGATCTTGGGACTCGCCACGTTCAGCTCAGTTAATCCAGAGTCTGGCAGGGATGGGCTCTGCTGGAAGCAGCTCTTGGGGCTGGCTGTTTCTCCAGGCAGGGGAGATCCCTGGCCTGGGCTGTAGCCACAGATTTCACTTTCACTCGTGTTTTGGTTGACAAGCAGCTCAGGACTCACGCAGACTGTTTGCAACATCTCCTCTGTGTGTGTGTGCAGGAAAAGATGAAAGAGAAGAGGGGAGGAAAAAGCCCTGCTCAGCTGTGTTAAAAAAAAAAAAAATTAAAAATCAATCCAGTATCACATGGAGACCATGGCAATGCAATTAATCCTCCAAGGTAATTAGCTGAGTCCAGCTTCCCTCTTGTCTTTGGAGCAGCAAGTTGCAGCAGGGGGAGGATGAAACCAGCCTTGGAATCCCAGCAGGCACTGGAAGCAGCTTTTGAGAGTTTCTTGGCTGCAGTTCTGCTCTGCTCTTTATACTCAGGTATGGTTTGGAGGACGGCAGCCTGGGAAGGCTCCACCCTCTTTCCTTACAACCCCGAGCAGCTGATGAGGAAATGAGTTTTCCCAAGAAAAAGCTTAACTTCAAGTAGATTTTTTTTTTTCCCTGCTGTATGAAACAGAAAAAATAAAATCTGATTTACTGGGAAGGGGAAAGCAACTTCTGACTTAGGGTTGTGCAAGTAAGTAAAGTAGCAGGAGATCCTTAATTAAATGTTTTGGGAATTTTCAAAGGTGCTTTTCAGCTGGAATAGGGTGAGTTTTGTTCTCAGCAGCCGGTGCAGTGCTGGGTTTTGGATTTAGCACAATGCTCTTGATCCCAAACTGATGCTGCCCCCAAAAGAAGGAATTTTCCCAGGCAGGAGGTGCAGAAGCAGCCCTGAGGGAGCACGGCCAGGACAGCTGCCCGTGGCCAAAGGGACATCCCATCCTGCAGGAAGATGCACCCAGGATTTAAATTGGGGGATTGAGGCACCAATTTCAGGGCAGCAGCTGGGGGAGACCTGGTGTTTATTGTTTTAATTTTTATTTATTTATCTCTCTCCCCCTTCTCATTTTACTCCATTATTTCATTTATTAAACTGTTCTTACCTCAAGCATTATTTTTTTACCTGCCCACAGCTCTCTCCCCTCCCAACCAAGGTGAGAGGGTGAGCTGGGGACTGTGGGGTTTGTGGAGCCACAGGGGTTAAACCATGACAAATGGGGACACTTCCTATAGGAAATCTATTTCCTTGTCACCAGATCTCAGTGTCAGATCTGAACTCCATTCCATGTCCCTGGGAAATGTATTTCACCCTGTGGGCTGTGCCATTTCAACTGAACAAGCAGATATTTCTCTTAAGTACCTAGATTGGAAAAAGGATTACGATGTTATCAGCTGCATCTGCTTCCCTGGCTGTGTCCTGGAAAGCATTCCAGATTTAATCCCAAGCAATATCACCTTTGCCATCAGCCTGGGCAGAGAGCAGCCAGACTTTCGGGGGCAGATTTCAAAGAAAAACATCAAATTTGTGTTACAATTTGAGCTGGGCAGTGGCTCCTCTCCCTGGCCTGCCCAATCCCACCTCCTGCTTTCCCTGCCCTGGCAGCAGCAGGCAAGGCTCAGGGATGTTGAAAGGATTATTCAGGTATTGATCAAAGGAGATTTGGTGCTTGTAGAACAAGCAGGGAATCAGGAGCTGATCTGCATTGCAGTGGCTCTTCCCTGGCTGCCTGCCCCACAGATTATTGCTGCCTTTAATTAATGGAGCTGGGAACACGATGGATCAGGCTGGAGCCAGGCTTTGTCACATTCATACTTTCTGAAAAATCCTCTTTACCCAGGATTCTTCTGGGAAGCTGAGAAGCCTGAGAAAAAGAAAAACAATATTATCTCATTTGCTTCTCCTGTGTTCTGCTGCTTTGGAATGTGTTTGGGGATTCTTTACCCAACTTGTTTCGTTGGTTTCATGTGAATTTATTTAACTTAATGACCAGTCAGGGTCAAGCTGTGTCGAGGTTCTGGAAAGGAGAAATGAGTTTTGGTTATCATTATTTGTAGCCTTCTGTCTGTATCCTTTCTCTATTCTTTAGTATAGTTTAGAATAGCATAATATAATGTAATATAATGTAATATAATGTAATATAATGTAATATAATGTAATATAATGTAATATAATGTAATATAATGTAATATAATATAATGTAATATAATATAATATAATATAATATAATATAATGTAATGTAATGTAATGTAATGTAATGTAATGTAATGTAATATAATATAATATAATATAATATAATAACCTTCTAAGAACATGGAGTCAGACTCACACATC
The DNA here is from genome assembly GCF_014805655.1 of Passer montanus. Taxonomy (NCBI): domain Eukaryota; kingdom Metazoa; phylum Chordata; class Aves; order Passeriformes; family Passeridae; genus Passer; species Passer montanus. The sequence continues at coordinate 1,737,505 of NW_024369596.1, forward strand.
TCTCCCCTCGTTGGGGCTGCCTGCAAATTCAACAAGGCTTCACGTCCAGGGGCAGCTCTCTGTTATCCCTGTGAAATCCTTGCAGCTCAGGGATTGAAGGCACAGGGAGCAGTGAGTTTATTCCTCAGTTAGTGCAAGGGAAGGGATTTGCCAGATAACCTTTCACTTTTGGACTGTGCTCTGCCTCTCTGACATGGAGACAGCCACAAGGTGCCTGATTCCTTAAGGGCACCTCCTGCTCTCCTTGGGGAAATATTTCCTTCCATTTCACCTGCTTTGCTGCACTGATTCACGAGTCCAGGAGGAGCCAGGATCCAGCCCCTCAGCGCTGTGGATCCCTGTGCTATCCTGTAAATATCCTGTCTCTAGGATGAGGCACCAGTTCAGGAACAGCTCCAGCTCCACCAGTTCAGGAACTCCTCCAATTCGAGGTGGGAGAATTTGGCCTCCTGCAAACAGGAAATTACTGCAGTGACTCACTGCATTTATTGGCCAGTAAATCACATCAGAGATTGCTTCTCTTTCTGTTCTCCTCCAGCCTTTATGTTGGGCAGCTTTATCTTCTTGTTTATAACTTGTGATTACATCCACAGTAAGGCAGGAATTGGCCTGGGTTTGGTACAGGCATTGACCTACATTGGTGAGGAATTGACTTTTCTGTGGCACAGAAATTGCCAAAATGCAACCTTCAGCCATGAGAAGTGGATTTTCAAATCTGGTGAGGAATTGACCTTTCTGTGGCACAGAAATTGCCAAAATGGAATCTTCAGCCATGAGAGGAGAAGTGGATTTTCAAATCTAGCAACAAAACCCCTTGGAATGTGGACACTACAAGGTCTCCAAGGCTTTGTATTTGTTTAACTGGGAATTTTGTGGTTCTGCTTCCAACCTCAACAGGTACCTGACGTTTTAAAAGAATCCTTTGTTGCTGTAATTTCAAAGAGCTCTCATGAGTCTCGTTCTGCAAACAGGCACTGCTGGCTGTGAGCTGTCCACCTCCAGCCCCCTCCCTGGCTGTTCAATAGCAATTTTCAGTTTGGACCCTCTAATAATGCTGCATTCAATCCTCTTTTATCCACCGAGGCAGGGCAGGTTCCAGCTTGCTCAGCAAGCACAGGGAGATCCCAAAAATGACTTTCTAGGATTTGTGGATGCTGCTTCAGTCGGTGCCTCCTGATTCCCACAGGAAATTCCCTATGGACTGAACGATTTCATTTATTACTCAGTGAAACCTGGGCTGGGGAAAGTGATTTTTACACAAGAATGTGGAATAATTTCATTATCTTCCACAGTTTTAGGGATTTCTGTGTTTTTTAACACTCTCTGTGCTTTTATACTAAGAAAGGGAGATAATTTCAAGGGTTGAAGGTGTAAGAAAAGAGGATATGATTGGGTGAGGGTCTTCAGTGGCAATCACCTGGGGCAGGGGTGAGGGTCAGGCTGGGTTTGGGCAGAAACAGAGCTGAGCTTTTAGGAAACACAGATTTGCACTGTACAAAAAAAAAAAGACATTATTTTGGTTCTGGGGGGGATTTTCTTTTTCTCCTTTGTACATTCCTGACATCCCGACGCAGGAATTCAGGTGCCTGCTGTAATAGTCTCAGCAGAAATAACCAGCACCCTCTGAAATTCTTAATGAAAAAATAATAAAAATTAAAAAGCCTGCAAGGAGGTGATTTGTGATGGGCAGCTCTGCAAAACCTCCCTCCACGAGCACGTTCAGGCTGTGCTGCCCATGGGCTGAGCTCCTTTTCTGCCTTTGCATGGAGGGTGAATCCTCTCTCTTCCCTCCTCCCTTGTTCCTACACGTTCCCCTGCACACACCCACTTTAACAGCCTCTGCTGGGGTAGGTGTTTGTCTGTCTCTCCCTCTGGATGCCAGCTCTGATCCCACCTGGCTGAAAAGCCTTTGTTGCAAAAGGTTTCCTTTATTAAAATCCTCTTTTGCATATTTGGGAGGGGGTGGGTTTGATTTGCACCGATGGAGAAAGGCAGGAGGAGGCTTTGCAGAGCCTGACAAACAAAATATCAGCAGAGACTTTAAAGCTCATCTTTGAGGAGAATTGTGACTATCTAAAGGTGAACATAATGCCGTGTAAATATATCCCGAGCTAAGTGGAGGGGAAGCATTTAAAAGGCAGAATGATGGAGATATTTAAAATGAAGAACTAGAGTGGATTTGGGTGGATTTTCCCCTCGCAGCCTCTCCCCTGGGAAGCAGAGCAGGGATGTGGGGGCTCCATTTGCATGGCAAGCGCTGCAATTGAGATGTGACAACTGCGGTGCTGGCGGTGGCGGGATGGGGTTGTGACATCGCTGCTGGGCTTGTCACACGCTTTCGGAGTAAACATCCACCCGATTAATTACCTGATTAATTACCCACGCCGGGACTGGCACGGGGTCACCTGGGGTGGCTGGGAGCAGTGTCCTGAGCTGGGTGATGCTTCACAAAGGAACAAAACCTTCTCTGGGGAGCTGAAAATCCCTGCTGAAGGCAGGAGGGCACAACTGTGATGAATTCCCAGGATCACTGACGTTGGAAAAGCCCTCCGAGGTCACCAAGTCCAAGCTGAGACCCATCCCCACCTTGTCCCCAGCCCAGAGCACTCAGTGCCACCTCCAGCCCTTCCTTGGGCACCTCCAGGAATTTTAAATATCTTCATTATTCAGCCTTTTAAATACTCCCCATCCACTTAGCTCGGGATATATTTACATAGCATTACGTTCACCTTTAGAGATGCACAATTCTCTTCAAAGATGAGCTTTAAAATCTCTCCTGATCTTGTTTGTCACCTCCTCGTGTAGCTCCTTCCAGTGCCTGGCCACCCTTTCCATGGGGAAATTCCTGCTGACGTCCACCCTGACCCTCCCCTGCTGTAATTTGGGGCTGACCCCTCTCCTCCTGTCCCTGGGATAAGATCCCAAATGCTCCCCTCCTGGCAGGAGCAGTGCAGAGCCAGAAGTTCCCTCCTGAGCCTCCGTTTCTCCAATTTGAGCCCAAAGGTCCCTTCCTGAGCCTCATTTTCTCCAAGCTGAGCTCAAAGGTCCCTCCTGATCCTCTTTTTCTCCAATTTGAGCCCAAAGATCCCTCCTGAGCCTCCTTTTCTCCAGGTTGAGCCCAAAGGTCCCTCCTGAGCCTCCTTTTCTCCAATTTGAGCCAAAAGGTCCCTCCTGATCCTCTTTTTCTCCAGGCTGAGCCCCTTCCCAGCTCCCCAGGGGTTCTCCAGCCCCTCCACCCCTCCAGGTGACGCTGACAATGGCACTGTCCCCCCCTGTGTGGTCCCCATTGTTTCATTTCCAGGAATTACCTGCCCCTGACTCATCCCTCCTGGTGCTCCATGGTTACCTCCAAATGTTTGCCTTGGATCCACAGCTCCCTGGCCATGGCAGGGGTGGCGTGTTCAGACTGTTTTTACCTCCCTGAAAAGTTGCACCGTGAGGAAATTCCTCCTGTGTGGGGCTGCTGGGATGGCTCTGTCCTCCCCAGAGGGGAATTTTCCAGATTTTTCACCTCTTCAGACCAGGACAAGCAAAGCTCTTCTCCCCTGGGCCATCATTTCCTAATTTTAATGCAGTGATCAGATGCAATTAATTGTTGATGACTTCTCAGCTGTGTGGTCTTGAATTGCAGGTGATTAAAGGTGAGGAAATTCTTTTAATCTGCCCGGTTTTGATGCCTTGAGGCATCTGGGGATGGGATTTGCTTTGCCCTTGGGGCAGCCCTGAGAATTACCAGTCTCCGCTGGGAGCGATGCGGTTGTGGCCTTGATTTTTGGTGGATTTCTGGGAAGGTGAGGAAGGAAAGGAGCCCTGAGCTGCTGCAGGAGGGGTTTGCTGGTGATCCACACTGAAATTGCGCTGTTGGAGCTAAAACTGCCCCGTCGGAGCCGTTCTGTGCAGCAACAGTGACCTCCCCTGGGCAGGAGGAGATGGCTGCTCTGTTCCAGCCACCCCACAATCCAGATGGAGTTATCACCCCATCCCAAATGGAGTTATCACCCCATCCCGAATGGAATTGGTCACTTAATCCCAAATGGAATTGATCCCCTAATCCAGAATGGAATTGTTCACCTCATCCCAAATGGAATTGGTCACCCAATCCAGAATGGAATTGGTCAGCCCATCCCAAAAGGAGTTTTTACCCCATCCCAAATGTAATTGGTCACCTCAACCCAAATGGTCACCCAATCCCAAACGGAATTATGACTCAATCCCAAATGGAATTGGTCACCCAATCCCAATGGAATTATGACCCAGTCCCAAATGGAATTGGTCACCCAACCCCAAAGGATGCACTGCACTTCCCAGCTTTCCAAATAACTCGGGATCAACCTTTTTATTCATCACTTTTCTGACAGAGCTTTTCACCGGTCTGTACTGCACAAACATCCAGAGAAAAGTTTAGATTTGGAGGCCTAACAGGCATGGAAGGACAAAAGGGATAAATCTTATTATTACTGGAGCCTTTTGGTGGCTCTTCCTTGGGTGCTCCACATTTAATCCATTTTTCACTAAGAAAGTTTTTTATTCAGTCAACAAAAATTTTCAGACCTTTCCCTTATTTTGCTGGAGGTTTTTTTTTTTTTTTCTCTTTCTGATTTCTTTGCCAAACAAACCTTTAGGAATCATCTGCTGTGGTTTCAAAGGCAGCCTGTGTGTGCTCCCTCAACTGATCAGTGCTGGGCTCTTAGCAGAGCACCTAAAATGGGAGACGGAGAGGAGAATTCAGAGGAAAATTCACCCCTGAATCCAACCCTGCTGTGGATGCAGCTGATGAAGCCAAACCTGCTGGTGGCTGCAGTGAGGGCTTTGCTGAGCTCTGAGAGGAATAATTTCGATTTTTTGGAGAGGCTGAGTTACAGAAATTGCTCTGCATTTGCAGCGTTGTGGGCTCACATCAGAGAATGGTTGGATTTGATGACTTTGCAGTGATCAGGGAATCCCCTTTCATTTTTCTTGAGCTCTTCCTCCATCCCTGCCTGTAGAGGGGGAGATTTCCTCGTTCCCGCAGAGGCTGGGGTGAGAATTCCAAGATAAAACTGCCCTTCCTCCAGGGCTGGAATGGCACAGTCTGGCTCTCCACACCAGTTACTCACTGCCCCTTGGAATAATCAGAATATTTTTCTTTTTAGCCACAATTATTTTTAGCAACCAAGGGAGGGAACTGAGTGGTTTAAGATGTTTCACTCTGCTGAGTCCTGGGGCCACGTTCCTGTTAAATTTTAATGGGAATGCTCAGAGTTCCACCTCCCCAGAACAAGGCTCAGGGATGTTTGTTCTTGGCATTATTTTCCATTTCCACCTTTGCTTTTACTAATGGATTAAATTTTTACCGTTTGCCGTGATCAGGGAATCCTCTTTCATTTTTCTTGAGCTCCTTCCCTGCCTGTAGAGGGGGAGATTTCCTCGTTCCCGCAGAGGCTGGGGTGATAATTCCAAGATAAAACTGCCCTTCCTCCAGGGCTGGAATGGCACAGTCTGGCTCTCCACACCAGTTACTCACTGCCCCTTGGAATAATCAGAATATTTTTATTTTTAGCCACAATTATTTTTAGCAACCAAGGGAGGGAACTGAGTGGTTTAAGATGTTTCACTCTGCTGAGTCCTGGGGCCACGTTCCTGTTAAATTTTAATGGGAATGCTCAGAGTTCCACCTCCCCAGAACAAGGCTCAGGGATGTTTGTTCTTGGCATTATTTTCCATCCCTTCGTCCTGATGCCTCTAGAAACAAAGTGCACTCAGCTCCTGAGCTCAGAAATGAGTGGTGATGGAGGAACAATGGTTCTCTTCCTCAGGCTGGGCTGGCTGCATGGAGGCAGACACAAAAAATGGGATTTAAACCCATAGGGCCTCTTGGGGTTTTGCTCTTGAGGTGAAAACCAGACATTTGCAGAGGAGTTGCCCACATCCATTTGTGTGGGCACTGAATAGATCTGAAATAAATGTTAATATTATATTTGCAAAGGCACTGATGGTTCATCTTTCAAACAAATAACCTTCAGCTGGGGAGTGCTGGCATCGACTGCAGCTCCAGGGCAGCAGGGTGAAAGCATTTCCAAGCTCAGCACTTTCTATTCCTTCTGAAATGCAGATTTTTTTTAGGCTACCTGAAGTGGTTTGGGAATTTCTCTGCTGTTATTTGGGTTGAAGGAGATTGGAGCAGAAAGCACAGGGGGAAATTGCAATAATTAGGTTTGAGACATGTTGTACAATATTTTTGTAAAAAAATGAAACTGAATTTTAATTTGTGACGAGTGAAAAGCAAAACCAGGTCAAGAAAACCAAGAGGGAGGAAGATAAAATACAAATATAAAATGTTTTTCTATCCCGGGTTGTGTCACTAGATGGTGCTGAGAATCAGGCCAAAGGAAACCTCGGCAGCAAAAATCCCTCATCAGATTCCAAACAAGGCCAGCAAAAAGGGAAATAGAGGGAGGGAGGGGAAATTTAATGTTGGAACAAATCTGATGTTTGAGGATGATGTGTGAGGGCTTCCCTGTGGTTTAACAGGTGCAGAACATGGCAGAAATACAATTTTTAATGCTTTTTATACCATTTTATGATATAAAATAATATAATATAATACTATTACAATAATAAAATACCACTTTAATGCTTTTCCCTCATTGCAAGTTTGATGTCTCAAGCTGGAAGCTGGCACAAAAAGGGGGTGGAAGGGACAGGGCAGAAAACAGAGCTGGTTTTAGCAAAGCTCAGGTGAGAGCTCAGAGGACTCACAGAAGGTGGGATTTAAATGAGAGAATTGTGGAACACACCAGGACCACAGGAAATGTCCCCTTTTTATGTCCCTGCAGCTCACTGGGTAATTCAGATCTAATTTAATTTCAACCACACCAAAACCCGATTTCAGCAAAACTGAAGCCTAGTCCTGGTTCAGCAGAGGATAAACTCCAATTTAGGATGCTCAGGGTTAATATTTTAGGAGCCGAAGCCACAAAACCACATATTTTTTTGGAGTCTGGGTGCTTGAGTTTCTCCGTTTGCAGCTGGGTGTTTTTCAGGATCATTTATCTGCTTTGTTGCTGCAATACAAAGCCGTGGCCTGCAGCCAGGCCAAACAGGCTCCTTGCAGCTCTTGCACAAGAAACGTCTCCCTCACCTCTGAATTCCTGCCCCCGACAGGCTCCAGCCCTTGGGAGCTGCTCTTCTCCTCGGGGCCCCAAAGAGCTTTTCTTGAGTTTTTGCACATGGGCGCAAAACGGGGAATTTGGGCCCCAAACCCCTGGATTTTTATATATTATTGTTATTTATTTGCCATTCCCTCCTTCGTTGGTGTCCTGCCCATGCTGAGCTGGTTTATCAATCAGTTTTCTCTCATTTCTGCCCATCTCAGGGCTGGTCCCATCAGGGCACGAGGTTCCTCCCTGCCAGATTTTATCCCCTGGCTGCCTCTGGCCTGGCGGGGACCCAGGGAAGCTCTTAAATCAGGAATTTCAGGGCTGGCCTGACATTAACCAGCAGCTGCTGCAGTCTGAGCTGGGGCCCTCACACCTTTTTGTTCCTGGGAGTCCAATATTCCCAAATATTCCATGGACTAGTTCCCAGATAGTCAATGAACTGTTCCCAAGTATTCCAACGAATACTTCCCAAATATTCCAAAGAATATTCCCAAATATTCCAAGGAACAGATCCCAAATACTCCATGAAATAGTTCCCAAACATTCCAAGGAACAGATCCCAAATATTCCATGGAATAGTTCCCAAATATTCAATGGAATATTCCCAAGTATTCCAACGAATACTTCCCAAATATTCCAAAGAATATTCCCAAATATTCCAAGGAATAGTTCCCAAAATATTCCATGGAATAGTTCCCAAATATTCCATGGAATATTCCCAAGTATTCCAACAAATACTTCCCAAATATTCCAAATAATATTCCCAAATATTCCAAGGAACAGATCCCAAATATTCCATGAAATAGTTCCCAAATATTCCATGGAATAATTCCCAAATATTCCACGGAATAGTTCTCAAATATTTCACTGAATAGTTCCCAAATATTCCATGAAATAGTTCCCAAATATTCCACGGAATAATTCCCAAATATTCAGAAGAATATTCCCAAATATTCCACGGAATAGTTCCCAAATATTTCACTGAATAGTTCCCAAATATTCCATGAAATAGTTCCCAAATATTGCATGGAATATTCCCAAGATCTGAGCACTTCACTGGCACCCAGGTCTGGCAGGAAGAAAAAATTTGGTGATTCTCCACTGGATCATAACAATGAAATGCAAATTGTTTATATTAAATATAAGCTATAAATTTAAATTATTTGAATGCAATAAATTAAATTCAATAAATCAAATCCAATAGATTAAATCAATTTAATACTACAATATAAATGTAATTTAGAAATAAACATTATGTGATATAAATTATAAATTTATGTTAAATATATATATTAAATATAAGCTCCAAGGTGCCTGGATTAAAGCAGGACTTCCACAGTGAGCTGTGAGGGAAATATTTCAATTAATCACAATTTTTTTTTTATAAGTCAGTCCCTTGTTGCTGAATTTCTTTATTGAAGGGGATTTGAACCACTTTAAAAATCATGGATGGTATTTGCCAGAAACTTTCTGTTCCTACAGCCAAACCGTCAGTATAAAAGCAGAAATCCATGGCAGCAATGCTCCTGAATACCTGCATGTCAGGGACTCTGGAGCCTGCTCTTCAGCCAGGGCAGCTGAAAAAGGAAAAAGAAAAACAAAAAAAACCAAAAAAAACCAAATTAAGATGGGCCAAATTGCAGCTGCTCTGTGTTAAAGTTGGCAGCATGAAAATTTGCTTATTTGGGGTTAATAATTAAAGCCATACACAAGTGGGGAGAAGAAAATAAAGGCCCTAAATCCATTTCAGTCCTCTGAAAGTCACAAACAACAATGGGGTTTAATCTGGGGTCAGGTTTCAGAGCCCTTTCCCATCCACCCAGATTCGATTTCGCTTCCAGTGGCCTCCATCCAAATTCCTTCAGCATCGGGGAAACAACTCCCACCGAGGTCACTCCATTCATGGCTGCAGAAAAATGGCCAGAAATTGTTTGATTGAGGCATAAAAATGCTGCTTGTTCAGTGGGTGGTTGGACGCAGGGACAGAAAAAAGCCACAGAAAATAAGGGTTTGGAGATTTGTGGGGAAAAACAGAGGAGGGTTCCTCAAATCTGCTCCTGGAGGGATGGGAAAGGTCAGGATTGTTGTCATTGCTTGGAAAGTTATTGTACTTTGCCTGAGAAAGGAGGAAAAATATTGTTATTCTTTATCCTCAACCTCAAATACTCGCTTGGAATGGATAAATAATTTTGATTTGAACAGAAACACAAAGAAAACCCAAAAAAACTTTTCTGTAGACATGGAATTTATTGGGATTCTGGTTGGTCTCAGAGGATGCAGCAAAGAAAAAAAAATCCCTGTTCTTATGGTCAATATTCAAATTAATGACACCCCAAATTAACTCTTAATTCTGAAATCTGATCTTTGCATAATAACTCTGAATAAGAGCAGAACCCTGCAAAACAACCCTGCAAAACTTCCCAGCGTGCCGAGCTGTTTGATTTGTTGAATGCTGTGTATTTTATTGCCTTTTTGGTTTTCTTTGGTAATTGTGACAGCTGATATTTACCTCAAAACAAGGAAGTACATCCTGTTAATCAGCAGGGCTGAGACATGTGTTCAGAGGCATTAAATCCCTTTGTGGGGGGATCAATGAACCTCCAAGGGCTGTGTGTGCCCAGCTCTATTGTGGCAGAATTTTAAAAGCCAGGCCTTTGTTTCATTGAGCTGAGGCACAAAATTTAAGGAGAAACATCTCCCCAAAGGCAGCTCGCTGCTCTTAAACAGATATATCTTACAGAGCTGTGTTGGTTTGCCACAGGAGAGATTTCCTTGGGATTATTCTTGCTTTCATTTGCCTGAACCATGAACAAATAAATGATGGCTCTGTCAGCTTTTGAGGATCAGCCTCTCTGCCCAAACCAGTCCAACCTGGGCATTGTTTGGGTTGGTTTCTTGCCACGTGTTTGTTTGGTTTGTTTTTTTTTTTTTAATTATTATTTTTATTCTTCTCGAGCACTCAGTTCCCATGAAAGTGCCAGCAGCTTCCCCTCCTCGCTGGGAGTTAATATTTCATTAGCATAAATCATTCTGTGTCTTCTGGAGTCTGACCTAATTTCTCCATGGCTACAAAGCTGCATCTCATCCTTCCTTGCTGGGGAAATTCAGCACCACTTCCTTCTGCTAAATCCCTAAATTTCCTGCCCCTAAAAGATTTAACTCTTTGACATCAGAGATTTTACTTTTTTTTTAGCAAAATCCTTTCACCTGAGGCACAATGAAATGGGAACACACTCCTGAAAAGCTGAGGTTTTTAGGGCCATGCTGGCCAGAGGATGGAAATGCACATTAAAAAAGCGTGGATGGAAAAAGAGGATAGTGATTAAAAAAGAGGATGAGAACACCCGTAAAAAATACCCCCCAAAAAAAGTTTCATTCTCATAAAAAATGTTCATAACCCTCACTTCAAACCACAAATCAAGGAATCGCTGATTGCAGCAGGGATTTGCTGAGCCAGTGCATGGATTGAGTGCTGAATTCCTGCAGGAAGCAGCATCTTGTTCCCAAAAAATGACATTTCTCATCCAGCTGAGGTGAAAGATGATGCAATTTTCTGGGATGTGCCGCTGGCAGAGGGCGAGTTTGGGTAGGGAAATGAGAAAAATGCAAAAATCCAGGTGTTGCTTGGAATTTGCTCCTCTTTATCCAGGGTTAAGAGGCTAATGGAAAACACGGCTCACACAAGGGGGATCTGGGCTAAAAAAAAAAAAAAGGCAAAGAATTCAATATTTACCCAGTGAGGGAAATGCCGATTGCCAGATTAAATATGCAGGTTCTTTGTTATCATTCCTGTGATTCCAGGACAAAAAATCGGAGCTGAAGGAGGAGAAAATACCTGGGACAAAGCCAGAAGGGACCTGCCCACCTGGAGAGCAGCGACCCAGGAGCACTGGGATCGTTCCCCAGTCCCTTTCCATCCCTTCCCACCCCAACTCTGGCCTGCTCCAGGTCAAGTTTTAGGTGGGATTTCTGCCTAAGAACCACCAAAACCTGAAGTTTTTTTGTCCAGTGTTCAACAAGAGTTCCAGTGAGTGTGGATGCTCTGAATTTTGTGCTGAATGGAATTTTCTGGAGAGAGTTTTCAGATCTCTGGGTAACTCACAAGCCCTGAAAGGGGCAGAACCAGGTGAGAAGAACCCTCAAATATTTGATTTTTTTTTTTTCCTCCCTGATTTTTTTTTTTCTCTAAATCCCCTTTTTGATGTAGAAATAATAAAAAATCTACATCTGGAATCCTCTCTCCCCATCAGATCGCGGTGCTGGGAGCTGTCAGCTGAGGGGGTGCCAGCTTTTCATCAAGAGTTCCAGTGAGTGTGGATGCTCTGAATTTTGTGCTGAATGGAATTTTCTGGAGAGAGTTTTCAGATCTCTGGGTAACTCACAAGCCCTGAAAGGGGCAGAACCAGGTGAGAAGAACCCTCAAATATTTGATTTTTTTTTTTTCCTCCCTGATTTTTTTCCCTAAATCCCCTTTTTGCTGTAGAAATAATAAAAAAATCTACATCTGGAATCCTCTCTCCCCATCAGATCGCGGTGCTGGGAGCTGTCAGCTGAGGGGGTGCCAGCTTTTCATGACTCTGCACTCACGTAAATCATCCTCAGAGAGAAACTGCTGCTCTGTGGAACCCCACCTGAATTTGCATTTCCTCCCCATGGGCAGCCAGGAAATGATGAAGTCAGCAGAACTCAAGAGGGAGCTGCTCATTTGCTCTCAATCCAAACCTGAATTTAAAATTTCAGAGCAGTTTTCCTGTGGCTTTCCAGTGCAGGGATGGGAGGTTCCATTTGCAGGGATGGTCAGACATGGAAAACAAGGCCACGATGCACATCATTATCTTAAATATTTAAAAATCCCCAATCTGATCCTCGATGATTGGCCTGAGATTAGCAGGATTGAATAAACCTCAGTGTTTCTCATATTTGTAGGCTATTCTTAAACCTCAAACACACTCGAGCTCGTGTTTGCAAGTCCTTCCCTGCAGCTGGAGTCCCTGGATTTGCCTTTTTTTAATAAATTAATTACAGAAATACTCTCACCCACTCGATTGCAGGTGCTGCTTCTTGAAGATAAATGATAAATGCCAAAAATTTGTAAATAAACCAGAACAGTTGGAAGGGGGGGAAGGAGGAAAAAAAATGAAAAAATGTTGGCACCTCAGACCTGGCAAAGAAGTAGCACAGAGATATTTCAGTTTTTCACTGCTTCTCTCAGGGAGTTGTTAATTTGCTCCTGATTGAGCAAATCCTACTTTTCCTGCAGGACGAGTGGATTTTAGGGTGAGCCGGGAGCTGCTCCTGCCTGGAGCCACATCCAGAGGGTCAGGGAAAGGGAATGGTCCCCATAAAACGGGGCCCAGGCAGAAAAATGCCCATAAAACACGCGGTGACCTGCCTGCCTGAGCCTCGGCAGGCTGAGCGCACTCCCTGCAGCGCTCTCCTCTGCTAACAGGGGGAATTTTGGGCGAAAGCTCCAAAATTGGATTATTTTCTGTGTTTTCTGCATTTCCTGGGAGCTGTGTTAATGTTACTGCAGGTTTAATTCACTGTTCTCCCTCAGAAAATTCAGGGAAGAGCCAAAGTCTCCTCTTATTTGGGAGCTGATGCTGGGGAGGAATTCCAGGCAGAGCTTTGAAATTAATTTAATTAATAAATTAACTTCCTCCTGGACAATTCCTAGGCTCCAGCCATGCCTGGCTCTGCCTTTTCCCAAATCTTAGAGAATTCTTCCTTTTTCTCCCAAGGCAGGGCATCAACCAGAGACCTCTGTTGGTCACAGAGGACGGGGACCAGGACTTTGAAGTTTTTGGAGCTAATTTTAATAAGTTTATTGTTTAATGAGGAGCTCTGTGCCAGGTTTGAGAGGTGGCATGTGGCTGGAATCTCTGAGCTCAAAGCTCAGCTCACAGCCAGGGCCAGCGCAGCCTCCACCCAGCTCACACTGAGCCATGCCCAGCCTTGGTGGAAATGCAAAAATAAAAATGAAAATTAAAGAAAAATGAAAGTTTGGTGCCTTTCCAACAGGACTTGGTGCCTTTCAGTCTCTCTGTTCTAGAATCACACACAGCAGCACTGGCTATTCAAGCTCCTGAAGGGCTGCAGGTGGAATTTCTTGGGTTAAAATGCACCAAAAAATGGACTCTGATTGAGCTCTGTGTGGAAAGGAATCATCTCTGTCACAGGAGCAAACTGATTTTAAAACTTAAGGTGTTTGATTGTTATGTAAGTAAATAATTTCAGGAAATAATTTTCATTTTCAAATATCTCATAAGGGACTGGTTTTCACAAAAAGCAGAATTTTTGCTTCCTAAGTCCTGGGATTTTCGGAGAGATGCTAAAATCTATGAGAGAATTTTGAAAATATTCACATATTTAGCAATATTATAAAAACCATTTCCACCAAGAGTGGGAAACTACAGGAACCTTTCACCCCTGAGCCCTGACCTGGATGCTCTGTGAATTTGGGTTTTGTTGGCTTTATTTGGTTTTTTTGAGTTGTTTTTTGGGGGTTTTTTTTCAGACAGAAAAATCAAAAAGCTCATTCACTTTCTGAGCATTCAGTGGTTTAATGGCAGGATGGGATTTATTGCCGTGCTTTGGCTCTTTCTGCCTCACTGAAAAACCTGAAATGTTCCATTTGCTGTGGCTGCTGAGAAAATCCATCGAGCGTTGACAAAGCTTGGAAGGGAAACTGAAAACCAACATTTTTCCTTACATGAAAACATTCAGCACCTCGGCTCATTTGCGTGTTGGCTCCTAATGGTTCATTTAGAAGCTGCAAGGAGAGGAAACAGCAGAATAAATGAGTCACAATATTTTTACAATATCGAGAGCCTCAGCTGGGAAAGTCCACGTTTACCTCGCCTGCAGCAAGTGATGGTCGAAACAGCACAATCTGATTTGTTTTGGTTTGTTTTGTGGTGTTTTTTGTTGCCTTTTTTTTCTTTTCTCTGATGTTATCAGAACAGAAAACTCCATGCAAATTTTGGAGAGCCCTCAGCAGAATGCAGATCTCCGTGCCCTGACCTCGAGCCTTCCAAAGGCTGCAGATAAATGAATTATTGCTGAAAGTTTTTTTGGGATTTAGGGGATTTTCCCCTTTTCCATGGGAGGAAAGGCTGCTCTGCTCCATCCTCTCTGCAGCTGAGCACGAGGTGCTGTTTTCCCCAGGAGTGCATGGAAAATTGGTGTTCCACACCAAGTGTGCCCCATACTTGGCAAATTCTCCCCAAAAAAATGAATTTTTTCCTGAATTTATTCACTTGTGATGCACTCGAACTCACTGCCTGCAATTGGGAAGGAATAAATTATTTTAATATTATTTAAGGTGTGATCCAAACCATGGGGAGCTCTGAAACCCCATAAGAAAATTCTGCCCTTCTAGAAAGAGAAAACCACCTTAAAATCCTTTTTTTTTGGAAGTCACCTGGCTTTGTCTAATAGGAAAAGAAAAATACTCCCAAAACCAACCACAAATATGTCAATATTTGGGTTTAGGTCTCCCAAAATGTGACATTTGCAGTTACAGTGCTGGTGGAAAAGTGGCCAGGTCACAGCACCACCCAAAGGGAATCTGAGTTCCAGGGGATAAATGGGATTTTCAGTGGGTCTTGATATTTTCAGTGACATCAGGGCATGCAATTACAAGGAAAACCCCTCGTTTTTAATCTCTGCAGAATTTATTTCCACTTTTGCCCATGTGCATTGTAATTTCCCCTCATTTTCTGGTATCCCTGTAAATCTGACACGCTCTGGAGCATGGAAAGACAGAAGGGATTCCTGCAATTTGTGGATTTTTTTTTGCTAGAAATGATATTTTCTAGTGAGGAAAAAGAAATAATTTAAACCAGATTTGTTCCAGTCTTATTGTTTTGGTTTTTTTTTACCAATTCAGCATTTTGTGTGAAGGGAAATCCCCAAATTCTCCTCGCAGAACTTGTGTATTCCAACAAAAATCCCACCTGAGAGTGAAAAATGAGCATTTAACTGCAACAACCACAACACTTGAGGTTCCTACACCTCACACTGAGTGCAATAATTGAATTTATTCTGATTTTTTTTGCGATTTGGGTCACCTGGGGTTGCAGGAGTGGCTCTGCAGAGCAGGAGCTGAATGAATTCTGGCAGCCGCAGCTCACGTTGCAGGTGAGGATTCCTGAGGCCAGACTCCCCGGCAGGGTAAACTTCCCTCATTAGTCTTTCCCTGGCTCAAAGCACCTTCAGAGGTGAAATTGTGTGGAAAATAAATAACTGCAGAGTGTGCAGAGCTGTTGACAGGTGAACAAAGGGGAGAATTAAATGGAAAATTAAATGCCTTCATTGGTTCTTGCAGCAGAATCATCGAGTTCAGTTCTAGCTGGTTTCTCTACCTCGATTAAACACAATTAAAAATCACCCAGTGGGAGCTCCAGACACTGAGAGTGGGGACTTTGCACAGCTGAGCCCTCCAGAGGGAAAAACCTTATTTTTTCCCCCTTTATTTTTTCCCCTTTATTTTTTCCCCTTTATTTTTATCCCCTATTTTTAGCCCTTATTTTTCCCTCATTATTTTTATCCCTTATTTTTTTTTACCCCTTATTTTTTATCCCTTTTTTCCCCTTTATTTTTATCCTTTATTTTTTTACCCCTTATTTTTTATCCCTTTTTTCCCCTTTATTTTTATCCTTTATTTTTTTACCCCTTATTTTTTATCCCTTTTTCCCCCTTTATTTTTATCCCTTATTTTTTATTCCCCCTTTATTTTTATCCCTTATTTTTTATCCCTTATTTTTTCCCCCTTAATTTTAATCATTTTTCTGCATGTGGAGCAGAAGAAAACACCTTTATCTCTCTCTCTGCATTGCCAGAGAGGAGGCAGATTATCCAAAAATCTGAAGAAAGAATGGTTAGGGAGCAATCCGAATTTTAAATGGGAATGTCTGGTTTGAACATTTTTCTCAAATACATTCTTTGCTGCTGAGGTTACTGTCATGATGGTGAAACTTTTAAACATCTGCTGTGTTTTGTATCTCCCTTTTTTTTTTTTTTTTTTAAAGAAAAAATTAATTTGGGTTAAATAAAAAGTTTGCAGGCAGAGCTGGCTAAGAGAAAATTCGTGTCTGCAAACGGAATTTCTGTTTTGTGGGGGTATTTTATATAATGTGTGATAAATTTGTGAATCCTGACCAAAACCAGAATTCTGTGTTTGCCCCAGGATGCTGCTCTTACCTCACACCTTTGCTGCACTTTCCTTTTTTAAAACCATGATTTACTGGGTGGAAAGAGAGGGAACTAGGTTGTTTCTGATTTATTTTTTTGAGCTTTCCCCCTGATTTTACGACTTCATCGGCGGCAGCAGGGAAGGGACCAGCAGGTGGCAGCTTCCCCCAAGGAATGCAATTCTGTTAAATCAATTTATAATAAATGCTGACTGCAAATCTTCTGGGTTTGGCCAAATTCTGGCTTTTTCTTGAGCTTTTTCATTTGCAGATGGCATCTCAGCCAGCCCTGGGAGGGAGCTGCGATTTCTGCTCGGGGCAGGGGCTGTGTCCAGCACAAAAATCCCCTTTTGCCCCTGCCCTGCTCGCTCTGACCCTGCAGGGCAGAGGCTGAAGGGGCTGCGGCTGCTCCTGGGGGCCGGGAATTTGGAGTTTGGATCGAACACCGCCACAGCAGTGACTGCGGAGAGGGAAGGGAACAAAGCACGGGGGGAGAGTAAAACACGGAGTAAAACACAGAGTAAAACACAGAGTAAAACACAATGGAGTAAATCACAGAGTAAAACACAGAGTAAAACACAGTGGAGTAAAACACAGAGTAAAACACAGAGTAAAACACAATGGAGTAAAACACAGAGTAAAACACAATGGAGTAAAACACAGAGTAAAACACAAAGTAAAACACAAGGAGTAAAACACAATGGAGTAAAACACAGAGTAAAACACAGAGTAAAACACAAAGTAAAACACAAGGAGTAAAACACAATGGAGTAAAACACAGAGTAAAACACAAGTTTGGATCGAACACCGCCACAGCAGTGACTGCGGAGAGGGAAGGGAACCACAATAGAGTGAGTAAAACACAATGGAGTAAAACACAGAGTAAAACACAAGGAGTAAAACACAATGGAGTAAAACACAATGGAGTGAGTAAAGCACAATGGAGTGAGAAGGAATGAGTAAGAGTAAAACACAAGGAGTAAAACACAACAGAGCAAGTAAAGCACAGTAGAGTGAGTAAAACACAAGGAATGAGTAAAACACAACAGAGTGAGTAAAGCACAAGGAGTGACTAAAGCACAATGGAGTGAGTAAAACACAGAGTGAGTAAAACACAAGGAGTAAAATGGAGTGAGTAAAGCACAGTGGAGTGAGTAAAACACAACGGAGCGAGTAAAGCACAGTAGAGTGAGTAAAACACAAGGAATGAGTAAAACACAACAGAGTGAGTAAAGCACAAGGAGTGACTAAAGCACAATGGAGTGAGTAAAACACAGTGGAGTGAGTAAAACACAATGGAGTGAGTAAAACAATGGATTGAGTAAAGCACAGAGTGAGTAAAGCACAAGGAGTGAGTAAAGCACAATGGAGGGAGTAGAACATAAGGAGTGAGTAAAGCACAAGGAGTGAGTAAAACACAAAACTTTTCCTATTTCCCCTCTCCCCCAACTTTGAATGGGAGTCCAACTGGACTGAGCAGGGATTTTGAAGGCAGAGATGAGCTGAGCTCGGGGTCAGTCCCGCAGGCAGAGCTGTCCAAGCCCTCACACTCCTGGTGTCCTGGGAAAAGTAAACCTCCCGAGCTGCACCCTCAGGGGGCTTTCCCAGAGCTCTGGAGGAGACCACAGGAAAGTAAATGAAGCCCGAGGAGCTGCTGTGTACACTCGGAGCTCGCTATTGTTCCCTGCAGCTCTCTGCCCTCTCCTCTGCAGGGATTCGGGGCAAGGCGGGCAGGAGATGCTGCCAGAGCTGCTGGCTCCTGCTCCCCCTCAAAACTCTGGAGGAAAATGTGCTCAGAGGGTGTTTTCAACATGATTGTTTTCCAGAAGGTGCCAGACAAAGGGGGCTCGGCTTTGCTTGTGACTCACTTTGGGTTTGAACTTTTGCCTTGGTGGCAGAGTCAGGGTAAGTGTGCTAAATGAAGCAGCTTGATTTTCTGACCTGAGAGTAAAATATCAATCACCTTTGGCTTGAAGAGGAGCTGGGTGTTGGTTTTTGGCAAGATTGAGTCAATATCTGAGGGTGAAAGGAGGTGTTGGAGCCCCTGGGCTGAGCTGGGCACAGGGCTCGGCTGAATGTGGCTTCTCTAGAAGGGTTTGAGGTGAGTTTGTTCCTCTGTGTGAGCTCTAAAACGCCCTCCTGGGACCTGCCTTAGTGTGCATCCAGTCAAAAGTGCCGTTCTCAGAAGCTAAACTCATGTCAGCAGTAACAGGAATCCGGAATCAAAGGCTCTTCTGCGAATGGTGAATGTAGGGCGTGAGAAGCAGCCCTGAGCTCGTGTTACACACCTTCCCTGCCCTTCACTTCTGCTCTGGGAGGAGAAAGAGGCCATTAAAAACCCCTTAAAACCCTGCTGGGCTTTGGCACACTCGGCAAAGAGGGAGAAAAAATCTTTCGGGCAAAAAAATCTTCCGTGCATTCAGTGCAGGATGGCAAAATCTGCGAGCCCGGAGGGAAGGTGGAACTTTGTGCTGGGTTTATTTCCCACCTGGGGTAGCCCCAGGCTCACCCAGAGCCGTTTCAGTGGTGGCTTTAATCCTGTTTTCCCTCTGTGGACGGTTTGTGATTGATTTCTGTCGTTTCTGTTTGTTTTGGGGGCGGCTCTGCGCCCGTGATTTCCCAGCAGGTCATTTGGGATGGGTGCCCTGCGCCCCGTGTGCTGCTGGGCACGGGCTCTGGAAGCCACAAAAGCACCAGGGGATGCTGCTGTGGGTGGGGAAGTCACAGAGATGCTGCCCCTTCTCCTGTCAGCCCAGGTGCTTTAGGAGCCCCTGAGGGAATCACAGAATTTGTTGAGACAGAGCCACGAGGCCAAGCTGGGCTTGGGCTGTGAGAGCAGCAGGGAGGGCAGGGGAGAGCTGAGAGGAGGGGCTGATCACAGTGAAGAGGATCAGAAATACTCTATTTTCTTAAATATTTCTCTACTCTTAAATATTTCTATATTATTCAATATTTCTATGTTCTCAAACATTTCAATATTCTTAAATATTTCTATATTTTTAAATATTTCTATACTCTTAAATGTTTCTATATTATTAAATATTTCTATGTTCTCAAAAATTTCAATATTCTTAAATATTTCTATATTTTTAAATATTTCTATACTCTTAAATGTTTCTACATTCTTAAATATTTCTGTACTGTCATATTTCTATACTCTTCAATATTTCTATACTCTTAAATATTTCTGTACTCTTAAACATTTCTATATTCTTAAATATTTCTATGTTCTTAAATCTTTAAGAAGTCCTGGAGTGGTTCTGTGTCCATCTGGGTGTTTTTTGGAGGGGGTGAAGCAGTCACACGTTGGAGCTCAGGGATGGAGCAGATCATTTCCTAAGGATAACGAATCCTGGGAAAAGCTCTTCTAGTACTTGGTGTGTGTTAAAAACCCCACAGGTATTTGCTGATGGGAAATTCTCTCCTCTCTGGGTGCAGACAAATATGGTTGAGTTGCTTTTTTTAAATTTTCTCTTTACTCCAGAACTTTTTACTCCAGAGCTCAGAATTTTCTTGAGGATGTTTAGAACTATCTTCACTCAGGCAGAGTTCTGAAGGGTTTCCCTCTTAAAAATTCATATTATTTCCTTGGTGCTTGATGAGAGGGATAATTAATTGTGTGAAAAGATCCATGTAATTACCCTGGAGGGGACGTGGAATGTGCCAGGATCAGGTCCTGGCTGCCTGAGAGGGCTCTGGTGCTTTATTCTGCCCAAGGACTTCGTCTGCAGTGCTGAGCACACCCCAGGGCTGCATCATTTGTTCCTTATCAAAGCTGAGGAATGAATCAGAACTCGTTTCAGAGGGCGCAGTGGGAGGTGTGAGGCTGATATCGATATTAAAAAACGAAAGAAGAAGAAGAAAAAAACCCAACAAAACGGAGTTTGTTGCTCCACGCTCGTTTCGGTGTTAATTATGGGACTGAAAAAGAGGGTGATGCACTTCTTGGGAAGCACAGGATCAGCAGGACCTTGCTCACAGGGCTGGCCCCAAAATTTGGCCTCTGCTCCTGCCCCTGGTACAGATTTCTTAGGTGACTTTGAGCAAAGCACTTTTGCTCTCTGATCACCTCATCAGCTCCAGAGTGAGGAGCTGGGTTTAGTCCTGCCAGGAGAGCTGAGGGTGGGATTTGGGTGAGCTCCGCTTGGGAGCTCACCAGGGCACAGTGATGTTCCTAAATCGGGGCATGGCATTGGCATCAGCCGCCTGGAGCACTCCCAGCCTCTCTGAGCTCAGGTTCTGGGTGGTTCCCTGCAGTATTTTCCCTTTCAATATCAAGCTACAAAGTAAAGACACAGATTGTAGAATCTGTGATCTGAAATAACAAATCTTTCCCAGTCTTATGTGAGGTTTTGATGCCTTCAATGAGAGTCGGATTTCCATTTCCTCTATTCTCTGTCCTGATTAGGAAAGGAGTATGAGAACTTTTCTAGGCATGGTTGTCCTCTAAACCCATCCAAAGATCCACTTATTAATTTAGGTTTTGTGTTCTCAAAGGTAAATGTTTGTGCTTGCAGACCACAAAGCTTTCTGAAATATCAAACTACTCCTTATATATTCCTACCTCTCACAAGCATTGAAATGCTAATATTGACTTGTTTAAAAACAAAGGAGAATAAAGCCCACACCCCACAACAACAACAAAACCCAACACTTCTGTCAACGGCATTAATCCACTTTGGGGAGAAAATCACTGGTTCCCTGGAGCTGGGCTGGTGAGGCAACATCACAGAGATGAGGGAGTGAATTAAAGCTCAGGTTTGCATTGATAGAAAATCATTGGGATATTTCTGTTTGTCACTCAAAATTCTTGCAGGGCCAGACCAGACTGAGCAGGGCCAGCTCTTGGTTTTAGTTCCCCTTAGGAGCAGCATCGGCTCAGAGCATAAACACATGTTTTGCAGAGAGCTTAGCTGTAAAAATCACCAAAAATCTGTTTTCTCTCCTTCGCTTCACCCTTCATCTGCACTGCTGTGCTGAGGAGAGGCAGTGGCAGGAGGGATGGGGGGTGGAGAAAGGGTTTGACATGAAAAAAAGGGAAGGATGGATGGTCTGCAACAGTTTGGACACTCCAGACTTATTTATAGACCTAAAGTTGGTAGTTTATAAACATCCATTTTCACATTTATAAGCCCGAATCATGAATTGAAGAGTTTTCAGAGGAAGAGGCAAATATGATGTTTTTGATCTTTCCCTCTACTGTTGTCTCTTCCTTTTCACCTCATAAATAAATGATGCTTAACTAAATTGCATTTATTAAATGCATTATAGAAGGAAAAATTAATATTTTTACTTTGCTTGGTGTGGGGTGATGGGGTGCTTTATATCTTAATGTACAATTGAAATTACTTTTTAGAGAGCGATTCTTTGTTAAGCACTTCAAAAGTTAATCTAGAAACCATGTGTAAAATATGGAAATGGATGATTATCAGCCGCCAAAACAGTTTTATCTGAGGAAAACATGCCCCTTTTCTGCAACTTCCTCATTTTAGGTGTTTATTACAATAAGACTTTATCTGCCTGGCTCTGTATTTTTAAAGTATCAATGTAAAGACCTCAAAACCGGTTTAATCCTGAGTTATTTAATGTTACCCACAGCTTTTCTGAGCTCAATTAAAGCACAGTTAAGGGCAGGATGATAAGCACATATAGATTCTTTTACTATGAGTCTGTATATTTACTTTGGGCTGTGAAGCAACCTGCCTTCAGCTGCACTCCAGAGCTGCTGCTGCTCTGCAGAGCCCAGGCGTGCACAGAGGGAATTCTCAGGGTGAAAAACCAGCCCAGAGTCCTGCCCGAGCCCTTGAATTCAGGCTCTGGCCAGCTAGGAGGAAAACAAAGTGATCTGGTAAATAGCAAAAGCAATAAAGGTGAATAAATTGAGAAGGAGCAATTCTGTTTGGGCAGATCCTGCTAATTGGTGATTTCGGTGCGCTGCCTAGCAGTGAATATTCCAGGAACAGAAAGCTCAGGACTGACAAACATTGTCAAGGAGATTCTTCTCCCCACACAGCCCCTCCAACAATCCAGAGAGTGAAGCACAAAGGATTTCACTGAAAATTTGTGCTACTGGGGAACACGAAGCAAAAGGAAACGGGGACAAAGATATTGTTGCAGCTGTGGTCAGCTTTCCATCCTGGGCTTTGCTCCGTCCCAGTAGCTCTGTGCTGTCAGAATCCAGGGGTTTCCACAAGAAAACTTCAGCAGAGAACACTTCAAACCCCCCTAAATTTTGTTCCAGCCAAACTGCAGCAGTTCCCCCAGTGCTCCCTGGCATTGCCCTGTCCTTCAGGGCCCTGGCTTTCAGCTTGAATTTGTCAGGAAGAGATTGTGCTCTGCATTATCTTAATTCTACACACGCAGGAGCTTTCTGAAACGGAGTTTCATTAGACTGGGGAGAAACACAACAGGGATATCTCACAGATAGGGGAGCCCACGGCTCCTTTGTGCCCTGGAGTGGCTGGAATTCCAGAGAAACCAATCTCAGCGCTTTTCCCGGCTTCGCTGGGAGCGAAGCCCAGCCTAGCTGTCTGGTTTTGCAGTCTCAGCTGTTACTAAGCACTTCAGCAGCAGGGAGGATGTCCCGGCGTGGGGCTGGTGCTCAGCAGTCATTCAGATATGCAAAATGTGGCTGAACAATGCCCTGGTGCCTGAGAGCAGGGGAGCTCGGGGCTGCTTTGGAGGGCAGACATGCACATCCCTTAATTCTTTCCACTCCACTTGCTCTGGGGTTTGCTTCTCTTTTGGGTTTTGGACAAGTCTTTGAAGTAGAGCGAGCACAACTAAGTGTTCATCTGATTAATCTGTGTTTCCCCACTAAATGCAGTTCGGTGTGTGGTGGGATGGCTCACAGAATGGATCTGTTCCCAAGAGCTGCCTGAATCACCTGAAAGCATAAAATTCCTTTAGATAGAATTCTGGCCAAAAATCCCACCAGATCCTGCCTTGCTCATTTTATGGGAAGAGAAATTGGGAGAGAAAATTTGTGGGGCAATTCAATGATTAAAAACTGAACAGCAACATGGCAATGACAAGATCCTGACCTCACTTCCACAAGTATTTCTCTAGGAATGAAGTTCCTAAGACAGTGTTAATTGAAAATTGATCCCAGGGGTCTGATTTTTAGAGGGAAGAAGGTTTTGTTCATGGCGTGGATGGGAATGGTGCTGTCATTAATGCCAAGAAGTTCTCCATGCTCCCGTGGCCTTCCTCCAGCTCTTTTGGAAGGGCTGCTTCTCCCTGGGTAGGAAGTGTTGTATTTTGATAAAAACAAAACAGAAAAAAAAAAGGAGTTTCTTTTTTAAATGAAGGACGCCCCGGCTTAATGGGGCTTGAAGTGTTTACAGGTGTTTCCTCACAAGTTCAAATTTAGTGGCCCCGGGGAGTTGAGATTCTCATAAGGCAGCAGCAAACACTCCAATTCTGGGTTTTAGAAGGGTGGAACATTTAAAGGGCCAGGCTGGCGTGGCCTGGGGGCTGCTTTGGCTGTGTGAAGACAAGAATTGTGCCATCCAGAGCAGCAGAACGTGAGAAAAAAAAAATCATCCTTAGTGCCACCAAATCTTCCTGCAAGACCCTTTGCTGCTGCCCAACCTTTTTGCTTTGATTTTTCAAATTTGTGGTGAAAATCCCAGGAGAGGCAGGTTCCACCTTTGGCTGTTCAATCCCATCTTGGTGACACCTTTTTTGTGCAGAACATCTCCTCAGAGGAGCTGCTGAGCGTGGGGAAGGAGAAGGAGAAGAAGAAGAAGAAGAAGCAGCAGAGAGCAAAGGGAAAATGTAGAAGTGGCTGTGGTTGGAGGGGTGATGATGTCACCGGGCTCAGCGGGAACACGGCGCTTTTAAAAAGCTGAAAGAAACATCCTGACCCTCACTTGTCACATCCCCACCCAGGAGCCACACACACACACACGGAGCAGAGTTATCCTCGGCCAGGAAGGGGGGAAAAGCTCCATCCCACCACAGAATGCACTGGCAAAAATGTAAGTGAGCTCTGATTTGCTTCTCCTACCTCTGGTGGCAGCTGAGGGTGGTGAGGGATAAATCAGCAGAGAGTGGCAGGGGAGGGGATGCTCAGGAATGGCTGGAGGGAGGCAGTGCTGAGGTGTGATGCTCATTTTCCAGCAGGGATATGAGCTCAGGGCTGCTTTGTTGGCTTCTTTCATCACTATGAATCAAGTGGAAGACTATGATTCATAAAAACAATAACAGGATGCAGGTATTATATCAAAGGTTACGGTGGTTACGTAGCAGAAAATTTTCCTTTTGAAAAGTGAAACCTGTGAGAAATCTTATTTCTGTGCCTTTTTTTTTTTTTTTTGATATGTACTCCTTTCAGCTAATTAAAAAAGATAAGGAACAAAGCAGTTGAGGGCAATACAGTTATGACTTTACAGGAAATCAGTTTTCTTGTTTTCAAGATAATTTCACTCCTCTGGGCCCACCTTTGCTGGAGTAGTTTACTGATCCTGCTCCAGGTAGGTGTTTGCTTCTTGCAAGGTTTTCATTCTCACTCTTATCACCACCACATCTCACTTGTCATCAGTAGGGGATGCTCATTTTGGCACCTCTGCTGCCACCCTTTGCCTCTCACCCTGCTGTTCCATTCACATAGAATGGTACAACACACCTGAGTGGAAAAATTAATTTCTTAAACCCTTGCCAGTGACTTATCTGACACTACTCATCTTTTATCTCAGCTTGTAGGTTGTTCTGCTGCGTGTAGTAAACCAACCATGTGCTTCTGTGAGCTTTGAAACCCGTTTCCTCTGGTTTTTTTTCCTGCCTTCTTTCTTTTCAGCTGAACATTTTGGAAGCTCAAATGTGTATTTGGGAAGTTTTATTTGTATTTCCCCCTTTACCTTGAGCAGTTTTCAGGAGAAGACATGGGAAAAACTGCAAGATGATTACATCCAAATCCTGGTTCTAATCTTCCATCTCAGAAGTCTCTGAATGGGTTTTTTGGGTTGGTTTTTTATTCCTGAAGTGACAAAGCAATGCTAACAGCAATGCTTTGGGTAGGAGGAAATTGGGAACTGAATTGCTGTATTTATTTTGCTTTTTGCCTTTGACACTTGAAGGAATTACAAGTCAAATTATGCCAGTCATTCCCTGATGATAATTTATAGACACCTCCTGGCCAGTGTCCCCTGAGCTTGTTCTTCCTTGGATCTCCCTCCTTTTGTATTTTGTCAGAATTCCCTTTTCCAGCACGGAACTGCTGGAAATCTGATTAATGTGCTGCTTTTCCAAGGCACTGCGCTGGCTTTGGAGGAGGCAGGAGGGCAGAGCCCTGGGGAGCCCTGGGCTCGGGGCAGGTACCAGGTGCCAGAGCCCGCAGGTTTCAGTGGAAGCTGCAGTTCCCAGCAGCTCTGCCTGTCCCCTTTGGTGCCACCTCTGTTTCCTGTCGGTGTCACCAGCTGGGAGCTCACGTTTCTGCACCACCTGCTCCAGGCCAGCTGTGACCCCACGATGTCCCCACCGTGGCCTTGCTCTGGAGCAGGAATCCATGCAGAGGCAGCTCAGGTGAGCTGGGAACTTTCCAAACCGAAACCCTGAGATTTGACTCATCTGGTGCTGGCAACACCAAGATGTTGGGTTCAGCCCCTGCATGGGCCACTCACTTCAGAGTGGGTGATCCTGGAGGGCCCTTCCCAGCTCAGAACACTCTGTGAGTCTCTGAAAACCCAGAAGTGACACAAGAACTCCCTGAAGCAGCGGGTGACCTCACCTGAGGGCATTCTCAGGGCGGTTTATGCTCCTTCAGGGTCATTTCTGCAGCACCACGAGGCAAGCTGGGCTATTTTGCTGAGCAGGGAGCCTGGCCAGGCTGGTCCTGCAGGCTGGGAATGTTCCCCAGGTCACGGCACAGTGACTCCCCTGCAGGACTGGGGCCCTGGGCTTCCGCTCGCAGCCCCGAGGGCGGCTCAGCCCGAAAGCCTCCCCTCCCACGGCCCAGGAGAAGTGACTGGTCGGGGCTCCCCAGGATTCTGCTGAACAGGAGCGGCCCCAGCAGCCCCTCAGGGATGGGGAATTCATGGGCAGCACCAGCTTTTTCCCCTTGGTTTGCTTTTGTTGCCACCTCCATAGTGAATTCTTTAAACCGACCCGAATGTTCCGTCCGTACAAATGGTTTGTGTTCTGCAAAGCCTGGCAGCAGCTTGGGCTTGATGATCTCAAAGGTCTTTTCCAGCCTAATTAATTCTAATTCTGCGGGAATCTCCTCTTTTGGTGCTGGTTTTGCCTGTGTCCAAGATTTTTTCCTGTTGCAGTCACTGGCAGAGATTGAGCTGCTCAGATTCCTTTTACCACCGAGAGATGTGAGTTCACACCTCTGCAAAATCCCTTCCCAAACGCCTTTAAAGTGAATAAAAAACCTTTCCTGCCCACAACAGATGTGGGGCTGCACAGAGCCATCCTGAAAGTATCAGCTAATGAGACTGAGAGGTGAAACTGCAGCATTCTGCACCTTGTGAGTGCTAATTTTGGTAAAACCCCACCAGGAAAGAGGGATAGCACGAAAGTTGAGCCCATCCATGCTTTGCAAAGCAGGTGTCAAACTCTACGAATGACCACAGCAGCAATTAAATGGAAAGCTTGCATTACTAAAATGGAAAGAGTATTATGGGCTGGGAGGAATTAGGACCTGAGGGTGAGACTTAAGGTTAAAGACACTTTCTGTCTATCTCAGCTTCCCCTTTGCACCAGGGCTCCTCTTCTTCTGAAACAGAGAATTTTTAGTGGCCCTCACCACTACATGGCCAGGAAACCCAACTCTCGTTTGGCACTTGAAAGTTTTTAGTTTTTTAATTAGAATAATTAGAGCAGCAGGGATTAGCCAGCATTTTGTGTCTCCCCTTGAATTTGGTTTCTATCCAAGTGGGAAAATCTAAAATCCACTCTGTTCATCACCTTCCTTGTGTGGGAACAAAATGTAGGCTCTGCACAGTGCTCTCCACTCATTTAGATCCTTGTTTTGTTTTAAGGGACAGTTATCAAAAGCATTCCTCAGGAACAGCATGGGGCACATAGATTTGCCTGAATCCAAGGCTACTTTGATTCCTGGAAAATCTTCCAACACCTGAAAATGAAGATATTGGGTATAAATCTAAAATATCCTTCTGTCAAATGAATATTTCACTGACTTTGGTGGTTATAATGCAGTGCAGGAGATCTGGCCAAACAGGATTCTGGGAGGTGAAATATTGAGGCTGCTGAATTATGCCCAGGAGCCTCCTGAGTTCATTTCCTTGTGCTGAGCAATCAGCCATCACTCAGCCCTTTTTGCCCCTGCTCCGAGCTGGGCTCATTTTAAAGCAGATTCTCTGCCCTGATGTTTGGTGGGTGCTTTGCATTGGCAAAATCTTTATTGAATTCCCCACCCAGAGTGCGTTGAACGGATAAACGATCAGTTGTGATGAGAAACTCCCCAAAATGTTCATTTCTGCCCCTCCAGCAGCTCTGGCAGAGCTCAGATTTGTGGAGTTCATGTTTTCATGCAGCACCAGAACTCCTTAGTATTTGTACTCAAATAAATTAATTCCAATTAAATTGAAAAAGCAAATTGTATTAATCCTCTCCAGCCCAATTTTCCTTGTGTTCTCTGTAACTTCTAGGGAAATTTGGGTTGTGTCAAATGCACAAGAAGCTGCATGTCCAGCCCTTCAAATGGGTGTGCAAACCTGGGCTTTGGGATGATCCTTTGGGACTGAAAAGATAATGAAGCAAGGAATAGCAAAATGAAACTCAGACAAACATTTTCTGAGTTGTGTCATGATTTATTTGGCGCTGATGGGGTTATTCACTCTCAGGACCAGCCAGAGAATTATCAGTCAGGTGGGTATGAATTAATTTAGTCAGGTGCCAGGGACCTGGTGCTCAGCAGCCACCCCAGCCTGTGGCCACCAACACAACTGGTTCAGATAGATTTTCACAGAAATAACTGGATTTTTGTTTTCATGGGCTGGAATTGCAGATGGGTCATGTCAGTATTTCACCTTTAACTGCTGGTTGGATCAATTAAAATATTAATTAAAAGCAGGACATACCCTGAAGGCTGCCGAGGGATGGGGATGGAAATGAAGATTTCTGAGTGACTCCCTGTCATGTCACTATTTGGGATTTTGGGTTATTAAATGCACTTTCTTTACTCCCCTGCCCTGGACTGGCCACAAAACAGAGATAAAGTTCACCCTGGTTTTTTTGAGGGAAACTCTGTAATTAGCCAGGAAATAAGGACAGGATCATGACCAGTGTTGAGTCCCTTGCCATGGGCCTGGATGTAAAAAGGTTTTGATTTGACTCTAAGCATACAAGCCTATGAAATGAAGCCTCTTTCTTCTTTTTATTAGCCAAAGTTCACTGCGTCTGATAAAAATGTGATTTCGTCTCCAATATCCAAATCATTAACTCAGGGCTTTGCTAATTGAAATCGAAATTTTTCTTGTTATTTGCAGTCAGCGATTGCTTTTCGGTGTTACTGCAAACAAGAGAAACTATTGTGCTTCTTTTCAATTATTTATTACACTGGAGGGTGAAAGGAGGAAAAAAAGGGAAAACTATTTGCAGTGTTAACACTGATCAATTGATAATTTTATGAGAGGGAGCAGTGGTGTGGTGTTCACATCCCCTATTGCCATGGATTCCATTTTATTTTAATTTTAGTCACGAGAGCCCAAGTTCCATTCGATAAAATGGAACCAAAGGAGATAAAGGAAATTTAGCTTTCTTGGGATTCTCCTGAGAAAGGCTGTGAGAGAAGCAGAGAAAAGAATGATCAAAGCAATCCTTATCTCATTGGCTGCTGCTGTGTCTGTGCCCATGTGGAGTGCTCTGGAGATTGTTCACCCGAGGTGATTTCTTGGCTGGGTTTGGTGATGGTTTTGGATTCATTGATCAGTTGGGTCCACGTGTGTGTGTGTCAGGACTCTTGGGCAGGAGTCGTGGGTTTGCTAGTCAGTGAGTGATAGTTCTTGTTAGTGTAATATAGTATAATGTAGCGTAATAAAGTCATTAATTAGCCTTCTGACATCATGGAGTTGTGCACATCGTTCTTCCTGCCCGTTGGGCAGCACAGCACCGATACAGAGGGACACTGCTGGGGACCAGCAGGGTGTTCCAAAGTGAAATCTGCCTGCTGGGAAGCTGCTGGGCCTGGGCTGGGAGGCTGAGAGCGAGCTGCAGCTCCTGTGTGTGTGTGTGATGTGAGAGGGGCAGCGCTGAGGGGAAGCTCAGTGATCTGGAACTCGCCGCGCTTCGCTGCCCGCACCCTTCCAGCAGCTGTGCTGCCCTCGCTTCCCTCCCGTTTCTGCAATGCTTCAACCAAAATGTAGGGGAGGACAGAGCTTGAATTTTTGGTGATGTCTTGGCGTGCTTTCCCTGCCTGGCCATTGACTCAGATCTGTGATAATCACATATCCCCTGAACAGAGACATTCTCCCAGGATTTTCCTGGGAAGCTGAAGTGAGACAGAATTCAAACAATTATTGTCTCTCTTTCTGTAACTGCTCTTTATAGATGTGGTTCTCCAGAGTGTGCCATTCATAGTTCACCAATAGGTGAGAGAAGATTCCTAAAGGCCAATCAGGTCTTAGGTCCACCATCGTTTCTGTAAGAACTGTAGATTTCTAAATAAAGTGCTTTTCATGCCTTCTGATGATGGAGCCTCTCTATCACCTTTGTCTGTCCCCAGTACCCCTTCAGTGATACAGATCAATATTTTTGAGGTATTTATGCAGATTTTATCTACATAAACTGAGGGTGGCAGATCCCTGGAACTTTTTTGGGCAGTTTGGTGCTTCCAGGCTGAGCTGCAGCATGGCCTGGAATCCAACATTTTCCTGCTGCTGTCCCTTGATGTTTCGAGCCTTTTGGTGCCTTTCCAGCAGCTCCGGTGTTCAGCAACAGCTTTTAAAGGTTGCTCACAATTCTTCAAGGCCTTTGTGGACTTTTAGCAAATACATCCAGGTGATAACATTGATGGAGGGAGCCTGGGGCTGAGCACACGCCAGGGCTGGGGAGGCAGCCTGGCCAGAGCTCTGGAATGGGCCCAAGTGAGATGTGGAAACCATTGCAAAGTGGTTGGATTTGGATTCCTTCTCTTCCTCCTCGACTGGAGATGTCTCAAACTGCCCCAGCTTCATAGAACAAGGGCAAATCAAAATGTGCCTGGGGTGTCCTGTGCTCCTGGAATTGCAGGAGACAGAACACGGCTGCTATTCCTTTATCTCCTTCAGTTCCATTTTATTGAAAGGAACTTGGGCTCTCATGACTAAAATTAAAATAAAATGGAATCCTGGTCCAAGACAGCTTCGTAGTTTGTTAAAACCTTTATATAAGGATGACTAAATCCAGGTTCTTCCTTTACAAAGATATTTAAATTGTCATTATTCCTCCAAATGCTGATATTTGTAAATGGCCATGTGTCTTCAGCTCGATGAGGAATTGCACCCTGAGGCCCCAAAGCCATTCTGCAGTGCTCTGTCTGTGATGCTCAGACCCCACAGGCCCCTGAGCAGTGGAAAAGCAGCTGTGCTCACATTATTTTTATTTCTGGAGGTCAGCTTGGGGGAACCGAAATACGATCTGCAGACTTTGGTTTTTAAAACTTTTTTTTCTCTTTATATTTTTTTTCTTTTTTGGTTACTCTGCTTACTTACACCGGAAACTCTGAATAGGTATATTTGTCAGCTTTTACAGTAAATTTCTTCTTTCCCATCCCCCAAACCTGGAGCCAGAAACCACCATCCTTCCCCACCCTAATTCTGCAGGGAGGCCCTTTATGAGTTGGGGATGAGAAACTCCCCAAAATGTTCATTTCTGCCCCTCCAGCAGCTCTGGCAGAGCTCAGGTTTGTGGAGTTGATGTTTTCACACAGCACCAAGAACACCAGAAGTCTTTATTATTTGCACTCAAATAAATGAATACCAATTACATTGAAAAAGCAAAGTGTGAATTGTATTAAAAGCCCTTGTGGATGGAGACTTGAAGAATCTTTATTCTCTTTTAAAATTTCATTTTGAAAACCAAAGGATCCACTGGAATGCAAGAAACCTGATTTAAAGAGCCACAAAGGATGTCCACAGAAAGTAGGCAAAGGCTGGGAAATCATCTTTGCTTCAACTACTGATTAAAAATAAAATATTTCCTTAATGTGCATAACAAAGGCAACAGTTCAGTGCATAAATGGAGTTCTGTCTGGTCCTAAAAGATTTGTCGTGGCCAATCAAGATTTCATAATTAAATTATAATGAGTTAATAGAAGAGCCAAGGTGAAGGGAAAAAAAGTATTTTTGAAAAGAAATTAGAGAAGAAACATTCATTCTGTTAAGTAATTTTTGTGGTGGATTTATGATCTCTGTCTTTAGAGCTCCATTTTTCTCCTCCCAGGAAGGTGCAACAGGAACACCTCAGTGTGCTCAGAATTAAATGTAGCTGGGAGAGATATCTGAGGTGAAATGATTCATTCTTGTAGGACGTGAATCTAAATAAATGCTCCTGGGGTGGAATAATAGTTTAAAATCCAGATTGGAGCTGGACACCCCCTGTACCTCAAAACCAAAGGCCAGCTCCAATCGTTAAAAATGGCAAACTTATCAATTTCTGTATTTACACATCAAAGTGCAGCAGAAGGGGCAGGCAGCCACCTCTGCTATCGGTGCCTTTACAACACCAGCCTTTGATATCCCCTGCTTTCCTTCTGCTATCAATTCCCTCCAAACACCCCAGTAAAATATGAGTTGTTAATTCTGGCTCTGGCAGAAACGTGCTTCCCCTGCTTTCGCTGCTCACATGGCTTTGGGAGAGGCTTTTGGAGCTGCTTGCAAACCTAATTCTTCAAAATGGAGCAGGATTTATGGGTGGGAGCTGGGAGGTTTTGGGTGTGAGATCTGTGATGTGTTGTCTCCTGTTTATCAACCTCCTGGCCGGGCTATGAGCAAAATTTGTTCAGAACTGAAATACTCTGGTCTAGGTTGGGACTTCAGCACCTGCCTGATCTCACAAGGAGATATTTAAGTCAAATTAATGATGTTTAAATGTTTTTTCAAGTGAGGATGTTTTCCTGATTTGGGTTCTTTTTATACCTTCTGCCTAAACAGTGAATATATTTATTTTAAATATCTAATTTCTGCTTTTTTATGTCCCTGCCTGGCCAACAATTCTGGTGTGTCACCTTTTGGGTATATTTGGTCTGATTTTCCTTTTGGGACTGTGTGAAGCTGCTCTGCAGGTCAGTGGCACTGAGGGACACAAAGGAAAGGAAGAATAAAATAAATGTGTTCCTGCTCCTGCCACCAGGCTGCCGTGGGGATTTGGAGTCCCTGAGAGGAAAATAAATGTCACCTAAATTTTTTATTTCATTTTTTCCCCTCAGCTTCTGCCCCAGAGCAGCCCCAGCCTCGCCCCTACCAAGGTGTCCGAGTGAAGGAGCCCGTGAAGGAGCTGCTGAAGAGGAAAAGGGGGAATGTCCAGAATTCCAGTGCAACTGCAGCTACAACGGTAGGGAAAAACAAACAGGAGGAAAATTCTCCCTCAGGAGCTCAGTGCTCGCCCAGCCCCAGCACTCCTGTGCCAATGAAGGAAAATCTTTACATCCCCAAAGCGTTTCAAAGGCCCTGCAGCCTGGTGCTACCTGGCAAGGCCATTAATTCTCCTTAGCTGGGGTGCTTTTAGCGAGCTGAGCACCTTCCACCACTTAATGGAAAGGAGAAGTGCTTTGCACTTGGCAGGATCTGATTGATGGGGACTGAGAGTGGCTTGGAGGGAGGCAGCTTGTTCAGGAGTCTGAAAGAGACCATCCTGAGCATCCCTGGCTGCTTGCTGCTTCTTTTCAGGCTGAATTTGCCCTCCCAGCGGGCAGCAGCTTGGCTGGCTCCTCTCTGGAGGAGAATTCTCTTTTTACACAAGATTTAAACACACTTCAAGGCCCCCCTGGGCTGAGGGGACATTGTGGGTGTTGGGGGTGGTGTGTCCTGGCTGCCAGGTTCAGCTCTTCTGGCTCTTTGTGGGGTGGGGGAGTTCAGACCCTGGCACTGATAATGCCTGGTATGCTCTGTGCTTCTCCAAGGGATTGAATTTAATGCTGATGGGCTTCACCTCTGATGTTTATTTTTTCTTCTCTCTTCCAGGTTGTTCTGCCCCATCAGCCAGTCCCTTCCTACTCACCCATGGGTAAATATCCCTGACTCACCAGGACTCTCCAGGGAAGGCTGTGCTGAGCTGGGCTTTAATCCTGTCCTGTTTTCCAGGCCAGCCTTGCATTGACATGGACGCTGCTGCCCCTGCTCTGCCTGGCCCAGAGGAAGGAGCCCTGGCCTCTGGATGGATCCCGCAGCCCCCTGGCACCCCGCTGCAGCCCCTGGCTCAGTGGAGCCCCTACCCTGACTACGTGTCCCACGAGGCTGGCAGCTGTCCCTACACAGCAGATATGTACGTCCAGCCCGTGTGTCCCAGCTACACCCTGGTGGGACCCTCCTCTGTCCTCACTTACACTTCCCAGCCTCTCATCACCAATTTTGCAGTAAGTCAAAAGCACCAAGCTGGAAATGATGTTCATTCCCACCTTCTAGCAAGAGTCGCGGGGTGGAGTTAGGCTAATTTATTTAATTACTGTAATGTTGTGTGTCTTTGCATCCATGCCATGCAGTTCCCAGGACAGTAATATGGTTTGAGCAGGTCAAAAAGTTGTGGTTGTACTGGAATCAGGCAAAATTCACAACCTTTTCCCCGGCTGTCTTCACTCTTCCAGACTGAGCAGGGATTTTCACTCTTTATTTCCAAGTTTAAAATTAAAAAAAAAAAAATGTCAGTGGGGTTCCAGGAAACATATTGATCAGGTGAGGCAGGAAGGATGACTTGGCAATAAATTTAAAGGATAAAGCAGCAAGGTCATAAAATACATAAAGATAGCAAAATATTTGGCTTCAGGCCAGACCAAATCTGCTTGGCTGACACAAGATGATGTGATTCCCTGTAGAGGGGAACAGGGAGCTGTGTTCTAATGGACCTCAGGAGCTGGTTTTCCTTCCCCTGGTGCAGTTTGGCTGCTCAGGCAGACCCAGCCAACCCCCAAGGCCATTTCTGTGTCCTGGTGGCCCCTGGTGCTGGGGAAGGGCCGTGGGCTGGCTTTGGGTTGTGGCTCTGCCTGGGCTGTTCCAGAGGCCACACGAGGGGCAGCAAAGTTGGGGCTGTGCAGAGGGTATCTGCCAGCACAGGCTGTGACAGGCTCACAGGGAATGGGGACAGAAAGCTGCAGGGAGCCTGAGGCGAGCGTGGCTTGGGCACAGGAAAAGTGTCACCATCAGCACCCGGAGAGGAAGGACGGGGGATGCCAGAAGTGGGATGAGCATCCCCATCCTGTGCTGCATCCTCCCCCTGCCCCAGCAGGCTGCTTTATTGTTTCTGAACGAGCCCAACGTGGGAATAACGTGCAGTGACTCCAATGATTTCAGAAGGCTGAACAATAAGCTGTACTATACTAATACCATACTAATACTATACTATATAAAACTATATTAAAGAAAAACCCGTGACCTTTCAGACAGTCAGGACACAGCTTTGACCTAACTGGTCAATCAATCCAAACCAACCAGAGTCCAATTAACAAATCCCTTTCTGTGACCAATCTCCATAACACATTCCACGAGTGCCAAACAACAGGAGCAGCAAATAGAGATAGGAATTGTTTTCTTTCACTGAGCTTTCTCACTGCCTTCCCCAGGACAAATCCTGGGAGAGAGAATGATGTCTCTCTCTGTTCAGAGAAATATGTGAATATTGATTTGTGGAAGCAAACAAACTCCACAACTTTTGTGGAAGTTGTAAAGCCGGTGTGTTTATAAGTTGTGAAGCCGGTGTGTTTATTACAGTGCTGGACACATGTGGGAATCATTCCCCTTAAAATGACATGTGTGCCTCTGGGAAATCCAGATCCTGTTTTATCTCCCTCTCAAATACATATGCATGCAATTTCATAATAGCTTGATACATATTCATTCTACTGATTTCGGTGACATTTGCCACTAATTTTTTCTTTATCAGAAAGAGCTCCTGGGTCATTTTGCCCTGCTCTCTCTGGCTGCCCCCCTTATCTCTTGTCCTTAGGGTGAAGCAGTTTCTCCAAGCATAGGTTTCTGCGAGAACAGGCAGTCAGACCAAACAGCTGTGTTTAGCAAGCCACTCAAAGCTTAACTCAAAGATATACATTTCACCTCAATCAAAATGGAAAAGCTCCACTCTGTCTTAACACCGTAGCAGGCCCAGGGCCTGCAAGGCCTCCTTGGAGGCCAGAAGCCTGAGCTAGGAAATGCCAAACAGGGAGCTGTGTTCTAATGGACCTCAGGAGCTGGTTTTCCTTCCCCTGGTGCAGTTTGGCTGCTCAGGCAGACCCAGCCAACCCCCAAGGCCATTTCTGTGTCCTGGTGGCCCCTGGTGCTGGGGAAGGGCCGTGGGCTGGCTTTGGGTTGTGGCTCTGCCTGGGCTGTTCCAGAGGCCACACGAGGGGCAGCAAAGTTGGGGCTGTGCAGAGGGCAGCTGCCAGCACAGGCTGTGACAGGCTCACAGGGAATGGGGACAGAAAGCTGCAGGGAGCCTGAGGCGAGCGTGGCTTGGGCACAGGAAAAGTGTCACCATCAGCACCCGGAGAGGAAGGACGGGGGATGCCAGAAGTGGCATGAGCATCCCCATCCTGTGCTGCATCCTCCCCCTGCCCCAGCAGGCTGCTTTATTGTTTCTGAACGAGCCCAACGTGGGAATAACGTGCAGTGACTCCAATGATTTCAGAAGGCTGAACAATAAGCTGTACTATACTAATACCATACTAATACTATACTATATAAAACTATATTAAAGAAAAACCCGTGACCTTTCAGACAGTCAGGACACAGCTTTGACCTAACTGGTCAATCAATCCAAACCAACCAGAGTCCAATTAACAAATCCCTTTCTGTGACCAATCTCCATAACACATTCCACGAGTGCCAAACAACAGGAGCAGCAAATAGAGATAGGAATTGTTTTCTTTCACTGAGCTTTCTCACTGCCTTCCCCAGGACAAATCCTGGGAGAGAGAATGATGTCTCTCTCTGTTCAGAGAAATATGTGAATATTGATTTGTGGAAGCAAACAAACTCCACAACTTTTGTGGAAGTTGTAAAGCCGGTGTGTTTATAAGTTGTGAAGCCGGTGTGTTTATTACAGTGCTGGACACATGTGGGAATCATTCCCCTTAAAATGACATGTGTGCCTCTGGGAAATCCAGATCCTGTTTTATCTCCCTCTCAAATACATATGCATGCAATTTCATAATAGCTTGATACATATTCATTCTACTGATTTCGGTGACATTTGCCACTAATTTTTTCTTTATCAGAAAGAGCTCCTGGGTCATTTTGCCCTGCTCTCTCTGGCTGCCCCCCTTATCTCTTGTCCTTAGGGTGAAGCAGTTTCTCCAAGCATAGGTTTCTGCGAGAACAGGCAGTCAGACCAAACAGCTGTGTTTAGCAAGCCACTCAAAGCTTAACTCAAAGATATACATTTCACCTCAATCAAAATGGAAAAGCTCCACTCTGTCTTAACACCGTAGCAGGCCCAGGGCCTGCAAGGCCTCCTTGGAGGCCAGAAGCCTGAGCTAGGAAATGCCAAGTCATGATGACTGGGCCTTAGAAGCCCCTCTCTTCCACCTTCAGACCCTGCTCATCTCTCTGTAAGCCCACAGGTCACTTTCCCCTGACCCTTACTATTGGACAATTTCCAAAACCCTTGTAGGGTATAAAAACCCTGATTCTGCCTGGTTTACCAGAAGAGCTGTCACTGAGAATCTTCATGGGGGACACCAAGAAAGAGTCCTGCGGAACCTTATACAGCTTTTTCTCCTCTCTCCCTGCATCTGCTGCTGCGGCACCAGCAAGCTAAAGAGCTGAAATCACAAAGAGCTGACAATCCCTGAGAGCTGAAATCACCACAGCTTGCTTAGGCTGCCCGCAGCTGGGACCTGCTTGGGAGTTCGGCCGCTCTGCTGAGCCTCCCTGAGCTATCCTGGCCACGGCAGCCCGCTGGAAACTGCCGTGACACAACACCACACTTTTTGTTTTGTCTTGTCTTTGCTGTCTTGACGGAGAAGGAAGACTCGTTCACCAGATGATGATCTACAAGTCTCGTCTTTATTCCCGAATCGCCAATTATTATACACCTTTTAATTAGCTCATGCATAGTGCAAAATCCCAGCTCACCATTGGCTAATTAGTTATCAGCTATCTACGTGCTGTTTTGGTGCAACTACTACTATTTTCCCAAGCTGTTTTGCTTTACCACCTGTTTTTGTGCATTACTTCATCCGTAGGCCAAGGACACACAGTTTAATTGGAATGGCAACTCCCCTCATTCTCCATCTCGGTCAAATTAATCTCACTGTGACCTTTAGCTCGGAGCCAGCTTGTTACAAAGCTCTCAACACTGTCTTTCTGTCCCTTCCCCAGCCCCGCAGCAGCACCCCGGCCGTGGTGCCGCCGCTGGAGGTGACGGAGCAGCAGCCGCCGCTGACCTACTTCCCATGGGCACAGCCCCTGCCT
The DNA here is from genome assembly GCF_014805655.1 of Passer montanus. NCBI lineage: Eukaryota > Metazoa > Chordata > Aves > Passeriformes > Passeridae > Passer > Passer montanus. The sequence goes on from NW_024369596.1 coordinate 1,775,404, forward strand.
GCCCTGCCAGCCTCCACCCTGCAGTACCCCGCAGCCTCCTCCTCCTTCCCGGGGCCCCAGCTGGTGCCCGTGCCCATCTCCATGCCCGAGCCAGCCCCGCAGGAGCTGGAGGATGCCCGGCGAGCCATCGGCGCCCTGCCCATCGAGAGGCTGCTGCTGGAAGATGAAGACAATGATACGTACGTGTTGAGCCACGCTCTCTCTGTCGAAGGGCTTTAGGTTGCACATCTGGGGCCTGCTGCTCCGCTGCTCGGTGCTCCCCCCAGCAGCTCCGTGGGTTTTGGAGAAGCAGGCAGGGTGGGGTGGGAATTTTAGGGCGCCGTGATTTGTGTGGTGAGGGAAATTTGCTTTGTCCTGGCGCCCAGCACAAGATTTCTCTGCTGTTCCAGCAGCTCCTGCCTCTCCCGGGCAGGTTTGGATGCTGCACGCTTGTGCTGAGCACCAGCACAAGGTGATTTTCACCCTCATGGCCTCAAAATGACAGAATCCAGTGTAGCCACAGCCAGCTGTAGCATTTGGTGAGGGTACAATTGTTTCTAAATATTGCCAAACCCAGTTCAATAGGGTTGCTTTTGTGTAAATGCATTGTTTGTGTGTCTTTGACCTGTCCAGGAAGGAATTCTTACCAGATTTAGACCACTAGAAAACATTGGAGGGGGGCTAAATTGGCATTTTTATCTCCTAAATTTTACCATTCCTTTGGAAATCAGGAAAACATAAAATGTAGCTTTGTTCTGCTGGTGCAGGTAGGTGCAGTAGTGTGAAAATAAAGCTGAGCTAAATGCCAGAGCAGTCAGAGATCCCTGTTTGCAATTCACACCAAGGTGTACCTGGAAGCTCTCCCTGTCTGCCCCTGCAGGTGTGGAGCAGAGGGTTGGGGTCGTGTTCTTTCAGCTGCAGAAGGGTTTGGGGCTCTGAAATATCCACATTTGAGGTGTGGGGCTGATTTAGTGGCTGGCTGGCAATGCTGCTGGTGACAGATCCCGTCCCACTGAGATCTGGGAGATTTGTCTGTCAGGAATGCAATTCATGGCCCTAGATCAGGGGATCGCTGAGAAAACAGGGATTTTCCAGAACCTGGACTGCAGCCCAGCAAGGACTCCATGGCATTGCTGTTACCTGGCAGTATTTTCACTTTCCTGTAGCGTTTGAGTGTGATGTGCTGAGCCAGGGAACTTTAGTGACCTCTCCTTGGAAAGCTCCCCAGGCCCAGATGTGAACACAATTCCTTTATGGCTTTCTGATTTCCTTTCCTGGAGAATGAGGAGCTTCACTTTTCCCTCCGATGCGAGTGTAAATATTTTGGTTGAGGCTCAGGAGTGCCACACACAGGCAAATATATTGATATATTTCAGGAGAGACATCCCCTTCAAACCCTGTTTATTCATTTCTTGACAAACAAGAGGCTCTTGGCTGGTGAACACAATTTCTCTGGGTTTTTCTGCTTTCTAAAGCCCAGGATTGTTAGATGATTCTATTATTTGCAAGACTAACTGCAAAATAATTTCTTGTACTCTTTATTACCTGGAGTCCTGCTGCCACCCAGGCAATATTTCAAGTGGCCTTAGAGTTCATGCCTGGGTGAGGTTTGAAAACCCAGGTTGAAAGTCTTAAAGACTTTCCAAGAGTATTTTTATTGAATATTGACAAATGTGAAAGACACGAGCACTAGATCATGTAAGTGATCATAAAGTTGTTGGAAAAGAGCAGTAGTTGAGGTTTGCATTGAAATTAGTGGCTTATATTTGCAGAAAAACCCAGCAAAGAAATTAATTCAAAGGAGCTTAATTCACCACTGCTTCCTCCAGTTTTATGACATTCAGAGATATTCCCTAGGTAAAACTGGGATAAAGCAGTTGTGAATCAAGCCTGTGGTTGCTCTGATTGCTTTTCAATTCCTTTCACTCCAATGTATGTAAATTCTGTGTGTGAACTTAAAACAAAGATGAAACTGTTTCATCATTTCTTTCTGGGTTGTTCTGGTTAGAAAAAAAAGACAATTTTTTTTTCAATAAAGATCTACAGTAACTTTGCTATGCCTAGAGTGTTTTATTTCCTATCCACATTGGTTTAGCAATTAGTTCAATAATATATGTACAGGCCAGAACCAGAGATTAGCTGTCAGACTTTGTGCTAATTTTACACATTAAGCAGACTAAGAAGGAATTCCTTGATCCAGCTGTGGCCTGGAGGCATTTCCTGCAGCAGTCCTTGCTCCTGCAGTTCAGCTTCAATCACTTTTATCCTCTCCTGGCACCCTTGGGGACGTGTGGGTGTGCAGCCACAGCTAATGCTGAGATTGACTGAAAATCAGATTAGCCAGAAAATTGTATTTCCACTTCCTGAGATTGCCAGGGGTGTACAAAACTACCTGAGGAGAGAACAACTGCCCACCACCTTCTGCCTGAAAAGCATCAAATATTTCTGTCTGGAGCAGAATGAAGCCAGGGGTTGGTGTGACTGTGTGTGGGGTGGGCTCCTCCTGTTTTAGAGGGTTGGAATTTCCTTCAAGTAGGACCTGGGGGAATGGAAGTGGCTCCAGACAGAGCCAGATGACCAAAATAAAGCAGAGAAAATTTCTCCCCATCACTGAGGGCCACCAGCCACTCCCACGGGCTGTGCCAGCTCTTTGTCTGGTGCAAAATACAAGGACTGTGTCCCTCTCACCAGGAGTTTTGATAGAAATTAGAGTTTACCAGGTTGATATATTACAAATACATCAATTAGGGGGTTTACCAGGTTGATATATTACAAATACATCAATTAAAGGGTTTAACAGGTTGATATATTACAAATACATCAATAGAGTGTTTAACAGGTTGATATATTACAAATACATCAATAGAGTATGTAACAGATTGATATATTACAAATAAATCAATTAGGGGGTTTAACAGGTTGATATATTACAAATATATCAATTAGGGAGTGCTTGTTACCCCTGATGCTGAGGTTTCACCCACACACCCAGAGCTGTATCACCCCAAAAAGTGATTTATACATCCAATTCCCCAAGCAGGGAATGTTGGTGCACTTTGACACCTCCCAGTGGTGAATCTCAGCTGCAAGGAGGTGCTGAAGTGGGAAGGAGGCAGCAGGCAAAGCTCAGGAGTGCTGAGGGCTCTTGGACACTGCAGCTGCTGGAGGTACAAAACCCTTCCCATGAAAATTGGAATTTTTGGGGCTCATGGCAGGGATTTGTGGAATTCTGGCTGTAAAACCCCAAAAGCAGCAGTGCTACCCTGTAAAACTGTTTGCTCCCAGCGTGGTCCATGGTCCACCAGTGATGGGTGTCTTTATTTATTTGCTGTCTTAGAATTCTGCATATTTATGCAGCTAAAGGCCTGCGGGCCCACACGCTGGCAGCCGCAGAGCGCATGAAAGCCCTGAGGAGACTCGATGCCAAGGAGCACAGAGGAAAGGTAAAAAGGGGCCACTTTCTCCTGCAGACAGCAGCCTTTGGGATGGGAACAGGCTCGGTACCCTAAAAATCCAGCTCTGCCCCTCTGCTCCTCCAAGGAAGGCTTGATGGGCCTCGCTCGGGGGCAGGATTGTAAAATTCAGTGGCAGGATTGTAAAATTCAGTGGCGTGGCCATAAATCAGGTGGGGTGAGAATGAGCCCATTCTTTTTTCAGCCCATGAGTGATGTGAGAAAACGCTGGTCCAGTAAAATATTTGTGCGTTGGCATCAGTCTCTGAGGCTGAAGGGTTTACAGCCAACCGACTTGTTGTGTACCTGGTGAAATCCGGGTTTAAAAAATGCTGGGTTTGGGTTGCCATCAAATTCGGGGCTGAAGAACACCAGAGGGAGTCCAGCAAGAGCTGGAAATCCCCATCTCACGTGGGATTCCAAAGCATCCTGTGAGCTGTGCTCATTCCTGGCACCACAATCCTTGGGATTTCAGCCAGCACCTCCCCACTCCTTGTTTTACACCAGCAGCTGCTGCTGCTGCCTTAGGATTTTAGCTTTTCTATTTTTCATATATTTATAATCCTGCAATTCTGTAGTGTATAAATCTGAAGCTGCACAGCCTGTCAGTTATTGTTTTCCTATTTTATTCAGCTAAAATTCCCCTGGAACTCAAGAACACCTCATTGTCTCAGGCCCTAAAAAGTAGAAACAGAAATGAGTTTGGGGGAGCAAACTGGGGATAAATGACTTCATAACCTAAAGCTGTAATTGGAGGATTAACCAAATATGACCAAACTTAGAATTGTCTGAAAAATTCATGACCATCTTGGGTGTAGCCTCTGGGAGGCTTTGACTGTCCAGGTACCTATTGAAGGGTTTTAATAAATATTCACTTTTATACTGCTAATCTTGTCTAGCCTCTGTTTTAGGCAGCCATTCCAAGGCATCCCTGCCAGGCTCTGGAGCTAGTCTGAGCTCTCACAGCTCTCTGTGTGCTCTTGCAGACTCCCCTGCTGGTGGCTGTCACTGCCAGGCAGGCAGCCATCGTCCACGACCTCATCCAGGCAGGAGCAGACGTCAACGCCGTGGACAACAAGGGCCAGTCAGCTTTACACCTTGCTGCAACCTATGGCTACACCCAAGTGCTCCAGGTAGGGGAAGCTGGATGGTTTGAATTGCTGGCAGTGTAAAAATACAATAAAATGTTGATGTTGGTGGTGTTAAATAAAGGGATGGAGGCTGAGCAAAGGCTGCTTGTGTCAGGGATTGACTTCCCAGGGTTGATTTTATCCCTTTTTTAGGACTGTGCTTGCAGCCTGCTGTTACAGAGGAAAATTCTTTAGTGGCTCTGTGGAGGGAAATGAATTATTTCTGCAGATCATGGCTCTAAATGTGCTGGTGGCAGTCCCCAGCCATGAGGTGTGAGGAGGGGGAGTTCTGTTCCAAAACCAGGGTGAAACCCCCTCCCTGAGGTCACCGTCCTCCACACAGGAGCAAAAATTTGTGTCCAGACTCAAGCCAGCAGAAGAGAGATGAGATGTGACCCTGCAGACAGGCAGAGCCTTCAAATGAGGCATATTTTCCAGATTTTCCTTTAAAACCTGACTTATATGAGCAAATCTTTGCTTCACTGTTGCTTCATGGATTTCCCTGCAGACAGAGCCTGCACCTAAGCTCTGTGCCAGCCCTGACCAGCAAATTAACCCTTTAAAACAGGCCCTGTGGGCATTTTGGGAAGGGGTTCCACAGCAGGGATTAGCCCCCTGTGAGTCTTAAATGCTCCAATATTGGCCAGAAAATGAAATTAATAAAAAAAAAAGCCATCCTTGAGCCGTGTTGGGGCTGAGCACAGGCAGAGTTTGGTGGCTCTGCCGAGCTCCCTAGGGCAGGGGACAGGGCTGAGGTGCCAGGGGGTGCCTGTGGTGCTGGCACCACGTCCAGCATTCGTTAGCTGTGCCCAGGCTGAGCCCTGAGCGGGCAGTTAATGTGTAACACAGCCAGTTCTCTGGAAAACAGGTGTTTCCTTAAGTAGGAAAAAGGGGGGTTCATCCAGATGATGCCAACAAAGCCTCGCAAGGTTCCTTTGTTTGGTTTTTCTTTTGTGGGTTTCTTTGTTGTTTTTTGGTTTGTTTTTTTTTTGCCTTGATATAAAAAGGGACAACGGGCAGAGACTCGCTCCTCGATGTGGTCAGAGCCATGAAAGGCTTTATGGTTTGTTTGTTTATTTTATTGGGTTTTTTTCCCCTAATGGATTAACTATCTAATCTCTAATAAGCACCTCAGAGCTAGCTGTCAATATTTGATCTGTATATATTTTATTTTTGTTAGAAGATGATAAGTCAAGCCCTAACCGTTCTGGGTGATCTTTCAGTGGGAGGATTCTGTCCTGAGCCTTGTCTGGCTTGACACAGATGAGTCACTGCAAAAATTCTCAGCCATTAATGTGAACAACTTGCTTTATTCAATCAAATAAAGAAAGAAATTCTCTGTAATAATACAGACAAGGAGCTGCTTAACTCCATCGTGTTCAATCTATAATTTTCTTATATTAAAAAGTTTTGAGGTTTTGATTCTCTGCTAAATCCAAGAAATTCTCATCTCCAGATCACAATTCCTGGTGTTTCTGCAGCCTCATTGCCACAAGCTGAGGCTTTAACTTCACACACTGCTGCACACTGAAAACAAAAAGCAAATAAATCCAGCCTGAGAATTGTCAGTGCTGGCAAACTTTTAGGCCATAAACTTTGGCTACACCTGTCAGGGGAGAGATTTTCATTTGTCCTCGTCAAGGATCACTCAGAACAAACACGTCCTGCTGTCACTGGTGGCTTTGCCTAATGCAGGGTGAAAGTGAGGAGTCTGGCACGCCTGAGCTGGGGGCAGAGACTCAATTTCACTGTCCTGAAAATCTGAAAGGATAATTACGTGGGAATTAGGAAACCAGGGAATGTGATCACCTTGAATGGCCCTGTTGGGAGCATTCACAGCACTGGAATCTAGTGTCAAATAATGGCTTGGAGTTAAATTAGCATCATCTGATCTTGTTTGATTTTACATGTTGTTATTCTTGGCTGATTTTGGCTTGCACAGTGTTCTGCTGAACTCAAATTCTGCATTTCTCTGTTGCCTCCAGGTTATTCTGTCACTGGGTTTCCCTCTGGACCTGGAAATGAAAGATTTTGAAGGTAAAAACCTTTGCACACGTGGTGTGAAAACATGTATTGGATATTTCATTGTCTGATGCTCGTTGGGTTCTGGGGGTTTGCTGGTTCAGAAAATGCCTGGGGGAGAGAGAGAGCTGTGTCTGTGCACTCAAATGCCACAAAATTCAAAGGTGCTGATGGCTCTGGGGGGATTCAATTGGAGCTAAAAACATTCTGGAATGCCCCAAAAAGTGTCCAGAGAGCCAGAGAAGAAACCTGAGAAGGGCTTGTGCCTCAACAACACCTGCACAGGTTGAATAAATGATGGAATAAATGATCGGATAAATGATGGAATGAATGATTGGATAAATTATTGGATAAATTATTGAATGAATGACTGAATAAATGATTCAATAAATGATTGAAAAAATGATTGAATGAATGATTGGATGAATGATGGAATGAATGATGGAACAAATGATGGAATAAACAATGGAATGAGTGATGGAATGAATGATTGGATGAATGACTGAAGGAATTCTCTCTGTTCCTGCCTCGTCTCTCCCCAGTATTTTCCTGGCACTGTCCTCACCTGCACCCCACGTTTCTTTTCCAGGCCATACCCCTCTCCACTGCGCTGTGCTGGCCCACAACAGCCTGCTGAGGGAGCAGGGCAGGCAGGCAGTGCCACAGGAGCAGCACAGGGAGCTCCAGCAGCAGAGCAGGGAGCTGGAATCCTGCATCCATCTCCTGGTGCAGACTGGAGCCTCCATCTACAGCCGGGTGAGGAGGGGCTGCCTTATCCCTGCGTTTTTCTGGGAATTCTCTCCCATCTGGTGCTCAAAACACAGGGTTGGAGAAGGAATGAGCTGCTGGCACATGGGCCAAGCCTGTTCTCCCTCCAAGGGACTGGGCTAAGTGCTTGTTATATGATTATTGTTACTATTATAATAGTATATTATAATTTAAAAATCGTTAACTTATAATTATAATAACATAAATTATAACACTTGGGTTATTTCGCCCTCCTCATAAGACTAAAAATAAATTAAAATTTTTCAAACACCTCTTAATTATCCCATCTCGAAGTCAATAAAAAATATTGTCCAATAGGTGCTGCCTTTTGGAGTCCCTGAAGCAGACACTGGGCACTCAGAGGGTCACTGGAGGGAGGGAGATGCTCCCCATCAGCTGGCCTGGGTTTCCTCTGATGGATTTATGGCATCTCTCCAGCTTGTTCTGCAGAACACCTTGTATTTGCCTTGGGTTTTTTAATATTCTTTTTCTCTGTTTTGAAATAGGATGTGAAAAGCAACAAGACAGTTCTCCCTCTCCAGCTTGTCCTGCAGAACACTTCATATTTACCTTGTTTTTTTTTAATATTCTTTTTCTCTGTTTTGAAATAGGATGTGAAAAGCAACAAGACAGTTCTCCATTACACAGTGCAGGATGGGAATGTCTCCCTGCTCAGGTACTTCCTGGAGCTGAACGCTTTCATGTCCAAGGATTTTGTCAACAGCAAGGTAATTTTTGTCAACAACAGGTTGTTGTGGTTTTTTTACAGAGGGAAAGGGCAAAAGTTGCTAATCTGAACTTCTGTTCAACCCCAAACTGCATTTTCCAGTAAACAGACTCACAGGAAAGCAGCACCTGGCTCAAACTCTGCCATGAAAAGCAGGGCCCTCTCCCAGCAGGAGAGGAGAGAATGAGAAGGAGATAAACAGGGAGGAGGAAGAACAGGGAAAGTGGCTGCTTGAGGAGGAACGTGAACTTTAGATTAGGCTGAGGGTTGAGCAAACAGCCCTGCAGTGATGCAAGCTTTGACAGCAGCAAAACACTGAGGGGAGGCACTCCAGGGCAGCCAGCTATTGATTCATCTCTGCTGTCAGATGTGGCAGCACAGCGAGGACAAAGTCCCTGTTTCTGTCAAGGGACACAGGGATTCTTTCTGCCTTAACCATTATTTGCAGATTTTCTGGCACAGCCACACCTAGGCTGGGCAAAGCAAGCTGGAAACCTCCTCAGTGTGCCCCACAGCTCACCTCGGAGAGATCCCCAGGCAGCAGCTCCATCCTCCCAAACTAAAATCCTGACATTCCTGGGAGCCTCAGCGGAGCCCTCACTGCTCACCAGGCAGAGCTGCCCCTCTCAGCAGGGCTCAGGGCTGATCCTGGGTGCTCCCCCTCTGTCCTTCTCCTTTGAGGAAGGGGACAAGGCTGGGGGTCCCTGTTTCACTTCAGCACCTGCAGTCTCAGCCTCGCTTTTGCTCCCCAGAGTTTGTGTCCCCCAGGAGGGAACTGAATTTCTCAGTCAATCCATTGCTCACCGAGGCAGACAAAGGGCAGCTTGACTTTTTTTACCCCTCCAGCTTTCTGTTGGGCTGGAGAAAACCCATTTTGGGTTGTGTTTGTGGGTAATGGCGCCGAGCTGGTGATTCTCTGTCCAGTGAAGGGCTTTTCACTGCATTCCATCTGTACCTTTAAAGACCCTTCAGGCAGGTGAGAGCCTGTCCAGGGGAGTCTCCGTTGTCTCTTGATCACAATCCTGGGAGAGCTTCCTCCTGTGATAGGATCACTCCGAGGCTTCAGTCTTGTTGCTGAGCTGTCTGGGGCAGGGAGGTATCCTGGATTTTGTAGCTGTTCAAAGCATGAAAAAGCCAAGGAAACAGCCATGTTTAGGTTCCCCTGGCTCACCCATTGCTCGTGCTTGTCTCACTCCAGATCTGTCTCCATGGCATTTTCACAATGAGAAAAATATTGAAGCCTTGGAGGTGTTTTTCATCTGGAGGATTCCTGGAGCCCACTTTGACTCAAATGAGACCTATTAAAGTCAGCCTGAGGCTTCAAGGTCAGGCCTTGTCAGATTGCCTCATTTTCTTAGCCCATGCCTGGATTTGGAAGCTCTCAAGTGCAGATTTTTCCATTTTAACAAGAAATCCTGTAAAGAGCTTGTAACCATCCCTTGACTTTCTGGGATAATAAACTTGACAAGGATCTGCTTGTAAAACATGCCTTGTCTGAGAAAAACTGTTAATTTTTTGCAATTTTATTTTCTGCTTCAGTCCTCCCTGATGTCTGAGTGCTTAACAGGAGCTGAAAATCACATTTCTCATTTCACATTTGAACAACTGCAATATTAACACAGGCTGCAATTTGTGCCCAACCTTTCCAATGCCATGACAAACCCACGATTGTTTCTGAGAGAAAAAAAACCAAGCAGCTGCCTCAAGGAGACTCTTGCAGACTAAAAATACCTCACATTATGCTTTTGTTTATCAGCTTTTTCTCATTTACAACCGTTAGCTGTCATACCTGACCAGACAGGGCACAGATTTCTGCACGGTCTGGTGGCACCAGAGCTTCTGCAGCCTCCTCCATCCATGCCTGGCTTCACAGCCAGCTCTGGCCCTCCTGTCAGCCCTGCCACTGCAGCCAAGGCGTGCCTGAGCTTGGGAATTGGAATCTTCCTGGCACTTGGAAGTGTTGGGAAAAGGGAGCACAAATGGGACTGGTGGTGTGGAGCTTTGTGTGCTGAGCAGCACTGTGGTGTGTTCAGTGTCTATAATCCAGTTTAATGCTTCCCAGTGAAATATTTCCATGTTTGTTACAGACTTCTCTTTTCCACTAACGCCCCAGGTCTCTGCTTCCATGAGGGTATGATTTCAGGGGTGATTTCAGAGCAGTTTTAGGGGGATTTCAGTGCAATCATACACAAGGCTGTGATTTAGGGATGATTTCAGAGCAGTTTTAGGGGGGATTTCAGTGCAATCATACATGAGGCTGTGATTTAGGAGTGATTTCAGAGCAGTTTTAGGGGGGAAATTTCAAAGCAATCATAAATGAGGCTGTGACTTGGGTGGGATTTCAGAGCACTTTTAGGGGGGATTTCAGTGCAATCATACATGAGGCTGTGATTTAGGAGTGATTTCAGAGCAGTTTTAGGGGGGGAAATTTCAAAGCAATCATACACAAGGCTGTGGGACTCCAGAGCAGTTTTAGGGGGATTTCAGAACAACCAGAGTATGATTTAGGGGGATTTATGCAGCCCAAAAATGTTCCTGCTTCAGAGCTATTTATCATCTACACCCAAAGCATCAAAGCCCCCCAATTTGTGGTGCTCTAGCAAAGAAAAAAATCTGAATCCACAAACCTCCTGCAGGGAGAAACAGAGCAGAGATCCTCCCTCAGCTCCTGGTGACAAATCCCATGAGGATTCTTTCATTTCACGTCTCCATTTCTAGGATGATTCTGGGGAGATGGCACAGCTCACCAGGGAGTTTATCTGGGTTTTTTACTCCTTTTTTTTCCCTTCCCTCTGCTTTAGGCCCATGGCAACACCGCCCTGCACATGGCAGCTGCTTTGCCAGTGGACAAGAACCAGGAGGAAATCATCCAGCTGCTCCTGGAGCATGGGGCAGACCCCAGCATCAGGAATTTGGACAATGACCAGCCAATCCACATGGCCCCTGCTGGAAAAGCTGGGGAGCAGGTATGGGATCCACACTGCTGCTCTCCCCTAACACACCTGCACGCTCCAGGGATTGCTGGGTTTTTGTGTTTGTGAATATAAAAATATTCCTGATGTGTTTGGATGTTTATTTAGCTGCACATGTGCATGGAAATAATCGTGTGTGTGAGTGGTTTGGGTGGCTCAGATGGTGCTTCCTGAAATTCCACATTTTTTGGCAGGTCAGAAATTTGCTGAAGAAAGGGAAAGTCACACCTGCATTCAACTCCTGCCACAGAAATGCCAGATCCTGATTTATCTGCACTTTATGGAACGGTTTCAACTCCAGCTTCTGCCTCCTATAAAAACTGTGAGGGTGGTTCTGCAGCACATCCCAGCTCCTCCAGGCTTCAGCCAGGCTGGGGTGAGAGTGTTCTCAACCTGTGGCCACGAGCAGCACGTCAGACAGCAGAAGATGAGCATTCAAATGGTTGAAAACTCAATTTTGGTAACAGAAAATGCGAATAAACCTCCAGCAAGGAGGTGAGCAAATCAAGGAGCTGCTACATAAATAAGTAAATATTCCAAGTAAGATCAAAGCACAGCCAAGGTTTGAAACCCCTGGGGCTGACAGAGCACAAGGTGACAGTTTGGCTATAAAAGGTTGAGAAATGCTGCTCTGAGACACCCCCAGACTGTGCCTCTGGCTGGGGACTGCTGGAAATGCTGCAGCCTCTGTGATGTGCAGCTCCACTGGCCCTGCTCTCCTGGGAGTGCAGGATCCTGAGGGGCAGAGCCTGGATGGAGAACCTGAGTCAGCCCTGGCTGGACTTCACCCGAGGGGATGGATCCAAAGCCAAGAGCCCCAAGGGGGGTCCTGGAAGCTGGAACTCCCATTCTCAGCACTCTGGGAGGGCTCTGGAGCAGCTCCTCGGGGCCAGCCCAAGGACAGAAACAGCTGCTGTGAGAACGAGGACATGGGGCAGCTCTGGCTCCTGAGGGGAGACTTCCAATGCAATGCAATGCAGTGCAATCCAATCCAATCCAATCCAATCCAAAACCATCCAATCCCATCCAGCCCAATCCCATCCCATCCCATCCCATCCCATCCCATCCCATCCCATCCCATCCCACCCAGTCCAACCCAACCCAATCCAACCCAAACCAACCCATCCCATCCCATCCAACCCAATCCAATCCAATCCAATCCAATCCAATCCAATCCAATCCAATCCAACCCAATCCAACCCAATCCAATCCAACCCAACCCAACCCAATCCAATCCAATCCAATCCACTCCAATCCAGTCCAGTCCAGTCCCATCCCAGTCTCCAGCTCTGGTGGCACACAACAGCTCTGGAAGCCCTCAGGTGGGAGCTCACCTCACCTGTGTGGGAGACAGAGAATCCCTTTGGGTCTCCAAGAGCTTTTAGGGCAGCAAACCCGTGTGGGTGTGTGCAAGGAGGGCTCTCCTTCTCCCTTTCCCACCTGGGAGGGTGTAGCAGGTTCATTTCAGCGTTTCTGTGAAATGATTTGTGGATTGCTGTGCAATCAGTGGCTCTGCAAGGCCGTGTTTGGCAGAGGCCGGCCCGTCCTGGGGCTCACTCTGAGCTGTATTTTTATTTTGCTGGTTCCTCGGTGGGCACGGGTGCTGTTCTCCAGCAGGATGAGCAGGGGGATGAGGGGCAGAGCTCTTAAATCACTGCAGCCACTGGCTGCTACCTCAGTGGGATTTCCTGAGGCACTCGCAGGCCTGGAGTGTTTAAACAACTGACAGGAACAAAAGCTCTTAAGAAATGCAGAGATCTCGATTTTCCAGCCCTGCTCTCTGCTGTTGGGCCATTGCCTCTCACTACACGTACCTACAATCCTGCTGACAGAGAGGCAGACGTGTATTTGCATGTGTTTGCATAAATTTTCATGTATCTGAGCACAGGCCAGCAAAAGCCTGTGCTGTCTCACTTGGAAGGATGTTACAACGAGCCCTGAACGGAGTGAGAACTGTATCAGGGAGGTATTACTGTGTGTCAAGGCAGAATGATGGATAAAATATCAATTTCTGGAACCTGCAGCAGCAGAACTGTCAAACTGTGAGCAGCACATAAAATGTAAAAAGCTTTTTGCCACCTAGAAATGTCTGTGAGGTGACTGAAGTCCTTTGGTAGTGAAAAAAATACAGATTTCTTGAGTGGCTTTTCTTTTGATTATGTCATCTCTTGGGTATTTCATACAAAGCAGTGTCAATGGGAGTCTGGAATCACACCATCTCCAGAATATCAGGGAAAATATCCTTTTAGGGGAGGAATGAAAGCATCCCCCTGGCAGCTGGTGCTGCTGGGAGCTGACAGATGAGGTTTGCCGTGGGAAGAGCCCAGGATTGCTCCTCGCTGTGCTCAGCTTCCCAAAGCTCAGCCTGCACAGGCCTGCTCTGGAAGCAGCCCCAATCCACAAGCTGCTCCTGTTGCCTTTGGACTGGAGCCACCAGACTGTTGGAAGCTGCTGCTTCCCCCTGTGTGTAAAACAATTTTCCCTTTCCCAATTCCTGGCCTGGCTGTGAAGAAAATCAGTTTTAAATCTCAAACCTGTCCTAAGTGTCTCTGCCAGGGTGAATTCCACTGCTTTAAGCAGTTCACAGCTCACCCCTCAATTTTTTATTGCTCTTTCAGGGGAAATGTAAAGCTCAGCCTTGCTGAGCCTTCTCAAAGCTCAGCCGTGCTGGCAGTGTGTGATATCCCTTTATTTGCACAGTTTATCTCTTCCTACCTGTGGCTTTGGATAAGCTGTTAATAACAAAGGCTCGTTATCACCAAACAAACGTTCTGAAGTGGCACCATAGAAAAGCTGTCAGTCGGTTGGCAAGTGAAACTTTTAGATCAAATTCTCGGGTAGAGAAGCTGAAAATAAGAAGCTTTTCTTTTTCTCTGTAAGTGTGGGTGACTTCTGGAGTTATTCATGGCTTTGTAAGCACGAGATGATCCTCGGGTTTGTGTTTATAGAGGCAGTCAGGGCTTCACCTGGCGGGGACTGATGAAATGCCAGCCTTTCAGCAGAGCCAGCTCTGCTTTAGGTATTTCCTTTAACTCCTTTTTACTTTTGGGAGGGATAAAAGAGGGAAATAATACATTTCTCACAGCCAGAAAACACACAATCAACCTTTGAACGGCTCTGTTGTGTTTTTTCCCTTTCTGTATCAACAAGGCCTTGTGTCAACAGCCAGCAAGCTTCTACTTGTCCCGAGTGTGTCCCTGGGGCTGTTGACAGCCAGGTGGGGACAGATCTCAAACCTGTTTCCAGTCTGGCACTGGGGGGATTGCAAAACCACCGGAGAAGGAGCAGCAGGGAAAGAGGAAGAAGCTGCAAGGGATGGAAAAGGTGCTGCTTGTGTGATGGAAGCTGATAAAAACTGGAGGTTTTGGTGTGTAGGAACATTTTGCTGGAGATATCTTGGTCTCCTCCACTGAGGAGGGTTTTTTTTTTGCCTGGATCAGGCATTATCCAAGGATAAGGTTGGGATTTAGGGTGGTTTCAGTGCTGATGTGCTTGTGCCCATCCCTGATCCACTGCTGGGCACAATCCTGTGCCCAGCAGTGGATCAGGGATGGGCACAAGCACAGCCCTTGCACAGAGCAGTCCTGGGGAGGATCCACACCACAAGATATTGATAAGTGTGCAGTCTGCCAATAATCCACCCCAGCTGCAGGTCAGAGATCTCTTGTCAGACTCCAACACTTGCCCTCCTTGCTGTGCACACCTAGGCTGCTCCTGTGAGATGTTATTGAGTTCTTAAACTTTTATTTATCATTTCATGGTGCCCTTTCACTCCCTGAGAGCATCTCCCTGGCTCTGCTAAGCTCAGGCCAACTTGCCAAGCCATGGGGAGGATGTGGGCACCCCATTTCCTTTAAAAGCCTCCAATATCTTGCCTCAGCCTTATTTTCTGGCTTTTTCTTGTTGCTGATAAGGGGTTCTGATGTGTGGCTCGAGGTGTGCCTGCTCCTGAGGCAGCAGGCAGGAGGAGCTGGCACTGGGTGAGCTCTGGGACAGAATTTCAGCCCTTCACGGCCCCAAAAGATCACTCAGGGGCTGAAGCAGCTGCCAGCACTACTGAAATGACACTTGGTGGGGTGTCCCTACACAGGGTGATCACACCTTTAACTGCTGCAAAATTACAGCTCTTTATCATTTATATTAGAATAATAGAAATATTTTGCTGTGACCTCATGAATTTATCACTTAGGCCAATCCTGAGATTAATCAGGGGAGAAGGGGAGATATTATTTGAATATTTTTAAAGCATGTTTTGGTAAAAAAAACACCCTGGTACCTTACATAAGGTAAAGGAACTGGAAAGGTTTTCAGTTCAGTGTGCAAGTGTCTGGATGAGGTGAGCAAACTGCTGGATAGAATTTATATTTCTCTTCACAGGTGTAGTTATGTTCTCTTTTTTTGTGCAATTTAATATGGGGAGATGCTTCTTTCTTTCTTCCCAGTCTGGGTGCTCAGCTGAGACACTGAGTTTGTCTCACCAAGAGGAGGAGGCAAGACAAAATGTTAGAAAGGTCTGGGTTTATGCAAGAAGCAGGAAATCCTCAGGTATTACAACTTTCCTATTATCTACTTTTTTAAAAAATAAATAATTTAGCTCCTGTTCAGCTGATTATGCTGAAAATCTTTTATCAACAGCCCAAACTTGACCAAGAGCTGCCACACTACATCAGCCTCTCACCGAGACTGCCTCCCAGGGAAGCTGGTGCTGAGCAGCAGTCAGAGAAATTTGGCTCTGGATTTTGCCTCTGAGGAGCCATGGGCTAAACCCTGGAGGGGCAAACAGCTTTGCTTTTCTGCCAGAACCACTGGGAAATGTCACCAGGGCAGCCTGAGCTGCAGCAGAGCCTGAGGAGCTGCAGATCCAGCTCAGAGCTGGCTGATGAACAGTGTTCTCTGGGAAAAGCTGGGTGCTGGATTAAATATGGACCTTTTATCTGCTGGAAGGGGTGAGGGAGAGCTTTTGTGCCACTGAATAGGCTGCTCAAAATCTCATCCTCACCTCTGAGAGCAGGGTCAGCAGCAGAAGAGAAAAGCACGTGAAAAATGACCAGGCTTCAGCATTTGCACCAAATGATTTATTTGTATCAAAAAGAGCTGGTTTAATGACAAGTGTTTGATAAGGCAGCTTCAGATTTATTTTAAAAAACAGCAACAATGAAAAAATAAACAGGGAAAAAACCCCACCAAACCACCACACCACCAACAAAACACCCCTGACCTTAGATCAATGTAGTGACAGCATCTTGTAAAAAAAGTGTAAGTAGTGAAGAATAAACTGGGCTGTGTTAGGCAGCACGACTTTGCATAGTTCATGGGCAATTTAATCTGCTTTGGATAGAGTGGATGTGTGAAACCACAGCCCCCATTAGCTGTAGCAAATGTCACAGCTCCTGTCCCTCCTGAAGAAGTCCTCGGGCACGGCCAGGGGTGGCAGGAATTCCACGCAGTCCGTGCTGGGGCAGGGGAAGCACTGCTGGCCCCGGCTGTCCCTGCCCTGCGAGCCACAGGCCGTGCAGCAGCAGGCGGGGCTGGGCAGGGGACACGGCGGGTGGCAGGGCCACTCCTCCATGGGACAGCTGTAGGGCGGGCTGGGGGTCAGCGGGGTGAGGGGAGACAGCTGAGGGGGAGAGCAGCTCGAGTTCCACGGGCTGGGCAGGTCGGCTGGGCTGGGAGAGCTGGCAGCCTGCAGTTGGAGAGAGAGAGAAAAAAAGGGGAAAAAAGGAGATTTCAGGGGAATGTGGCCAGCCAGAATTCCTGTGCTGTTGCCTTTCTCATCTGGCTGCCCCGGGAGATCCTGGTGCTCTAAACCCAAAGGCAGTGCCTGTTAGTAGGGACAATCCCTGCCCAGGGAGATCCTGGAGGTCCAAACCCAAAGGCAATCTCTGTTATTAAGGGACAATCCCTGCCCAAGGAAGTCCTGGTGCTCTAAACCCAAAGACAGTTTGTGTCAGTAGGGACAATCTCTGCCCAGGGAGACCCTGAAGACCTAAACCCAAAGGCAGTTTTTGTTATTAAGGGACAATCTCTGTCCAGGGAGATCCTGGAGGTCCAAACCCAAAGGCAGTTTCTGTTAATAGGGACAATCTCTGTCCAGGGAGACCCTGAAGACCTAAACCCAAAGGCAGTTTCTGTTAATAGGGACAATCTCTGCCCAGGGAGATCCTGCACATCCAAACCCAAAGGCAGTTTCTGTTATTAAGGGACAATCCCTGCCCAGGGAGATCCTGGAGGTCCAAACCCAAAGGCAGTTTCTGTTGGTGGGTTTAATGGTTTTGTGCAAATAGCAGCACAGCTCCCACTAGTTTCCCCTAGCAGGAGCTGTGCTGCTATTTGCACAAAATCTACAGGGCCTCCAGAAGGGACATTCCCCATCCTGCAGCCTCTCCCAGTTTATCTGGGGCTCTCCATGGGAAACATTCCGAGCCCATGAGCATGCCAGGCTCCTGAAAGCAGCCAGATTCCCACATTGCTGCTGGAGGTGGCTCCCTCTCCCCTTGGGGACAGCTCCCCTGGTCCCAAAGCTCACCAGGCCCTGGTTGAAGCAGAGCTGGACTGGCTGGAAGGTGTCAGGGGTGTAGTGTGGGGATGGCTGGAGGGCACTGAAGGCTGGCTCAGAGGGTGCATCCGACTGCAGGCAGGAATCTATCAGCTGCTCCAGGTATCCAGGGCTTTCCTCACAGGAGAGGCAGCTGGAAAACTGCCAGGACGGGCAGCAGCTGGGCACAGGAGGGATGGGTTCTGCTTCAAAAGGTTCTAGGAGAGAAAGGAAAGCAGACAGCAGCAAATTAATCAGTGTTTGTCTTCACAAAGGGCAGGTTTCGGTGCTCTCCTGTGCTCAGTAACCCTGTGCATTTAGACATAAATAGGCCTTTCAAGGGCAAGGTGGATTTTGTAGGAAAGCAGAAACCACGAGGGAGATGTCAAAAGCTTGTGGATAACTCAGGGAATGCAGCCCCCTCTGCTATAAAGCTCTTTCACTGCTGGAAACTCTTCAGGCCCCAGGCATTTTGGACAGGGATCCAGCTGGAAATTCCCTCAGACTCTTGACCCTCTGGCCTCCCTTCTGTGCCCTGTTTGCAGCCCTGGAAGGTGCCAGGCAGTGATTTGTGCTTCCCAGCCTGGCAGCTGTGCCTTTGCCTCATCTCCAGACCCGGGGCAGCTACACCTGCAGGAAAAAGGGGATAACAGGAGGATAATTTGCTTTTTTATCCTCCAAACAGCCAGACAGGAGACGAACTTCTGAGCAGAACAAATGGAGCAAGGCAGGGCTGATGTGGCATTGTGACCATGTAGCATTGGGTGAGTTCCTGAAAAGCTCACAGCAGGTCTGGCTTTTCCAAATTATTATCTTTACACACCAAGCTCAAACATGGTTTAAGCCCTGTCCACGTGAAGGGCACAGGTCTGAAATGCACATTGCAGGGTCAAAGGTGGCAGTGTTTAGCTGGCTGTGGGGAGTGAGAAACACCCAAAATACATAAACTGATGGAGACTTTCCAGCCTGAAAAGGCTTTGGCATGTCAGCTTTGGTGTGTCTCACGTTTCTTTATTAACATAAGCAAATGGATTCCCAGCTATCGATGATTTAACAATTTCCTTGTCCGTGCAGTGTGTGCACTCACACCTGCACAGCCTTTCCTCTGTGCTGGGGATAACTGAAGGATCTGTGAGCCCAAAGCGCCCCTCCCCTCACCCCTTCCCCCTTTTCCTTGGATATTCACAGGCAGGAGGAGGAAACTCTTGGTGGTGTTGAAAATCTGGTATTTCTCTCACTCCTGTGGATGCTGGCAGGAGAGGGAGGAGAGAACAGAGCCCAGCCAGGGGCTCCAGGGCACTCTGACCCCCAGTGGCCCCACAGCCTGGGGAGGGTGATGTTATTCCCTCGGGATGAGCATCCCTTCCCAAGGGGATGCAATTCCCTGCTGTGGGAGCCTCGGAAAGGAGAGCCCGGTGCGCTCTCAGCTCCTCATCTGCATCCCACGGGCTCCCTGCAGGTGCTGATTGGCCGCACCTCGGGCGCTGCCGGCCTCAAACAAGGGCTGGGAAGGCTCGGGGCTGTGGGAAAAATTGGGAATGGGGTGGGAAGGGCCGTGTGGATGGGCTTTGTACCAACCTGGGTGAGGCGGAGACACAGACTCTGCGAACTGGATGCTGCTGCTGCTGCTGCTGTCCCAAGGAACCTGGGCAAGGAGAAGGGAAGGAGAGGAGCTGTGGCACAGAGCAAGGTGAGTCTGGATTTCAGGGAAAACTCTTTAAATAAACCTTATTTCCCTCCTAGCTGTGGCTGGGAAAACCTCGCTGGCATTGGATGAACATTGCACAAGAGGATTTTTGCACCCACCCGGGGTGAAGCCCCTGCATCAGCTCTGTGCTCAGGGGCTCTTTGTGCTGCATTCCCGATTCTGCAGAGCTGCCTCTGAAACTAATGTGTGTTAATTTCCAGGAGCGTGAATCCCACCGTGGAGGGAATCCCAAGGAATTCGTAGGGATGGATATTACTGGGAATGAGTAATTAACTAAAGAGCACCGCAGGTGTCCCATCAGACTGGATTGATGTTTGAGAAGCAGCTCTGGCAGTGCTCCTTGAAAAGGCACAGCTTCGTTTTTTAAGGAATGCTGGAAGCTGAAGCAAGACAGATCAACCACTTCTGGGAACCTGACCTGCTGGAAGGAAGAAATCCACCCCAAAAGCAACAGGACTTTTGCTGCTTGGGGGCCAGGATTTTACTCTGCAAGTACAAATGCTGGCGTGGGTTTTCCCCTTAGATTTAATTCATACAGCCCTCCACTTAATTTCCTTTATTCAAGATGCTCTCGAGTGAGCAGCTCATTTCCCTGGCAACAACTTCCTGGCACATCTCGTGCATTTAATTCCTTAAACAGTGGCTCTTCTGGGCTGAGGGTGCCTTTTGTGCCTGGGGCAGACGTGACAAGGCAGAGATGGAGTCCCCAGGTTGAGCTTTCCTCAGCGCACATCCTGCCAGCCCAAAGCCTCGGGGCTTTGGGGCGGGCCATACCTTGTGCAGGTCACCGAGGTGACTTCCCTCACCGCCACTTTTCACTTTTTCCTGTGTGGGCACCACAGGGGTTGTGTCAAGTGCTGGTGGGAAGTGAAAACCGGTTCCACATCTGGCTGTGATGAAGAGGCTGCTGCTGTTGGGGCTGCAGTGACCCAGCCTTTCCAAAACCAGATAATTCTCTTCACCCAGACCTCTCTGCCCCGGATCTCAGGCTGGTTTTTGTGCAATCAGCTGCAGCAAAGTGCAGAAGCTGAAATCTGAAAGGCTTCAAGAGCTGCAATGTCATGAACCAGGAAGAAATAATGATTTGCCAAGCTCTTTATGCAAATCCCCTGAGTGGCTGGAGCTGGAGGAATCCTACAAAGGCTGGAAGAGGGAATGAGAGGGAATGTGCACGTGTGTGTGCACACAGAGCTCCAGCCCCTCCTCCAGAAGGGATGGGGCTGCCCAGGTGAGCCTTCCATCCCGGAGGGAGTGACTTTTCTGGAGCAGCAGCTTTGTTTTCTGCCTGTATTCCTCAGATTCTCACTCCTTTAGGTCACTGCTGCAGCTACACTGACTGAATGTTCCTTTCCCCCATCCTCACCAGCCTGTTACACTCAGATTTTGGCCCAGAGATTACAGTCCTGGCAAAAATAAAAACATTAAAAAAGAAGGTACAAAGCCAACACCACAATATTTTTACTCACTGCTGAACCAGTGGCTGCTTGTCGTGCTCTCCTCTGCTGCAGCAACTCCTTGACTGTGATCTTCACCCTCACGCCTTGGTACACCTTGGGCTTTCCTGGAAGAATTTGTGGAAAAACACTTTGCAAGGAGGGAGAATCTCGGAGCAAACAGCAAATCCAGCAGGTTTTCAGGTGTGCTCCATGTGGAGAACAGTTTTAGACTTAACATGACTAATTTTTTAGTCTCTGTTTGCAGTCACACTCACAGCCTTCTTTAACACCTGCTAGTCCAGCTTGGGACAAGCAGACACTCATGAAAATCTTGCTGTTGATAATATTTAAAATCCACATGTTTATTCTTATCTAGCTGCTTCTTCCCCTGCCCCCCTTCCAGCTTTCCCAATACCAAGCTCCATCTGGTGCTGCTGTTGGATTCATTTAAATTCCTGACATATTTGCCTCTCTCAGGACCTGAAAATAAATGTGGGAAGCGTTTCATCTGGCAGATGAAGCCCAGGAATAAAACAATGGAAATATGTGGGTGGTTATTCAGAGAGCTCAACAAAACACCAGTAAAATGACTTCTTTCTTGCAAAGCCTAGATTATCTCTTTATTCTGCTCATGTACACCCCTATTTATTTCAAACAAGAATTGAGGGTGTGTTTAATCCAGCCAAAACCAGCCAGCAATCACCAGTCACTACCTAATGAGGGATTTTTAGAACAGGAAATTATAAAGAATTTACTTCTTCTGAAAAACCACTTTCACTTGTTGCACTCATGGTAAAACACTCAGATCCTCTGGCAGTTGTTTCTGTCCCAGCTTTCTGCTGGTGTTTTAACTGAAATCACACAATAAAAGGAAACACACCCAGACTGCTCTCTACACTCAGAAAATGCCAGAGCAGGGAGCACACAGCCCCAGAGGAGGCACCAAAAATAAACTCCCAGCAGGAGAACAGCAGTGCCCGATTTAAACCCGGCCTTCCAGTGCCACCTCTGGGCACAGAACTCCTTCTCCAAGGCAGCTGCACAGTGCCAGGAGATCCTGGCACAGAAACAACGCTGGGTTTGCAGGTTGTGCCCACAGGGCCGGGGAATCCTGCACTGCAGGCACTGTCCCCTTGTGCCGTGACCTCTGGCAGCCCTCTCAGTGCCCCCGGGCTGCTCTGGGGCAGGACGAGCTGGGACAGGCACCCGGGGCCCTCCAGAGACGTGACAGGGCTGCCTTCAGGGCACTGTGCTGAGCTGGGCTCAGCCGGGGATTATTCATCTCCTGGTTTGTGTTTTGTTTCTGTTCAACAAGCTGGGGAAAATGAGGGGAGGGAAGGGTGGGATTTAAGGAGAACACCCGCGTTAGCAGAGATCTCTGCAGCCAGGGAGGGCTCTGAGGTAGCAGGGCCAAGGGTTGGCACAGGGTGGGCAGGGAGCAGAGTGATGGGGCTGGGGGCAAGGACAGGGTGGGCATGGGGTGGGCAGGGAGCAGAGTGATGGGGCTGGGGGCAAGGACAGGGTGGGCACAGGGTGGGGAATCAGGAGCAGGGTGACAGGGACAGGCTGGGGTGGGCAGGGGGTCAAGGGCAGGGTGATGGATTTGGGACGCAGGGGGCAGGCAAGGTGATGGACTGGGGGTCAGGGAGGAGGGTGGCCAGGGTGGGTTGCCCACTGAAGGGGCAGAGCGATGATTCTGGGGGTCAGAGAGCAGGGTGATGGGGCTGGGGTTCCAGGGGCACAGTCATGTGCTGGGCATCGAGGGAAAAGCTGCTGAGGGTGGGCTGGGAGTAGGGTGACAAGGACAGGGTGTGGACTCGGGGTTGGGGAGCAGGGCTGGGATTCAGGGGCAGCATGGCCAGGGTGGAGTGTGCGGGGAGGGCACACAGGGATGCAGGGAGGGCACAGATACAGAGAGGGCACACAGGGATGCAGGGAGGGCACAGATGCAGAGAGGGCACACAGAGATGTGGGAAGGGCACACAGAGATGCAGGGGGGGCACACAGGGGTGCAGGGAGGGCACACAGGGATGCAGGGAAGGCACACAGGGGTGCAGGGAGGGCACACAGGGATGCAGGGAAGGCACAGATACAGAGAGGGCACACAGGGATGCAGGGAAGGCACATAGGGGTGCAGGGAGGGCACACAGGGATGCGGGGAGGGCACAGATGCAGAGAGGGCACACAGATGTGCGGGCAGGGCACACAGACGTGCGGGATCCCCTGTGCCACCCCGGCTGGGAGTGGCAGCACAGCCCCCCGGGGCAGAAGCCCCGCTGGGTGCCCGGCGGTGCCCGCGGAGCCCCGTCCCCAGCCGGCCGCGCTGGCACCCGGCGGGCAGCAGCCGATCCTTCCGCGCCTCCTCCCTCCCTCCTCCCCGCCCTCCCCGCTCCCTCCTGCCTTGGCAGGCGGCATCGCCTCGCTGGCGGAGTGACCCCGGCGAACCCCGAAACGGCCCCAAAGCGGGGCGTGGGGGCCGGCGGGGGCACGGAGCGGGGCTTACCGGACATGGCGAGCCGGAGCGGGCAGCACCTCGCCAGGTGCCCGGTGCAGCAGCAGAGGTGGCCCCGGCCCCGGCCCCACAAGCTGGCCAAGGGGGCAAGAGGAGTCAGGCTTGAAATTTGGGGTTGAAGGGACCTGCCTGCCTGGTGGTAATGGCAGGTGGATCCCGACAATATTATTGTTTTATCCCTACGGGTATAAGTTTGAGTTTTTCTCTCCTAATGCCAAGTATTTAAAACCTCTAGAAACCAATGATTTGACAATCAATGATTGCGCGATACTTTCAATTTGAATATTCAAAGGCTCCACAAAATGGGCTATCTTTTTGTGAAACCGAGCACATCCCCATCTAGCAGAGGGTCTGGGGTAATAGGATTTGCTGGGGTCACCCTCCCCACCCTTTGCTTTTGGGACATTTGTAGGGTTTTATCCATCTTTCCCTGAATGAAGCAGATGCCTCCAAAGCAGCTCAGTGTTTTCCCCTCAGATGCACAGGCTGGGCTCCAGCCCTCTCATATTTCATTTGCTACCTGCAGTGAGCACTCTGCGAGGGGCCGACTTGCTTTTTGCACATTTTTTCACGTTTTAAGGCTAAATTCTGAGGTTTTGGGGCAAAAATGGCAGCGGGCAGGTGTGGCCTAACAAAGAGGCTGCCCTGGGCACCCAGGTGGCTGAAGTTACCTGAGCCCCACTTCTCCCCACAGCATTCCCTCCCTCTGCCTGGATTCTGGGCTCACACCGCAGTTTATTTGTGCTTTCCCCCACTTCAGGCTCTTTGCCTGTGCTGCACAAATCGGCCTTTTCCTCACAAGCCTCAGTGCTGCCTGCCCTGGCAGCTGCAGCTGTGGGGTTCAGCGTGTGGCTCAGAGTTTTGGGACAGCCATCCCTTCCCAGCAAAGCTGGAACTGGGTTTTTAGGCTGCCTTTAAAGCCTTTTCCTGGGGACCACAGCCTCAGCCACGGGCAGGGAGTGAGGCAGAGAGCAGGCCAGGCTGTTAATCATCTACCAGCAGCTCAGGCTGGCTGTCGTCACGGCTGAATTTTTTATTTTTTTTTTCCCTTTAAGTTGAACAAATAACACTTGATTTCTGTGGGGAGTGAGGCCATTCCTGGCTCTGAAATGTGCCCCTGCAGCTCCTGGTAGGCCAAGCCCTGCCTGGGACAGCTTTATAGGGACACATCCCACCAGGAGAGGAGCCCACCTGCCCCAAGCACAAAGGAATGTGCTCTGCAGGGAGGGGACAGGGTCTCACTGAGGAATTTGGGAGCTGAAACCCTTCCCTTAGTGGGGCTGCTCCCTCCTGGAGCTGCTGTGGGTGGGTGCAGGCTGCAGGGGGCTGGCATGGTGATTGTTTACCCCTGCAAGCAGAGGGCAGAGCCTGCAGGCTGCCCAGCTCCAGCCCTGGGGGAGCTGGATGCCCTCAGGAACCACGAGGCAGCAGAGTTCTGGCTGTTCCTGGGCTTCAGAGCATTTCCAGGCTGAGGAAAACCCTGCCTGGGTTAGGAGTGAATGCCTGAGTGGGTCAAACCCTTTCCAGACAGCTCAAAACCCTGTCCCTGCTTCTCCCCAGGGCCTGAGGGCAGCACAGCCACCCTGGCCTGGTGCAGGGCCTCCTTCAGCCCTGGCAGGAGGAACAGCTCAGATGGTCACAGGGCTCAGCCCGGCTGTGGTGGCAGCTGTGGAGTGGAAAAGGATCGAGCTGGGCTCAGGTTTGGGGCAGAGGGGCTGGGTGTGGGGCCAGGAGAGCTGCACACACCTGAGGTGAGGGGGAACAGCTCAGGTTTGGGGGAAGGAGAGGCACACGCCCTGAGGTGAGGGGGAACAGCTCAGGTTTGGGGCAGCAGGGCCGGCTGTGGGGCCAGGAGAAGCACACACCTGTGAGGGGGGAACAGTGCAGGTTTGGGGCCAGGAGAGCTGCAAACACCCTGAGGTGAGGAGGGACAGTTCAGGTTTGGGGCCAGGAGGGCTGCAAACACCCTGAGGTGAGGGGGGACAGTTCAGGTTTGGGGCCAGGAGGGCTGCAAACACCCTGAGGTGAGGGGGGACAGTTCAGGTTTGGGGCCAGGAGGGCTGCAAACACCCTGAGGTGAGGGGGGACAGTTCAGGTTTGGGGCCAGGAGGGCTGCAAACACCCTGAGGTGAGGGGGGACAGTTCAGGTTTGGGGCCAGGAGGGCTGCAAACACCCTGAGGTGAGGGGGACCAGCTCTGGCTGGGCAGGGCCACCCCTGGAGGCTCCACAGCTGCCACTTGTGGGAGTGGAAGGTGCTCGGAAAGCTTGAAATGCCCCAGGGTTTGAGGAGAAAAGGCAATGAGGGATTTAAGCGCCTCATCCCCACACGTTCCCCGGGGCTGGCATGCTCCAGAGCCTCCTGCTGTGGGTGCCAGGCTGGGGGCGAGCTGGGCCGAAGGGGGTGACCCCTCCGTGGGACAGAGCAGGATGTGCTGCACACACGAACACGGCGCTGTTCGTGTGTGCAGAGCTACCTCTAGTGGCCACGGGGCTGGCTACCGCTGCCATTGGCACTGCCAGCCCACCTGGATGTCCTCAGGGCTGGGTACCAATGCCATTGGCACTGCCAGCCCACCTGGATGTCCTCAGGGCTGGCTACCGCTGCCATTGGCATTGCCAGCCCACCTGGGTGCCCCCAGAGCAGCCCACCGGGTGGGTGTGGAGCTGCTGTGGGCTCATTCAGGGTAAAAGGGGTGTTGGGGAGGGGGCGTTTGGTGCCCTGCAGGGGTGGCGAGGCTTCCTCGGGCACAAGTCAGCAGGCAGGGCAGTGCCCACACCCTACAGAGCCCCCAAACCATATAGGCTAGAAAAGCTCTCTGAGCAGGGATTCTTGTTGGTAGGAGAAACCTGCAGAGCACAGAGGTTTTTCAGGCTGAATATTTTACTTGTGGGGCTGGGAGAAATTCCTTTCTCGAGGCACTGGAAGGCACCACCCTGACCTAAATGTGGTGTGTCCAGTGACTGTGTTTCCAACCAGAGCACAAAACATCACGCTTGAAGGAGCAGTTTTAGGAAGGAGCACAAAATTTGCTTTATAATGGTCTGGTTTTCTTTCCTCCAGCTCTTCTCTCTCCTCAGTAAGTTCTCCTGCCTTCATAAGTCCCCCAGAGGGCACTTCCATCCTCTTTGGGCCAGGCAGAGTGCTCGGGAAGGTGTGGTGGCTCCGAGGGTGGCTCGGGGCACAGGTGGCTCATCCTGGAGGGCTCGCTGGCCACGGCCACGAATGGGGACAAGCTGTAGGGCGAGGTGGCCGCGTAGCTGGGGGAGTAGTGGGCATCTTCAAGGGGGTGCAGAGGGTAGGGCTGGGCTCCAGGGAGGGCTGGGGTCCAACCTGAGCCTCGGAACGGGGAAGCAGCTCCGGATTCGGGCAGGGAGAGGCAGCTGGAGGTGGCAGGGAGCGGCTGCAGAGGCTCTGAGCAGGCACTGTCAGGCTGGCCGAGGCTCTCGGGTGAGGGCTGCTCCCAGGGCTCTCTCTGCAGGGAAACAGGGAGAGAAGGCAAAGAAAACACTTAGGAACAAAAGCCTGTCCTGGAGGTAATGGAGTATCCATCCCTGGGAATGCCCAAAGGGTTTCTGTGGCTCTGGAGCAGTGTTTGGTGTTTGAACTGTGGAACCTCCATCCTGGCAGCAATGTTTGGTGTTTGAGCTGTGAAAGGGAACCTCCATCCTGTCAGCAATGTTTGGTGTTTGAAAGGGAACCTCCATCCTGGCAGCAATATTTGGGGTTTGAGCTGTGACAGGGAACCTCCATCCTGGCAGCGGGTTTGGTGTTTGAAAGGGAGCCTCCATCCTGGCAGCAATATTTGGTGTTTGAGCTGTGACAGGGAACCTCCAGCCTGGCAGCGTGTTTGGTGTTTGAAAGGGAACCTCCATCCTGTCAGCAGTGTTTGGTGTTTGAACTATGGAGCCTCCATCCTGGCAGCGTGTTTGGTGTTTGAAAGGGAGCCTCCATCCTGGCAGCAATATTTGGTGTTTGAGCTGTGACAGGGAACCTCCATCCTGGCAGCGTGTTTGGTGTTTGAAAGGGAACCTCCATCCTGGCAGCGTGTTTGGTGTTTGAAAGGGAGCCTCCATCCTGGCAGCAGGGCCTGGAGCAGGGTCCCAGTAGGACTGACCAGATCCTACAGGATCCAGGAGCTCTGTGGTGGGGCTGTGAGTGGAGCTGGGACAGGGAGCCTGGAGTCACTACAGGTTGTTTCTGGAAACTCAGGGAGGGAGAATTTCATAAATCATGGAGTCACAGAGTTATCCTGAGTTGGAAGGGACCCACCAGGATCATCAGACCCTGCTCCTGGCCCTGCACAGGCCACCCCAGCAATCCCAGCCTGTGCCTGGGAGCAGTGTCCCGTTCAGAGAGAATGGGATGTCTCCAGGGATGTCTCCAACAGGACCAGGGGACAATTAGATGGAAACAAAGAGAAAAACCCTCCCCGCAGAGCCCTGCCACACCCTTCCCCCACGAGTCCCCCTGACCGAACCCCACATTTAAAGGGGGTGACCCTGCCCTGGGGGACAGGACCAGGGGGCACTCACGAGCAGGAAGTGCCCCGTGTCGTTGGGGAAGGATGGCAGGAGAGGGGGCACGGCCGGAGCGCTGAAGAAGGAGCTGGTGGCAGCTGGGACGGGAGGAGCGCGGTGATCCCCGAACTGCTCGCTGAGATAGGGCTCCAGGAGGGCTGGGTAGCCCTGGGGGGCAGAGGGGTCGCAGGGGAAGGGTTTGGAGCCCAGAGGGGAGGGGAAGGCATCGCTGACAAACTGCTTGGTGCTGTGGAAATCCAGCTCGGCCGGGAAGGATCTGCGGACGCCGTAGTAACCAGCCGTGCTGGGTGAGCCTGGGGACAGAA
This sequence comes from Passer montanus, assembly GCF_014805655.1. NCBI lineage: Eukaryota > Metazoa > Chordata > Aves > Passeriformes > Passeridae > Passer > Passer montanus. The sequence continues at coordinate 1,803,490 of NW_024369596.1, forward strand.
AAAAGGGTGGGGACGTGTAAAGAAAATTCTAGCAGCTGCCACAGAATGATGGACACCCCTGTGGGTGCAAAGCAGAGCTCTCTTCTCTCCAGCATCACGCAGGAGATCACCCTGCCTTGACACAGGTGTGTGAGCCCAGAGGTGCTTTTGGTTCCACTCCGTCTGCAGCAAACCAAAAGCGTTGGGGAAGCTTTAAACAGGAGGGCAGGGAGATGGAGGTCAGCTCAGCCAGGCTGTGCTTCCTCCTCGCTCTGCTCCAGCCCCTGGGGAGGAGGTTCCAGCCTCACTCTGCTTTCTCTGCCCGAGAGCCAAGGGATAAAACAGGTCAGCTCCTGGTTTTGTGCTTTCTCTCTCCAGCTCCGGGGAAAATGGGAAAACACAGCAGGAAAAGGAGGGATTCTGTATGGCTCCTCTGCTAAAGGAGGTGGGAGCTGCTTTCATTACTCTCTTTGAGGATTTTATACAAATTATTGTTGTTCTTTTTTGGATTCTTTTAATTACTTTCCCCCTGGGCTCCCTCTGAGGGGTGGCCCTGCTTGTTTCACATCCTCTGGAAGAGGACAGCAGGGCTGTGCCAGCCCTCCCACCTGCATGGAAGATGTTCAGCAGTGCAGGGAAAACCTCACCTGGCATTTGGCCAAAGGGTGGCTGTGCTGCGCTGGTGCTGCCCTGCAAAAGAGAAAGAGATGTTTGAAAGAATGACTTTTCAAAGCAAGGCAGCTCTCTGAGTGCAATTCACACGCATTGTTTGAGCCTGGGTGCTGTGAAGGGTTTAACTCCACGAGTTCCTCACAGGAATTAACAGATGTAGGCTAAGCAGAGATTGTGAAGGTCTGGTGCAGAGCTGCTAAGAGGAGGAATATCAAGACAACTGGCTTCTTCCTCCTGTCCCACAGGGTCCCTCAAAGCAGGCAGAATGTTGAGGAGTCCTTTGGCTGTTGGCACAAACCAGGCAAGGTGACATTTGAGCCCCTGAGAGGCCAAAATGGGCAGATTCCAGCCCTTGCTCCAGCTCAGCTGTGCTGGGTCTGGCTCCTTTACCTGCCCCTTCCTGGCAGCACAAACAGATTGGGTGGAAAGAGAGTTCCTAAATCCTCTTTGGGTCCGACAGCAGTGGTTATGACAATAATAATTATATTATTAATCAGCATCCTCTCCTCTTGGTCCCCAGGTAAAGGAGAATTACCCCTGGAGTGACCCTGGTGCTCCCAGGGCCTGATTCCTTACCAAGGCATCTGCTCCTCTGGAATCCCACTGAGCTCTGGCTTGGGGAGCTCCAGGCCCCCAGAGCAGGAGTGGAGAGCCCCCAGCTGCACTGCTGTCACTCTGCTGTCACTCTGCTGTCCCTGGCCATGCTGGTGGCACGCTCTGTCCAGTTTGCATAGTGCAAACAGGAGGTTCCTGCCATAGCAGGCAACCAAATTTAGAGGTTTAGATTTGAATTAAATTTGCCAGCTCTGAGGACTTCCTTCTGCTGCGAGGGAAGGTCTGCAGCTGCTCCCTGCTCCACCATGGAAATGAGATCCGAGCCTGCACAGGCCACACGGGCTGCAGAGGTGGCAGGAGGTGACAGGAGGTGGCAGGAAGGAGCCCCTGGGCTTGTGGACAGAGGAGTGTCCTTGTCACACAGGCGGGGCTTGCACCTGTCCCCAGCTGAAGCCATCACATGCAAATCCAGGTCACTTTTAGAGGAAAAAGCCAGGCTGGGAGGGTCAGGCAGCACAGATGGACAGGGGGCTGCAGGGATGGCAGCTGGGATGCTCTGCCCAGCTCCCTGGCACAGCTGGCAGCCTCCAGCAGGGATCATTTCCAGTTAGCAGAGCATTTACTCTTTGATCCAGCCTGTTCAACAGCCAGGAACTGCCTGGCTGTGTGTACACACCTGTGGGGGAGAGTCCCAGAGAGGCCAGGAGCTGCCAGGGCTTTACCTGCCTGAATTCAGTGCAGGAGCCTCTGCTGCAGCCCATCCCTGGCCTCACCAGAGCAGAGCCCTGCATTTCATTCCCCTCCTTGCTCCTTATCAGCCTTAATTGAGACCCATTAGTTCATTTCCTCCCTGCAGTGCTTCCTTTCCCTGCCATGGGGATGGGGAGCCTGGATCTCCTGCAGCTCTGCTCAGCCTCCCTGGGGCCCAGAGCGTGTCCAGCTGTTGATAAGCTGGGCTCAGCCTGCCCTGCCCATGGCCAGGCACAGATCCTGCCTGGGACTGCTCCAGAGAGCTCTGCTGCTTCACTGCTTCTTAACTCACCTAAAAATCTGCCTAAATTTAAGGATCCAGCTCCAAATAATGACCTGGCCCTGCCCTCTGGCAATGTTTTGGCTTCAGGGCATCCCCTCTCTGGGCCCAGTCTGTGGTGGAGCAGCTGAAGGAATACCAATCCTCCATAAAAGCAAAGCTGAGCCTGGGCAGGGCAGTGCTGGCTGTGAGTCCCTGCTCTGGGAGTGCTGCTGGGCACCCAGCAATGAATCCTCTTTAAACCACAGCACTGCACTGCTTCACCTGTGCAGGCACCCCCCTCCACACCTCAGAGAAGACAGGAATCCAGAGGACACCTGCAGGTTCACACCTGTGCAAAGGAAAGCCAGAGCCTCCTAAAGCTCAGCCCTGAGCCCTGCAGTTGGTGCAGAGCCCTGATTTTGGGTGGGTTTCCTCACAGCACACCCTGATTTCCATCACTCCATGTGTGCAGGGCCTGGCTGCCAGGAAATTGTCAAAATGTCATCCCAAAGCTGTGCTCTGCTGAGCCCTGACCTCCCCAGCTCAGCACAGCCTCCTCCAGAGGCCTCGCACCAACAACAGCTGAGGGCTGCTTCATTTCTGGAGCAAAGATCACCCTCAAACACAAGATGCAGCCAAATGACCCTGCATCACCAACAGCCAGAGGGGTGTTCAGTCATCTGCCCCTGGCCTTGATTCTGGGTTGTTTTCTGAGTTATATTCTGCCAGACAAACAGAGCTGCACTTCCAGCTGCTCTTTTCATGATGTGTCCGAGCAAATACGGATGTTTGCCCTGCACAATCACTTTTTGTCTCTCGCAGGGAATGAGCAGCAGGGCTGGCTTTGCATCAGGCAGACGCACACAACTGCTGGGCTCTGCAGCACAGAGCCAAGGGCAATAAAGCAGGGAGCATTTTACACTCCCAGGGCGTTTCCACTGTGCCTGTTGAAGCTGCCGCCTCCACAGAGGCAGCAGGACAATGGTGACAGCACCAACAGGAGCTGTTTTCTCAGCTGCTTCCCAAGAACTCTTCCTAAATATCACTCCCCAGTGACTATTTTCCATGGCCCAGGGGGTTCTGCCTGCCTGCAGCAGCTGGAGCCTGTGGGGAGGGATGTGTGGCTGGATTTTGCTGTGTTTGGTGATGCCCAATCCTGTTTTTTTGGTTTTTTTGTCCTGATTGTTTTGTTGCAGAGTTAATAGGCCTGAAAGTCACAGAAAATAAGTCACTGTGAGGCCTCTCTAGTATAAAAAATAGCCAGAAGTGAATGTTTTTTTGGGGAAAAAAGCATCAGAACTCCCAATTTCTCCCTCTCCTTGTAGGACACATCTCCAGCTCTCCTCCTCTGCCAGTGTCCCAGAGCTCCCAGCCAGCTGGAGGTGAGGAGCTGCTGCCCAGCAAAGGTGAGTGCCAGGAGCAGCCAGGGAAGGGCTCCTCGTGCCACTGGATGCCACCACATCCTGCCATCACAATATTGTGTCCCCTTCTGGGGACAGCCTCTTTCTGGCTGGCAATTGAGGAATAAAAACCACTGTAGTGCAGCAGGACTTGTGTTTCCTGTTGCCATAGAAGCACTTTAGGAGGAAATCATCTCTTCCAAGCTGATGCTTGGCCTCTCTCCAGCCCATCACATCCCTGCAGCTCCCCTGGCGCCCTGAGAGGAGCTGGAAGGAGCTCAGCATTCGGGGAAGAACAGATATTTTCAGGGCACTGACTTGTCCAAGTGTAGCTGGTGGAAAAGGAACTTGACTCAGGAAGGTGTCACAAATAGGATGTGAAAGGAAAAGGGAATTTAACATCACTGCCATGCTTGAAAAGTGGGGGAAAAAAGGGCTTTGAGGCATTTAAGGTTGATTGATATGAAAATCAAGGAGCCATCAGTGATGTTTTGGGACATTATATTAATTATTTAATATTGGCAGTGCCCCAAACTGTCTTTGAAGTAGAGGGTGGGGTGAGGGACTTGATGGGTTAAAAAAGGGGGTGGGGGACGGGACGGGACGGGACGGGACGGGATGGGACGGGACGGGACGGGACGGGACGGGACGGGACTCACGCTGAAGCGGGAGCCGCTGCTCTGCCGGGATCGCTTTTCAGCCAGGAGATCCTTGACCGTGTGCTTCACTCGCACTCCTTGGTACACCCGCTTGCCGAAATCTGCAGGGACTGAGGGAGTGCAGAGCTCAGGGAAAGCACAGAGCGGCAAATTCATCACCTCTGTGCATCGGGTTGGGAGGGAGAAACACAAATCTGCAATTCTTAGATTTAGGAATACAGAAATATTTGTAATCTAGACATATATATATTTCTAGCTATAGAAATTATTATGTATATGAAATATATTCCCACATATAGAGAGAAAATATAGAAAATACATTTTAAATATAAATATATATGCTATTAATATTAATAAAATATTATGTGTTGATATTAATAGCATATTGTGTTCAATATATTAAATATATTAAAATTGTGTTAAATATATTAACTGTATTAAAATATATGAAATATATAGGAACATATAAATATTTAAATATATTATTTCACTGACATTTCAGCACAGGGGTCGTGGTGCTGCTGCCTCCAGCACTGCTCTGATCCAGGGAATGCCCTGGATGGATGATGGATGGATGGATGGATGGATGGATGGATGGATGATGGATGGATGATGGATGGATGGATGGGTGATGGATGGAGTGGCTCCTGTGAGCCTCCAAAGGAGAAAGCAGCTGCCTGCCCAGCCTGTTTTGTGTCCACAGCAAGCCCAGGCAGCTGCTGGGGCTCTGTTTTATCCAGGTTGTTGGGAAGGGTCCCTGCTGGGGCACGTGCAGCATCTGGCTCTGGTTTTTAGCCCTGGAGCAGCTGTGGGTGGCTTTGCCACGAGGCATTGGAGTGAATGTTGGGATGTGCACGCTGTGCACAGAGGCGGTGGCACAGGTGAGAGCTGAGGGACAATGCAGGGACAGCTCTTTTATCCTGCTGAACCCAGCTCGCACCTGCGGAGCCAGGGAGGAGTCTCCATGTTGAATTATCCCGGAAAAAACCCCCCTGCCTTTGAAGCTAATCCCTTGGAAAACACAGAGGCACGCTCTGCTGAGGGAGAGCAAACTGCCAGGGCACAGCTGAGCTGTTTGATCTCCAGCACTGAGCATTTGGCTCCTCTGCCCCTCAGGATGTGTCCCTTGGCTCCGTTCCCGGTGGCATTGTGGCCCCAGGTGCACACACACACACCAGGGGAGGTGAGAGGGTTTAAACACCTTGGCCATGCCCCAGATGGGTTTTTTTTATTATTATTTTTGGGTTCATAGCAGCTGCAAATTTGGGCAAGTGGAATTTTATTTTGAGTGCTGACCAGAGAGCTTCAGCCAAGGCCAGGCACAAAGCAAACACAAAGCAAGGGACAGGTTCCCAAAAATGAGGTGAAGATGAGAGCACCAAGGGGAAAAAAAAAAAAAAGAAAAAGCAACACAAGTGGCCAGAAATGGACATCAGCTCCCACAGGTGGAGGGATTCCAGCAGGTCTGGTGCTCTGCAGGTTTCCTGACGCCTTTGCTGTGCCCTGAAGGCATTAGAAAAGCTCCTCCACCCCCCTCTGCTGCTCTGGCTGTTGAGGTGGCTTCACTCACATCCCCAGTTATTCCTCTGCCCAAATTGTTTTAATCCAGCAACACTCAGCCCTCTAACCCAGGCTGAAGGTGTCACACAACTGAACCTGTTGCTGCCGGTGGATTATCCAGAGGCTGGGCTGTCAAAACTTCAGATAACTCTGCCACTGGCAGAAGATTTTCTTCCCACTGGGGAAGAAAATGCTAATTCAGGCCCAAGTTTCTATCATTTCCAAGCAAATTGAATCCAATTTCACATCACTTTGATCTAACTGCCTTTAGAGAAAAAAAAAAATAAAGCATTGCACTGTGAAGGAATATAAATACAGTCTGGAGAAGGCAGAATATTAATTGACACTATTAAATTCTTGGCACATTTAAGATGTCACATGTCTATTCTAGAGAAAATTTTGTGGATTTTTTTTTTTCAAAAGGAGCCCAAGGACAGCACAGTTTGTTCCTTCCCTGAAATTGCCATGAAGATGCCTCAGCTTGTGAAGCTCTGAGCTGCTGGGACTCACCTGCTTCCATTGTTGGTGCTGCTGACCCGTCCCAGCTCCCAGATCCTGCAGGGATTTGGGGAAGATCTGTCCCTCATCAGCTTCCCAGAGCAGAGTGAAGCCTGTGCTCATAATTCCCTGGGAAAGTTCCAGCTGAGCCTGGCGGAAATGGCTTTTCTAGAATTTAGGGATGTCTCCAGCACCAAACCTCGTTTGGGATTTGCTTAAATGCAAATCCCTGGATCTGTGTTTCACTCCGCTTTGCATGGTCAGTGTGGGTCCTTCCCCGGGAGCCTCCTGCCTCTCTGAGCTGACATTTCATGGCTGAAAATGGAAAAAAAGGGGAAAGGAAAAGGGGAAAGGGAGCTGCTTTTTTTGGCCCTTCCATTCTTCCCCAGCCCTTCCTGCTGTGGGGGGTTTGCCTGGCGGGCGACAGAAGGTTCAGGAAGCACCAGGTGGGCAGGGCCAGGTGGAAGGTGGCACAAAAAGGAGCAGGTTTTGCTCTGCCAGCAGCGGGCTGCGTTTGCCAGCTGCCCCCTGGCACCTCCTGGGCTGCACATTGCTGTGAGGACACTCAGGTTAAACCCCCACCGTGGGGTGCAGGTGTTTCCTGTGCTGCCTGCAGAAGGAATTCCACTGAAAACAGGGGGAGGACAAAAGCTCAGCCAGGCTGCTTTGAGATGGAAACCTCTCTGCTGGTGTTTTGTTCTGAAAAATCACCACACCCACGTTTTCTGGGGAGTTTGGTGGAGCTGGGCACAGCTGGGGCTGTGGTGGGGTTTGCAGAAGCTCTTGTGGTCGGCACGACACGCTCTGGGCACGTTCTGCAGAGCCCCTTCCAAAAAGGGGCTTGAAACCTTTAAAACCCTTTTAAAAGGGGTTTAAAACCTTAAAAAACCCTTTTAAAAGGGGTTTGAAACCTTTAAAACCCTTTTAAAAAGGAGTTTTAAGCCTTTAAAACCCTTTTCTAAAAGGGGTTTGAACCCTTTTAAAAAGGGGTTTGAAGCCTTTCAAACCCTTTTAAAAAGGCATTTACCTGTGCCAAAGCAAACTTTGGGAATTGTGCCTGTGCTTTGTGTAGCAAAGAGCCTGGAGCAGCAGATGGGGCAGTCGGGGTGTGTTTAATTCCATCCCAGGAAGGAGCAGGGAGGATTTGATGCATTATCATTATTATTATTATTAATATTGATTTGTTGTAAAGAGCTGCAGAACTGATGGGGTTTGTTTCAGTGTTGGCCTGAATCAACCCAGGGGTGGGTTTCCAGTGCGAGGACTCTTGTTTAAGCACGGAATTGTTCCGGAAGCACCAAAAACTAACTTGGAACGGTTTGGTTTGGAAGGAACCTTAACACTCATCCCGTTCCACCGGACACCTTCCACTCCCCCAGGCTGCTCCAATCCCCGCCCAACACCTTGGACACTTCCAGGGCTGGGCAGGCAGAGGTTCTTGGCAGTGCGGAGCGCTCCGTCTGGCGGGCCCGGCCTTTCTCGAGCCTCGGCCGGGATCCGGCGCTGCCATCACCCCCGGCCCCGGGCGGTGCCGGGAGCCCCGCCGGTGCCGGGAGCCATGCCGCCCGGCCGCGCGGCCGTGGTGCTGCGGTGCGAGTGGCAGCGGTGCTCGTTCGCGGCCGCGGGGATGGAGGAGTTCTGCGGGCATGCGGCGCAGCACCTGCAGCAGCCCCTGCCCGGCCAGCAGCGCGGCGACGCGGACCCGCTGGGTGAGGGCACGGCCGTGCGGCGTTCCGCGCCGCTGCTTCCCGCCGGGGCCTCTCTCCCGCCGCGCGCAGGCAGGGCGTCCCTGCTCTGCGATTGGCGGGCGGGCGGGCGGCGGCCGCTGTGATTGGCGGGCGGGCGCGCGCGGTGCGTCGCTGCTCCGGTGCCCCCCGCGGGGCAGCTGTGGTGGGTGAGGGCACGGCCGTGCGGGGCTGTGCGGGAGGGCCGCGCGGCGCTCCGGGGAGCAGCGAAACAAGGAAACACCCTGGAGTGGTGTCGCGGGGTGCTCGGCGGGGACAGGGGAGCGTGCCCGGGCCTGGGCAGGGGCTGCGCGTCCCTGGGGGTGGCGCAGGAGCTCCCGGAGGTGGCTCTGAGTGCCCTGGGGACAAGGTGGGCATTGGGCACAGCTGGCACGGATGGCCCGGGGGTGCCCGGCCTCAGTGATCTGCGGGTTCGTGCCCAGAGAGCGCTGCTGGCCCTGGCAGGGCTGGGCCGGGGGGGCACGGCGGGGTTTGGGCTGCAGCTGGGTGGGCTTGGGGAGACCTGGGCTGCGCTTCCGAGGGGAGCTCAGAGGGGCTGGCTGTCAGTCTGTCCGTGTCCAGAGCAGCTCTCTGTCTGTCTGTCTGTGCTCCAGAGCAGCTGTCTGTCTGTCTGTGCTCCAGAGCAGCTGTCTGTCTGTCCGTGTTCAGAGCAGCTCTCTGTCTGTCTGTCAGTGTCCAGAGCAGCTCTCTGTCTGTCTGTCCATGTCCAGAGGAGCTCTCTGTCTGTCTGTCAGTGTCCAGAGCAGCTCTCTGTCTGTCTGTCAGTCTGTCTGTCCGTGTCCAGAGCAACTGTCAGTCTGTCTGTCCGTGTCCAGAGCAGCTCTCTGTCTGTCTGTCCATGTCCAGCTCTCCGTGTGTCTGTCCGTGTCCAGCTGTCTGTCTGTCAGTGTTCAGAGCAGCTGTCTGTCAGTCTGTGTGTCCGTGCCCAGCTGTCAGTCTGTCTGTCCGTGTCCAGAGCAGCTCTCTGTCAGTGTCCAGAGCAGCTGTCAGTCTGTCTGTCCGTGTCCAGAGCAGCTCTCTGTCAGTGTCCAGAGCAGCTGTCAGTCTGTCTGTCCCAGAGCAGCTCTCTGTCCGTGCACAGAGCAGCTGTCAGTCAGTCTGTCTGTCCCAGAGCAGCTCTCTGTCAGTGTCCAGAGCAGCTGTCAGTCTGTCTGTCCGTGTCCAGAGCAGCTCTCTGTCAGTGCCCAGAGCAGCCGGCAGTCTGTCAGTCCGTCTGTCTGTCTGTGCAGAGGAGTACACGTGCCTGTGGCAGGGCTGCGGGTTCTGCTGCCCGGAGAGCCCGGCCGAGCTGCTGCGCCACGTGCTGTTCCACTGCTACCACACCAAGCTGAAGCAGTGGGGGCTGCGGGCGCTGCAGGGCCAGCCCCAGCTCAGCCCCTGCCAGCTGGGCTGCCACAGCAGGAACATCATCCCCGACATCCAGGAGGGCTTCCTGTGCCTCTGGGAGTACTGCGAGGTGAGAGCCGCCTGCCGGGGGGGACGGGGCTGGCCCGGGGTCTCAAAGGCTCATTGATTATTTAAAACATTATATTATATCGTGTCATATTGTATAATATTACATCATATTGTATCATATGATATCATATTATATCATATCTATATTATATTATGCTATATTATGTTATGTTACATTATATTATATTGCATTTTGTTACATTATATTATATTGCATTATGTTTTATTACATTTTATTACATTATATTACATTACATTGCATTACATTACATTACATTACATTACATTATATTATATCATATTACATTACATTATGTTATATTGCATTATATTGCATTATATTACATTACATTACATTATATTATATTACATTACGTTATATTGCATTATATTGCATTATATTATATTGCATTGTATTGTATTACATTATATTGTATTACATTATATTATTATATTGCATTATATTGCATTGCATTATATTGTATTGCATTATATTGCATTATATTATATTACATTGTATTATATTACATTATATTATATTACAGTATATTATATTATATTGCATTATGTTATATTATATTATATTGCATTATATTGCATTACATTGCATTACATTATATTATATTACATTACATTACATTTTATTACATTATATTACATTACATTATATTATATTATATTATACTGCATTATATTGCATTACATTCTATTATATTACATTCTATTGCATTACATTATATTGTATTACATTATATTACATTATATTATATTACATTATTTTACATTATATTATATTATACTAAACTATGGAATACAGAAGTTATACTTACAGAATGCTAAAAAGATAATAATGAAAAACTCGTGACTCTCTCCAGAGTCCAGCACAGCTTGACCCCAATTGGCCAATAAGTAAAAACAATTCCCATGAAACCAATAAACAATCCCCTGTGGGTAAACAAACTCCACCCACATTCCAAAACAGCAAAATGCAGAGAAGCAAATGAGTTAATTGTTGTTTTCCTTTTCTTCTGAGGCTTCTCAGCTCCCCAGGAGATAAATCCTGGGCAAAGGGATTTTTCCAGAGAATGTGACTGTGACGAGCAGGGGCTCACTGGGAAGGGGGAGCTGCTGGCTCTGTCTGGAGCTGTGTGGGAGCCTCTCAGCTCGTCCTGGTGTCTCTCACCCTGCCCCGTGTGTCCTTCCCCTCAGAGGTCCTTTGACAACCCCGAGTGGTTCTACCGGCACGTGGAGGATCACAGCTTCTGCTCCGAGTACAAGGCAGCAGGCAAGGAGAACCACGTGCTGCTCTGCGGCTGGAAAGGTTTGTGGGGCCTTGCAGGGCTTCTCCTGAGAGCTTTGGGCTGGGTGGCAAACATGGGAACAGGTCTCAGAGAGCCCCTTGGCCTTCAAAAACAGCTTTTCAAATTCCATGGTTTTGACAGTGAAATATTCCTGCAGAAGTTCCCTCAGTTGAGTGCTCAGACAGAACTTCCTATTTATGTGTAATCAGTACCTTGGAGAAAAGGTTGATTTAGTTTGATTTTGATTTTTTTCCTTAATTTCTCCCATGTTTGTGCAATTGCCCTAACTGCTTGGCAGAACCAGTACCACCCTGGTGATGTTACAATATCACCGTGCCAATATCCCCCTGCTCTCTGGGCATTTTGGAGCCTTGCTGGCCCAAACAGGACGAGGAAGCTGCTGTTCAGTGAGGCTGTGTCCCTGGGGAGGTCTCTCAGCTGTGCTGTTCCCTCCCCAGACTGCAACTGCAGCTTCAAGGGCCGCTGCAAGCTGCGGGAGCACCTGCGCAGCCACACGCAGGAGAAGGTGGTGGCCTGTCCCACCTGCGGGGGGATGTTTGCCAACAACACCAAGTTCTTCGACCACATCCGCCGCCAGACTGCCCTGGAGGGTAAGGCCTGGGGCAGGGAGGGGCTGGGCACTGCTGGGCACTGCTGGGCACTGCTGGGCTGGCATGTTTGGGTGGCTGGAGGTGCCCCGTGAGCCAGGCTTGGAACAGCCTGGCGTGTCTGCTGAGTGATGGCAGCCTGGGATTGAGCCTCACCTTGTCAGCCAGCCATGTCCTGAGCAGGGGTAGGGACTCTCCCACCTCCCTGGGCAGCCCCTTCCAGCATCTGACCATCCTTTCCATGAAGGAATTCCTCCTGAAGTCCCACCTGAACCTCCCCCGGCCCAGCTTGAGGCCGTGTCCCCTGGGAATTGTCTCCTGGCAGAGGCAGGCTGGAGGCTGTTCCTCCTGTGGGAACCCAGGGCTGCCCACCAGCGTTTCCATCCCCCTGGAGCACCTCTCCTCACTGCTCTCTGTGCTGTTCTCCCTGCCCTGGTGTCTCCTGTGCCCCTGTGCAGAGCAGAGGTTTCAGTGCTCCCACTGCTCCAAGAGGTTTGCCACCGAGCGGCTGCTCCGCGACCACATGAGGAACCATGGTGAGTGAGTGAGTGCAGGGCCCTGCTGCCAGCTCAGCCCCCTGCTCTGCCCTGCTCTGGGGTGACGTTTCTCCCCGTTTTTGTCCCAGTGAACCACTACAAGTGCCCCCTGTGTGACATGACCTGCCCGCTGCCCTCCTCGCTGCGCAACCACATCCGCTTCCGGCACAGCGAGGAGCGCCCCTTCAAGTGTGACTACTGTGACTACAGGTGAGGGCCCTGTCCCCACCCCTCCCAGAGGCCTCTGTGTGTGTGTGTGCTGCAGCTCTGTTCCCTCACGTTGTTTTTCCAGCTGCAAGAACCTCATTGACCTGCGGAAGCACCTGGACACGCACAGCAAGGAGCCGGCGTACCGCTGCGAGTTCGAGGCCTGCAGCTTCTCTGCCCGCTCCCTCTGCTCCATCAAACTGCACTACAGGAAGGTCCACGAGGTGGGAACTGGCATTGCCCCATATCATTCTTCCCAGAGAAGTTTCTGTCTCCTTCCCTGCACGTGCGGGGTGCTGATGTTGCTCTCGGTGTCCCTCAGGGCGACTCCGAGCCCCGGTACAAGTGCCACGTGTGTGACAAGTGCTTCACACGGGGGAACAACCTCACTGTCCACCTCAGGAAGAAGCACCAGTTCAAATGGCCCTCGGGACATCCTCGCTTCAGGTACTGCTCACCTTGAGCTCCTCAGTGCCTCCTCTCCAGTGCACCCTGAGCTGTGCTGGCAGTGATTTCTGTAAATGTGTTCAGGACCCTTTTCCCAGTGGCTGGGAGGCACTGGGCAGTGAGTGTTCAGTGGGATCTGAGCAGTGCTGGCTGGCAGCTCCAGGGCAGTGGTGCCATCACTCTGGTGGGACACTTCTGAGCTTGGCAGGGAGCAGGTCCAGGTGTTCCCCTCTAGAGAGAGAAATCTTGGGACAGAATCCTCTGCTGCACACCCTGTAGGAAATCCAGAGGGTTTCCAGAGCCTGAAAGCTGGGAGGGGAAGAGGGTGGACTTGAAATTCTCCCAGTGCAACAGAATGGTGGAAGGAGATGGGCTGGGGAGGATTGAGCCTGGCACAGAGCTCAGAATCTGCCACACGGGTGTGCCTTTGGGAGTAGGGCTGAAACACCATCTGTGCAGCACAGGGGGTGGAAGCTCGGCTGTTGTGCCCTTTCCCTGGCTGCTGCCCATCTCCTGGGAGGGGGAGTGTGCCTGGCTGACCCCTCTGTCTGTGCCCAGGTACAGGGAGCACGAGGATGGCTACATGAGGCTGCAGCTGGTGCGCTACGAGAGCGTGGAGCTCACAGAGCAGCTGCTCAAGGACAGGGAGAGGCGTGGGGAGGCTCTGGATGGCTCCAGCGAGTGCGTGGTGCTGCCTGAGGGCGAGGGCAACCTGCAGGGCATCCTTCTGGAGCCTGCAGCAAACCCTGCCCCAGCAGAGAGCAGCACATCAGAGCTGCCTGCGCCCCCAGCCCTGTGCTCTGCTCCCAGCTCTGAGCCAGCACGGCCCAGCCCCATCCCAGGAGCTTCCTCATCCTCCTCCTCCTCCTCAGAGCAAGGAGACAGCAGCACCAGCAGCCCCATCATCCGTGTGGTGAGCAGGACCAACGAGCAGGGCCAGAGCGAGACTGTCTATTATGTGCTGGCCAGCACAGCCTCAGAGCAGCAGGCCACAGCAGCCCCGGGCCTGGAGCTGGAGGAGAACGTCATGGACAGGCTGCAGAAAACAGCTGAGGAGCTGGGCATCCAGATCGTGTGAGGGGCTGCCCCTCTGCTGCAGGAGAGCCTCAGCCTCGTGGGGATGTGCTGCTGGAGGAGTGCTTGGGGACAGGGCTGGGGCTGTCCTCAGCCCAGCCTGGCTGGCTGCTGGTTCTGTCGGCGTGGGGAGAGGGGAGGGACACATCCCCCAGGTGTGTCTGAGCTGCAAGGAGCTGTCTGCCTCCTCCTTGTGGGGATTGGGGCCTGTCAAGCTTCTCCCACCCTTCTGGGAGGTTTGGCCTAGGCCTGGCAGGGTGGGGTGGTCAGCAGCTGTGCCCTTCTGTTCCCCAGGCAGGGTGGTGTGTGGAGCACACTCTGGTGCTGAAGCCTCTTCCCTGGGAGCACGTGTGGCCCTTGGCAGGCCTGTCCTGCCCATCCATGCCTTTTCCAGGGGGTTTCATGCCTTCATCAGCACTTCCTGCACACATTTCCTGTCTCACCTGCTGCTGCTGGTGGTGTTTGGCTCCCTGATCCTATAACCAGCCCTGCTCTCTGGGAGGCCAGTGCAGCACTGGGACATTGGGAGCTTCTTGCTGCTTTTGGCATGCCCTGGGTGTCCTCCCCACATTGGGGTTTGGGCTCCTGCTTGGGCAAAGTGTTCTTTGGCGAGACAAATAAACATCAGGCTGCCAGGCCCAGCAGTGTCTGGTGTTTTCCTGCTCGGCCCTACCCCTGCCAGCTGTGCTGTGCAGGGTGGGAGGTGGGCACTGAGGAGCTGCCAGGCTCTCCTGGCGCTGTGCTGCTCCCCAGAGGTGGCACTGGAAGGCCAGGTTTAGCTCTGGCACTGGTGTTCCTGCAGTGGGGCTGAGTTCTGCTGCCTCCCCAGGGCTGTCTGCTGCCTGCTCAGGCCTTGTTTGAATCCAGGGAGCAGCCTGGGCTTGTGAGCAGGGCCAGCTTGTCCTTTTTTGAGTGGCTGGGTGAGGACAGTGAATTTGGGGTCCCTGGAGTGCCATTTAGACCCTCCCTGCCCTGATGTGCCCAGGGGGACACAGGGAGGCACTGGGCTGGGCACTGACTTTCCCTCATTGCTCTCTCTCCAGCAGCTGAGCAAAAGCTGCTGGAATTTTGGGGTGTTGGGGTAAACCCTTGATCCCAGCACCTCGGGAGGGGCAGGAGCTGTTCCTGAGAGCCCACCCTGCTGGAGGATGCCCCTTGCTGCAGGCAGAGCATCCCTGCCTTGCCCAGCCTTCCCACCCCAGCCTGGCCCTGGCCTGGCACAGCTGGGCTGAGCTGCCTTCGAGAGGGGCCCCGTGCCAGGTTTGCACTCGCAGCACTGCTGGGATGTCCCTTTAAACCCGGCCCCAGGCAGGGTAATCTGCCAGAGATTATCTGCCGGGAGAGGATTGGCATTAGAGGGAGTGTGTCCTCCTTCCCCCGTGCCCTGCAGCCTCCCCGGGCCTGGGGTGTGTGTGCAAACCGAGGTCACTTTCTCCTGGGCGAGGGGAGGAGGGCAGATGATGGCACTGGGCCTCCTCTTCCTCGCCGTGCTGGCCACGCTCACCTCCTGCCAGCAGCCAGAAGGTAACAGGGGGCTGGGGGGACCAGGGGGTTTATGGGGTGCCCCAGAGCTGGCACCAGTCCTGCCCAGTAAGGAGCAAGAACAGGCACAGGGGACGTGGGAGCTGAGGTGTGAGTGGGTGTGCTCACAGCAGGGCTGGGATGGGATGGGATGGGATGGGATGGGATGGGATGGGATGGGATGGGATTTGGGATGGGATGGGACGGGATTTGGGATGGGATGGGATATGGGATGGGACGGGATGGGGTGGGACGGGACGGGATGGGACGGGTTTTTGCGGGCTCCAGCACCGCCCTGTGGGCTCTGAGGGCTGGGCAAGCCCTGGCCATGGTGTCGCTGTCCCCGCTGGCCCCAGCAGAGCTGGACACGTACTGGTCTGGCACGGCGCCCATCTGCCTGGGGGGCTGCAAGGGGCGGCACAAGGAGCTGAAGAGGAGCCAGTGCGGGAACGGCAGCTGCTGCTGGCTGGGCTACAAGTCCTTCTGCAGAGGTAAAACCCGCGGGATCGCTGGGGATGCTCTGTGCCACGCTGCCTTGTGTGGTGAGCCCTGCGCTGTCCCCGCGGCCAGCAGCCTGCCCAGCTGCCATCCCCGCCTGCATCCCTGTGTGCAGTGAACTGCGGGCGGCCCGAGGCGGATTTTAACTCGGTGGTGCACGGTAACGACTGGTGGGTGGGCTCCGTGGTGCGCTACAGCTGCCGGCCCGGCTTCGTGCTGCTGGGGGACCCCGCCAGCGCCTGCCAGCCCGATGGCCGCTGGACCCCCAAGCCCTCCTGCCTCCGTGAGTAGCCCGGCCGCTGCGGGCAGGGCCCCGAGCCCTCCTGGTGCGGGTGAGCCCCCCGTGATGGGCCGTGCCCCGCAGGGATCTGCCTGCGCGGCCGCATCGAGATCAGCGAGCGGGAGCTGACCGGAGGCTGCTCCTCGTCCTGCGGCAGCCCCGCGCCCCCGGGAGCCGCCCTCAGCCGAGGATGCATCAGGGTCTCCGCCTGTGCCACCAAGCTGTCGGGCTGGCCCCGCTGGTTCCAGCGCTGTGACATCTGCGAGTGCGACTGCCACGTGCCCTGCGGTGGGTCCCGCTGCTGGCACTGCCCGCCCGAGTGTCCCTGTGTGAAGGGAGGGCTGGCGCTGGGAGATGGGAGCTGCAAACAGCTCAAAATCCGCTCTCTTTGCTCTCCTCAGGTGCTTCCAGGTAGAGCTGGGGCGGCCGGGGCTGCGGGGGGCTCCCAGCCCGGGGCTGCCTCCCGTCACTGCTGCGCTCCTTCCAGCGGCTCTGCGTGCCCCGAGGCTGCCAGCTGAGGGTTCTGCGCTCACTCTGCCAGGGTGGCTCATGCCAGGCTCCCCAGGGCCGGGGGTGCTCTGGGAGCAGCAGCTGCTGGGATCTGGGGGCGTTTCCTGCAGCAGGGCTTGGGACAGGGCTGCCAGCACCCAATTCCCAGCTGCTTCCCAGAGCCCCTCCTAGGGGGAGGCAGCGCCTGTGCCTGGTGGAAATACCTGTCCTTCAGTGCTGCAGGCTGTGGTTTCTCCGTGCCAGGGAATTCCAGGCCTGAGCTGGGAGGTGGAGCTGCCCCCTGAGCACACTGAGGCCAGCAGGAGCGTGGCATCTGCCTCCTGTCCCCATGGCAGGGACGGAGCAGCCTGGCCAGGGCTGCAGCACCCACTGCTGAGGAATCAAACTGCCCTGCAGCCTCCCTGAGACTGCAGAGGGGGAAAGGTCTCACCTCCCAGGTGGAAAATCTTTCCTGCTGGCTGCTGGTCGTGCTCCTGCCCTGAGAGTCCCTTTCCACAGGGGTTTCTCCTCCCACCAGCATGGGACTACAAATGGGGAGATGTGGCTCCAGCTTTGTGCCCCTTGAGGACATCTCTGGCTCCTCAAAGCAGCCATGGAAGCAGTTTTATTCCCCCAGGGAAGGAGAGGGTGGTCTGGGGCACAGGTGATTGTCACTTGGATTTTTTAAGATTTTCTAAGCCTTCTGATGTTTGCATACTTGTAGCAAACTTTCTCACACACTTTCTGTAAACAACTTATTGTTTTGCATTCTTTTATGGAGGAGGAGAAATTTAATAAGCTGTTAGTTTGTCTAAGTTTGGAGAGGTGGCACTGTCACCCTCCATTCCACTGTCACCTTTGGAAATCTATAAATGTTGGAGTGAGAAAATAAACTTCCATTTTTCCCTTGAAAACAACAGCGTGTCCATGTCGTGTTGTTTTGTGTCCTGGAGCAACAAGTGATGGCACTGCTGAGGGTCCTGGAGGACCAGCCACGGGTCATTAAAAATATATTTGCAGGGAACCCACAGGTTTTCCTGCCATGCAGAGAGGTTCTGCTGCCTGCTCTGTCCCTGCAGCCCTGAGCACAGGTGACAGAACCAGGACAGGCTCCCTCTGCCACTGTCCTGAGCAAGCGAGCCCCCACGGGCACACAGCTGTGGACAAGGCCACAGCTGGGGATTAGAGGGATGTGAATGTCCCCGTGGCACTGGGCTCCATCCCTGCTTCCTCCCACCCTGAAATGACTCCCCAGCACTGCTGGGTGCTTCATGGCCACCCTCATGGGCCCAGCTGAGCAGAAAGGGGTTTGGCAGCCCTGAGGTCACCCCCAGGCCATTCCCTGCAGGGCTGCGACCTGCACAGGGGGACTGACCCAGGGCTGGGTGCAGAGAGAGCTCAGTGAGTCCCACCTGCCTTGTGCTCCAGGACAAGATGACTTAGGACCTCCATGAGGAGCTTGGCTACTTGTGCCCTCCCTGAACTCCTCAGCCTGGATCCTGCCCTGAGATCTGTCCCAGCCCCAAGCTGCCAGGGGGGTGGGGAAAGCTCTCCTTGGCTCAACAGATGCATTTTTAATTAATACTCTTGCCGGTGCCACTCATTTCCATATGTCTCTGGCGTTTAAGTGCTGTGGTGGGTGCGAGGTGTGAGTAACAGCGAGGAGGGAGCCAGGCGTGCTGCAGGGGAGCTGCAGGACCAGCTGCACCCGGGAGGGTGTGCTGGGGGTGAAACCCCGGAGGGACAGCCCCCTTTGTGACCAGCTGTCACCCCCCTGGCTGTCCCAAGCCGTGCCAGCCCTGGCTGCCCGCTGTGCCCGTGCTGGGGGGTCTGCCCAGGGCTCTGTGCAGGGCAGGAGCAGCTTTAGGGTGGGCTGGGCTCCCTCGGGGGGTTTGGCAGTGCGGGGGCTGTGTCCCTGGGGTGCAGGGGGTGCGGGGGCAGGGCTGGCAAAGCCCGGGCTGCGCTCAGGGATGCTCGGGGCCTGCTGGCAGGCAGCGAGAGGAAATAGGGCCGGTCCCTTTAAGAGGATTTTTCGCTGCCTGGCAGCGCTGCCCGCCCGGGCAGCCCATCCATCCCTCCATCCATCCTTCCATCCTGCCGCCCATCCCGCTCCCCGCCCGGCAGCACCGGGGCTGGCGGAGAGGGCCCCCCCCGAGCAGCCCGGCCCGGGGGGCTGCTGGCCACTGCGGGCTTCCTGCTAGCCACTGCGGGCTGCGGCCGGAGCGCCCCCCGCCCGCCCTGCCCGCCCAGCCCCGCGGAGGGATGGGGAGGAGACCCGGGCCGGGCAGCGCCCAGCCCGGCTCCCGCCGCTGAGCGCCGCAGCCGCGCCGAACCGAGCCCAACCGAGCCGAGCCGAGCCGAGCCCGGGCCCCCCGGGCATCGCCCCTTTGTCTGCGGAGGAGGCGCGGCGGGGGCGCTGCGGGAGCGGAGCCGCCGCCCCGCACCCTGCCAGGTGAGCCTGCGGGAGAGCCGGGAGCCTCCGCGGGGCCGGGGGGGCTGGGGATGGAGGGGGCCGGGGATGGAGGAAGAGCATCCTCGGGCAAAGCCTTGCCGTCCCCACCCCGCGCCTCGGGGCTGGGCTAAGCCGCGGAGAGCGGCTTGCGGGATTTAGCGCTCCGCGGACGCCCAGCCGGAGGAGTCAAGGTGAGCCCGAGGGCGCTTCGAGCCCGCTGCCCCCCACCACCCCCCCGAACCCCGCTTTTCTGCACCCCGCGGGTGCTGGGGACCCCCACCCCTCCTTGCCCGGGGCTGGGTTGGCTTCCCTCCAGCGCCGAGCGGGGTCTGCCCGCGGCGGGGGCTGGGCTGGGGGGATCTCCCGCAGCTGCCCGGGACCGTGTGTGCGCTGCAGCCGCAGCGAGCCGCTGCCCGCAGCCCCCTGAATGTAGGTTAGCGAGGCGCTGGGACCCCCGGCTGGGTGGCGAGAGGGATGCAGGGCACAGCTCGTTCCGGCACAGCCCGAGCTCCTTTTGCTGCTGCCGGGGGGATCCCCGAGCCTCTGGGAGCCCCTGGGAGCCGGGGCTCCCCGCCCTGCCCGCTCAGCATCCCCCGGCACCGCAGTCCCCCGGAGCTCGGCCGCGGAGCGCTGCGGGCAGGGAGGGCTGGGGCGGCTCTGACAGCTCTGTCACGGCCCCGGCTCAGCGCCGGCCTGGCCTCCCGGGCTGTGCTGAGAGAGCCCGGAAGGTGAAAGGGTGAGCCGAGGAAGGCAGAGAAGGGATGGCAGCAGCAGGGCCCCCTCCCTGCGCTGTTAAGGTCTCCCAGCAGCCCAGGGGACCCCAGGCGCTGTGTGAGGGTCTGATGTGCCCGGGGCTGCTCTGCCCCAGGAGCACGGCGTGCTTTGTCCAAGAAACCGCTGGAATCATCTGCTCGTTTAGGATTTCATACCTGTGTCCCACAAGGCCAGAGCAGGGCTGCTTCCTGGTGAGTCCTTGGGGACATCCAGGCACAGGGCAGGACATCAGCTCTCCCAGCTCCCTCCCTGAGCCCACCGGGACAAAAGGGACCGGGGCAGGGCCCCCCCGGGGCTGGGGGAGCTGAGCTGGACCAAGGCGCAGGAGCTGCATGAATTATTGACAGCGGAGCTGCACAAAATCCTGCTGCTCCTCGCCCCTGGTGCAGGCTCGGCTCCATCCCCAGCCTGATGCGGGTGCTGTCCCCGGCGGGGCGGGGGGGACAGCGAGGCCTGGAGCCAGCGGGAGCGGCAGAGACGGGGCTGGCTGCAGCGCCGGCAGGAGGGAGCCCATCCCCGTGCGCTCCCCACAGAGCGGCAGGATGGCGGAGAAGGGCATGGATCCCGCCTGCGTCTCCATCGCCCTGGAGGACACGGTGTGCCACGCCGGCCCGCCCGACGCCCCGCTGCTCACCACGCACCTGAAGAAGGTGGAGAACCACATCACGGAGGCGCAGAGGTTCTCCCACCTCCCCAAGCGCTCGGCTGTCAACATCGAGTTCATCGACCTGTCCTACTCCGTGCGGGAGGGATCCTGGTGGAGGAAGAGAGGTAGGAGCAGGGAAGGGCGGGCAGGGCAGGGGGGCTGCAGGGCTCTCCCACCCCGTTCTGCACGCCACGGCCTCACCCTGCCCTGTCCGAGTGCCAGGGGGGTTTGCTCTGGGTGCCCGTGGGAGGAGGAGGCGAGGCTCCTGTGCTGGGCAGTGCCAGGGGAAGGCAGAGCGCATTCCAGGGAAACCTCTGGCCAGGGCAGACACCCTGGGCCTGCCAGGACGGGATGGGATGGGGTGGGATGGGATGGGATGGGGTGGGATGGGTTCCCCAGCACTGCTATTCGGGGCAGGATGGATGGTTTGGGTTTCCCAGCACTGCTGTTTGGGGCAGGATGGATGGGATGAGTTCCCCAGCACTGCTGTCATGGCTGTGTGGGATGCAGCAGGACGCCCAGCCCCGAGCCTGGCAAGGAGAAGGTGTGGTTTGTGGGGGATTTCCTCTCCCCGGGCAGCCCGGCCGTGGCCCCCTTCCCTGCGTGCGGCTCTGGCCGAGAGCTCGGGGAGGGGAGGGGGAGGCAGATGGCGGCTGGTGGGTGGTAGTCTGCTTTAATTAGCGCTCTCGGTTAATGGGATGCCAATCAGGCAGCCCGATAAGATGGAGGGTGAGCAGATCTGTAGCAGCTGAAGGCAGGCGGGGACGAGCAGGAACCGAGGTCACAGGGCTCGGTGAGGGGCTCTGCCAGCCAGCAGTGCCCGATGGGGCTCTGCCCCGTGCCCAGGCTGTGCAGCTCGGGAATCCGAGGCGCCCAAACACCCCGGGAGCAGCCCTGACACCCGCCGGGATGGTGCCTCTGTTTATCCGGGATGCTGAGGAAGCATCCCAGAAGGATCCATGACAATCCGGGGCGGATTGTTCTCTAGCACCCAGGAGGGATCCGGCTGCTTGCCAGCGGGCCAGTGCCCTGCAGGGAGGGAGGGGGGGAGGCTCGGCAAGGTGGGAGCGAGCCGAGGGCTCCGGGGGTCCCGGGCGTGGCGGAGGGAGGGAGGGCGGAGGGAGCCGGCTTTCCTCCCCCGGTTCAGGCGGGGCTGGCGGGGGTCGCGGTGGCTTTGGCCACAGCCCCCAGCCCCGGCTGGCCCGCGGCGCTGAGCAGGAGGTTACTGGCAGTCAATGAACGTGAGTAACCGCTGCGCAAGCTGCAGTGGCGCCGACGTGAGCAGCATGCGCGGTGCGGAGCCGCGGGGGGAGCTGCCGGCTCTGCTCGCCCCTGGCCACCCTGCGCAGCCCCCTCCCCTCCTCTGGCCGCCCCTCTGCCCGCGGGACCCCCTTCTGCTGCGGGGTTCCGAGGGGTGCGGGGGGCTGCGGGGCTGGGCGACCTTCCCTGGGGGTGGACGAGCCCAGGGCTCGGGGCTGTCGGTGCTCCGTCCCTGGGCTTGCCCCAGCTGGGGTTTGTTGTCCTTTCCCCACAGCAGCTGTCCCGGTGGGGACACAATTCCATCGGAGGGATGCTCAGGCTGGCTCCGTGGGGTTATCACCCCCAAAAGCAATTCCTGTCCAGCCAGGGCTCCATTTCAGGGGCAGCTCCTGAGAGCCTGAGGCTGTGCTTGTTCCTTGCTCCCGACACATCATGTTCCCTCTGCCAGAAAATGCTAATCAGCCGCGTTTAAAGCAGAGATAATTCCAGGTCTGATTAGCAGCGGCTGCTGCCGGGTGCCACGGCGTGAATGCCAATGAAGGCAGCAGCCGGATCGGGAATCCTGCCCCCTCCTGCTGCCCTGCTCCCCCTGCCCTTGGGGATCAGCATCTGAAGACACGCCCAGAGCAGTGTCACAGGGGTAATGTCCCTCAGCAGCTCTGTGACCTGACCCCGGGATTTCCCTGCTCGTTGCTGTGATCCAGGTCAGGAGCTTCCTCAGCACAGTGGGATCAGCCCAGGACCAGGGGCAGGGATGGTGCTGGAGGTGGCAGCTGCTGTGCCAGGGGATGCTGACGGAGCACACACAGCCCCTGGCACGGCACACGGGGCTCCTGAGGTGCCCCAGGAGCTGGCATGGCACGGCAATCCCTGCCCTGGGAGGCCAAACCCCGGTGCTCTGTCCCTGCAGGGTACAAGACTCTCCTGAAATGCCTGTCAGGGAAGTTCTGCCAGCGGGAGCTCATTGGCATCATGGGCCCCTCGGGAGCTGGGAAATCCACACTAATGAACATCCTGGCTGGCTACAGGTGGGTCAGGGGGCTCCAGGGGGGCTGGGGGTGCAGGGCTGCGCTGCAGCCCCCACGCCTGCCCCGTTCCTGCAGGGAGACTGGCATGAAGGGGCAGATCCTGGTGAACGGGCGGCCGCGGGACCTGCGCACCTTCCGCAAGATGTCCTGCTACATCATGCAGGATGACATGCTGCTGCCACACCTCACCGTGCTCGAGGCCATGATGGTGAGCTCCGGGGACATCCTGTGGGCTGTCTCCTTGTGGGCACTGAGCTCACACCGGCCTCGGGCACCTCCAAGGGAACAAAATCCTGCTGCCCGTGCTCCCTTCATGCTGAGCAGGCGGGGCTGGAGCCACGGTGCAGCCAGTTCTGCTCCCTACATCTGACAGCCTTGTCTCCCTGGCCATCCTCTCCCTGCAGGTCTCTGCTAACCTGAAGCTGAGCGAGAAGCAGGAGGTGAAGAAGGAGCTGGTAAGGGCTGAGGAGGGTGAGCCCAGACCCCCTCAGCTCTCCCCGAAATGGGGACAAGGGGAGCAGGGCACGGCAAGGGTGAAGGAAGGGGGCAGGATTGGGATGAAAGTCCATGAAAAACCCTGTCTGTGTGGCAGGTGAACGAGATCCTGACGGCCCTGGGGCTGCTGGAGTGCTCCTACACCCGCACCAGCTCCCTGTCGGGGGGGCAGCGCAAGCGCCTGGCCATCGCCCTGGAGCTGGTCAACAACCCCCCCGTCATGTTCTTCGATGAGCCCACCAGGTGAGGCCTCAGGGGCTCCCAGCACTGCCCGCCCACCTGGGCAGCCCCTGCTGGCGTGGCCAGTGCCCTCTGGTGCCCACTGTGCCCCTGGGGACGATGCTCTTCTGCGTGGATCTGAGGGTGGACACGAGGGGAGGCAAGTGGGGGCATCTTGAGGATGTTCCTCTCCCCCTCTCAACCCTCCCCTTGTCTCTCTGCTGTCTCTTCCTCCTCCTGCGTGGCCGCAGCGGTCTGGACAGTGCCTCCTGCTTCCAGGTGGTGTCCCTGATGCGCTCCCTGGCTCAGGGGGGCCGCACCATCATCTGCACCATCCACCAGCCCAGCGCCAAGCTCTTCGAGATGTTCGACAAGGTTTGGCCTGGGGCAGGGTCCCTCTGCCCCCAGGACCAGCAGGGAGGCCATGGCAGGGGTGGGCTGCAGGCTGCAGTGCTGGGGCTTTGTGGCCTGTGTCACCGTGGGCCAGGGAGGTGGCAGGAGCAGGTGACAGTGCCCTGGCTGCCCTGCACCTGCCACATCCTGGTCTCCTCTTGCAGCTCTACATCCTGAGCCAGGGCCAGTGCATCTTCAAGGGCGTCGTGACCAACCTCATCCCCTACCTGAAGGGGCTCGGCCTGCACTGCCCCACTTACCACAACCCCGCTGACTTCAGTGAGTGCAGAGGGTGGCCAGCTCCAAACCCAGTGCCCAACCCTGGGGGCTGCCCAAGGGAGAGATGCCTGTGCCCCTCCTGCTGGGTGCTGGCGGGCTCAGCACCTCTCAGGGCTCCTGTCCTCCTCCACAGTCATCGAGGTGGCCTCAGGAGAGTATGGGGACCTCAACCCCGTCCTGTTCCGCGCCGTCCAGAACGGGATGTGCACCATGGCTGAGAAGAAGAGCAGCCCTGACAAGGCAGACTCGTCGTGCCCCACGTGTGGGACGGTGAGTGGGGCTCAGAGGAGCCTCCCGTGCCAGCAGGGGCCCTGTGGGGTGAGCCTGAGCCACGTCCCCGTGCTCAGAGGAGCCTCCAGTGCCAGCAGGGGCCCCGTGGGGTCAGCCTGAGCCACGTGCTCTTGCAGGATGTGGATCACATCGAGAGCCACACGTTTGCCACCAGCACCTCCACTCAGTTCTGCATCCTCTTCAAGAGAACCTTCATCTGCATCCTGCGGGACACGGTGAGGCCAGGAGGGGCTGGGCTTGGCCTCTTTGGGGGCTGGCAGCCACAAGGAGCTCCACGGGCCGTGCTCTGCCCCCTTGGGGTGTTTTTGGGGGGCAGCCCTGCCTTGCTGAGCCCCGCTGTGCCCGCAGGTGCTGACCCACCTGCGGTTCATGTCCCACATCTGCATCGGGGTGCTCATCGGGCTGCTCTACCTGCACATCGGCAACGACGCGGGCAAGGTCTTCAACAACACCGGCTTCCTCTTCTTCTCCATGCTCTTCCTCATGTTCGCCGCCCTCATGCCCACCATCCTCACCTGTAAGGAGCCCCTTGCCCCCAAAATCCAGCTCTGGGGGTGCCCCAGCTGCGTGGCAGAGTGAGGGTGCTGGGCAGGGTGTGGGGAGCCAGAGGGAGCGGGCAAAAGGGGCAAAATAAGAGAGGAGAGAAAAAAAATGAACGAACAGGGGAAAACTTTCTGTTTGCCTGTATTTGCCTTTATTTGGCTATAATCTGGCTATTTGACCCCTGCTGGCTCAAAGAAGAATGCTGGAATTTTAACATTTTATTTTTAATCTGAGAAAATGTGTGTAAATCTGTAAAAAGCCCCACCCAAGCTGACTTTTCCACGTGGAATTTCCCACATCAGTCACTGATTTTTTTCCCCAACGAAGGTTTGGGCACCCTCCCATGCTGCAGGCAGGGGGTTACCTGGTTCATCCCCCTGCAGGGTGGGTGTGAGAGGGGCTGGAGCCCCCCGGGGCAGAGAGCTGCTGGCTGCTCACCCCTTGTTTCCCTGCAGTCCCCCAGGAGATGACCGTGTTCCTGAGGGAGCACCTGAACTACTGGTACAGCCTCAAAGCCTATTACCTGGCAAAGACCATGGCAGACGTGCCCTTCCAGGTGAGCTTCCTGTGCGTTTTGTCACCACCCTGACGCTGATATGCCACCCTTGGCACAGCCACTCCCTGCCCAGAGCCCCAGGCTGGTCGTGGCGGGGTGGGGATGGCCGTGGGGCCCAGCAGGGCTGTCCCTGTCCCCGTGCAGGTGATCTGCCCCATCGCCTACTGCAGCATCGTGTACTGGATGACGGGCCAGCCCCCCGAGGCCACGCGCTTCCTGCTCTTCTCCGCCCTGGCCACCGCCACGGCCCTGGTGGCCCAGTCCCTCGGGCTGCTCATCGGAGCTGCCTCCACTTCCCTGCAGGTCTGGCGGGGCTTTGCCTCTCTGTGCAGAGTTGCCCTGTGGCAGTTTGGGGTGAAGTTCTGCCCACGGGTGGGCAGGGACGTGACCCCCAGTGGCCTCTGCTCCCCAGGTGGCCACCTTTGTGGGACCCGTCACTGCCATCCCCGTGCTGCTCTTCTCGGGCTTCTTCGTCAGCTTCAAGACCATCCCCACCTACCTGCAGTGGAGCTCCTACGTCTCCTACGTCAGGTGGGCCCCAGCTCTGCCCAGAGCTCCCGTCCTGGGCTCCCCTGGGGCCCCTGGTGACCCTCAGGTGTGCTCTGGCCCAGGTATGGCTTCGAGGGGGTCATCCTCACCATCTACGCCATGGAGCGCGAGGACCTGGAGTGCCTCGAGGACTTCTGCCCTTTCCAAAAGCCCATCAAGATCCTGCAGGAGCTGGACGTGGAGGAGGCCAAGCTCTACCTGGACTTCCTCATCCTGGGCATCTTCTTCGTCATCCTGCGGCTCCTGGCTTACCTGGTGCTCAGGTACAAGGTGAAATCTGAGAGATAAAGGGGCCGTGGGGCCCCGGTGCCGTTCCCGGGCCTGGCCTGCTGTGAGAGATGTTCTGCAGATGGACACGGTGCTCCTGCAGGTCCCGGACCGTGGCGGAGGCACTGGGAGGTGCCAGCCAGGCCTGGCTCAGTCGAGAAGGGTTTTGAGACATCTCGGAACTGTTTTAACCTTTCCACACACTCTTCATTGCAAAACGTTTTGTACAGCCCTGGCACGTGCCACTCTCCCCCCCAGGACTGACGAGCCCCACGGAGCTTGGGTCGCCTCCTGTCCCTGCCTGGCGCTGCCCTGGGGACACCAGGGACAGTCCAGCCCAGGGCTTTGTGCCGAGGAGCCTGCTCCGTGCTGGGCTGGGAGGAGAGAGCTGCAGAGCTGGAAGAGCTGCTGGTGGCCCCGTTCCTCATCCTGGCCAGTGCTGAGAAGAGCCCAAAGATGCCATAGGTGGAGTGCACAAGGCTTTAGAGTTTCCTGTCGCTGTAGCCACAGAGATTGCTGCATCCCCCTTTCCTTTCTGTGCAAATCTTCCTTTTTTTTTCTTTTTTTTCCTTTTTCTTTATTTTTGTTCCCCACAAGCCCCACTGCATCCCAGCAAAGGGAGCAAAGAGGCAGAGAAGGACTTGGGGCTCTGTCTCAGACTCCTGCTGGGACATCACCCTCAGAGATGGGATCTTCAAACCAGGGTCTGTGGGAGCAGGACGGTGTTCTCAGACCTTGGGGAGTCACATTCAGTCCCTGTTGTCTCTGGGGTCTGAGACAGGAGGCTCTGAACCAATTCAACCAACACGGAGAGAAGTGACTTGCATGGAGCAAGGAGGATTTGGGTTCCCACACGCTGCCAGGAGGCTGAAAAACGGGGCTGGGCTCAGCTGTGTCACCCTGGAGGCTCTGCTGCAGGAGGAGAGCTGGCCCTGAGCCCTTCCCTGCAGCCTCTCTCCCCCAGCTCCACCGGGGCTGTCTCAGCAGGACGGGATGGACGAGCCTCGCTCAGCACCGACTGTGCAAGGAGGGGACACCAAGGACACCCGGCCTGTCACAGTGCCAGCCCCAGGGTGACACTGTGCAGAAGGGGGTCCCGCAGTGCCTGAACTGGAAACAGGTGAGATCCCAGCTGGTTTGTTTGCAGTGGGTGACCCGGACACCGGGAAGTGACTGGCACCAGAAGGTCCCTTTGGCACTGGTGTCTCTGGTGGCTGCTCCAAACTCGCACACCCCGCAGAGGGAAGGCAGTTCAGCACCTTGCTGGCTCTCCAGAGGAACTGAGCTGAGCCCAGAGCTGCTGGGGCATCTGCACATGCTGGGAACACAGCACCGTGCTCACCTGCACAGCACAGCTCCCTGGGCGTGCTGGCACTGGGCTGTGAGTGTCACCCACGGATGTGGCAACCCGCAGGATTCTGGCAAGCGTGGACGTGGGGGAGGCAGCCCTGCCCCACCCTGGCAGGCTGGCCCTGGTTCAGGGCAGCCTGGGGATCGTGCTGCTGGCACTCTGAGCCGCCAGGGATTGCAGATTGCCAGATTCCAGCAGAATCCTGGACGCTGGTCTTTGGTTTTGCTGGCTCGGGTTGGGGCTGTGCAGCAGAGTCTGGCTGGCCTGACACTGATGCTGGCACTCAGCAAGGCTGAGTTTCCCCTGCCTGCAGGGCTTCGAGGAATGTTTGGCCGTGGGGCTGTCCTGCACAGAGGGTCTGGAAGCAGGACACACCCTGCTGCCCTTCCCACGCTGAGAATCGGGGTTTTCCCCAGGGCTGTTGTCTGACTTTTCACTGTCCCCCTGCTCCTGGATCTTCCTCCAGTGCCGTGCTCTGCAGTGGAGCTGTGCCAGCTGGAGGGCTGCAGTGCTGCCACCCACAGCCACAGGGGCACGGAGGAGTGGGGACAGACCCTGTGCCTGCTCTGTCACGGGGTGCAGGGAGCTGGGGGACGTGGGGTGTCACCCTCGTCCATCTCCTTGTCCCTGGAGCTGTTGGGAATGATGCCCTGCTGCTGTCCTGCTCTTGGGCTGGGACGAGTCCGTGCTCTGCTGGGCTGAGGCTTTTCCCTGGATGGATCCTGAGGTGCAGGAGGTGGCACTGGGGCAGCTCTGCACAGCTCCTGCTTCCCCCCTGGCATTTGGGGCTCTCATGGTGGGTCCTGTCCTCTGCACCCTGGGGGTGCTGCCGTCCCCAGCGCTGTGTCCTGCACACCTGGACACCCCTGTGCCATCACAGCAGGGCCACCACCCCTCCCAGGAGGAGCAGGACAAGATGGACTGGTGTGTGGAGCAAAGGGGCTCCCAGCAGGCACCAGTGCCTGCCCCTGGCACAGGGAAGCTTTGTTGACCAGGCTCTGCTGCTTGCAGGCTTCCCCAGCTCGGAGCAGCGCTGCCAGGGCAGGTGGCTCCCACTGCAGGGCCCAGCCTGCCTGGGGTGGGGCAGCTGGCAGCACCCCCGGGATGTCCAGGAGGGCTCAGCACAGCCTGTGCCCGTGAGCTGCAGTGTCCCAGCTCACCAGGTACGTGGCCACTGCGGGGCAGAGGGCCAGGACAAAGCCTGGAGCTGCAGGATGGCTGTCCCCGAGCTGGGCAAGGGCTCTGGGGAGTGGGGGTGATGGGGCAGGCTGCTCGTGCCCGGGGCAGCAGGACACCCGTGAATGTGTTGGTATGAAGGGGGTGATGAGAGGGGGAAGTGGCACAGGGCAAAGGCACCCTCAGTGCTGCCTGAGGAGCTGAGACTGTCCTTTCCCTGCCCTCAAGGACAGCCCCAGAGGGGGTGGAAGGTGCAGGGAAATGAGAGGAGGAGAAGCACGTTTGCACTGAGCCCGAGGCTGGCAGGGCTGGGCTGGGCACCCCGGGGTTTGTGGCCTGGGTGGTCCCTGCCCTGCAGGAGGGGTTTTCTCTGCCCAGGCATGGCAGAGGGACGGCGTGCAGCCACCCTGCTCCAGGGGGCCCTTAGGGAAGCAGCAAGGATGCACTTTATCAGAGCAGGGAAGCGGAGCCGTGGGCACTGCTGGCTGCAGGAATGCCCCGAGAGAACGCGTCTGGATAATCACGAGGAGCGTGATGGAGGAGAGCAGGCTTCTTCCCCCACACCTCCCGTCCTCTCCTGCCCCTGCCCTCCCTTGTGATGCACTTTGAGTGGATGAGGGTGGGGTTCAGGCTGTGGCTCTGGCTCGCCGGGAACACCAGCTGAGCCTCAACCTACCAAAAACTGCTCCAGCCCCTTTGGCCCACGGCTGTATCGGGTTCTGCCTCTCAGGGGTGCTCTGGTGGCAGGCAGGCAGGCAGGGGCATGGCCACTCACCTCCATGCATGTCCAGGCCACCTCTGTCACACGCACAAGAAGAGCAAACGCTTCATCACCTGGCTGGGGTTTGCTGGAGGGGAGACTGGGCTAGAACAGGGAGGGGATGGGGCTTCTGCCAGGGTTTCACCCCTCTCCCAAATCAGGCAATAAAACAGTGTTTCCTTCTCACTGTGTGCGGACACCATTTGTCCTGTCCCTCTGCACGGGCAGCCTGGGCTCTCTGTGTCCCTGCCACGCTGGACCCTGTGGTTTTCCAGCCTTGGCCGTGCCAGGACACCAGGCTGGACACTGGGGACACGTGTGTGTGATCCAGGGGGGCACCACGCAGGGAAGAGCAGGCGTTGAAACTCACATTTCCACACGAGCACGGGTGTGAGCTGCTTTCTCCCTGGGACAGCCTGCCAAAATAAGATGCAGGTACCAGCTCAAAGGCCGAGGCAGGCTGCTGGCACAGCTCTGTTGTGGCAGCTGCCCCGGGGGGCATTTGCCCAGCTCGTTCTGCCTTGCTGGGAGGAGGCTGTGAAGCAGGACCAGGGCATAGCTGCAGCCTGGCAGGAACCAGGCAGGGTGGAGGTTCCCCTGGGCTCTGCAGGCTGGGCTGCACACGCAGGTAAGTGCCCCGCAGGGACGGGGTGCCAGCTGCCAGCTTGCTGCTCGCCAGTGCCCAGAGGGTCCCGGGAGCTGTTGGGCAGGAGGAGATGCTCTGGTTTGTGTCGGTGTTCCCGAGATGCCAGCTGTACTTGTTGGGTTTCACACATCAATAAAACTTATATTTATAGTGTACTGCCTGGCTGTCTCCCTTTCCTGAGAGCCTCGAGGGGGGTGTGGAATTTGGGGCGCAGCTGTGACCCCTCAGTCCCAGCACCCCTGGGTGGGCTGGCACTTCCAGGACAGCACCCAGGGGCTGAGAAGAGTGAGTGTGGCCCCGGTGACACAGCTGTCACTCGCCGGGTGGCCAGGGAGGATCTGCCAGCAGCGGGAGGGCAGGTACAGGTACAGGCGTGCGTGTTTGTGCGTGTTTGTGCGTGTTTGTGTGTGTTTGTGCGTGTTTGTGTGTGTTTGTGTGTGTTCAACAGGCACAGCCTCCCCGCCGGGGAGGGATTCCGGCCGGAGCAGAACGCGTCCGTGCAGCTCCGGTTGCACAGCCGGGCAGCAGCTGGGCACGCACAGCCGCCAGATGTGGCCGGAGGACATCCCCGCCTGGCAGCACATCTGGTAAGAGCGCAGCTCCCCAGTCCTGCAGGTTTGGGAGGCCGTGGGGAGTGCGGGTGTTTCTGCCAGCCTCCAGCCGCTCTCCCACCCTGCTCGGGGAGTTGGGAAAGCCGGGTGCGGGTGTTCTTCCAGCCTGCAGCCGCTCTCCCATGGTGTTGGGGGGCTGGCAGAGCAGGGTGCGGGTGTTGTGCCAGCCTGCAGCCGCTCTCCCATGGTGTTCGGGAGCTGGCAGAGCAGGGTGCGGGTGTTCTCCCAGCCTGCAGCCGCTCTCCCGTCCTGCCCGGGGAGCTGGCAGCGCCGTGTGCGGGGCGGGCCAGGGCGGGATGGCGTTGCAGGAAGTTCTGCCTGCGAAGCAGCCGCCTCCGCAGCGGAGCCGTGCCCGGGACAGGCAGGGCAGGAGGCGGATGGGCAGCTCCGGGCACATCCAGCGCGGGCAGCTCGGCGTTCCCGGCTGGAATCCGGCAGGACGAGGTAACCCCGGCGCCGCTCCCCGCCCCGCCGCGGCCTCGCCATGGAGCGGGGAGCCGGGAGGGCACAGCGGCGGGGGCACCTCCGCCACCGGGACACGGGGGTCCCCGGAGGGGTCCCTGGAAGGGCTCAGCGGCAGCTCAGGGCCCTCGGCTCAGCAGAGGGGCTGGGAAGCGGGCAGGGGACAGCGTGGGGTTTGTGCCTGCAGGGGCACCGAGGTCGGGACACCTGTGTTCAAGGTCAGCTCCTCTCCCCCCGTTCCTGTGCCTCAGTTTCTCCACCTGGATCGCATAAAGAGGGGCTGTAAACAGCGTGGTGCGTGGGAGGTGTCAGCGAGTTGTCACCCTGCTTGTCGCCTCCTCTCGGCTGCGGTTTGCTTATATCTTTCTCCTCCCATTCTCTGCCTCAGTTTCCCGGGATGTTGGGGGCTGTGAGTGCTGCCCGGGCTCCTGAAGGATCGCCCTGCTGAGCCCTGCTGGGGCGGGAGCCTGAGTCAGCGGCAGCGCAGCCGGTTCTGCCGGGCTGGACCACGCTGGGGCAGGTGAGGCTGGGCAGGGCCCTGCTGCAGCCCATCCCGCAGCCCCCTGTGCTCTGCTGAGCCCCCTCGCCACCCCCCTGTGTTTCAGGTGGAGGATGTCCCGGGCCATGCAGTGCCAGAGCTGCCTGCCCTGGGGCAGCTGGGCACGGCTGCCGCGGTCCCTGGCGGGGACAAGGGGGACCCGCAGCGTGTCTCTGTGTGCTGCTGCCGTGCCAGGTGAGCTGGGCGCTGTGCCTCGGGCACTCAGCCCTGTTGGACACCCCTCCCCAGCTGTGCAGGGCTGTGGGGCACCCTAGCAGGGTGGGGTTAGCCCTGCTGGGTCCCTGACTGTGTGCATTCCTCCTCCCCAGCAGGCGGTGCAGGCAGGTGTTTCCTCAGGAGGATCCTTCGCCCGAGCAGCATCTCCCTCCCCAGGTACAGTCAGTGTCACACGGCTGGGGATCTTTGTCACAGCACCTGGGTGGCTGAGCTGGCTGCCTTGGCAGCAGGGACGCTGCTTTGCTTCCACCTAGACAAACACCCAGACCAACCTCCCTGCCTGCTCTGACTCCAGCCCACCTCCCCTGCCTCTGCACGGCTTCTCTGGGAAGGCACAGCCCGTGCCTTGCTGACCTGCCCTCACCTCCCAGCCGTGCCCCTACCTTGCCCTGAGCCCTCCCGTGGTGTGGGGGAAGGAAGGGGTGAGCTGGCTCCTCTCAGCACTTCCCACAGCCTCGCTGGTGCTCTGCCCGCCCTGCCCTGGCAGGGTTTGGAGCTGCTCCCTGTGACACTCCCCTCCTCCTGCAGGGGCTGTGTTCAGTACCAGGGAGACTCCCAGGACAGCTCTGCCCAGCCCAGCTCCTCTCACCATGGTCAGTCCCAGCTGAGGAACGTGGCTTTTTCCGGTGAGTTTGCAGCTCTGGTCTGGAGGGAGGGTCCTACACAGCGGGGTGGGGGCAGCTGCTGTCCTGGGCAGGGTGAGGGCTCCCCATAACTGGGTGCTGTCCCCTCTCTGCAGTGGCTTGGGCCAGGCAACTTCCCCAGTGCCCTGCCAGTGAGCAACCCTTGTCCATGTCACCTTCCTCCTTCCAGGTGCCATCAAGAAGCACCAGAAGAGCCTGTCTGCGTGGTTCAGCCACCAGCCCAATGAGGAGAGGCAGTTCGGCCCTTCCTTCTCTCTGGATGCCGTCCACGTGGACCCAGTGATCCGGGAGAGCTCCCTGGAGGAGATTCTGAAGCCCTCCCCCGATTTAACCATCCAGAACCAGCTCCAGCAGCCCTGTAGGAAGGTTATCAGCCTGCACAACCTCTTTGATGTGGACGCCTGCGGGCGGCAGGTGAAGAACGTGGTGCTCTACGGCACCGTGGGCACGGGCAAGAGCACCCTCATCAAGAAGATGGTGGTGGACTGGTGCCACGGGCGCCTGCCCCACTTCCAGCTGGTCATCCCCTTCTCCTGCGAGGACCTGTCCCACAGCCACGCCCACGTGTCCCTGCGGCGCCTCGTCACCAAGAAGTACCAGCACCTGCGGGACGTGGTGCCAGTTCTGGAAGCTTCCAACCTCAGGGTGCTCTTCATCCTCAACGGCCTGGAGCGCCTCAACCTGGATTTCCGCCTGGCTGGCACGGAGCTGTGCTGTGACCCCAACGAGCCCGTGCCTCCCTCTGCCATTGTGGTCAACCTGCTGCGGAAATACCTGCTGCCCGAGGTTGGTGTTGCCCTGCTTCGTGCTGGGAGAAGGTTGGGGGTGAGCCCTGAGGCAGCCCAGGGCTGTTGTGATCGTTGTTTGCAGTCCAGCTTGGCTGGGAGCAAGCAGGCAGCCTCTGTTCCTGGAGGGGCTTGCCAAGGTGGCCTCGTGTCACTGGTGGGATCTTTGGGGGGGCCTGGTAAGGTAATGAAGGCTGTGATCTTCCAGACTTTATGTCTAGGAGGAAATGGGGAAAATTCTTCTGTCCCCTCTGCCTGGGCCAGGTTTGATCCAGCGCCCTTTGTGCAGCACCTTTGTGAACCCCACCCTGCGGACGGGGTGATCCTTGTGCACCTCTCAGTGGGTTGCGCCCTGCTGAGCAGCCCCAGCCTCACGCCCCGCTGTGTCCCCAGGCCAGCATCATCGTCACCACACGCCCGTCGGCCGTGCGCCGCATCCCCGGCAAGTACGTGGGGCGCTACGCCGAGATCTGCGGCTTCTCCGACACCAACCTGCAGAAGCTCTACTTCCAGATGCGCCTCAGCCAGCCCGGCTGCTCCGGAGAGGAGAGCCAGCACCGCCGCTCAGCGGAGCAGGAGAACCTGGTGGAGATGTTGTCGAGGAACCTGGAGCGCCACAACCAAATAACGGCTGCCTGCTTCTTGCCCTCCTACTGCTGGCTGGTGTGCACCACGCTGCACTTCCTCTACTTCACCAGGACGGTTCCTCCCAGCCAGACCCTCACTGGCATCTACACCAGCTTCCTGAGGCTCAACTTCAGCGGGGAGGTGCTGGACAGCACCGACCCCACCCACATCTCCATGATGAAGTACGTGGCCAAGACAGTGGGCAAGCTGGCCTACGAGGGGGTGATGTCCCGCAAGACCTGCTTCTCGGAGGAGGACCTGCGGGAGTGTTTCGAGGTGGAGATGAAGACTGAAAGCGAGCTCAACCTCCTGGAGGTTTTCCGCAGCGACGTCTTCCGCTTCTTCCTCAGCCCGTGCGTGCAGCCGGGCAAGGAGCACACCTTTGTCTTCACCATCCCCGCCATGCAGGAGTACCTGGCAGCCCTGTACGTGGTGCTGGGCGAGAAGAAGACCCTGGCCCAGAGAGTGGGGAAGGAGCTGTCGGAGGTGCTCGGGAAGGTGAGCGAGGACGTGGCTGTGGTTGTGAACATCGTCTCCAAGGTGCTGCCCCTGCGCTTCCTCCCCGTGCTCTTCAACCTGCTCAAGATCTTCCCTCGCTACTTCTCCCGGGTGGGCGGCAAGGACAGGGACACCATTGCCCACACCATGGCAGAGGAGCTGTTCAAAGAGGAGGATTACTACAACGATGATGTCTTGGACCAGATCAACTCCAGCATCCTGGGCGTGGAGGGCCCCATGCGCCACCCCGATGAGGCCCCGGATGATGAGGTCTTCGAGCTCTTCCCCATTTTCATGGGTGGCATCCTCTCCCGCCGCAACCGCGCCATCCTGGAGCAGCTGGGCTGCTCCATCAAGAACCTGGCAGCTTTTGAGATCGCCAAGGCCATGAAGAAGACGGTGATCAGGAAGGGCCGCAGGGGCCTGCCCCCCTCGGAGCTCATGGACTACCTGTTCTTCCTGCACGAGTTCCAGAACGAGCGCTTCACGGCCGAGGCCATCCGCTCCCTCCGTGCTGTCAACCTCTCCTCCGTCAAGATGACCCCTCTCAAGTGCTCCGTGCTGGCGTCTGTCATGAGCA
The DNA here is from genome assembly GCF_014805655.1 of Passer montanus. Taxonomy (NCBI): domain Eukaryota; kingdom Metazoa; phylum Chordata; class Aves; order Passeriformes; family Passeridae; genus Passer; species Passer montanus. The sequence goes on from NW_024369596.1 coordinate 1,838,653, forward strand.
CCACGTGTCACGAGGTGGAGGAGCTGAACCTGACCTCCTGCAACCTGGACAGCGGCAGCTTGAGGACCCTCTTCCCTGTCCTGCTGCGATGCAAAGCTCTCCAGTGAGTACCGCCTCCTCACTGCTCAAAAATCGGGTTTTTTCTCACCTCTGCCCATCACAGGGGTGGTTTAGGAGCCCAAGTATGGGAAATTTAGGAAAGGGCATGTTTATCCTCAGTGCAGATCTAGGGAACTACAGCTTCCAACATGCAACGCTCCTTGAGCAGCCTTTCTAGGGCACTGCATGCTGGGATTTGCAGTCCCAACTCCCGCAGGAATTTTTGGGAAGTTCCCTGCAGCTGGTACAGGCTGGGCGGGCTGCCAGCTGTCCTGGCAGACCCGGGTCCCTCGGGGAAGTTACCCGGCATCCCCGTGTCGTTAGCTCTGTGCAGAGTTTGCTGTCCCAGAGGTGGGAGTCTGGGCTGTGCAGATGTTCCCACAAGCGTTCCAGAAGGTTTGTGGAGCTGCAGGTCTTCCTGCCGCCCAGGTGGTGGCGAGACGTGCTCAGCACAGATGGATCAGGCTGTGCAGCTGGGCTGTGCCGCACTTCCTTCCTCCAGATGCTCAGGAGGGCTTGATGGAGCCCTGATCCCTCCTCTGACCTTCACCCACCTCCTGAAGACTCCGCCATCCCCTTCCCCTTGCCCTGCTCCTGCTGGCACTGGCTCTGCTGGCTCATGCTCCGGTGCAGTGTCACTGTGCTCCTTTTGGGAGAGGAAACCTGGAGTGGCCTAGTTTGGGGAGCCCAGGGAGGATGGTGATGGGCAAAATGGAGCGGGCAGGGCTGCCAGGCTCACAGGTAACAGCCATTTTGTCCCTTGTCACCCCCGTGCCTTGCTCTGCACCAGTCTGCAGCTCAATAGCCTGGGCGCCGACGCCTGCAAGGAAATCCGTGACCTGCTCCTGCATGACAAGTGTGTGGTGAGCAGCCTGCGGTGAGTACGGCCCCCACCCTGCATGACGCTGCCCCCAACATGCCTGGGCACTCCCTGAGCTCCCGTGTCCCCCAGGCTGGCCAACAACCCCGTGGGCGAGCAGGGTGCTCGCTACCTGGCCGAGGCGCTGGCCGGCAACCGCTCGCTGGCGCAGCTGTCCCTGCTGCACACCGCGCTGGGGGACGCCGGCGCCGAGGCCATCGCCCAGCAGCTGGCCCAGAACCAGCACCTGCAGGAGCTCAACCTGGGCTACAACTCCCTGACGGACGCGGCGGCCCTGCGCGTGGTGGAGGTGGCCAAGAGGCACGAGACGCTGGACAAAGTGCAGTGAGTGTGCTCTGCCACGTCCCCGCCCTTCTGCCCTGCTCTGTGTGCCTCTGTCCTTCCCTCAGCCCTCACCAGGGTCTCCTGCTGCTTTCCCAGTCTCTACTTCAACGACATCAGTGAGGATGGCAAGAGGGCTCTGGACAGCCTGCGCATGGACCGGGATGGTGTCAGGGCTCTGGTTTTCCTCACGGCGGGCACCGACGTCTCCGATTACTGGTCCCACATCCTGAACGTGGTGCAGAGGAACCTGCCCTTCTGGGACCGCGAGCGGGTCCGGCAGCACCTCGCCCTCCTCCTGCAGGACCTGGAGAGCAGCCGCAGCCAGACTGCCAATCCTTGGAGGAAAGCCAAATTCCTGCGAGTCGAGAGCGAGGTCAAGAAAATGCTGGGGAAACTGCAGGATGGGAGCCTCTAACCTGCTGCCCATCCACCAGCCAGGGTGGGGCAGTGGAGTGTGCCCAGCAGCACATTCCCTGCGCCCTTACCCACCTGGAGATGCTGGGTGGATGGTGCTGTCAAAGGTGCTGGGTGTGTGGGGCGCAGCCTCATCTGCACGTGAGGCTGAAGTGTGGGAATGGCACAGAAACCAGGCCAGGAGCAAATGGGACTTGTTCTTCTGGGCTTGTGGAAAGCCAGCCCCTGCACCCCAGCCAGGGCAGTGGCAGGGAGCAGGACTGGGGCTTGTCTGTGAATCTTTTGGGAGCATTAAAGTGCACCTCTTCATTTCCACTGACCACACTAGTACCAAGACTTGATCTCCTCTTCGGCCCCTTCCTGGGGGAATGTGGAGCCACCACTCCAACCTCTGGAGTGGAGGGTTCTGCCTTTCCTGGGGGGAATGTGGAGCCACCACTCCAACCTCTGGAGTGGAGGGTTCTGCCTTTCCCCACCTCACAGCACTGGTGTGGAGCAGCCCACCACTGCTCTAGTGCTGATCCAGTCATTCTCCCCCCACTGTGTGTCCCCCTGGAAGCCACCAGGAGCTGTCCCCAAGCTGGGTGTCCCAGGGTGCTGGTCCCTGCTCCCAGCTCTGGCTGGCAGTGCCCTGGGGCTGGGAGGGCAGGCGAGACTTGGAGCTGTTTAACCATTAAACCTGGGGCGTCTTGGGGGAGGCGGGGACACTTCCCTGCCACTTCACCCTGTACCTTGCTCCCTCTGGCAATCCCTGCAGCCATGAAGCAAACAAAAGGTATGTGCCGGGGAATCCTCTGGAGACCCTTCCCCACACACACAGGCCCTGCTGCCAGGTGGAGCAAGGCAATGGCAGAGCCCAGGCAGCCTGTGGAAGGAGCCAGAGGCATGCAGGAAAATGTCTCCTTGTGGGGATGCTGGGAAGGCACCCTGGGTTTGGGGTGCCTTGTGCCCAAAGAGGTGTGGAGGGGTTGTATGGGGGGGTGTGTGCTGGGGAAGGCCTCTGTTTCCTTCTCCTGGCTCCAGCAGCTCTCTGGAGTCCTGCTGAACCTTCTCAGCCCTCACTGAAGAGCCCTGTGAACCCCCAGGACTGGCCCCATCTGCTTGGCCCTGCTGTGCCCACGGGACCTGAGCAGCAGGTCCTGCTGTTGGGAACGCAGGAGGACAGTGGTGACAGGGCCAAGGAGCAGCACAGAGGGGCTTGGGGGCTGTGTGGGCTTGGCAAACCCCCTCACCTGGATGGAAGGCTCAGCCTGCGAGTGGACACGCCTGCAAGAGTGGGGTCTGCTCCCAGCCCACCCCTCCTGTGCTGACCTCTCCTCTCCCTCTGCAGGGCTCGAGGGAGACAAGATGTCCATCATGTAAGTGCTGATCTCCCCTTGACCAGGGGCTTTGTGGGGCTCAGGAGAGATGTGGGAAGTGGTCCAAGAGGGAAATCCCCTCTGGCTTTCAGGCACAGGCCCAGTTGGCCCTTTCTGGGAGGAACAAGCTCCCCAGGGCTGGGGAGGCAGAGGCAGGGCCATCCTGCACTAACGCGGCCTCTCCTGCCCTTTATCATTTCAGAAAATTTGAATTTAACCCCAAAGTTGGGATCGACAACCCAGCCTTGACACTGACTGAGGACACGGGTAAATACACGCCCTCATCTTCCAGGGTGTCCCTGTGTCTGCAGGGGCTGTGGCACTCGGGTGTCCCTGTGTCTGCACGGGGCTGTGGCACCGGGGTGTCCCTGTGTCTGCAGGGGCTGTGGCATCCGGGTGTCCCTGTGTCTGCAGGGGCTGTGGCACCTGGCTGTCCCTGTGTCTGCAGGGGGCTGTGGCACCGGGGTGTCCCTGTGTCTGCAGGGGTTGCGGCACTGGGGTGTCCCTGTGTCTGCAGGGGGTTGTGGCACTGGGGGGTCCCTGTGTCTGCAGGGGCTGTGGCACTGCTGGGATCCTGAGCTCTCTCTCACTGGGGACCTGTGGGAGGCGAACACAGAAGGGATGAGCAGATCCCCAGCCCAGGATGGGGTGCAGAGCTTGTGTGAGGATCCCTGCAGGGCCCTGCTCACGGGCTGTGCCCCCACACAGATGCTGAGGGCGTGGGGGAGCCCCGCTTCTACCTCCTGAGCAAGGAGAGCACAGAGAGCTTCGGCTTCTGCCTGCACGAGGAGCTGGGCTGCCAGGGCCACGTCATCCGGCAGATTGAGCAGGGGGGGGTGGCCCAGCGCCGGGGGCTGCAGGACGGGGACCGGCTGCTCCAGGTCAATGGCCACTTCGTGGACCACATGGACCACCTCAGGGTAAGCTGGGAGCATCCCACAGGAACGCCTGGTGCTCCCCAGCCAGGGGCACAAGGATGCATGAGCCCAGCTGACCCAGAGTTCACAGCCTGGCTCCTTCCAGGTGGTGCAGAAGATCAAGGCCAGCGGGAACCAGGTCCTGCTGGCGGTGCTGGATGGTGACTCCTACGAAGCAGCCAAATCCCTGGGCAGGGACCTGTCCCAGATGCTGCCGGACGACATCCGCCCGCGCCTCTGCCACGTCACCAGGGACAAAAGCGGCTTTGGCTTCAGCGTGTCCTGTCCAGAAGGTAAAGCAGGATGCTGCCAGCACGAGCCTCCCCGTTGTAGCTCCTCACTCACCCCAAAGTGCCCCTCCTGCTCCTCCTGCAGGCACCAAGGGCACCTTCCAGCTGTCGGTGCTGCAGGACGGGCCAGCGGACAGAGCAGGGGTGCCACCGGGCTGCTGGCTGCTGGAGCTGAACGGGGACAGCGTCAAGAGCTACTCGCACACACAGCTCAGCAGAAAGGTGCCTGCTCCTGCCACGGGGGGCGAGGGATGGGGCTGAGGGTGTCACTGAGCACCTGTGCTTGCCATCCAGCTTAAGCAGAGCGGCAACAAGGTGACGCTGCTGGTGGCCTCCAGCGCCGTGGAGGAGTTCTATCGGCTGCGGGGGCTGCGGGTCACGGCTGCCTTGGCAGACACCTCCAGGCTCCCCTTCAAGGTCCGGGAGCTGCACCTGGTGAAGGGTCCCGCTGGCTACGGGTTCCTGCTCAAGGAGGATGACTGCAGCTCGGGAGGAGTAGGTGAGGGGGCTGAGAGGGGCGGTTCTGAGGGCTGGGGAGAGCTGACAGCTCTGTGCCTGCAATGGGACCCTGTGCCCACCCGCACACGGGGGTCAGCAGAGCCAGTTCCCCTCTGCGAGCCTCTGCCCCTCCCTGTGCCCCGCTGTGGCAGGCCAGTTCCTGTGGGAGGTGGATGTGGGGCTGCCGGCCGAGCAGGCAGGGATGAAGGAAGGGGATCGTGTGCTGGCCGTGAACGGGGAGAGCATCGAGGGGCTGGACCACGAGCAGACCGTGCACAGGATCCGCGCCCGGGAGGACCGGGTGACACTGCTGGTCATCGACCCCGCTGGGGACGCGTTCTACCACTCGGTACGTCCTGGGGGCACTGCCTGGGGAGCCCTGGGGTGCTGAGGCTGCACGGTGGGATGGGTGTCCTCCACAGGGGCGGTGTGTCCATCCCTCTTCTGCTCTTCCAGATCGGGCTGTCCCCCCTGCAGTTCTTTGAGGACAGTGACCCCGCCTCAGGCTCCTGCACGCCCTCGCTGCCCTCTCGCAGCGGCTCTCCTGCACTCTGTGACGTTGAGGTGGCACCCAAGGGACCTGTGTCCTGGCTGATGGCTGCTGCCAACAGTATAGAGATCATACAGGTAGCTCCTCACAGCCTGGCAGTGCTCTGAGTGCTGCCACCCTCCTGTTCTGCCCATCCTAACATTTCCTGGCACCTGTGGTGCTGCCAGGAGGAGGCTGCGTGGTCCTCTAGCCACAGGGGCCAGGCAGAAAGACCTCTCCAACCTGTGTCCCCGCAGAGCCAGCGCCAGGAGGAGCACACAAAGCTGTGCCAGGCATTCTGACAGCCCAGGAGCCTCGGGACAGGCTCTCCCACACAGCACCTCCACCCAGGCCACGTCCAGCCCCTCGGGCCTCAGCACTGCTCAGCATGGACCCTGCACAAGCAGCTCCTGTGTCTCATGCCTGGCTCGCAGCATGACACTCCCAGGGACTCGTCTCTGCTCACCGAGGCTGACTCAGAGCTTTTATCAACCACAGTGGCAGCTCCTCGTAACCCGACCACAGACCTGTGTCTCTGCCTGCCCAGCTACCTCCAGGGATTCCTCAGGACATTGCACTGAAGCCCTTGCCCAGCTCCAGGCTCTGGGAGTTTCCCAGGAGAGCTGAGGCTCTGCTCTCTGCACCACAACCCAGGGACTTGAGGGTTGGCTCAGATCTGCACGTGCATGGACATCTCTCCTGTGCTTCTCCTCTCATCCTCTCCCTGAACTGTGGACAGAGAGTGTCCACCACCCTGCACCACCCTGTTCCTGCACCACCCTTTTTGGGGTGATTAAAGGACAAATCCACACTGCTGTGTGTGTGGGTGATGTTGTGGACAGCACTGCGACCTGGCAGCACATCCCAGGGCCAGATCCATCTTCTCTTCCCAAGCCTGGAGTTGGGCAGTGGATGTGGAAGCTCTCCAGGTGTGCTGCTGAGAGGCTGAGAGCCATCCTGAGAGCCCCTGGGCCCTGCACCTCCAGGAACTGGAGAGCAAAACTCCTGCAGGCATCCCTTGTGCTCCAGGGCAAGGGCTGTTCCTGAGGGCTCCCCTTGCAGGTGACACACCAGGAGCATCCTGAGGGCTCCCCTTGCAGGTGACACATCAGGAGCATCCTGAGTGTTCCCTTTGCAGGTGACACACCAGGAGCATCCGTTCCTGCCCTGCCAGGGTGGTGACAATGCTGGGGGAGGGGTTCAGGGGGGATCCCAGCGGGGAAATTTCACCTCTGTGCTGAGCGTGGGAGAGTGAAAATGAGCACAGAGTTTTGCATGTGGCCAAGAACCACAAACCTCGGGCTGAGGTTTTACCTGGGCCCCTTCTCGAGCGTGAATGGAAACGCCAGGCTGGAGTCCTGCCTCTGTGTCCTCTGAGCTCAGTGCAGGCATCTGGGCTGCAAGAAATCCTTGTTCAGAGCCTTTGGGAGCTGACAGCTCGGGAGGGAGCAGGGCTGGCCAGCCACAGGGTGAACACTCAAGGGAGAGGTGGGAAAAACATGGCTGGGAGCTCTCAGCAGCACCAGGGTGTGGGGTCCCTGCATCTGTCCCAAGAGTCCCAAGAGAAACCCTCCCAAGAATCCAAAATGAGACAGCCACAACAGTCCCCAGCAAAATCAACCTTTGCTTGAAGTCTCACAGCCCCAGCTGGGAGTGAATCATGCCCAGAGAAGCAGATAGTCAGGAATGCAATTACTCAATGGTGCTCCCCGATCTCTTTGGATCAGAGCCATGGTGATTTTTGTGCTTGGCTCTCACAGAGCCAGTGCTGCCCTCCCCAGCTCTCTCCCCAGGTACTTGTGGTAGCGTGGAGCTGGCCAGGGCACCTGCTGGTGGTCAATCCGGCTTGACTATTAGCCAGAATCCATTAGCACCTAATGGGAAAAGCCTCAGGAACACGGCCTCAATAAACGTTGACATATTTGAGGTCAATATAATCCTTAGGAAAATTTGCCCAGGTAATTAAAGCCAGACAAGGAGTTGCCTGTCCCAGAAATATTTACCAAGCTTTACCAAAGGCAATAAAACGAAGGCAGAGGGTTTTATAACCAGTCCATGCTGGGCTCCCTTGCTGTGTTCAGTGCTGTCCATTTGGCTCCTCAGCCAGCGGGTGCCACAGGGGAAGCAAACCTCCCTGCAGGAGGCTGGATGCAGAGGCTGAGGCTGTGCTGCCCGACCTCCCGAGTTTGGGGTGCTCGTGTTCCCCAGAGTGACGTGGGCAAACCCACAGTTTGCCTTGGCCTGGCTTCCTGCCCCTGTGGTGCCAGCCACGGCTGGTTTTTGCAAAAGGATGTGTTCTTCTGCCCGGAGAGGAGGTGAAAAGAGGATCTGAAGGCAGCAAAAAACAGAACGCAACTGACTTTCAAGCCCATGTTGTAATTTTTTTAAAAGTTTGGTGGTGCCAGCTCTGACAAACTCAATCCCTAGTTCCCTTAAGCTTCCCTGCTCCCCTTTCTCTCCTGGTCCCTGTTCACTCCCTGCTTCCCTTTTCTCTCCCTTGTCTCCTTTTGACCCCCTGCTTCTCTTTTCTCCCCCTGGTCCCTTATCTCTCCCTGATCTCCTTTTCTCTCCCTGCTTCCTTTTTTCACTCTCTGGCTCCCTTTTCTCTCCCCGCTCCCCTTTTCTCCCGCTGTTGCCCTCACTGCCCGGCTCCCGCTCCTTCTCCCCTCGGAGCCGGGATGCCGGGAACGGGCCCTCATCCCCGGTGGGCTCTGCCTGCCCCTGCCTTTGCGGGGAGCGGCCTCAGGTACCTGCCAGGAGCACCGGGCGCTCTCCCGCTCCCGTTCCCTCCCCGCCACGGGGACGCCGCTCCTGCCTCGGGCACATCCCTCTGCAGGAGAGGGTGGCGTGCAGCGCCGCTCTCGGAGGAGGGCAGGCGTCTCCAGGAGAGGGGAAGCGGCGCCGTTTGGGGACGCCGCTCCTGCCGCGGGCACATCCCTCTGCGGGAGAGGGGGGGCGTGCAGCTCCGCTCTCGGAGGAGGGCAGGCGTCTCCAGGAGAGGGGAAGCGGCGCCGTTTCGCGAGCAGCGCCCCGGAGGCCGCGGGCCCGGCCGGGGCCGAGCGCGGCCCCCGCGTTCCCATGGCGACCGCGCCCCGCCCGCTGGAGCAAAGCCCCCTCCTTCTCCAGCTCCTCGGAGCAGGGCCGGGAGGCGCGGGCGGCGGGCGAGGCGCAGCCCCCCGGGCCCCGGCGAGCCGCTGCCTCCAGCCTGCTGCGGGGCCTGCTGGACTCGGGGCAGCCCAGCCAGCCCGGCCCGGCCCGGCCCGGAGCGCCCTCAGCCCGGTCCCCTCCAGGGCCGCGGCCCCGGTGCCGGACGGGCCCCACGGGCCGGCTGTGGGCGCCCCCATGTCGGCGCCGCTGAAGAAGGGCCCCGGCGGGCTCATCGGGCTGATGAAGGACGCGTTCCAGCCGCACCACCACCACCTCGGGCCGCACCAGCCCGGCGCCGTGGACAAGAAGATGGTGGAGAAGTGCTGGAAGCTCATGGATAAGGTGGGGAGGCCGCGGGGGGCCGTGGCACAGGGCTGGCCTGGGGGCTCTGGGATCGGCCTTTGGGGATCTGGGGTGAGCCTGGAGCTGTGGGGTCTGGGGGGGGACAGAGGGGTCTGTGGGGTTGGCTGTGGGATCTGTGGGGTTGGCTGTGGGACAGAGGGATCTGTGGGGGGACAGAGGGGCCCTTGGGGTTGGGTGGGGGACAGAGGGGTCTGTGGGTTGGCTGTGGAACAGACAGATCTGTGGGGTTGGCTGTGGGACACAGGGGTCCGTGAGGGGACAGAGAGGTCTGTGGGGTTGGCTGTGGGACAGACGGGTCTGCGGCTTGGGGTGGGGATATTTGGGGGGTGAGGGGTGTGTGGTCACAGAATGGGGTGCAGCGCTTTGGGGGAAGGATGCAGTGTGACAGGACAAGGGGGAATGGCTTGGCAGTGCGGGAAGGCAGGCTTGGATGGGGTGTTGGGAATCAGGGATTGTTCCCTGGCAGGGTGGGCAGGGCTGGCACAGGGTGCCCAGAGCAGCTGTGGCTGCCCCTGCATCCCTGGCAGTGTGGGATTGTTGGGGTGTTGGGGTTTGGAGCAGTCTGGGACAGTGGAAGATGTCCCAGGATGGGCTCTGAGGTCCTTGCAGCCCCAGCCAGTCTGTGATTCCATGTGGGACGTGGTGGGGAGGAGAGGCACGGAGGAGAGGCCAGCGTGGGAATGGGATGCCAGGCTGGGAAGGCGTGAAGGGACACCAGCAGCTCTGCTGATCAAGGTGGAGGGAGAGGGGACAGTTTGGAGTGGAGGATCTGGGGTGCTTCCCCAGGGCAGTGCTCACAGCCCAGAGCTCAGCATTTGGACAACACAGGGTGGGATTGTTGGGGTGTCCTGTGCCAGGCCAGGAGCTGCACTGGATGATCCTCATGGATCTGTTCCAAGCCAGGATATCCTGTGATATCTGCATAAATCACGTACATGTATAGATAATGCCAGTCCTGCAGGTGCTGGGGTGGGCACTGGTGGTGCTGGGAGTGGGTAGGGGCTGGTGGGGAGCTGCAGGAGGTGACAGCAGGACAAGGGAGAAATGTAGGATTTGCTCCTTGGAAGCAAATAGCCTGGTGTGTGGGTAGTGGATGGTGAAGCTTTGTGGCAGGTCAGGTTATTCCTTTTGGAATGAACAGGCCTGTGTTGCTGCACTCAGGACAAAAACATTTCCTTAAAACTGAGGGAAAACTGTAAAAGCCTGACTAAACCCTTTTGCAATAAGTACATCTAGTTAGATAAAATATCAAGTGATGTTTAACAAGAAAAACTTGTGGCGTGGGAGCTGGAAAGGCCTTCTTCCAGCCCCACACCTTTAGGAGGGGCTCTCTGGGGTCATTAAGACTCTGCACTCCTCCTCCTCCTCCTTTTAAAATGCCAGGAAATGGCTCTTGCCGGGGGCAGGACACCAGACCTTTTGGCCTGTTGGTGTGATGGGATATTTGATTTACTGGCCTGGCTAGGTGTGCTGGTCAGTCCAGTGTTCCAGAAATCCTGGGGAGGTGTCAGGGAACGATCAAGTGAGTGAAAGCAGGCACGCAGAAATAGGCACAGAATAAAAATTGAACATTTTTGTGGAGTTTTCATTGATAATTGCTATTCAGCCCTGAAATCAAGGCTAGGATGGCATGTTGCAGCCGGAAATGTGCAGTGCATTTCATGACACTGAGTTCAGGGCCCTACAAGAGCATCACCCACATTGCCCCCAGGCCTTGGGGACTGTCACCTGGCCACCTCCTTCCCCTCCGGGAGCAGAGCAGGCAGGGATTTTGGGCATCCCTCATCCAATTTGAAATGTGCAGTGCATTTTGTGACACTGATTCAGGGCCCTACAAGCTGTGTAGAGTAAGAGCATCACCCACATTGCCCCCAGGCCTTGGGGACTGTCACCTGGCCACCTCCTTCCCCTCCGGGAGCAGAGCAGGCAGGGATTTTGGGCATCCCTCATCCAATTGCCCCTCAGGCTTATCCATTTTGCTTCTCTTCCCCTGCATTGTTTATCCATGCAGTGTCTGAACCTCCTGCAGTAAGTGCTAAAAGCAGGCAGAGCAAATGACTTCTTTAAAGGCGTATTAAATTCTGTTCCTGCCAAGAAATCACTCTGTGCTGGCTGGCTCAACAAAAGGCAGGGTTTGTAGCTGTGCCTTGCTGTGCCTGTGATGAGCTTTGATCACCTCCAGAGACTGGGCCACAGCAAAAAACCCTTTTGAGAGGTGCCATTGGCTCTCTTACAGACTCTGGGGGCCAAGCACAAGTGCTAATGTAGAAAAGGCAATTTGGGCATGGAAACAGGACCCTAAATAAATGTAACCTGTAAGAATGCACATTTTCATCTCTAGAATATGTAGATATAGGTGGCAACTTGTGTTTGACCTCATAACCTGCTCTGCTTGAAGGAAAAGACTAACCTGAAAAAAAGCTGATTATTGTGGCATTTAAAAATGCAGCAGGATGTTTTTTTGGGGGAAATTTCACAGCTTTAGGTCTGTATAGCAGGTTGGTTGTGCTCTCTCTCCACTGCCAGAAAAGCCAAGGCTGCTGCTGTATTTGTCACAAGTTGCATCAACCTCTTTTAACTCCAGGTTTACTCACAGGTAGCACCCAGAAGCTCTCAGGCTTGTTCAGTCTGATTTGTACAAAAGGACAGATCTGGCTCTGAAAAGCCTTCCAGATTTCAGTTAGATTTCAGCTGTACTTATGCACACTCAAAGAACACATCTGAATTCAAATCTCTTTGGTGGTGTAGCAAAAACGCAGAGAATCTCACGGTGAGAAGTGCTAAATGAATGGAAGGTGTTGAGAATGGGTTAGATTTCTGGGCCAGGAACATGAAATTCCAGGTGCAGATAAAAAACCTGCTTGTGTGCATGTTTAATAGATGATGTTTTTGCCTCTCAGAGCTGCGTGCTGTGTCTGTGTGGGTACACCACACTCACGACCTCATTTGTTAGTCTGCATAATTAGCTGGTGTCAAAGCATTCTGCTTTCGGATGTGACTGATGAATTTCCTATGCAAGTTGATTCTTGTCCAAATATTTCCCCTGTAATGCTCTCCATAAGCTGCCTGACATATTTATGTCTTTCAGATTCTTTCATTTGAAGCCCCAATTTTTTGTCAGTACCATTCCTCCCCCAGCTACACGTGGTCACACAGAGCAAGGACATAAAATAGCCCTTTCCATCCATCCATCCATCCCTGCTGGATGCTCCCCTTCAGCTGAACGAGGTGATATTTCTGCATTTCTCAGAGATGAAATGCAGCCCCCTGGAGTTCACTGCTGTGGGTGGTGTTTGAGGAATAGGTGGGTTAGTCATGAGCTGAGTGGAATAAATGTGGGAAGGCACGGAGGAGGAAGAGGAGCTTTGAGATAAAGCTTCTCCAAAGGGTTTCCTGATACCATTCAGTTCCTAGAACTGATATAGAGAAGTGCCACTGCAGGTCGTCCTCATTGTGAGAAGAAGAAAGGCCAAACACAAATCTAGCAAGAGATAAGAGATGTTTGAGTGGGTTTTGTTTTGCTGCTGGCTTGCACTGGAATGAGGTGTGATCTCAGCTGTTCAGCTGCTAAAGGAAGGAAAAAATGAGTTTTCAGAGCTGCCCTGGGAGGGGGAATCTTACCTGGGAGTAGCCCCTGGATGCTCCTCAGGCCTGGGACTCTTAAATGCAGAATTAGTCAAGGGAAGCTGCAGATTGTTGAGGGGAAAGATTCAATTCCAGGCATCAAAGATCTAGATGAGATTATTTTTCCTAGAATGAGTACATAACAGATTCTTTCCTCAAAACTCAGCTGGGAAAACTGGTTTTTGACTTGCATTTGGAAAATGGAAATGGGTGAAGTCAGTTTTCAGATTCTTTACAGGCCCACCTCTCTTCATGCTGAGCTTTATTGGTGTGTCTGAAAACCCAAAAATGTCTCCCTAAATGGTTTGTTCCTCAGAGAACACAACATAAGCCAAACTTTTGGATGATAATTTAAAACCGTGGATTGCTTCTGTTCGTTGCCATCACACCTAAACAAAAAAATATTTTTCTGCTTTTTGCTCAATTTCCTTCCACGTTGCTGGTCCCTGTGGAAGGCTGCTGAGGGGCAGCTGTTCCCAGGGCTGGGAACATTCCTTTGGATGTTGTCATGATGCTGCAAGTGCACACGTAGAGAAAGAAGGAAAATGCCACTGCTTTTGTTGCTGCTGTGTTATAAAAGCCCCAAATCTGCTCAGGAGGCAGCAGTTCTTAGTTATGCAGTTTTGTTTAACTGCTCATCTTAGCTAATTTTGGTCTGCTTGGTAAATAAAGAAGCTGATTTGATAATAAAATACCAGCAGTTCTGACCTTTCTGTTAACTGTTTGAGGTATCTACTTCTTGGGAAGCATTTTACAGGGGCTCTGAGAATGAGCAGTTTGCAGAACTCTCTGCTGCTGTGGGGGAATTGTTTTAATTGATCTCAAAGTCTGAAATGGAGCAGGTCTGTTCCTCCCATAGCTGGGTATTTTCAAAGTGTAACAGCCAAACTGTTCTCTATTTTCAGCTGGCTGAGGGAAGTGCAGGCTCTGCTTGCTTCATGTGGCTTCCTCCTCGGAGCTGACTGTGTTTGTTAGGGTTTTAGACCCACTGTATGATAAACAATTTCTGCTGAAGAAAAGGTTTTGCTGCCCAGAGCCCAGCTCAGCTGGGTCTGAGGAGCACATTTAGAACCTATTCATGCTCAGAGTGAAACTATTTTTTTTTTCAGGGCACAAACGTGTTGACTCAATTTGTTGATATGGTTCAGTGTGCAATGTTCACAGGCTCCAAGGAAGCAGCAGTTGAGGCATCAGCATCAATTGACTAACTCAGCTGTCTGGCCATCCATCTCTTCATCTTAAGGCCATGGCAGCCTCCTCAAAATGGAGGGAAAGTTTTGGTACTTTGTTTTTCCCATGTATTCTTGCAGAGGCTTTTTTAGATGTTTATTTTTTCTTTTACCAGCAGCCTGATTTTTCTGGTTGGAGTTTTGATACACTGTGTGCCTTTCTCTTGGCTGAAATTGAACCTTTCTCAGGTCAGCTCTTGGGTACAGGCACTGCTGTAAGTCAGATAAAATTGGAGGTGTCACTTCACGAGGTTGCTTTTTGCACATACCCTAAATGGCAAAGTGAAATGCTGAAGCACTCTTTCAGAAGGAATGACTCTGTTTACCATCTATATTTAAAGGAAGTAGGTATTTGAGCCTGCACTGTAGGGAACTGCTCAATTCCTCTTGAAGGTTTCACAAGGTTTTGTGGAAATGAAGTGCTGCAAAAGGATGTTAAACTGTTCTTTTGCTTTTTCTTGTCCACTTTAGTGGATAAGAAAAGAAGTTTTGCATTCTGCACTGTTTGATATCTGTAATTCCCTCATACCTGGTTTAGACCTCATTTATATGCTGGGTGTTAAGCAGCCAGATAATATTCATTATAGGGAAGAACTTCAGCAAAGTGTAGCCACATTTTGTGCTCAGGTTTGCTGGAAATCACAGAATACAGAGGTGTTAGACTGCTGCTTCTTGCCTTCTAAACTTGATTCAAAACTGACCTCACAACTCTTAATTCCTGCCCTTTGTAGAACTGAAAGTTCACTACTTAATCTTTCAAATGGCTGCTTTGCTATCAACTCTCCCTTTAATTCTCAGTTTAGATAATGGAAACATTTGGCTATGGCGGATGGTGAAGTGGCTTCCTTTCCCCTCCCCTGTCACATCAATTTATTATCATGAGTTTCATCAGTCCACATGCACTTCAGCCCAGAAATTGCATTCTTTTATGGTGGCTGGGCTCAGTATCTGGGGAAAAGGAGGCTCAGGGGAGACCTGATCACTCTAAAACTCTCTGAAAGTTCTAGTGAGCTGGGGGTTGGGCTCTGCTCCCAGGCAAGCAGTGGCAGGACAAGAGGAAACAACCTCAAGTTGTACCAGGTGGGACATCAGGGGGAATTTCTCCATGGAAAGGATGGTCAGGCTTTGGAAGGGGCTGCCCAGGGAGGTGGTGGAGGTATCCAAGGAATGCCTGGATGTGGCACTGGTCTGACTGGTGAGGTGGGGACCAGGCTGGACTCAAACTCAGCCATCTTTTCCAGCCTCAGTGATTCTGGGATTCCACCTGGACTTCCCCCACAAATGGGATTTGTTGCAGCAAACGTGTTTGTGACCGTGACTTGTGTTTAACCCCCGATCGTGCTCCTCTCCTGGAGTTTTCACAGAGCTGCTTTCCCCGTTCCCACAGGTGGTACGGCTGTGCCAGAACCCCAAGCTGGCCCTGAAGAACAGCCCTCCCTACATCCTGGACCTGCTGCCTGACACCTACCAGCACCTGCGCACCATCCTGTCCCGCTACGAGGGCAAGATGGAGACCCTGGGCGAGAACGAGTATTTCCGCGTCTTCATGGAGAACCTGATGAAGAAAACCAAGCAGACCATCAGCCTCTTCAAGGAAGGGAAGGAGAGGATGTACGAGGAGAACTCCCAGCCTAGGTAAAGGGGAGAAATGGTTTCAGGTGTTTGTTGGGGGAGTTGAATGCGTTTGGAAGGTTGGTGTTTAAGGTGGATTTGTCAGCTCGTCTTTCATTTCGTGCAAAGGTATAGCTGAGGTCAAGGGGCACCTTCAAGGTGAACAGCACTTAAAAAAGGGATAGGTGGAGGTAGAAACTGCACTTGCTGAATATAAGGCTCTCTTGAGCAAAATAGTATGAACTTAGTGTACCTGAGAAGGTCTTTCCTCATCCAGCTTTAAGAAAAGGAAAGACAAGGTGAATTAGGAGTAAAGCTCTGTAAAGAATCAATCTGACACATTTGTGCAGGGTCTAACAGGCAGAGATATACAAGGCACACATTTGTAACACCAAAATCGTTTCAGGTTTTTGGAGTAGATGTTGAATTTTAAAAAAAAAAGGTGGAAAAAATGTGAAAACCACCCAGTGGCTGAACATAATTGCCCTGGGGAGAATGTGGTTAACGGCGTGGCAACAGCTTGGAATTACTGGAGGGGGGAAAAGTGTTGGCACATGTTTCTGGTTTAATATTGAACTCTGTGTAGCATATTGCATGATATTGAGCTCCAACCAAAGGCTGTGACAGTGGCTCAGAAAGCATTGCTGGTGCTGCTTGGATTGCTGCTGCCTGTGTAGAAGAATGGATTAAGAAATGGAAGTTTCTTTCTGGAGTGCTGTTAACTGTGTGTGTATTGTGATTTATCATAAATCTGGAACATCTGATGAGTAAATGGTGGCTATGTCAGTCATGAATCCAAAATCTCACCTCCAGTGCCTTGGTTTTTCAGAGAGGAGCAAAGAGGGGGGGTTAATCATCCTAGTTGGTTTGTAATCCAACTAATTGACTGGAGGGAGCAGGGGAAATGCAGATTGATAGATGTGAGTGTCAGGACTGCAGCAGAGGCTGCTGTTCTCACAGCAGGCATGGCAGTCCCGGGGGAATTGCTAATTGTCCCATTTATGAATAAACAGCTTTAGCAGGGAAGGAACTGTGGGGAGATTTGTGTTAAAGACCAGCATTAAAACAGCATCACATCCTGGCCACTCTCATGGCATCTTCCTCTGCCTCTGCACAGCCCAGGAAGCAGCAGGGCCTGTCTGACTGAAGGGGTGACACCAGAGAGCCTTTTCCTTGAGCTGGGAACACTCTCAGTTCTTGAATTTGTCACAGAAAAGGGCAAGAGTAGAGCAGCCAGTGCCTGTGGTGTGTGCACCAGTTCAAGAGGTGCCTGGACAAAGAATGAGGATTTTGGTTTTGGGGATTTTGTTAAATGCTGCACTGGCAGTGCCACATTCAATGGTTCTTAAAACCCACTCACTTCAGTGCTACTTATTAATGAAATTAAATTAATTGCTGCTATAAATGCACCTCTAGATATAACATATGTATACTAATCTAAGGTGAAGAAACTGGAATTTTCTCACCTTGCTAGGAGCTGAAGAAAAATACTAATATTTTGGGAGATAATTAATAAATTAAAAATTCATAATAATTCATAATAATGCATTAATAAATTGAAATACTCCAAGTGTGGGAGAAGCTTTTTGGAAGGTGGTCAGCAGTCTGTAAAGCAAACAAATAGAACTTGTATCTGGTATTCACTGGGAATGTACTCATGGCAGTGTGTATATAGATATAAATGTATAGATGTATATAAATATATACAAATATATACATATTTGTATATTTTTATATATATATATATATATAATCCAGTTTGCTCTTGATATCTTTCATGTTTGTGGCCATTAGTCTGCAGGGTTTTGAGAGCAGGACTTTAAAAGTTTAATAACTTTAAGTTTGGACTTTTCTGACTTTTTTGTCCCTGTTGTTCTTGAAGCTTTTTCCTCCTCTCTTCCAGACTTCGCTTTCATTTTGCTTCCTGCTGTGTATTCCTTATTTTCTCCCCCAAATGGCTCCTGGGGCAGAGCAGAAGGCCCAATTTTGACATTTGCACAAGCAGTGTGAAAGCTGGAGTTTGCCCCTCCAGCCCAGTGATGCAAAATGACTGAAGCAGGTTCAGAGCTGCCCTGACCACTTGAGCATCACCCTTCTAGTCCTGCCATTTCCAACTTGCTCTTTGTGTGCTTCCCCCCAGACCTTTGGGAGGTCTCTGGAGCTCCGTGGTTTTGGTGTGCAGTGGTTCAGACTATAAATACATAAATTAACCATGGTTGTACCTGGCCTGCCTTAAACTCACGCTGTGATTTCTGTGAGGGGAGCTCGCTTGTTTTGTTCAGAGAGCTTTCAGATGCTATTTCAATTCTGCTTTAGCTCACTTCCATGTCTGTTTAAAAATTCATGCTGCTGAGGGTGCTTTTAAGGCTCTGTGTGCATTTCCTGACTGATAGGTATGAGCAGCAGCTTCTGGGTACTGTTTAAAACTGAATTTCAGGGAGTAGATCAGATGCAACTTAGTGACTTTGGGGTTTTTATTCCAGATACTGTGTTGCTCCTCTGAGTTTTGATAGCTAAAAGTAACATCTGCAGGCTTGGAAACAAGTAGCATTTCTAGAGTTAATAATTTTGGATATTTTGTTGTATGCTTGTAAAGGCAAATGATCCAATGATTTGTTGGCTGTGTGCAGTAATTAGGAATTCTTGAGGCTGAGCACATTTCCAGAGGTGCTGCTTCCTTTTCTTTATAGATCCAGGGGTAAATATGTGACTTCTCTATTGTGAACCTCTGGAGTTTCCTTTTTAACAACAACAAAAAGATGAAATAAACATATTTTTCCCTGAAATAAACATATTTTTCCCTGCAATGTTGCTTTGCTTGACAGTGCCATTCCTACTCTGAACCTGCCTCAGGTCTCGATTTCAGTTTCATTTAGAGCCTTGGTGGTTTTGCTGGACTATTTTTTTTAATGTTTCCATTGCAGGAAGCTTTTACTTCTCAGCCCTCTTGCTTGCACAGAAGAGCTGCAATTTGTCAGCTTTCCACACGACATCAATTACTTCTTGCAGCAGTGGTTTTGCAGTTGTGTAAATAGATTATACTTGACATGGCAGGAGTGAAAAATAGCTTGCTGGTCAGGAGACAGGTGGAGGAATTGTCTGTTCCTTGGGAAAGGATTAATTAGGCTGAAGAGTCCATTTTTCACCAAAGAATCAAATTTACTAATTATGTTAAAGCAGTCTATAAGGAGGGAAAATTCAGAGAGGTTATTTGCTAAATAAAATCAGAGCACTGCAAATGTTTCCACATTAAGAGGACAGCTATGGAAGCTGCAGGGTGAGTGAGGAGAAATAATTTTTCAGGATGTGGACTGGATGTTTAAGGAACAGCACAAGTTATTTTTCCAGTTCAGCTGTAGGAAACAAATTGTTAACAAAGCCAGTTAAAAAATAAATATATCTGTAGAGAGAATGGGGTTAAGCAGGGAATACAATAAACTTTTTCCATAGAGCATGGAGGTGAAAAAAAGCCTTGGGAAGCTGATCCATGTTTAATTGTTCTTCTGACAACAGCTTAGGGGATGCTGGCTCAGCAGGATTTCATTTCTTCTCCAGCTCCAATGTTAAGACTCACTAATTTACACAGGAAAAAGCTACCAGTGTTTAATGTCTCCTGGAAATGACCATGCATGTCTATGAAGGGGAAGGAAGTGCATGAAGAATGACTTGGAGGAAAAAAAAATTAAAAAAAAAGAAAAAGGTTGGAATTTAAAGAGGAAAAAGTTGGAAAATACTTGTGTTAAACCCTGAAGCAGAAAACCCTCTGGGAGGAGGGGGGGCTGGTGCTCTAATCTCATATTTGAGACCTCTTGCACACATTGCTGCCCAGGGAAAAGGAGATAGTGCAAAATGTGGAACTCAAAATGGTGTGTTTGAGTCCCCTTTCTGTCACTTCCTTCTAATACAGCAGCACTTTTTTTTTTTAAACAAAACCCACTAGTGTGAAGTCTACATCTGCATTTAAATTAGAACATCTTAAAGAAAAGAACAGGCTCCAAAGCTGCCCACAAGAAAGGTTTCCTTGCCAGGCTCCAGCATATGAACACTAACTAACTGCTTATTACCCAAGAAGAAATTCATTATCATGTAAATGTTGTTGGAGGGGAGGAATGTGAATTATTTCTTTCTAATTTGGTTTTAAATTGCAGTTTAGGTGATAGTTTTGGAACTTAAGTAACACTTAGCATAATTGGCTTAAGCTTCCATTCATTATAGTTTTCTTTCTGTCTAAAATTGGACCAGCATCTTGAAAATCAATTTGTGGACAAATGCAAGATTTCAGATGATTGCATAATAAGGAAGGAAGATTTTTATTCTTCTTTCCTCTCAGAGCCTATAAAACTGTGGAGTGTTATGGGAGCTGTGGACTCGCTGTTGTGGGTGGAATTACAAGCACGTTGCTTCATTTGTAGTAATTATCATTGGAAATGTGATGGATTTCTCCATGCTGGCAAAAATCTGCTGCTGCTACTTGGCAACTGTATCATGTCTCTTGGGTGCTTGGCTGGGGTGTTCAGGGCTGGGGTGCCACATTTGGGATTTCTGGGGTTGGATTTTAGCCCATCCCACTCCCTGCCATCCCTCCCACTATCCCGGGTTGTTCCCTGGGCACTCCCAGGGAGGGCAGCTGTGCCAGGGCCTGCCCACCCTAAAATAAAGAATATTTTCCCTTAGAATAAAGATCTTTTTAATATCTACCCTGAACCTGCCCCAGCTCCTTGTCAATCCCACTTGGTGTCCAGTTTTGAGGTGGCTGAAGATGAATAATGAAATATGGGATCTTCCTTGATTTGGAAACAGAGTTTTTGTGCTCTGCTTTTCTCTTTAACTACTGCAAATAGCCCCTGAAATGCCAATATTTGTGCACGGAGCCCAAAATTAGGTATAATGAGAAGTGTCCTGAGCAGTAAATTTCTTGTGTAATCCCCTGAATCTGGTAAAATAAATTATTCTGTTACCTAAATGAGAGTTTTATCCTTTACCTTGTCAGTCCTCTGAATATGTGTTTAGCTCCTTAAAGACCATTAATAATACCAAATGTATTCCTCTCTTTAAAGCATAATCTCTAAAATTTCAATTTTAGAAGTGGATTTTTAGCTTCTTAACAGTGAAAAAAAAAAAAAGCAACACTTGTGCCAAAAACAATAATTCCAGATCCTTTAAAGGTCAGCTGGTTTGGTCCTTGTGGTCAGCACAGTGGCCTGATTCCTTTCTGCTTCCCATCACTCCCAGCCATTTGCATACTGATAGGGATATATGACATTTTGGGGTGGTTTATGTGTTTTGTGTTACCTTTTGAAGTGATGGGCAGCCTCTGCTCACAGGACTCGAGGTGTTAAAACATATTTATGTGACCTGAAAAGTGCCAGGGTTCAGTGCTGCCCTGTAATACCTAAAGCACTGAAAAAGGAGGAGCTGATGGTGAAAAATTCTATAGAACAAGCAATAAATGTAATGTTAATCCATTCTTTTATTTAAATTAAATGTTACAGAGCTGGCTGTGTAAGGTGCCTTCTGTTGAGCCAGCAATAGTTAAGTGGAATTTCGTTCACTTCCTGTGTTGCAAGTTTTGCTGAAAGTAGTTCCGCTGTTTCTATTTTTAGCCTGATCAGAGGAGCCTGAGCTGCCTCAGGGTTACAAAAGACAGCTTGGGATCACCTCGAGCATTTCCACACACGAGCACACAGAAAACCCCTGGCTGGGGTGGGAGCACAGCATCAGACAATTCTCCTTTTTGAAGGCAGGCATATCAAACTCTCTGCTGAAATCAAACTGCTCGTGGCTGTGCATCTGAAAGCCCCTGTGACATGAGAACCTCACATCTTTGTGGTTTCTGAAAGGTGCATTTTACTTGTTGGAGTCGTTAAAAGAGCTGTTTGGGTTTGGTTTTCTTTTTTTTTTAATTAATTTTTTTTAGCTCTTCAAATATAAAATTGTAAGATGTAGTTACAGGAAAAAACCTGTGGGTTTGTGGTTGGTGTTTTCATAAGTAGTGGAGCTTGCAGTTTATCCAGTGGATGCTAACCATGTCACCTAAACAGAATGGGATGGCAAGAGTGTAAGAGTAAGAAATAAGGACAATAATTGCAGAGAAGTGAAGCATTTTGAGGTTGGTTTCTTGTGCTACAGCTCATAATTCCTGTGTGTTTGTTACATGCCTTCAGCAGAATGAGCTTCACAGTGTGTGCACGTCAAATGATGGCATGTGAGCACAATATTGTGACTGAATCAGCCTGTGGAGCTGATCCTTGCTACGTGTGAGGAGCTAAATTATATTGTGTCAGCTGGGTGGCTCTGAAGGAGATGAGAAATGCTGGAAGAAAAATAAAAAGTCCTAGCTGGCAGTGGCAGAAATGGTTGTGCCACGTTAACATTGCCTTGAGGGGAAAAGGCATTTAGTCACAAAGCACATTAATTTAACTAATTGTGGCAGTGTGGCTGAGAGACACATCCCTGATTAAACCAAACCTTTAATGGCTTTCCAAGATGGAGCCCATACAGTAAAAGGACTTTTGTCCAGGAAACTGGGAAAGAAAAATCTTCTGAGTGTCTGGGGGGAAGCAACACCACCAGAACCCCCAGCTGGGGCTGGCAGTGGGGGCTACCCCTGGAAGTTTCTGCTCAGCCTCCTGAATCCCACAGAAATGTGTGGAGCAAGCCCAAAGCCATCCTGGGGCAGGAAGGAAGAGCAGAACCACAGCAGAGGGGGCTCGGGGCAGGAAGGAGGGGGAACTGTCCGTGGGCATGGGGGAACTGAAGGAACTGAAGGAACTGAAGGAAGACCATAGCTTCATGCTGGTTTTGGTTCCCCAAAGTTCAGAGCCCGGTGGGTGCTGGGGCAGCAGGGTTTGAGCTGAGCCAGGGCAGCAGGGTTTGGGCCGAGCAGGCTCTGGAGCTGTGTCTGGCCGGTTCCAGAACCAATTCTCAGCTCACTCTCTGTGCACAAGCACTGATCCCTCCATGCTCCAGCTGCAGGCGTTCCTCACCACGTGTGAAACACTTGGCTACTGTATACAGTGGAAAAAAAATATTTATCTTTTGCCGTTTTCACTTGTTGATTCGTTATTTCCAACCATAATAAACCGAAAGCTTTGCACGTACGTGTGAAAGCACTCGGGGCTGTGAAATCCCACCTCGGCTGGGGTTGTGAGCACAGAGCAGAAGCAGCCCTGGCTCTTTGAAGCTGGCCCAGGTGCTGCCTGCAGCTGCCTGCACGCTCTGGGGACAGCTCTGTGATGTGGCCTGGGGTCCCTGGGTAACGTTGGCAGGTGTTGAAATTCCCCAGCAGCAGGATTTGGGTGCTGCACTCAGCTCTTCCCAACCCGGGTTTGGCATTTCGTTCTTTAACTTGTTTAATTTTAATTAATTCTTGGAGGGTTTAATTTTAACTTGGGAAGATTTAGTTCTTGAATTTGTAATTTGTCTCTGGTGGAGCCCTCGGTGACAGTGTTGTGTGGATTACTGGGTTTAAGTAAAATTTTGAAAAATGGGACATTGCTGGAGGTCTGTGGCCAAAACTGTTTGGGAATCTCCAGTCTAAGAGCCATAAATGTTCTTTGAATGTGTGCCTCTTTTTCTGAGAGTACATTCACACTGCTTAGTTGAAGCAATAGCAATAAGGACAGTTCTGAGGTTACTAAAAATAAAGCACAATCATCAGTGAGCTTTGACATGCCAATAAAAATATTCTCTAGAATTGCAGGTGTTTATTTGGTCTGTATAAATTTACAAATATGTAAATTGTTAAAATAAAGACATTTTTGTCCTGTTAGCATAGGATTGGGAACTGCTGTGTGTAAAAGCCAGTAACACAAACTATTTTGCAATTTGCTGCTCTTTATGTTCACTTCCTGTGGTTTTTCCTGTTATTTACTTAAAATATAGCTGAATATTTATAAAAAATATGACAACCTTGAGAATTTAAAATGTTCAGCTGGTTTAGGAAACCAAGGCCTTCAACGTGTGTGTGTAAAACCATTTGTTTATCCATCCTTAAGCCTGAGGAAGTTATTTCTCTCATTAACTGATGTGCTCAGCTGAGTGCAAGCACTTCCTGGAGCTCAGCTGGGGCAGAAGAGATAAACAACTGGGCACTGGAATATTCCCTGGCTTTTTGCAGTGTTTTGTTTGAACCATGCACTTGTTCAGGGTCAGAAATGCATCAAAGTGCTTTTCTGTCATACCCAAATTTCCCCACATTGTGCTGGGCAACAATAGGAGAGTACAAAATCATTAGCAGGTTTGTTAAAGCCTCTATTTTTATAAACTCAGTAAAAAAAAGACCATAATTTTTTGCTTGGGTTGTAGATTACATGGATTAAATGATTGACAGCAGCCTGGTGTTTGCTTTTTCTTCTTGCACTAACACAAACTGTCCTCTTTTTTTTTACCTTTTTATGAGGGTGAGGGCTTTCAGAATTCCACAGCTCTGATTTACAATTTTTCTAGTGTTTATCCGAAAAAGGCATTGCAGGGACACGGTGGGAATCTCCATGAGGGAGGGAACTGGGGTGGGAATTTACAGTGAAATCACTTTCCCTGTACCACGAGCATCTGAGCCTTCCCCTCAGAAATGCAGAGAGAAACACACAGCTTTGAATTCCTTCACATGCCAAACCCAGTGTGTAGAACTGCTTCAGAATCCCCAGTTTGGGTGTGTGACACATCCAGGGACAGCTGGGGAGTGGGACAGCTCGGGGAGAGCAGCTGGGGGCTTTTCCTCCTGTTAATCCCAACACCTGCTGTTGTTGGACAATATGAAATGACAAAAACCAGAATTCTCTGTGTAGCTGGTGTTTTCCATAAACACTTTGAGCAGCTTTCGTTGCTGCACACAAATGAAAATGTAGCTGAAATAAAGGAGGGTGAGAAAGAACTGCTGACAGAGAAAATTTAGAGTTTTGGGCCCTTCTAATCTGCCCGGACTGTCAGGGTATGGAGAAAGCTCGTGAGGGGCTGAGGAAATACTAGAATGTATGTCAAGCAATATGGTCACTTCCAATTGAGTTTAGACCCTGTGGAAATGGGGGAAATGTCCCAAATGTCCAGGGAATTTTTGTGGAAAGGCTGGAGGTCAGTTCTGCAATCAGACACTTTAACAGGATAAGTCCTTCGAATGGCCACAAGAGCAAGTGGTATCTGAAAAATGTCCAAGATGAAGTGAACAGGAGCCAACCCAACCAGAGCAGCAGAAACTGGTGAAAGGCTGGAGCCAGGGGGAGTGCAGCTTGCTGCCAAACACAAGTGTTCTGCAACAGCAGCAAACTCAGGGAGAGAGATGGGAAAAGAGGAAAATCCAATGTGGCTGGGGATGTTCCCTCCCTCTGTGGTTCACATTTTAAACAATCAGTGCCAGAAGTGAGTCTGTGCCATGCCTGGTGCTTGGTGCAGGTTTCTGAGCAGCTCTGGTGTGTTGGGCACAGCTCTCAAGTTGTTTTTCCCCACATGATGCCAGCTCCTTCTTTTCCCTTGAAGGACGTGACATGAGGGTGAAAAAAAACCTCCTCTGGCCTAGAAATATCCCTGTCTCTTTTCAGGCACTTTTCCTAGCAATGGAGTGGAGGAGAATAATTGGAATATTTGGATAAAGGAGTGAGCGAGAGAGGTGCCTCTGGTGAATAGAACAGCAGAAAATATTTATTCTCTTTTCCAGTTTAAAAAAGGGCATTTCCTGTGGGACAGAGCACTGCTGGTGTCTCAGTGTCACCAGGCAGAGAAGGGACTTGAGGTCCCAGCTGTAATTCAAATTGGATAATTAAACACAGCACGTTTGAGAGCCTTTGTGTGTAAGTCGTGACCATTTTAGGAAAAACCTGCAGGTGTTTTTGCATTCCCTTGGGAGCTTGGGGCTGTTAGGATCAGTTAGAGATTCCCTGAGCAAATCTATTGTGTCGGGAGCCTCTGGAGACCTGCAAAGACATTCAGCTTCCATTGTCTGAGACAGGAGTAGTTTTATGTGCTCTCAAAAGGAATTTTCAGACCCAAACCTGATGAGTTTTTGTCTTCAGTACTCAGTAGGTGAGGTCTGAGTATTGGTTTTGCACATTTTTTGTGAGTGTGTTTTTCCATGGGAGGATTTTTGCCTGCTCACCTTAAACAGATTATACAGAGTTTGTCACTGTGGAAAATGTCTTGACAAACACAGACCTTGCTGGTAGTTCCCATGTTTTGGA
Organism: Passer montanus; assembly: GCF_014805655.1. NCBI lineage: Eukaryota > Metazoa > Chordata > Aves > Passeriformes > Passeridae > Passer > Passer montanus. The sequence continues at coordinate 1,864,108 of NW_024369596.1, forward strand.
TGTTCTAAATGCTGGGGAAACACTTGAAAGAGAGCCCCAAATAAGAGTTTTGCATGCTGGGATCATTCTTCAATTGCAATAAATGCTGATTCTGCTTTGCTTGGAATACTAAACTCTTTTTTTTCCTAAAAGAAAAAATGTTTGTGGTCCTTTGCAGGAGGAACCTGACCAAACTGTCCCTGATATTCAGCCACATGCTGGCAGAACTCAAGGGGATTTTCCCCAGTGGCCTCTTCCAGGGGGACACGTTCCGGATCACCAAGGCAGATGCTGCAGAATTTTGGAGAAAGGCTTTTGGTGAAAAGTAAGTTTCTAACTGTATTAAAAATAAAGGTGTGGGAGCAAATCGCACCCAGTGTTTTTTAAGAATTCTGTTTGGCCATTCAGGAAGGGCTTTGTCAGGTTAAAATAAATGATGGGAGAGAGCTACTGGTCATTTGGTCCATCTCTGGGCTGAGGTAAGGAATTATTCCCACATGAAATTTCCCAGTTTTTGTCCTGTCTGGTTTTAAATGTGTCAAGTGATGAATTTTCCCCCAGTTTCCCCAGGAGACTCTTGTATTGTCACACTGTTTTCCTTGATTATTCAGCTTAAATTTTCCTCTCCTTGATTTAATTCTTTAACTTTTAAGTAAGCTGTACAAGCTATGCAAAATAATCCTTTCTTCTTCCAAAGGTTACCATGCCCCCAACATGGGTTGTTCTTTAGCTAAGCCATAATATTATTTTCTTTTCATCTTCCCTCCAATTAGTCTTTCCAATCATTTACTCACCTCTCTTCTTCTCTGGATTTCTGTTTGCAAAATGGCTTTGCTAAGAGTGAAGGGGAAAGGGAAATGCAACAGTCTTTGTGTGCAGACTGCTGAAATGTCAGGTTTAATTTCTGTATCTAATAAAACACTGACTAAATGAACCATGGAGGTGTTCACAGCAATGTTTGGGGATTAAAGTTAATGGATTGGGTACTGCTTTCAAACTGAAGGGACTGAGGTACTTCACCTAAAGAGTTTAATTAGTAGCTGTCAGAACAAAAAGCCATAATGTGTTTACTCATGAATAGCACAGTTGTCTGAAGTGAGGCATTTTCTTTCTCTGTTTCTATGCCACTTGATTTATTAAAAAAGGAAAATATTCCTTTAAACAGGAGCCTGTGTTTTGGCTTGTGATTATCTTCCTTCTCCAGTTAATCCTTCTTTAGAGAGTTGGTTGCCCTTTTTTTTAACCATCTAGACTTAACTTCTTCTCTGCCAGCTGCAACACTGTGAAATGATTATCAAGTGATGCTGTGGTAGGACTGCAGGAAGAGGGAAAACAGAAACCAGAGGGGGCCTTCTAATTCCAAAATTCTGCATGTGCAGAGAAAATTGTCATAATTTCATTTGGCTGCTGATTTCCTGCAGTGCCAAGAAATCTGGTTTTTTGTGTGACGTGAATAAATCTCTTGTGGCTGTTTTTGATTTTCCTCGTTATCACAGCATGGATTCTGACAAAGATAAGGTGTGCTGTGTGCATGGTGGTGGGGTGCTCAGCCTTTTCCATTCCCTGCTTTCCCAGGACCATTGTTCCTTGGAAGAGCTTCCGGCAGGCCCTGCACGAGGTGCATCCCATCAGCTCTGGCCTGGAGGCCATGGCCCTCAAGTCAACCATCGACCTCACCTGCAATGACTACATCTCAGTGTTTGAGTTTGACATCTTCACACGACTCTTCCAGGTGAGAACTGAGCAATGGGCATCACCTGAAGTGTCTCAGTGTTACACTCTTCTTTTTCCAGGCCAATGTTTGACACTCATTATTTGTACTGTATGGGATTTGCTTGTCCCTCCATCCCTTGCAGAGTAATACTGAAGACCCCACATTGCAGTAGAAGTGGGTGATATTTCTGCCTGTAGACTCAAAAAATCCCTAAATATACACTGCAACTCCCAGGCACATTCAGCATCCTGCCATGAATCAGGTTTTCTCTTTCAAAGGTCACTTTGAGACTGAAGCTCTGACACAGCTTCTGCAAGCCAGGAAATGTGAAGCTTAGTTTATCACTCTGTCTTCCCTTTCTTTATTGTCAGATTTATTTTCCACAGAGGGGGGTTGTTCAGGATGGAGCTCAGGCATGGAAATTTGGGCTTCCTAGCTTTTGAACTGCCCCAGCCAGGATGTTGTGAACATGTCTGTGTGTGTGAGAAATCTCTGTATCACTGAAGGGATATTAACAGTAGGTAAAAATCTTCCCCACAGTCTCTAATAGTGCTAAATTCAAAAACACAGCTTCTGATGGTACAATTGGGTATTTACAAGAACAATCACTTACTTCTTTGGCTCTGACTTGCCTTTTCCCATGTGATGGGGTGGGTTGTAATTAAGATATGTCTAGATGAAAAATTCCCATGTTTGGTGTTGCAATGTAGCTGATCTCATTCAGCACTTTTTCCAAGTGTTGTACATAAAGAACAAGTCAAGAGCTGCTGCAAATTCCAGGGGATGCAGAGTTCTTAGGGAGTGCTGATACCTTCCTGTAGAGGGTTTTAAAAACTTGGAAAAATCAGGTGAGATTTACACACCCAAGCCCTTCTCAGGACTGAGAGATTCCAAATGGTAGTTATGACTTTTGGGGCATCATTTTAAGCAATATTTGAGATTTGTGTGCTGGTTTCTTCATTCAGATCTGAGCCCAGCCACAGCCCTTGCCACACCCCGGGGAGGCTGGGTTGGTGAGGAGCAGTCACAAGTTACAGCCAGTGAAACTGAGACACAGAGGGGAGGTCACTGTCCCCAGGCCATGCAGGAAGTCGGTGTTGGAGAGCAGAGCAGTCATGGTTCCTGGGCTCTGCATAATCTCATTAAACTCCTGCCTTGATCCCTGTCTGGGCAATGAGTCATTCTCTCTGCACAAGCAGCACAATTGATGGCTATTCTTGAGCTGTGACCTCAGTGACTTCTCCTTTTGTATTTATTAAAGGAGTTTTGATTAAGGTCTGTTTTAGGTGATAATTTTATCCCCAAAAAGCAACAAACTCAAATGCCAAGTACTGCATTGGGAAATGAATGTTTTGGTTTCTCTGTTGGATTTGTGGTGGAACAGAAACATGTTTCTTTAACTGAAGAACCCTTTGCTTCAGGAACATTAACCCTTTCCAGAAGTGTGTGGTTAATTTGTTGCTTTGGTGCTTCCCCAGCCCTGGTCATCCTTGCTGAGGAACTGGAACAGCCTGGCCGTGACTCACCCTGGGTACATGGCATTCCTCACCTATGACGAGGTGAAGGCCAGACTGCAGAAATTCATTCACAAACCTGGCAGGTGAGAGGGAGCTCAGCCAGCAGGGAGGCTCTGGCTGCCACCCCTGATGGCAGCAGGGCTGACAGATGATCTGTGTTCCTTTCTGCAGCTTGTGTGGTTACTTCTGGGCTGCTTTGAAACATGGAAACCTCCTCTCATCTGTTTGTTTGTTGGGTTTTTCAAAGTTGATTTGAAACAAATGGTTTTAAGGATGTTAACTTGTCCTGCTTTGGATTCTGGGTTTAATTTCACCTGGAGGCCAGTGCTTGGGTTTTTTTCTCATTTTGTATCATATTGCAAAGTTCCCCTTTGAACTGCCTGGGCCTCAGTTGAGGAAAGCTGCTACAAATCATCAAGTTATTCCTACTAATTTTATTTGCTGTCTTGATATGGCCAGACAAAGGCTGCCTACTGTCACTGAATGTTTTCTGTCTGTTCCCAGCTGAGGTTTCTTTTCCCTTTGTGTTTTCAGTTACATTTTCAGACTGAGCTGTACCCGCCTGGGTCAGTGGGCCATTGGCTATGTCACTGCAGATGGGAACATCCTCCAGACAATCCCCCACAACAAACCTCTTTTCCAAGCACTGATTGATGGCTTCAGGGAAGGCTTGTAAGTAACTTTATAAAAATCAGGAGTTAAAATTTGAATAGCCCCATTGCTGTCAGTTTAATAAGTCATTGCTGAACTATTTTGGCACTCAGGAATTACTGACAGCTGTCTTTCTGTCAGTAATTCCTGACTGCCAAAATATTGGCACTGGAGAGCTGTGCAGGAGCAGATGATAAATGTGCACCAGTGTTTCCCTTCTCATAAATCCCCCCTTTTTTTTTTCCAAACCCTCAATTTGAACTAATAACGTGTTTCATTTTGGTCCAATCATAAAATTCCTCCACAACTTTTAGAATTCAGAATACCTTGACTTCCCACCCCTTTCTTCTCACCTTCATTCTTCCTTCCCTTCCTACCTCCAAAAGAAGCCTTGGATCTGTGTGTGTGTACATGTGTGTACAGGCACATACAGAGATATTTTTTCTCCCAACTTCTTGCAGTTATTTATTTCCTGACGGCCGGAATCAGAATCCTGACTTGACTGGCTTGTGTGAGCCCACACCTCAGGACCACATTAAAGTTACCCAGGTGAGTCAAATATTCCATTCCATCCAACTCTCTGCCTTTCTCCCTGATTTCTGCCCTCCTTAGCTGTTCACCCAGTTCTGTCATCCTTGGTATTCCCAAGACTTGTTTTTAGTGCTGCAGTATTTTGCAGGAATTCAGAAATCTTTGTGTGATAGGGATGGGCTGATGAGACTGCAAACACAGATTTTAAGCCTTTATATTTAGAATATTCTGCCAACATTGATGCTTTTGTGCCATTCAACATCAACATGTCTTGAACCCTGCTTTTCTTGGGGTGCTTAAATGAAAATTACTGGATAATTTTATATTGAATTCCACTTTTTTCCGAGCTTGACAAATGCATTTAGCGTGTAAAATGGTAGTGAAATCTTTGCATATTTCTCTTCTCCCTGTGATTTATGCTGGCTTTCCCACAGGAACAATATGAGCTGTACTGTGAGATGGGCTCCACGTTCCAGCTGTGTAAAATCTGTGCTGAGAACGACAAGGACGTGAAGATTGAACCTTGTGGGCACCTGATGTGCACCTCCTGCCTCACAGCCTGGCAGGTGAGCCTTGGCCTCTTCTTTATCTCTCTCTTCTTTATCTCTCTGAGGGCAGCTGCTTGATCTTTTACATGTATTCTCTTTTTTTACAGATTCTTATACAGAATATCTTTTACAGGTATTCTCACACTGTTTAAGTGTGGAGAGAATATAGCAGAAACATTGTCTCATGATGTCACTGCATCAGAAACTGTTTAGATTTCTGATCTCTTAATATGGAGTAAGGAAAAACTGTGAATACTTCCCAAAGTTCTGTTTTTCTACTTCAAGGAGAAAATATTCGGTATTTTTTTGTGTTCCTGTCAGTTGAAAGCTCCGTGGCAGAAAGCAGGTCACAAGCTGATTGTTTATGGAGCAGGTGATAATTGTGCACCCCAGGGGCTGCTGTGACAGATCTCTTGTGTCCCCTGCAGGAATCTGAAGGCCAAGGCTGTCCCTTCTGCCGCTGTGAGATCAAAGGAACAGAGCCAATCGTGGTGGATCCATTTGATCCCAGAGGAGGAGGAGGATTGTCCAGGCAAGGGGCAGAAGGAACCCCCTCTCCTAATTACGATGATGATGATGATGACAAAGCTGATGATTCCCTCTTCATGATGAAAGAACTCGCTGGTACCAAAGTAAGGTCATAAATGATAAATGTGGCAGTGCCTTTTCTGCAGCAGTTTTCTCTCAGTGATTTGTGCCTGTGAGGTTTGTCAGACTGTGTAGCAGTAAAGATCCTGCTCCCTGTGGAAAACGGGGATTTAGGTCCAGTTTTGTGAGCTCACTTCACACTGCCAGTTGGGGATCACACTTTGAAACCTTTGATCTCTTGTGTGTTGTCTTGGAGGAATCCCCAGAGGGGTTAAAAATCTGGCCTGACCTGTTGGAATGGAAGATCTGGGTTTGGAACACTCCTCTATGTGTTTCTATTTTGGTTTTCTAGCCAGAATTCACCCAGAGCAGCAGAAATTCATCCATTTTTCCCCAGGTACAGTCTTCCCAAGGTCCTGATAAATAACAGGGTAGAGGGCAGGCTCTTCTGCTGAGGAACTCAATTTGGCTGTCATCTTTTTCTATGGTGGCTGATAAATCTGTCTAATAGAGGTGTGATAACTCTGCTTCCCTCCAGGAGCTGTGTCCAGGCATTCTTTGTGGATCCCTGCATGGCTTTTTTATTTTCATTTCTCATTTCCAAATCTGATTGCTGCTCTTGCATTTTTTTTACTGCATAGGGAAGTGGGTTTGAATTTGGCTAATTTTTAATAGCTGAATCAACTAAAATAAGCTGCATTTCCTAGTCAGAAAGAATCTTCACCTCTGATTTACCTGGAGTCTTTTTCCCTTTATCTTCCATCCTGTGTAATAATGTATTAATCAGTAAACACTATTCCTGGAGGGCTTTTTTACATATTTTGGGGAAGCAAAGCAATTTTCTCTGTGTGACATCCTGTCAGTGTTGGTATTTTGTTGGCTTTAGTGAGCTCAAACATACGTGAAGCTTTTAAAAATTAAACAGCACTAGCTTTGATTGTAAAAAAAAGAGAAAATAAAGAGAATACCAGGCACTGTGCTGCTTTAAGTGGAAAACCAGCTTTCCAGAGATAAAAATGGAGGGTTTGGTGCACAGCAGTGCTCTGTAGTGAAAGCAGTTTGCACAGGGACAGGAGGTTTGCAGCAGATCGTGCCCTCTGCTGTTGAAAAGCAGCTTGTCCCTGCTCAGGGCCACTGAGGCACGTTTGTTACTCCAGCAGGGCAGCTCGGTTTCTAAGTTGCATTTTCTTTATTCCATCAGGACAACTTGATTTGTGTTTCTAAGTTGTATTTTTGTTACTCCATCAGGACAGGTGGTTTGTAGTTCTAAATTGAATTTTTGTTGTTCTATTAGGACAACTTGGGTTATGTTTCTAAGTTGCATTTTCATTACTCCATCAGGACACCTTGATTTATGTTTCTAAGTTATATTTTCATTACTCCATCAGGACAGCTTGGGTTGTGTTTCTAAGTTGCATTTTTGTTACTCCATTTGTTATTATTTAACCCACCTTGGTTTGTGTTTCTAAGTTGCATTTTTGTTACTCCTTTTGTTATTGTTATTTAACCCGCCTTGGTTTGTGTTTCTAAATTGCATTTTTGTTACAATTTGTTACTATTTGTTAACCCGTCTTGGTTTGTGTTTCTAAATTGCATTTTTGTTACTCCATTTGTTAACCCACCTTGGTTTGTGTTTCTAAATTGCACTTTTGTTACTCCATTTGTTAACCCACCTTGGTTTGTGTTTCTAAATTTCATTTTTGCTATTCTATTTGTTATTTTTTGTTAACCCACCTTGGTTTGTGTTTCTAAGTTGCATTTCAGTGGTGTCTCCCTGCTGAGCTTGGATTGTCCAAGCCCTGCAGTGCTGAGCACCGCCTCCATTCCTGGAGGACACTTGTTACTCACAGAGCGTTTAGCAGTGGAGAGGCTCTCCAGAGGACAGGAATTCCGTGCAATTACCGTGTGCTGATGTCCCACCCTCCTCTCCCAGGTGGAACGCCCTCCCTCGCCCTTCTCGGTGGCTCCCCAGGCCGCCCTGCCCCCGGTGCCCCCCCGGCTGGACCTGCTGCAGCAGCGAGTGGCCAACCCCCCCGGGGCCTCCAGCCCTGGCACCGCTTCCAAGGTCAGCCACACCTCTTTCTCTCCCCTTCCGTGTGATTTGAGTGGGGCACAGCAATCTGGGGACCCCGACGTGTTCCCTCTGACATCCCCAAGTCCTTTCTTCTTTTTCTGTCCGGCATCCTCAACTACCAAATTATCACATTCTCTATTTTCAGCCTCAATCCCTGCTCCCTGCACCCTTTGGATTTTCCTCATATTTTGTTCTAGCTGATACACAGGGTATCATATTTCTCTCCCCCAGCTTTTCTGCACTCATTTTTACATAAAACATTTTTTATGTAGAAAATGAAAGAAGGAATTCAATGGGTGTGACTGGGAGAAGTGAACTGGCTTTCTGATTAATCAGCAGAAGGCAGTAGGATGATCTTGGTGGCATTAAGTTAATGGTTCTTGAGATGCAGCAGCAGTTCTTCATCTGGTTCAGATGAAATAACGAAATTAGGAAAGTTCAGGCAGAAGAAAATACCTATTTCTGTGAATACTCATCACTGACTGATGAATGTTAACTTGTACAAATAACCCACAATTGAATCATTTTTTAAAATAATGGGGAGGCTCTGTTTGGATTCCAATCTAAGGCTGCTGTAAGCTCCTGTTTTCCCTCAAGAGGAGGAATCTGGGGTGTTCAGAGCCTGGCTGGAGTGCACGTAGCTCCTGTGCTATCTCCTCAAGCCTGTGCAGAAGGTGCGGAGATATCTCCGCATTCTCCAAGATAATTCCTTACAAAACCAGCTGAAAACTCCCTCCTGTTTATCTCTATGTGCCTGCACTAAGCACCACTTCGATCCCTGCTCCCCACAGGCTGCTCCGGGCGCTCTGCACAAGGACAAACCTCTGCCGATCCCCCCCACGCTGCGGGACCTGCCGCCGCCGCCGCCCCCGGACCGCCCGCACGCCCTGTGCCCCGAGGGCCGCCCGCAGCGCCGGCCCCTGCCCTGCACCCCGGGCGACAAGCCCCCCCCGCTGCCCTCCGGCCGCCAGGCCGAGCCGTGGCCGGGCAGGCCCATGCCCAAAGCCCCGGCCGAGCCCTGGGCTGGCAGGGAGCTGTCCAACCGGCACTCGCTGCCCTTCTCGCTGCCCTCGCAGCTGGAGTGCAGGGCTGAGAGCCTCCGGCTGGGCAGCACGCTCAGCCTGGACGGCCCCGCGGTGAGTAGGGCTGCTGGGGATGGAGGTAAACTGGGGGAGGTAAAAGGCACGCTCTTCTCACACTGAGGAGTGGGATTTTGTCATGGGAGAAAAAGAAACTGGTGAATTCCAGGCAAGGGAGATGCTTTCATTCCTTTCGGGAACAAGGTTGAAATCCCGGTTGAAATCCCAGTTGCCTGATCATTGTTCAGCTTTCAGTGCTGAAAAGCTGAGAATGTTTTCTGTCGTTCTCTGAAAAAGTCTGACTTACTCTGCTGGCTTTTCAGCCCTACCACATCAGCTGTGAGAAGTTTGACTGGATAAAATCTGGGTTCAGTTTGGTCTGTTCACCTGCAGGACACTGTTACCAGTGAACTGATTAGTCCAACATTTTGTTCTCTAAAAGAAATTTGCAGGCAGTTTTGCTTTCCTCGATTCCATTTTCTTTATTTTTCCTTCTAATGATTCCAGCTTTCTAAAACTGAAAGCAAACACATTTTTAGCCAGATTTTCTAAGAAAATGGCACGTGCACAGTTGTCATCCTGTCTCCAACTGTGTGTGCTTGTCTGCATCCTTTTCCTCTTGGCTCCCTTTTTGGCCTGTTTCAGCTGAATTTGCCAAGGCCATTGGAAGCTCAGAAAGTGAAGTTCTTCCTGCAGGAAAGCCCCTGCAGTGTCCTCACTGAGGGAGAGCTGTCAGAGAATTCCTAGATTTCTGAGGTGTCAGTAAATTCTGTGGAAGAAACGAGGATGCTTCATTCCCACAGAGGCTGTTGAAGGAGTGGCTTTGCAGCTACGCTGGGCCATGTGTTGTTTCTGATTCCTGGTTTGGACTTTTGTCTTCCAGAGCTCCAACAGTGGTCCAGCAGCAACCTCAGAGTGTGAACACCCCAAAATCAAACCCTCCTCGTCTGCCAATGCCATCTACTCCTTAGCTGCCAGGTCAGTTGGGTTTTTTATACCTTACAGAGTGGGAATTGCAGGGTGCTGGTGCCAGGGACAGAACTGGCACAACTCTTCCAGTCTTAGTTTTAAACACTGACAGATTCAAAACACAATTTAGAGAAAGCAGCTGAAATCAAAGGGCTGTGGGGAGTGGTGGGAGCTACCCTGGGCTGTAGGAATCAGGCTCCAGGTGCCATCAGCTCTTTAATAAATTCACTTTTGAGTGGGGCTTTGTGTGATATAAATGTGCATGATATTGTCTCTTCCTTTTGCATCATGACCTTGTGCTGCTGTGACCTTGTGGGCTGCAAACTGAAAACCAAATTATTTCTTTAGACAGACTTGCTGTGAGGTGATTATGGATTTCAAAGGGCACCTTGGTATTAATTAGATTTGGTGTAAATGTTTTATATCTTGTTTCTCCTGCCTCCAGACCACTGCCTGTACCAAAACTGCCTCCTGGGGAGCAGTCTGAGAGCGATGAGGACACTGAATACATGTCACCATCCTCTCTGCCTGTGGTGCCTCCAGGTCCTGCTGTGCAAAAACCAGAGCTCAAAATGCCTTTGGAAATGACTCAGAGTTTACGGTGAGATTCTGGCTGGTTTTGCACTTCCTCCTCCCAGCTCTGGGGCAGCACATTTGGGACATCAGGGTGGGAATTTTGCTTGTTCAGATTTCTGAATTCCCCCAGTGATATTCACCAGATCTTGACTAAAATAGCAATGAAGGAAATGTGACCACTGCTCTTTGCAGAGTCCTTGTACAGTATTAAAGGACTCAGATATCCCCTTCCTTCCCACTCTGTCTGCCAAGAACCTTTTGAGAGCAGAAACAACTGAAATTCAAAACTCTTACTAAAATGTAATTTTCAGTGGTATCAGTTTTGGTGGTATCATTTTAAATCTTTTAAGCTGAGGTACTGTACTGCAATAAACATTAATAGAGCATTTTCTAGAACAAATATTTCACAGAGCAGTGGTGATTTCACCTTGAAACAAGAAGCTTTGCACAAACTGTCACAGGCTGGAGGTGGTGGCCACTGTCACCTGTGTGATGGGGAATGTCTTCTCTCCCTCAGAGTTTTGGACTGTGACCAGCAGCCCGAGGGCTCCATGTATGAAGCAATGTACAACATTCACTCCCAAGCAGCATCCTCTGCTTTCGAGGCTGTCAACACTTCTGGTGAGTGGGTGTGCTAAAGAACAGCTGAGGAACTGGCCTACAATGAATTGCTCCCAGTGGAACAGCATTTTGGGCTGAATTAAAGGAATTACATTTGGTTTTGTTGTTAAAATAGCTGGGCTGTATGTGGAAGTATGAGTCTGTGCATACACACTGCATCTGTCAAGTATTTTTAACCTGATTTTCCCTTCTGGAAAGAACTGCCGTTAAATGTGAGCTTTTAACAGCAAAACTTTAGTTCTGTGTCCTGTCAGCGTTTGGAAAGTGGGGGAGCAGAGTCTGCTCAGCCCCAGCGCTCAGCACGTGCCTCCTGTTGCAGACGAAGGGAGCCTGGCAGCAGCCAGTGCCAGCAATGGCCCTGAGGAGTCAGAGAACGAGGAGGATGGCTACGACGTGCCCAAGGCGCCGCTGCCCGTGGCCAGCGCCCGTCGCACGCTGTCTGACATCTCCAATGCCACCCCTGCCTTCGGCCGCATGTCCTTGGAGAGCGACCCTGCCACAGGTCTGAGAGCTCTCCTCTCCCTTCTTGCTGCTGCTGCCTGCCTCTGCACCTTCAAAACTTGTGTCACTCACTGGAGGTTTTGGGTGTAAGGTGTGAAATTAGGTTGGTGAGGCAGAATCGGTTCTTGGGTACTTTGTTTGATTAATTTTAGCTTTTGTGTTGATGTATAGCTTAGAATGTGCAGCCTTGGTCATTTAATCCCCAAGCTTGCAAATCACCCTGAAATCACAGTTAGGAAAAGGCTTTTTCAGCTTAAAGTATATTCCTTAAACTGTTTCCTACAGAGCACAGATATTTTTGTACCATGGTGTACCTGGGTGTGAGACAGGATTTCCCATCCCTGCAAGTGCCCAAGGCCAGGTTAAATTTGGGGTTGGAGCACCCTGAAATAGTGCAAGGTGTCCCTGCCCATGGCAGGGGGTGGAAGGACCTTTGAGGTCCCTTCCAACCCAGTCCATTCAGGGGTTGTGTCCCTGTGCCAAGCGGAGGATGCAGGGCTGGCCTGGCAGGGTTTGTGGCACTGCCAGTGCCTGCAGATGGCACAAGAGTTCTGCACACAGCTCCTGGTGCTCTCAGCTCCTCTGAGCAGGGCCCAGTGGCTCAGCAAGGTCAGCTTTTTGTCTCTGGGGAATAGAGGACACGGTGTCCTTCTGGCTGCAAGGCACATTCTCTGAGGGAAAAACGAAAGCCTCGTGTCTCCTAGAGCCCTTCTGAATAATGATTGACTTATTCCCTGCTCAGCAGCTCTTAAGAAAGCTCTGAAACTCTTCCTGTTGGGGGTTTTCAGTCTGAATGTGCTGGTGATTTGCCAAGGAGGAGGAATGAGTTTCTTGTTCCTTCTGGAAGCAGAACCTCCTGTACCCAGAACCCCTTCCCCCAGTGAGTCTTCTCTTTTCCCACTTCACCATTCCACTTCCCTGACCTTCTTTAGCACAGAGAAGAGTTTCCTAGTGCAGAAAATTCATTATTTGTGCCCCACCTCCCCTTTTCACTTTTTAAATCTGTCCCTGTGTCTGTAGAATTTGGCTGAAAGGGGAAAAAAAGAAACAGAGCAAGTCCCACCCCCACTCCCAGATGAAGTACTGAGTTTAATCATTGACACTCTGTTTCTACAGGCCTGAAATAACACTGCTGTTGTCCTGCTTTAGGGGTAGGAAAATGGAAAATGTGGAAAATGCTGATTGTTACTGCTCTGGGAAGCAAGGCAGTGGTGCAGGCAAGCCTGACTGCTGTGGGATTCATCTTGGCAGATTTATGCTCTCAGGAGCTGGACCCTGCAGTTTTAATTAATGATTTACCAAAATAACTGTCTTAGCAGTTGTCCTTTCAGACTGACCCGTGCTCTCTGAAACTTGATCCAGCTCAAGCTGAAACAGCTATTCCAGAAGGCAGTCTGGGGCAGGCCTTCTTTTCACATGTACAAAAAGCTTTTTATTTGGGAAAAACTTCAATTCTGAAGACGAGGGAGCTGCACTGAGCTGTGGTTGGTGAGGAAGCTGCAGGGAATCTGGTTCCTGAAGAGCTTTCTCTGTCTCAGGGCTTTTGGTGCAAGTTTTTCACAAAGGCCCCACAATGCTGCTGCTCTGAGCAAGCTGCAGTGCTCACTCTTAGACAGGGATTGTGTGGACGTGATTTGTCTGTTGTACTCCAGTTCTGCTGCCAGAAAACTCTGTGGAGTGCCCTGAGGACTTTTTCCAGGAGACAAATAAATCTTTCTTTAAGGTGATGTCAAACATCCGTGTAGAAAAAGTTTCCTGTGATTGGCAAAAAATGCTTTCTGCAAGGATACAGGAGGTTAGGACTCAGAAATAGCCAGATGCTGGATGAGCACATTAAACAATGTGCTTTTTCCTTGGAGAGTTTGGTGACTTGTTTGGTTTATTGGCTGTTATTTCCTTTTCCCAGCAGTGCATGATGTGGCTGCAGGGCAGTGTCACATCAGAATGACTCAGGGAAAAGCAGAACAGGCTGAGCTTTATTGATCTGCCATTAGGCAGGGAGAGCTTCAGCAGAGGAAGAGGAGAACATAATTCAGTTGCTGACCCTTCAGAGAGCATAATTCAGTTGCTGAGGCAATTGTGGTGGCTGAGTTGGGACTGAGTTGGTGCACACAGAGATGAGGGAGCAGCCTCTGGACAGTGAAACTGGGGGGTTCTGTCTGATTCTGGAAGGAAATGGATGCCTGCTGAATTGAATATTCACTGTGTCATTTTTTCTGATTCTAAGGCTGATATCTGAGCTCTGCTGACACACATAGATCCTATGTCATTTTTTATGTGGTTTTATCTTAATAAATGAGCCTGATGAGCTTTGCTAATTAAGCAAAACCTCCCCAGCTGTTTTTGCACCCAGGCGGGGAAGCTGAGCAGCTTGGGAAGGAGGATAAAAGAGCTGGAGAAACCAGCAGAGCTCGGTGACAGCTTTTTGAAGTGCCATTTATCCCCCTGCTGCCATCTCAGCTTCGTTCCAACCAAAATTTCTTTCCCTTGAAGTGCTGCCCTTGTTTCTCCTGGCAGGTTTCTCGGAGGGCTCCCAGGTCCCCGAGCGGCCGCCGAAGCCGCTGCCCCGGCGGATCAACTCGGAGCGCAAGGCAGGAGGAGCCAGCAGCGGGGCCAGCTCCTCCCTGCACCTCTCCAGCGAGATCGAGAACCTCATGAGCCAAGGCTACTCATATCAGGACATCCAGAAAGCTCTGGTCATTGCACATAACAATATCGAGATGGCCAAGAACATCCTGCGGGAGTTCGTGTCCATCTCCTCGCCGGCGCACGTGGCCACATAGCACACGAGCACCTCCACGCCTGAGCTGCTGTGGACCAACTGCCTGGGCAGCTGCTGCCCAGCTGTGCACCAAAGGGGAAGGGGGTTCCTTTAGAGACTTCGTGCTGAGGTCAGTCCTGCCTCTTTAAGAGAATCAGTTATCAGGTTTTCGTGGTTCCAGATTTCAAAGCAGTGGGATGGAGCGGAGCGGTGTTTTATACAGTGTATGTCTTGGAGTCCTTTACCCCTACCTCTTGTCTGAGAGAGCAGATTTATTTCCAGGGTGTTGGTAGAGAAAGGTGTCGTGACAAGGGATCCCCGAGCCGATGCCCTGGAGGCTGGGGGGAGTTGTTTTGTGCTGTGAATTTTAAGTGGATGCTCAGAGAAACAAAAGTCTCGAGGTCGGTGTGGTGTGTCCTGTGGTTCATGGTACTAGGTTTGGATCTGTTCGCTGCTGTGTGTCTGGCTCAGGCTTTTTAGAGAAGCTGGGAGGTCACTTTCTGCTGGGAATTTATAGGAGACCTTGGAAGAATCCTTTGATTGCTTCCTGTTGGCCATGGTGTGTCCCTCTTGCCTGTAATGATAGCAGTTATTGCTTCTGGTTCCAGTCCTCCCTGGCTGCCTGGAGATGGCAGGATGGGCTTCTGTCAGGGGTTTTGGTCCTGGCACTGCTGGGAGTTGGATTTCTCTCGTGTGGGTGTGTGCTCCTGCACTGGCAGCACCAGATTCCAGCAGCTAGAGGAGCTTGGGGTGGGAGAGGGGGCAAAGAATTTGAGCAAGAGCAAAGAACTGGGGCTGCTGCCTCTCCTCTCTTAGCCTTGAGCATTTTGTGCTTCAGTGCTCAGATTTGATTTGTGGCCCTGCTGGGCTGGAGCAGCCGTCACTGGACACTCCCATTGCTCTTCCCTGGGAATGTTGCACCTGGTAAATTGGATGTTTTATTTCTCTTCATTGCATGGTGGCTGTTGCAGACTAGTGGCCTTCACACACATTCCTCCAGAGAGCTTTTGCAGGAGCCGTCGTCGTGCCAGGGTGTTTTGTGGAGTTGGTAGATGCAGCTGGTGTGTTTGTTGGAATTTCACCTGCTTTGCAGTCACAGAAGTGCAGCAGTTCTCTGCATGGCTGTCCAAACAACATGGGGGCTCTCCTTTCCATTGCCATTTCTCTAAAGTACTGCCAGGTCTGGTGTTAAAACAGACCTGGGGGAAAAAAAAATCTGTATTTGTGAAGTGATCACATGGTTTTAAAGGTCAGAACTCAGCTGTTGCATTGGAAAAACCTGACTTGCCTACTCAGCTACTTAACTCTGTTCATGTTGGAGGAGTGGATGGTTCCTTTGGAGAGGATTTAGCTCCAAGAGGCACAGACAGATCACAGCCTGTCAGCCTGAGAGGCTCTTGGCCTTTGGAGCATGTCCAGCATTATTTGCACCTCCCTGAGGTCAGCAGAGGTCACTGGGCTAAGGGCTGCAGTTTGGAATATTGCTGGAATGGTTCTGGCAGTCGGGTGCCTTTTGAGGAATCCAGGGGCTGGGCCAGATGGCTGCAGGGGCAGAGAGGCCTCCAGGAGTGTTAGCAGAGCAGAAAGTGGGTTTTTAATTCAAGGTGAGCTTTCTCTCTAGAAAGAGAAGAGAATTCTAGCTTTGAGTTGCTGCAGTGGCCTCCAGGCAGGCTGAAGTGTCTCTCTTTACTCCTCTCTGTAGTGGAGAAAGCACTGAGACAGCGTGAGGAGATTTCCTGCCAGGCTCCCTGACCCCACGCTTTGCTGTTTGGGGTCAGGGCTGGCACGTGCCAGGTCTGGCCGTGGGCAGGGTGCTCTGCAGGGCACAGGGCTCGGGCACAGCCCTGGGGAAGGTGGGCTCAGTGCCTGGGCGAGGAAGGAGGGGAGGAAGAGCTGCTCTTCCTCCTGTGCCAGGGGTGCCAGCCCTGCTCCCTGTGGGATTTTTGGGGCTCAGCAGGAGCAAGGCCAGCACTGGTGCTGCTGAGGCAGGAGCAGGGGACAGCTGTGGCACGCTGTGGGGAGCCTGAGCAGCCAAGCAGCCCCTTCTCCAGGAGATGCAGGTGCAAACCCTTTGGTGAGAGGTTTATTTCCCTCTTTTCCACGCTCCCACTGGCTCTGTGTTGGTTTGGAGCCCTTTGGTGTCTGCCCTGCTGTGTGAGCTCAGTGTGACCCCTGCCATGGCTGAGCTCCAAAGCCTTAACTCTTGTCCTGCCCAGCTCCAGGGATTCCCTGTCCCCTCGGAGCCCCTCGGGGCAGGCTGGCTGTCATTTCCATGAAATCCTGCCTGGCAGAGCTGCTGCAGGCCTGTCTTTGGGGTCTGTGTGCCAAGAGATGTTCCTGTGGGTGTTGTTCTGGGTATTAGAGATTAGAGAGAGCAATCTTTGTGGCATGTATCGCTGATTTCTCTGCATGTGTCCTTTCTGTGCACTTGTTTATGTCTCAAACTGATTTAAGAAACTTAAGTCTTGCCTTTTCTTCCTTAGACACGTTAAGAATTTGCTGATTCCACTGAGGGCAGCAGAGTCCTGGCCATGTCTTGTGGCTGTGCTCTGCCAGCTCCATCCAGGCACTGCCCAGTGGATTTTTCTTGTTCTTTCTAAGCCCAAGATTGATTGCTCTTCTTTCCTTTCACCTCCCTCTTCTTTATCCTGAAGAAAATTACCTTTCTGATGCTACTTTAAAAAGGAAAAACCACCCAAATGTCTAGTGCCTTTCTTGAGGGGACGCTGCGTGGCCAGGCTGGGTCTGAGGATCCACCACCCCTGTGGGGAAATGAGCAGAGCTGGACAAGCAGCACCAAACTGCTTTGGGAAGGGGTGAAAAGAGGAGCAGGAGAGACGGGCAGTGCTCACTGGGACTCTGACACTGTGTTTTGTAGCATTTCAGCCCTGGAGCTTCCGTGTCTGGACTGGTGCTGTGCCGAGCCTGGGGCCAGGTCAGGGTCGTGGGATGGGGTAAAAAATGCTGGGGCTGTCCTCAAAAGGAGCAGGGAACACTCCCAGGAGAGTGGGGAACTCCCAAAAGAGTGGGAAACACTCCCAGAAGAATGGGGAACTCCCAAAAGAGTGGGGAACGCTCCAAAAGAGTGGGGAACTCCCAAAAGAGTGGGGAACTTTCCCAAAAGAGTGGGGAATGCTCCCAAAAGAGTGGGGAACACTCCAAAAAGAGTGGGAAACGCTCCCAAAAGAGTGGGGAACACTCCAAAAGAGTGGGGAATGCTCCCAAAAGGAGCAGAGAACACTCCCAAAAGGAGAAGGAAACACTCCCAGCAGGAGCAGGAGCTGTGGGAAGTGGGAGGTGTCCCCCTGAGCAGGACCCAGGTGATTTCCTGAAGCTGGGGGTGTCCCCTTGGCAGGACCCAGGTGATTTCCTGAAGCTGGGGGTGTCCCCCTGAGCAGGACCCAGGTGATTTCCTGAAGCTGGGAGTGCCTCCTTGGCAGGACCCAGGTGATTTCCTGAAGCTGGAGGTGCCTCCTTGGCAGGACCCAGGTGATTTCCTGTGTTCAGAGCCCCCAGGAATCCCAACTCCTCCCCTTCCTTTGTGCATGTCCCTGGGCCAGCCCTCCCCAGGGCTCAGGGCCCCCTGCTCCAGACCTGTGACATTTCTGTGGCTCGTCCTGAGGCAGGCTCCTTACTGTAAATGTGGTTTGATTGCTTGGTTTGTTGGGTTTTTGTTCGTTTTTTTTTTATTTTTTTTTCAGTTGAGCAAGAAAAATGCAACTCCCAGGGTACCTTCTCAGAGGTGCCACTTTAAAGATTAGTGGGGAATAAGGACATTTATTTTTAAAGTTCCTCCTAAAAATCTTTTTTGTTTGAAATTCCCAGTGGAGGAAGAACTGCTGTTACTGTTGTTCTTTCTCATGGATGACAAATACCAATTTGTAAAATATCAGTGTTAAAAAATGTTGAGATTTTCACGAGATATTTTAAAAAAAAAAGTATAATAGTGTCATTAATATAAAATTATAATAGCAGTATTTAATCCTTTCAGATCTGTAAAGAATAAGGAAAAACAGAAGGTAAATATTCTTACAGAGAGTAGCTGAGCTTTAAGGTTCACTTGGTTTAAAGTCCTCATTTTGTTTGCAGATGCATTGTTAATGTTTAGAGGTTATACTAATGTTATTTATTAATTGTTTCCATCCTTGTATGCTGCCCACTAAGAGCTTCTTTGTTTGGGATTTCATTCACCTGTGTCAGTAAGAAAGAAAACAAAACAAAGTTTTATTTTTAAATAAAATTTCCTTTGTTGTAGCAGATGGTGTGTGTGTGTTGTGGTGCTTCTGTAAGTGCTGGGAAAAGAAAATTTTAGGATTTCAATCTCCTGGATCCTTTGCAGACTGACTTTGGAGTTATTTTATAATTATCACTACAAATTTAAATTTTAATTGATATTCCGGCCACTGACAGAGGCCAGGAAAGATTTATATAAAGATTATAATAATTAAACATTTTCTGAAAGAATCAATGAATGAAGACTCCAATCAGGACCAAGAAGAACACGAAGTTCCCACCCAGGAAGAGAATCCAAGGGAATCCATGGGAATATTCTGCAGACTTTTAAAGTTACTGCGTGGAAATTCTAGAAATAAATAAACTGATATCTCACACAATTCTAGAATTACATGTGCATGTATCACAATCCTAGAACAGTTATTAGAATATATCATGTATTATTAATAAAGATAGGAAATAATGATACGTATTTGAATCCATTAATTGGATACTCATTGATGTCTATTGATATATAGCAATACATTGATATTTTATCTATAAAGCAGATCTAATAAATCCAGGTTCTGCCACACTCCAACATTCCAGAGCCAGGAGGGGCCCAGAGATAAAATAACCAGGGACACAGGACCCAGGGGTCACATGGGGACCCCCAGCCAAAGCGGGGGTCACTGGGGCCACGGGGGACAGCTGAACTGGGAAAACTCCCAGGAGCCTCAGAATGGGGTGAAACCAGGGGAATTGGGTCAGATGGGGAGATGGGGTTACCTGAGGTCATCTGAGCCGCTCTTCGGGGTCACAGGGGTCATAATTCGGGTTACTTGAGGTCACAGGGGTCATTTGAGGTCATGAGCAGGGTTACTTCACAGAATCACAGAATCACAGAATCACGAGGTTGGAAGAGACCTCTAAGATCATCAAGTCCAACCTACTTGAGGTCGTTGGGGTCACTTGAGGTCACAGGGGTTACTTGAGGTCATTTGAGAATTTTTTTATTTTCCAGGGGTTACTTTGGGTCATTTGAGACCCCAAATCGGGGTCACTTGAGGTCACAGGGGTCATTTGAGGTCACGATCGGGGTTACTTGAGGTCATTGGGGTCATTTGAGGCCCTGACCGGGGTTACTTTAGGTCATAGGGGTTACTTTAGGTCATTTGAGGCCCCGGGTTACTTGAGGTCGTTGGGGTCACTTGAGGTCACAGGGGTTACTTGAGGTCATTTGAGAATTTTTTTATTTTCCAGGGGTTACTTTGGGTCATTTGAGACCCCAAATCGGGGTCACTTGAGGTCACAGGGGTCATTTGAGGTCACGATCGGGGTTACTTGAGGTCATTTGAGAATTTTTTTATTTTCCAGGGGTTACTTTGGGTCATTTGAGACCCCAAATCGGGGTCACTTGAGGTCACAGGGGTCATTTGAGGTCACGATCGGGGTTACTTGAGGTCATTGGGGTCATTTGAGGCCCTGACCGGGGTTACTTTAGGTCATAGGGGTTACTTTAGGTCATTTGAGGCCCCAATAATTGACCAAGGGCTGGGATGAGGACACAGGAATTAATTCTTGTGAGCTGGGGCCAAAGGACAAGGGACACTTTGGTGTCACCCATCGTTGGCCCTCTGTCCCCTCAGGGTAGTGACAGGGGCTGGTTATTAGCTTTATTAATATTTTCTATTCATTAGTAGTCAGTTTATTACTGTTTATTATCATCTTCTCTACACGTTAGCATCTACAGTATTGGTACTGGCTATTAATTAAATTATCAATAAATTCTACTATTAAATTCTATTTACAATATTATTTTTTGAGATTGAATGATATAATCACCTATTACAGCTGAAAACTAGGATTATTTATTATATATATAAATAAAATTATTTATTATTATTATTTTATTATTATTGTTATTATTTTATTATTATTATTATTATTATTTTATTATTATTGGTGGTGGTGTTGTTGTTATGGACAGATTTATTAGCACTGATATTAATTAGTGTATTATTAGCAGCCAGAGGGGCATAAATGGATCCTCTTGGAAGCTCCATGGGATTATGGAATGCCCTTCCCACCCTTCTGTCTGTGGGAACAAACTCCAGCACTCAGCTTTGAATCCGTACTTTATTTTCACATATATAAAAAAAAAACGTCGCAAGTATCGGACAACAACAAGGAGAAAAAAACAAAAAAAAAAAGGAAATAAAACTCCTGGAAATGTACACACAATCCAACACAAATATATATAAACCAAAGCTTTTGCTGGGACACCACGTGCAGCAGGAGGGGACAGCTCCTGTGTGACACCCAGGGGACGAAGCCTTGTGGGCAGCAGAGCTCAGGGTGGCACGGAGGGGCAGCAGGGGCTGGTCCCTCTGGCACGGGGCAGGGCAGGGCTGGCACAGAAGCTCCTGGCAGTTCTTGCCCTTCTCCCCTCCCCGCGGGGCCAGGGGTGGCAGCGAAGCTCAGAGAGGAGCTGGACCTGGGGCTGGCAATGGCTGAGCACAAAAAAACCCTGAGACGTCACTGACTGGCCCTGGCCAAGTTGGAATTTCAATCTGTGGGAGCTCCGGGTCCTGCTGCTGCAGCATCCCTACAGCGAGCCAGATTCAGAGGGGAGAGACAGCCCTGCCCCTGGGCTCAGCACAGCCCCAAAGCAGACACCTCAAACCTTCCTGGGGACTGGCACCCTGCCTTGCTCTGCCAGGCCCTCTCCTCCTGTGGGATCAACTGACCCAGGGATCAAAGACAAAGCAAAGCACTCAGAGCCTCTGAGGAGCTGCAAACACCTCCCCAACACACCCCCCTGCCTCTCCTCTCTCCTCCTGTGGGATCAACTGACCAGGGACGGTTCAAAGACAAAGCAAAGCACTCAGAGCCTCTGAGGAGCTGCAAACACCTCCCCAACACACCCCCCTGCCTCTCCTCTCTCCTCCAACCTGCACCCCCTACAGCTAAGGTGCCTCAGACATCCCCAACCCCAAATTTCACCAGCCTCTCTGAGCAAGGTCAGGGTAAAAAAGAATGCGTCGAAACCTTCCCACGACGTGTACAGAACAGATTACCTGAAAGAACCTCAAATCCTTCCACCAAGTAGGGATTAACGGGATATAATTCTTCCTAATATTGCTGTGGCTTCTCTGGAGTAGTAAAGCGAGTCCAGCTTTGCTGCTAAGGCAACACCTGCGAGCCCAGGGCTGAGGTAATGGCCAGGAGAGCCAGGGAGGTGGCCCCAGCGCGGTGACACTCGGCTGGCCTCTGGCCGTGCTCCCCAGGGGCTGCAGCAGGGGTGGGAGAAGGCAATCCAAGAGCAGGAAAGGTTGGAAGGAAGAAAGCACTTAGTGGGTTTGCTCTCTAGTTTCTCAGATCGATGTATTTCTCGCTCTTCAGTTCGGCCAGAAGGGAAAAGGAGAGGGAAAACGCACGGTTAGGGATGAGCACAAAGCCAGCCCTCTGCTGCAGGGCTGGCAGTGACACACAGGGGTGGGGACAGCTGGGGCACCCCAGGGTGGCTGAGCACCCACCCCAGGGGAGGGGAGTGGGAGCTGAGCACAGCCAGGCAGGGCTCTCTGCTGCCCTGAGGAAAAGAAAACCTCAGTGGGCTCAGGAAATAAAACCTCGGTGGGCTCAGGAAATAAAACCTCAGTGGGCTCAGGAAATAAAACCTCGGTGGGCTCAGGAAATAAAACCACACTGGGCTCAGGAAATAAAACCACACTGGGCGCAGGAGCTGCAGTTTTGGCTGGCCCAAGGTAAATAAAACCACACTGGGCTCAGGAGCTGCAGTTTTGGCTGGCCCAAGGTAAATAAAACCACACTGGGCTCAGGGGCTGCATCTTTGGCTGGCACAGATAGTGGTGGCCCAGCAGTGACACTGCAAAGCTGCTCCATCCCAGGTGAGGGGAACGCCCATGTCCCAAAAGACTGATCCCAAGATCTCTGGCCCAGGGGAAGCATTCCTGCAGCCTCTGCTCTGACTTCTGGCCAGACATCTTTCTATTTCAGTTCCTCCTCCCCTGGGGAGCCTGGCTGCTGCTCCGCGGAAGGAGGCAGAGCCAAGCAGGGCACTGCCACCAGCAGAGCTCTGTCACCTCCCAGATCTGTCCCCTCCCCTCCCTGCCGCGTCCCCCGGCGCTGCTGATGGATGATGGAGGCCCGTGCAGGGTGGGCAGTGCCGGAGGAGGGGAGCCAAGCGTTCCCTGGGCTCTGTCCTACCTGGTCAGCCGCGGCTCTCTTCTCGCCGTTGGCGCCCTGCAGGAGCCCCGCCTCTTCGGAAAGTTTATCTGACTTAACTTCAACTACAATCTTGTCTTTACGGGCCTCTGGCTTTGTGCTAGGGGAGGGAGGTGACAATTTTTGAGACGCGTCAGCGATGCCCAGGCGGGCACGTGGCTGGCTGAGCCCTGGGGCTCCATCTCGGGGTCAAAGAGACTCCAGCCCCCAGAAAGCTTTGGGGTGCCCAGGGAGGGGGCTCTTGGCTGCTCTAGCACTCTGCTGTCTCCTCCCTGCCCTGTGGGAAGCTGGAGAAGCCGCCGAGCCCCCGGCGCGGTGCCCCCCAAGCCACGCTGCCGCCCCGGGAGAGGGAGAGCTGGAGCAGTGGGATGGGATGGGATGGGAAGCGTGAGTGACATCAGGCACCCCCAGCCCCACAGGCCCCTGGGGGAATGGTGGCAGTGCTTACATGTCCTGCTTCCCGGCACGGCCACACGGGATCTTGCCTTTCTTGTGCAGGAAGTAGATGACAGCGCCCAGCACGGCCACCACGAGGATGGCCACGATGATGGCCACGATGATCACCCCTTGGCTCTCTGCTGTTGACTTTTGATCTAAACACAACGGGGAGAGGAAGAAATTAATATCTGTCCCACCGTGACCCCGTCCAGCTTCCCATCTGTGCTAGGAAAGGGCTCCTTCTCCCGGAAAAGCTCCAGCTGCCTGCAGGATGCAGATTTCAGTACAGAAATGCTCTGCTGGGGCAGTTTCTGTAGGAGCACAGCAATTCTGCTCTGGGCTGCCATGCCCCGTGTGCCACAGGAGGGTGGATAGCAGGAATTCCTGCAAGGCACCAGGCCAATCCACTCTGCTTCCTTGCCCAGCAGATTTGGGCTGCAGGAAGCTGCACTTGGTGGCCTCGCTGGGGACAGAGCCTCAGCCTCCTGCCCAGGGAGAGAAGCAGCAACAGAAGCAGTGCAGAGCCAGCAGCCAAGCTCCCTCCCCAGGCTACAGGTGAGCATAACCCATATCCTGATGGACACCAGCAGCAGACTGACCTTTCTTGATGGAATCATCTGGAAGAGCAGCAAGGGAGGGAAAGACACCAAACTCAGCCCCCCCTCAGCAACACGGCACAGCCGTGGGGGCCAGGGGGGACTGCCACTGCTGGGGGGCTCCTGGCACAGAGAGCAGCGCCTGACACTCACCCACCACCAGCTGGATGTGCTTCTCACTGACGCCCAGCCTGTTGGACACGCGGCACATGGCTCCCGCCCGCAGCAGCTCGTGGCTCACCCGCACCGTCAGGTTGCTGGCGATGTGCTGCTTGTCCACGTACTCGTGGGCCTGGGCAGGGCAGGCAGGGCAGGACTCAGCGCCTGGGCAGCCCCCGGGACACGCCAGGCCGGCCCCTCCCGGCTCTCACCGTGCCGTTGATGCTCCACTGGAGGGTGGGCGGGGGGAAGGCGATGGCCTTGCAGGTCAGGTTCACCAGCTCGTCCTGGCGCACGTGGAGCGGGGAGCTGATGGCCACGATCCGCGGCTTCCCTGGGGGCAGGGACATCAGCACCCACAGATCCTGAGGAAATGGGTGCTGGGCAGGGGCATCAGCACCCACGGCTCGCAGGGAAATGGGTGCTGGGCAGGGATATCAGCACCCATAGGTCCCAAGGAAATGGGTGCTGGGGCAGGCAGGGGTCACTCTGCACCCTCAATCCCCAGGGAATGGGTGCTGGGCAGGGACATCAACACCCAGAGCTCCCAGGGAAATGGGTGCTGGGCAGGGGCATCAGCACCCATAGGTCCCAAGGGAATGGGTGCTGGGCAGGGGACATCAGCACCCACAGCTTGCAGGGCAGACAGGAATCACTCTGCACCCAGGGGTCACTCTGCACCCACAGCTCCCAGGGAATGGGTTCTGGGCAGACAGGGATCACTCTGCACCCAGGGGTCACCCTGCACCCCAGGGATCACCCTGCACCCTCTCCCAGGGAAATAGGTGCTGGGCAGGGACATCAGCACCCACAGCTTGCAGGGCAGACAGGAATCACTCTGCACCCAGGGGTCACTCTGCACCCCAGGGGTCACCCTGCACCCCGGCCAGGTCTTACCCTCGACAGCCACGAACACCTTCTTGCTCTGCTCCAGCCCTGGCACGCTCGGGGCCATCACCTTGCAGCTGAAGTTTTTGGAGGTTTCGAAGGTGAGGTTGCTCAGGAAGAGCTGGTTCCCGTCCACCAGCTTCGTGCCCTGTTGGGAAGGAATGTCCCCAGCAATGAGCACTCTGTGCCCACGTCCCAAAAACACAGAGAGGGAGCCTGCAAGCACTGGATTGCCTTGCAATCCTGGTCAGGAGGTGACAATTTTGGGGTGGACAAAGCAGGTCCATGAAAGAGGGAATCCTTCCCCAGCCTCCCAGGAGAGATGGAGCACTGATTGCCTGACTTGCTGCAAAGCCCAGCTGAGCCTGAGCATGCCAGAACTGGGATGCCTACTCACCTCCTCATCCCTCCACTGGTATTTCAGGCCCACGGGGCTGTGGGCGTCACAGCTCAGCGTCACACTGTCCCCTTCACGGAGGGTGGAGGACGGCTCCATCTTCACACGGACCCCTTCAATGTCTAGGAAAGGGATGGAGACCAGGGCAGGGTGAGCAGGAGGGACAAAGCACCCACCACGAGGTCCACAGGGTCCAGTCCCCCCTCTCTTACAGTTCACAACGAGATCCACCTCCTCCTCTATCTGGGACATGTCATCCAGGTCCAGGGACTGGCACCTGTACGTGCCATTGCTGCTCTTGTCCACATCGTGCAGCTTCAGGACCCCGGTGTCGGTCTCTGCCAGCGACGTCAGTTCCTGCCACTCATCCAGCTGCTGATAGTGGGCACGAAGCAGAGTCCTCAACCCCACACAGACCCCCTCCCACCCAACATCCCCCTCCCCAGGACCCTCCTGCTAGGGGACAAAGAGCAGCCAGGAGATGCTGGCCAAGGGAGAGCTGCCCCAGCCTTACATTTTTCTTAAAGAAGCTGAAGACGGGCTGTGGGTTCCCATCAGCCTCGCAGACCAGTGTCACATTGTCCCCTTCCTTCACCAGCGTCGAGGACGGCACCACCTGCAGCTTCAAGTGCTCGGCGGGGTCTGGGGCAGGCGTGGGCAGAGTCAGTGCCCGGCCCCTCTGCGGGGCTCCAGCGCTGCCCCCCAGCCCCAGACTCACAGAAGATGTTGACGGTGACCCCCCGCGAGTCCAGGGCGCGCCGCTGTCCCTGCAGCCAGTAGTGCACGGTGCAGTGGTAGCGGGAGTGGCGGTCCTGGCGCGTGACGGGCGCGTACAGCGCGCTGCTCACCGTGTACAGCCCGCTGGACTCGCGCGTCAGCGTCGACGGCATCGTCACCTCTGCGGGGGACACGGCCGCGTGGGAGGGCTGCTCTGGGCACCAGCCCCTCTGCCACTCCCCACCCGTCCCCACCCCACTCACGGTTCTCCTGGGCGTGCAGCTGCTGCCCGTTCTTGTGCCAGGTGATGTTGGGGGGTGGGAAGCTGTTTTTGCTCACGCACTTGGCGATCTGTGGTGGCAGAGGTGGCAGTGAGCACGGGTCAGGGTCAGCAGGGAGCGTCCCTGCCCCCTGTGTGCAGCCCCTCCTCACCTCTGGGATTTCACTGCTGTGCACGGAGATGCCTCCTGAGTGTGGCTCAATCTCAGGGGTGGTGGGGACCTCTGCAAAGAGAAGCCACCCCACACATATGAGGGTTGGGATGGGGTCCCCGCCAGCCCCCAGAGCAGCTGCCCAGGCCTGCTGCCCTGCTGTGCCACTCACTGTAGACGCTGAGCTGGGTGCTGTTCTCTCCCACGCCGTAGCTGCCAGCCCCGACCTGGCACATGAAGATCCTGGCATCCTGCAGCGTCACTGCGCTGAGGGACAGGGCCTTGTCCTGCCCCAGTGACAGGCGCTCCTTGTAGTCCGTGTCGTCCTGCAGGACGCCGCTGGCTGTGACGTGGTACAGCCTCACCTGCCTGTTGCTGCGGTCCACCTGCAAGGCGAGGGGTGGGGCTGGGCTGGGGGGCCCGGCAGGATGCCCTGGGCTGGTTGCCACCCCAGCCCAGCAGCCTGAGCTGCTCTGCCGGGCCAGCACTCACGTAGAACCAGTCGATGTAGGTGTAGGAAGCATTCTCAGGGATGTAGAAGTTGCACTCGATCCTGGCTGTGCCCCCCATCTCCACTTCCACCACAGGTGGCATGGAGATCTCCAGCTTGCTGGCTGCAGCTGTGGGACAGAATCTGCGGTTAGGGGCAGGAAGAACGGGGAATAACGAGCTGTCCAAGCACAGCCTGTGCCCATCTCCATCCCCCAAAAGCTGTGGGGCAGAGCCGTGCCTTGTGCTCCACGCACCGTGTCCCAGCCCAGCAGGAGTGACACCAGGACCCCACTGCCACTCTGCCTTCAGCACCCACAGGGAGCTCATGGGCTCAGGAAAGTGATCCTGTACCCAAAGAGGGGACGTGGCATGGCGTGCCCCCACCAGCTGTGTGCCCAGGACACCATCGGGAGGCAGCACGTCCCCAGCCACCACGGCCTTGGCACAGCCAGGACTCCCAGGTCCCTCCACAAGCAGGAACCCAGCAGTCCAAGCATCCATCCCTGCAGCATTCCCAAGGCTTCCCCTGGCTGCTGCTCTGCTCCCTGCCCAGCTCTGCCCACACCCCCATGAGTGGAGCTTGCCCATCCCTGCACCCCACCTTCCTCCCAGCCCAGCTGCCCACAGCAGTAATGGAGCTGCTGGCCCTGCTCCAGAGAGGATGGAAGGGTAATGGCTATTGATCCAGGACAGGGCAGGGAGCAGCTTCCCAAGGATTGGGGGCACAGCAGAGACAAGGGCGGCACCGCAGCACGGCTGGCAGCGTCACTGCCACCACCCCTGCCAAAGCCCTGGGCTGGCACACGGCCCCGCAGAGGGGACAACAGCCTGTCCCCAAGCAACAGAGCCAGCCCAGGTATGGGAGCTGGGGACGAGAGGCTTGGAGGAAGCAGCTGTGTCAACATCTCCCTTGATAGCGCCCGCTCCCTAACAGCCACCACCAAGGCTTCAAAGGGCAGCGCCGTGCCCACAAAATGCTCTTTGTTTGGAGTGGGTACGTGGTGGCACAAAGCCAAAACGCAGCCAGGAGCCCTCCTGCCACAGCAAAGGCCCCGACACGCAGGACCAGCCGCCTCAGGGCTCCCCAGCACCCAGGGTTGGGCCCTCGCCCGTCCCGTCAGCGTGTTACAGTTGGCACAGAGAGATGAGCAAATCACGGCACAGCAAAGAAGGTGCTGGAAAAACAGGTGAAAGTCCCAGAGATAAGCAAGCAGCAGGGACAGGAAACTGGCTGAGAACACAAAGGAAAAGATAACTTTGCACAGCAGGCAGCTGCCCACCTGCACAGCCACCACTCGGCTGCTGGAGGGCACCTGGGGCTGGGTGTGTCCCTGCTGACCCCACGCAGCCTCCCCTGAGCCCTGGCGCTCTGGGCTGCAGGCAGCCAGGCCAGGCTTTGCCTCTCCATCATTTTCAGACCTTCAGCAAGGGCCCCAGGCGGAGCCAGCCCCCGGGAGAGCAGCTGGCCCTCCCCCTGACCCGCTCGGCATGAGAGCCCTCGACCAGGCAGCGAGCAAGCGAAACCATGAGCTCACAGCTGGAGAATGGCTGGCATCCGGGGCTGGCATGAGGATCACAACCCTCCCAGCCATCCACTGCCCTTGAGGAGGCCGACACGGCCGCTGCAGCCCCCACCCTGCCTGGAGAAAGGGCTCAGTGCTCCCCACCTCCTGCGGGACGGGCTGGAAGAGGGACACAAGGGGACACTCACGAGGTCCCCCACAAGCCTGGGGACACAAGGCTCGCTTCTACAGCTCCAAGACCTTTTGCTCTGTGCGTGGGCAGGCTAAAGAGGCACTGGGCACAGCCAGCCTGGCACAGCAGGCTCCGGGGACCTGGCAATCCTCCCTCGTGCCCAGCGCAGCTGCAGGGTTGGTGATGGAACCTGGGGAGACCCATCAGGCAGGCGTGGAGCGGCCCAGCTGCAGCACCGAGCTCTATCAGCTCCATCCACCCCAAGGGCCTGGCACAGCTCCAGCCGGAGACCTCGAGATCTGGAGAGGGCGTCTGCAGGGAGCGAGCAGGGAAGGAAGGAGAGCCCCCGTGCCTTTTCCATCTGGCTGGCGGACAGCCGGCCGGCAGCCAGAGCTCCGCAAGAACAAAGATTTGCTTTTAGAGCTGGGGAAGGGGGTGGGGAGCAGCACAGTCCCTCGCCAGCCTCCTGCAGAGCCGAGGTGTGCGGCGAGAAGGCGAGAAGTGCGGCACAGAGCCCCCGGCCCGGGGCGGGAGCAGAGGCACCGCGGGGCTCTGGAGCCGCACATGGGATTCCTGAGGTTTCCCTGGGTTTGTGTTCCCCTCTCAGGCAAACCAGCTGCGGCCAGATCCCGCCTGCTGCCGGCACAGCCGCACATGCTACCCCTCCTATCCCTTCAGATCGCCGAGCCGGGGTGCCCCCAAACAGCATCACCCGCATCCTGTTTGCTTCACAGAGAGAAGGAAGAGGGTGCAGAGCCCCAGCCCCGCAGGAAGCAGCACCACCAGCGGTGTCCAGCACCTCCTCACACTGACAGCCTCCGCCCTGCCCGGGATGGGGACGGAGCCAGGGCTCTGCTGCAGCGGGGAGCAGCACCTTGCACCCCAAAACAGCCCCAGGACCCCACCATGTGCACCTGGAGAGGCAAAGCTCCCAAGCCCACCCCGCAGCT
This sequence comes from Passer montanus, assembly GCF_014805655.1. Classification (NCBI taxonomy): domain Eukaryota; kingdom Metazoa; phylum Chordata; class Aves; order Passeriformes; family Passeridae; genus Passer; species Passer montanus. The sequence continues at coordinate 1,893,440 of NW_024369596.1, forward strand.
GGGTGACAACACGCAGACACCTCTGTAACAGCCAGACCGCGGGGCACAAAGGGATGGGGCGGCTCAGGCAGCCCCGGGGTGGGCTCAGCCCCCCGTTCCAGCAGCGCTGGCTGGTCTGGGAATGTCTTGGCCGTGGCCCCTTGTGCTTCTGGGAAGCATCAAGCTTTTCACGTGGCTGGGCTTCCAAATTCACCGACGCCGCCAACCATTGAGAGGCTCCTGGCTCGGCACACGGGCTGTGGGAAGGGGATCCCGGCACGGGACGGGGGTGGGAGCAGCCTGCTCTAGACCGCGCTCTGAGCCTGACTTTGGCTCCTACACCTCGGCCCGGGCAGGTTCCCAGCGCCGGGGCCACCTCCGCAGCTCAGCGGGGCTGGGAGCGGCCGGCGCACCGGGACCGCTCCCGGGCTCCCGGCGGGGGCAGCGGGGCAGGGCAGGAAGCACGGCCACCCCCCGAGGGTGAAAATGGACTGGAAAGCGGATAAAAAAAGAAAGCACTAAAAAAAAAAAGCGCCAAGAGAAACACAGCGCTCGGGGGAAAACTCCTTAGAAGGAAAGGGGTGGATGCTTCCTAACAACAAGCGGCTCGCCCCGGTGCGCGCTGAGCGCACGTGGGTCACCCCTCAACCTGCGCTGCGCTTGGGGGGCTGCAGCGGGGCCCCGAGAGCGGGACGGGGCACGCAGACCCACCCCACGGCGGATCGCGGGGCCATCCGGGCGGGGACACGCTGGGAAGGGCCGATCCCACCTGGGCTGCCCCGACCCCGCGATCCGAGCATTCCCGGAGCCGCGCCAGGCACCGCCCGAGGGGCGCAGCGCTCCCGGCCGCCGGCCCCGCCGCGCCTCTGCGGGGACCCCGCTCCGGCTGCCGCCTCGGGGGGCTGCACGGCGCCCGAACCCAGCCCCGCACCCCGGTGTCCCCCGGGGTTAAGGACATCCCCGCCGGGGCTCCGCGGGACCCCGCGGCGCTCCGCAGGTGCGCGCGTCCGCCCGGCCCGCACCGCCCGGCCCCGCAGCGCAGCGCCCGGCCCGCAGCGCAGCCACTCACCGCAGCACAGCAGCAGGCAGCAGCCCCAGCCCAGGGCCAGCCCCGCCGGCCGCCGCCCCCCAGCCATGCCCGCCGCCGGCCGCCCGAGACTGAGCGGGGCCGCGGGCTGACGTCAGGCGGAGGAGGAGGAGGAGGAGGAGAGGAGGAGGAGGAGGAGGAAGGCGCGGTGCCTGCCCACCGCCCGCAGCCGCTTATCACCCCCAGCAGCAGCCGGGCGGGCGCCGTCCCCGCCCAGCCCCGCAGCTCGGTGCCCAGCCCCGCAGCTCCGTGCCCGGCCCCGCAGCTCCGTGCCCGGCCCCGCACGGCTCCAGGCACAGCTCGGCTCGGCCCCCAGCCCGGCCCCAGCTGCTCCCAGGGGCTCGCAGAGCTGCCAGCTCCTGCCTGTCCGGGCGTGCACGGGCTGGGGCAGGCAGACAGGGGCGCGCTGGGGGTGGAATCGCTCCTCGCAGAGCCGGAGGAGGGGGCTGAGGCGTGGGATGTGTTTTTCGGAGTGTTTGGGGAATGCGGCGGCGCGACGCTCCCCGAGGGTGCAGTGTGCAGGTGGCAGCGGTAATCAGAGGTGACCTGCTGCCCTAAAGCCCAGCCCCGGCCCCACACTGCCCCAAAGCCCAGCCACGGCTGCGGGGCCACCTTTGAACCCACGCCAAACCAGCACAGACTCAAAACAGCCAGGCAAAACACTCTTTGTCATTGTGCGGACACCTGGGGGCAGTTTGGGCCGGGGGGCGGAGCAGGCTCGTGTCCAGGAGGGTCACCGGGGGCTGCAGGGCTGGCACCCAGCCCCGCTGAGCCCCGGTGTCCCCGGCCCCGCGCAGCTGTCGCTGAATGGGGCGGCTGTGCAGGAGCTGTTCCCCCCGTGGCCGGGGCCGCAGCCCGCCCGGGGGCCGGCCCGGGGGCGGGGGGGCTCGCCGGGCTGCACAAGGCTCCCATTATCCAGGGGTAATCACCCAGCCCGGCCCCTCCGGCAGCCCCGGGCAGAGCCGGGAGGAGCGCAGCAAACCCCGCCAGGTGCTGCGAGTTGCCCGCAGCCGGCCCCAGCGACCCTGTCCTGTCACAGCCTGGCTCCGTGCCTCAGTTTCCCCGGGTCAATCAGAGCCAGAGGGGCTGGTGGAGTACAAAGGTATCCTCCACCTCAAAGCCGTTTCTTTTCCCCGCTCACAGGACATCCGAAACTCGCTGATTCAGATTCATCACACACGGGGACAGACCCAGGGCTGTGACAGCGCCCTCCTCCCGCTCCCAGCCCAGACGCTCTGAACTTTTGCACATCCTTTTCTCTCCTCCTTTCCCTGCAGCATTCCCGTCCCCCGGCAGCAGGGGCTGCACCCCTGCGACCCTCCCGGAGCCACTCCAGGGCTGGGCTGCAGGTTCCCCTGAGGCACGGCATTCCTCCTGGGAATTGTCCCACCGCCAGCCCCCTGTGCTGGCCCCCAGCCCCAGCGCTGCTCCCCGGCCGGTGCCATGCAGCGCCCCTTCCCATGCCCCCCTCCTCCTCCTCCTCCTCCTCTGCACGGCTGACCGGCACCCCCCCACAAGACTTTCCCAGCCAAACACACTCAGTGATTCATCGGAAATGATTAAGTTTTTTCCCCAGGAGATCAGTTGCTTAAAATGGCAATGCTGGGCAGTGATAAGGCTGAGAGTCACGCTGGTGCTGCTGGGCAGGGGAGGCCTCCTCCCTTTGCTGGGAAGAACAAGTGCAAGGGAGCTGTGCCATCACCCGCAGGATGCTCAGGAGCTGCTCTCCAGCCTCACAGGCTCAGTTTTGGGATGCTGTCACACCTCGTGGCAGGAGCTCCCTGTCTGTGGTGGGCAAATCCACCCCAAGTGGGTACCCTAGGCTCAGGGACTCCCTGACAGTGTTCTCACTCTTCCCCTCCCTCCAAAGGGCAGGATGCAGCACCAGAGGAGCCTCAGGCTCTGTTCTCCTTGGAGCAGGGAAAGGGATGCTCCACCTGGCACCAAACACCCCTCAAATGCCACCCTGAGAGGGAAGGAGGCCCAGGGGAAAGCATCCACCAAAGTCAAACAAACAAAGAGTGCTCAGCTGGCACACCCCTGGTGCATTTTGTTCTGGGCCTAACTTTTATTCCGCGTTAAAAATAAAGCAGGACGTCGCTAAGAAAACCTCTGCAGAAAATTCCCAGCAGTTGGAAAGGGCAGTGCCACTCCCTGGGGAAAACAGGCTGGGGAGGATGCCACCCTCAGGCAGCCCCCTGCTCTCCCTGCATGGCTCTGCCTCCAGCTGGTCGGGCTTCAGCCTGCTTAACTTTGAAGAAAACTCGTGCTTTTTTCCCCCCAACAAAAGGGGAGAGGGGCAGGATTGGAAATCAAGGCGTGAGCAGATGGCATGAAATCAGCCTGCCACGCTGTGTGTGGCACCCGGCGGGCTCGGGGACTCTGCGTGGGGAGCGTGGCAGGCTGGCCACCTTCATCTTCCCTCCCTGCTGCCTCATCTCACGCCTTCTTGTTTATCTGCTTGCTTAATGGATTTGGCTGCAGTCCCCACTCCACACACACCGTGGATCAGGCTCCCCTGCCGCAGTCCCACGCACACAGCCGGGGTGGGAAAGCCAGGGAGCAGAGGTCTGGCCCCACCTGAGGCACAGAGCAGCTCCCAGAGCTCCCAGTCCCTGCCAGGGCAGGGATGTTGGTGCCTGGGCCCCGCAGCTCCCAGCACTCTCCTCCTCCATCCCTCCTGCCACTGCTCAGGGAGGCCGTGCCTGGGCAGGCAGCTCTGCCCCTGGCAGAGGTGAGGCTTTGCCAGTCCCTGGCACAGCTGCTGGAAACCTGGGATCCACAGGACCCTGCCCAGGGCAGGGCTGATTTCCCGGCGTTATCTGAGCGTCGCAGGAATGATCTGGAATGGTGCACTTGCATTTTCCTCCCTCCTCTGGCTGCTGCTGGGCCTGGCTCTCTGCAGTGGTCAGCACGGAGCCAGGCCTGGGGCTGTGCATCCCAGCACACACCTCAGCTCTCCCAGCTTTTCCTGCACTCCCACACACATCCCCGCTGATGTGGGGACCTTGGGATTCTTCCAGAGGGAGCTGGCCCGGCGTGGGCTGTGCCTGTGCCTGTCCTGACAGGCTGCTCGTGTGTCCCAGGTGGGACGGGGGCCCTGTGCCTTCCCCCAGGCCTGCAGCCAAGCCCAGAGAAGCTGGGGTGGGCTCTGGGGGGAGCTTGGGGGGCTCTGGGCCAGGTGTGCCCCCGGTGAACCCTCACCAGTGCCCGTGGGCTGGGGGCTGGCCCTGGTTCCAGTGCCATGGGCTGGGGGCTGGCCCTGGTTCCTATGGGCTGGGGACTGGCCTGGCTCTTGTTCCCATGGGCTGGGAACTGGTTCCAGTGCCTGTGGGCTGGGGGCTAGCCTGGTTCCAGTGCCCCTGGGCTGGGGGCTGGCCTGGTTCCAGTGCCCACAGGCTGAGGGCTGGCCCTGCTCCCTGCAGGTCTCCGGGGTGGATGGAGGGCAGCAGTGCAGGGTGGAAATCTCTGGCTGTGTCCAGCCAGGCCTGCACCTCCTCACACAACACCCTCAGGGCCGCCAGGGGCCCCCTCCCCGGGGAAGGGATGGGATGTGGGCCAGCACTGAGCGTTCCCACACTGCCCAGGAGCTCCTCATGCTGCCCTGCCACTGCTCCCCTCACCCTCAGGGCACCTTCTGCCAGTCCCTGCTGCTCATTTTGGGGGGCTCTATGACTTTGCACTCTGGGGTAAGTGCAGGAGCCCTCCTGGGTTGCCCAGCCCTTGGTTCTCTGCTCCCTGAGTGCTGTGAGGTCACTTTGGGGTACCCCTGCCCCGTCCCTGTTCACCTCTGGGAGCCTCTTTGGGGCTGTGTCCTCCAGCTGAGGAAAACGCCTCCTTCCAGCCCCCTTCCTCGCTTGGCTCCCAGCGGCTCCTTTGTGTCTCTCTCTCCTTCCCCTGCTCTTGTGCAGGGCCTTTCTGTGGGGATTATTAACCATGGCTACGGGGCCTTTGTTCAGCAGGGGCCGGAGCAGGAGCCTCGAGGAGGGTGGAGAGAGGAAGGACAGGAGCGGAAGGGGGGGAAGGAAGGTGGGGGGGAGCAAAGGAAGGTGACATCTGGGTGTCTGTCACGGATTTTGGAGCAGCTGTGCGGGGGTGGCCGGGGCTCGGCGGATGCAGGGCAGTGTGGCAAAGCCCCAAAAAGGAGCTGAGCTGGCACGGGTCACCCAGCCCGGAGCAGAGAGCTCAGCATGCTGCCCTGACGGAGGGCACAAGCAGCACCCCAGCGCTCCAGGAGTGGCTTTGAGGTGGTTTGTGGTGCACGGGGAAGGCTGTGGAGCTTCCCTTGCTCCCTGCCCCGGGAGCTGCCTGCAGGGTGGATGGACAAGGACAGCTGGAGCACGCCTGGGAGAACCTTATCCAGCTGAGAGGCGCTGCCAAGGCACGGGGAGAAGGAGCCCTCTGCCCGGGGCTGCCGCTGCTCCTCTGGGGCTGCAGGAGCCGCAGGGCCCGAGCAGGTGCAGCCCTGGGACGGGGTGTGACAGCCCTGGGACAGGGTGTGACAGCCCTGGGACGGGGTGTGACAGCCACGTCCTGCCCCCCTCGCACACGTCCAGCTGGATCCATCCCGTCCGTGTCCCAGGCTGCTCTCCCAGCCTGGGCACGCAGCGAGGGGCAGGATTTGGGGATGGGCGCTGGCAGGGCGGCCGGGGGAAGGCGGGAGCTATTTATAAACAGTCCTTTTCCTTGGGAGCACTTCCGAGTCCATCTCCCTCAGGGCCGGCCGGAAAATGGCCCCATTGTGCTGGCGCCGGCCGGGACGGGGCTGGGCACGCCCCACACAACGGGGCAGATGCTGGGCCAGCTGTGGGGCCTGGCCGTGGGCTCCTGGCCACGCTCATCCAGCACTGGCTGCCCCGAGGAGCGGGCAGGAGGAACAGCCCTGCCCTGTGCTCCTGTCACCCGGCTTTTCCGGCTCCCTGCTGCCGAGGAAGGGAGGAGAAGTGGGATGGGGACACAGCATCACTGCCTGGGCTTGCCTGCAGGGATCTCCTCCTCCCGGCTTTGTCTGCAGGGCTCATTAGGATCATAGAAAGCCTAATGAGAGATTAGCCCCGGGCAGGCCCAGCTTTGGGGGAGCCCCCCTTGCAGGGGATCCCTTTGGAGAGCCATGGGAAAGGCTGCCTGTGGAGAGGGATGGGGGCAACCAAGGAAGGAGTGGGATAAGGCAGCACAACCAAGGAAGGAGTGGGATAGGGCAGCACAACCAAGGAATGAGTGGGATAAGCAGGGCACAGTCCCACCAGGGCCCTGGGGAGCGGCGGGGCTGGGCTGGCCCAAGAGCCATTCCTTCTCGCACGACTTTCCCATGCAAGAGGACTTGCCTTTCCCAGGGCTGCCTGGCCGGGCTCCAGGAGGAGACAGATATCCCAGCTTCCGTCGTGGGGAGACACGGAGCCCTCCAGAACCACGGCGAGCAGCCCTCGTGCTCCTGCCCTGGCAGGGTGAGCAGTGTGAGGGGAGGCTGTGGCTGCTGGGGACGCAGGGCTGGGCTCCCTGCCGCTCCAGATCCTTCCTGGGGACTCTCCCCAGCAGCCCCGGGGTGTTCCCTGCCCGCGGGGGGGATCCTTCAGCTGCCCCCAAGGCCAGAGGAAGAGCGCGCCGCAGCACCCTGGAGCGCAGCCCAAGAGGGGCCGGGGGTTTTCCGGAGCGGATGCGGCCCAATGAGCCATTGTTCCCGGCTGGGCTGCGAGCTCGGGCCCGCGGGAGCCCGGCCCAGGTGCTCTGGGAGCACCCGAGGTGAGGCAGAGCCCGGCAGGGCCGCGCTGCCTGCCCTGACCCAGCCCTCGGGGCTGCCACACACCCTGCACCTGCGGGGGGGCACCTGGGCATGGACACCCTGCCCAGGGAGCTGGGAGAGCACTGGGAGCACTGGGAGAGTTGGGAGAGCACTGGGAATGCACTGGGAGAGCACTGGAAGAGCACTGGGAGAGCACTGGGAACGCAGTGGGAGCATGCTGGGAGTACTGGGAGCACACTGGGAACACACTGGGAGCACACTGGGAGCACACTGGGAGCATAAGGAGTGCAGTGGGAGCACTGGAAGCTCACTGGGAGCACTGGGAGCAGGAGCGGGCAGGGCAGGGCAGGTGCACGGCCGCGGGGCAGGCAGCGAGCGGAGCGCGCCCAGCCCTTGGCTCGGCTCCCTTTTCCCTCCTCCAGCTCGGGAGGGCGATGAGAAATCCAAACATTACCATAAATGCTGAAAGCATCCCGGCTCCGTCACGGCCGCGCGCTCCCCGGGGAGGCAGGCGCCGGCTGCCTCGGAGCCGCGGCAGCGACAGACAGCGCCGCGGAGCCCGCACGGACAGACAGACAGACGCGGATGCGCCAGCCCGGCCCCTGCCCGCTCGGGGAGGCACCTGCGCGGATGTTCGTGCCGGGCTGCCCGGGGTGCGGTGCTTCCCTCCCGGGCTGTGCGTGGCTCTGCCGGGGCTCATCAGCTCGCCCTCGCCTTCCTTAAAAAGCCTCGGGCTTCGTTTTCCTGAGCTTGGCATCGGCTTCAGGGCTGGAGCATCCCCCCGCGGCAGCCCCAGGCCCTGGCGGGGTCCAGCAGGGAGGGCAGGACCTGCTCCAGGGCTGTGACCTCGCTGCGAGCCGTGCCTTTATGTCCAAACCTCCTGCAGGAAACTGCTTGGCCGGGTGACCCTGCCCTGACTGTCCCAGGCAGGCCCAGGGGATCCTGCTGGCGAGTGCTCGCCTTGCCTGTGCCAGGGCTCGGGCTGGCACACACCCCTCTCCTGCACGGCCGCTGATAAATAGATAAATAGATAAAAAGTTATCTTTTTTTTTTTTTTTAAGGTTGCAGAGTTAAAACAGATTGGACCAGTGCTGTTAAGTTAGCGTCATTGTTAAGAGCTCTTCTTCAATTACCTGTTAATGGTTGGTGATTAACCACTGGCCCCCCGATGCTTGCCAGGGAGGGACACAGAGATCCTGCAGGTACCAGGAGAATGGGAGTGGTATGCAGATGAGAAATGCATTGCGCCCAATTTTGCAGTTTTCCAGGAAAAACCCTAAAAATTACAATCCAACATAGAACTGAGTGACCTAGGTGATGTCTGAGGATGGGAGCGTAGTCCAGTGCCTGCTTGGATCCTTTTTGCTTCTCACCCTAACCTCAAAAGATGTTAACTAGAGAGACGACCCGGGGTATTGGACCTAAAATCTGGAATTTGCTAATCTCCCGTGAGGACGGAATCCCCAGCTCTGCCTGCAGATCAGCGGACACAGCTGCATCCCCCTCCTCCTCCGTGCCCTTCGATTTCTCCCCACCTGAGCTGATTCTCTTTAATAAAGACATTAAAAAGGAGAAAGATCTCCTGCCCATTTATTTCGGGATCCCCCTGTGCTGTCTGGAACCAGGCTGAGGGGGCTGGTTTCAAGCCCTGCCCATCCTGTGCTCTGTGCCTGGCTCCTGAGCCCCATCCCGGGATCTCCCTGTGCTGTCTGGAACCAGGCTGAGGGGGCAGGTTTCAAGCCCTGCCCATCCCGTGCTCTGTGCCTGGCTCCTGAGCCCCATCCCACCACCCCACCCCTTGTGCAAGCCCCCTCTCCAGCTCTCCTGGAGCTCCTCCAGGCACTGGAAGGGGCTCCAAGGTCCTCTTCTCCAAGCTGGACAGCCCCAGCTCTCCCAGCCTGCCTCCAGAGCGGAGCTGCTGCATCCCCTGGGCATCCCTGTGGGACATGGGGATGGCTGCCCACTAACAGGGGCAGGGTTACATGGGATACTGGGCACCCTGTGAGCGTGGGGAGGGCCTGGCACAGCTCGCCCAGTGCCTGCCCCATCCCTGGCAGTGTCTGAGGCCAGGCTGGATCAGTCCGGGGTATTGGAAAGCGTCCCTGCGCCATGAGCTGCTCCTCTTTATGTAGTGATCAGGCGGATCCACCTCCACAAACAGATCAGGGATTGCATCTACAGTCTTAATTCTGCAGTTAAAAAACTGCAAAAACGGCGAAAACGGCGAAAACTGCAAAAACCGCCGCGCGCGGCGCAGCGAACGGTCCGGGCCAACGGCGCTACTGGCCCTTTAAATGAGCCGCGGTGGGCGTGGCCAGGCTCGCCCCTCTGCTGGAAGCCGCGCCCCCGCCACGCCCCTCCGCGTCCCGCGAACCGACCAATGGGCGGCGAGCCCGGGCGGAGCCCCCGCCGCCGATTGGCCGCGCGGCGCACGGCGGCGGGCGCCAAGATGGCTGCGCCCATGGCGGAGGGGCCCCGCGGCTGAGCCGCCGTACGGCCCCGCCGGCAGCATGGACGTGCTGTTCGCGCTGCTGCGCGGGCTGCGCCTGCTGCTCGACCTGCTGCTGCTGGTGCTCGACCTCAACTTCTTCCTGGTGTCCTCGCTGGTGTCCGCGCTGCTCTGGCTGCTGGCCGCGGCCTGCAGCCTGCCCGCGGCCGCGGCCGCCGCGGCGGTGGCGTGCTGGGACGCGCTGCTGCTGGTGCGCGGCTGCTGCGGGGCCATGGAGGCCGTGAGGGGGGCCGGGAGCTGGCGCAGCGAGGCCTGGGCGCCGCGCTGGGCTGCGGGCAGGCGCTGGGCCGGCAGCTGGGCGAGGCGCTGGCCATCGGCAGCAGCCTGCTGATGTACCTGGCCAACAGCCTGGTCAACGTGTGCCTCATCGGCGCGCAGAACCTCTTCACGCTGCTGGCCGCGCTCTGGGACTCGCTGGCCGGGCCGGCGGTGCGGGCGGCCGAGCTGCTGGCGGCGTTCCTGGCGCACGTGTCCAGCGGCGCCATCGCCGTGTCCATCCTGCTGTGGTCGCCCTGCCAGGCGGCCCTGGAGCTGCTCTGCTGCGCCGCCGACCTCTTCATCAGCGTCTTCTTCGTCAACGTCTACGGGCTGGGCTTGCTGCTGCTCATCGTGCTGCTGGGCGCCCTCGCCTTCAACCCCGGGCTGCTGTGGACGCTGACGGGCTACGCGCTGGGCCACTGGCACACGCTGCCCTCCCTGCGCCGCCTGCAGCGCGACGCCGGCCGCCTCTACCAGCTGGCCGTGCTCACCCTGGGCGTGGCGGTGACCTCGCAGCGCTGGCGCAGGCTGGCGGACTGGGTCCAGCAGGTGACCAACTGGAGCCGGGGAGGAAGGGCGCTGAACCAGGGCAGCGAGGCGCGGCGGGCCGTGGGGGCCCCCCGAGCTCCGGCCGCAGACAGGGTGACGCTGGGCCAGCTGCTGGCCGAGCTGGAGGAGCAGCTGGACGCGGAGCAGGGGCCGCAGCCGCGGGCTGCTCTGAGCCGTGCTGGGGCAGGGCAGCGTGCCCAGACATCCAGGGAGGAGCCGGGCACGTCGTGGTGGAAAGAGCCGAGGAGGCGGCGGCTGGACGCGACCGCCGAGGGAGCTGACAACGACCCCTGGGCGCTGCTGAAGGAGCAAGAGGAGAGGAAGAAATGTGTCATCTGCCAGGACCAGACCAAGACAGTCCTGCTGCTGCCCTGCAGGCACCTGTGCCTGTGCCAGGAGTGCACCGAGGTGCTCCTGCAGCAGGACATCTACCAGCGCAACTGCCCCCTGTGCCGCCAGGTGATCCTGCAGACCCTCAACGTGTACCTGTGAGCCCACGGGGGGCTGTTTCCCCAGGAGGTCAGAGGCACCCCTGTGTGCACTTCCCAGGGCTGCCTTGAGCAGCTTCCGAAGAACCGTGGATGGTGCTGGAAGGGCAGAACGCTGTGGGCTGTCTGCTGGTCACATTTGCTGCCTAACTAGGTTGTAGCTCTTGCTAGCAAGCACAATACTGATCTCTGCAGCGGGCTGGAAGAGTTACCTGGTTTTTTGTTGACAACTTTTGCCGTTTCAGGGCCCGTTGCCTTGAGCCTGCAGGCTGAGACCCAAAGCAGAGCGCAGAAAAACGCTCTGGTCCCTCCTGGCCAAAGCTGATGGAAGGTTACAGGCTGTGCCCTCCTGGCAGTCACAGGGGCTGGTGCAGGGCAAGGGAGGTTTTTTCCCCAGGGTCTCACTAGAAAATTACCTGGCAGGCTGCATGCAGGCCTGTTTCCTCCTGCCACCATCAGAGTGGAGGAGCTCCATGGGAAAAGGGAGGAGTGCCCTGTTTGCAAGGCCCAGGAGAGCCAGGAGCACACTCGAGTTTTTTAGTGTTTGCTGAACCTGGCTCTCAGCTGGAGAACAGAGTTTCTGGGATACTTCATCAGCCCAGGGCTTTGCTTTTTTTGAGGGATCTCTCTTGCCAGGACAGCGTGGAGCTGTGATGGGCTCAGCTCCCTGCAGAGCTCAGTGCTGCTGCTGCTGCTTCCACGCATCACCTATGCAAGACTAGAGCACACGTCAGGCTACCTGCACAGGGGGGGCTGGGGGGATCAGTCCCCCTGCTTGGGGCACTGAGGAGTGGCCCCCCAGCCAGTGCTCCCAGCCCTGGCAGCAGCAGCAGCCCAGGCTGGAGAATCCTCTCCAAAACCAACACAATTTGCAGGCTGGGAGTGCCATGGAGCAGGGAGGGTGGCTCCAGAGCTTGCTGGCTCCTTCCCAGGCTGGGCTGGCTAGAGGGAGGGGCTCTTTGGGAGGAGAGGGAGCACCCCAAAGCTCCTGGGAGCTCACAGACATTCCAGCTCCAGGCACAGCTTCTGCACATCCGTGCTGTGGATCTGCAGTTGTGTGCAGTTGTGGAGCAGTACCAGGACCACGGATCCCTTGGGTTAGGGCAGGGCTGTACCTTTGTTTTGTCTTGTTGTCTGTCACCAGTGTAGCCACTTCTGTTCAGAGGTGTCCCCTGAAGTCCAAGGAGTGCATCACCCATCCTGGCTGGGGCAGGCTCATCCCAGCCCGGGCATCCAGCACCATTCCAAGGAATTGCTGGGCTGCAAGAGGGCCCTGCACTAAAAAGCTTTTCCTTTTCCAGCTGCTTGCCTGAGGTCAGCCACACGCCACAGCCAATTTTGGCTGGAGCCAGACCGGAGAGAGTCTTGACTCTGGACTGCAAGCCAAGAGCCTGAGGGCAGCTGGCATGCTTTTCCTTCTATTTTCCTTCTTGATTAGCAATTTAAGCCAGAACAGAGGCAGCAGAGAGGCCAGGCTGTGCTGGGAGATGCCTCTGAGCTGTAAAGCTGAGCTCCAGCTAGGAGCTATCATCTTGTTGAGTGGCTTTGCTCAGAAAGGCACGGCCAGGGCTGGTTGCTCCCACATTTCCCGGGAGCTGGAAGGATTCCTGGCCAGGCCAGGCTTTTGGGCACTGATGGCTGTTAGAAGGGGCCCTCAGCTGCTGCACTCCACTTCAAGGAGATGCAAAGCTCCCCGTTGCTCCAGCTCTTGTCCCCGTGCCTCCCCACACACCTCCCTTGTTCAGCTGGCTCCCTGCAGCCACCAGCACGTGGGAGCAGCCAAACCCTGAGCAGGGGAGTGAGCCCAGGCTCTGGGCTGTCCCAGGCACTGGCAGGGGAGTCAGGGAGCTGCAGCTGGAGTCACTCACGAGTGGGATTGTGGCCCTGCTCCTGGCCACAGGCAGCAGCATTCCCTTGGGACCAGCTCGTGGATCAGGGGCTGCAATGTTCCCTCCATGAGTTACAGGCTGGGGGGGAAGGACACCTCCCCAAAAGTGCAGTTTGTTCCCTTAAGCCCTTTTTTTTGTTACTATTATTATTATTATTATTATGATAGCAGTCCCGCTTGTTTGTTTAGGGCCTGTTTGCTGTTTATAAGAGAAAGCTTTGCCTTAAGTTTAACTCTTTGCACTATGGACTAGATACTGAGCAGATTAAAATCTCCTTTACCAAAAGCTGGGCGCTGCCTCGTTCTTGGGAAGGATTTTTTGGGGGAAATGTGTGTTTATGCCTCCTTTACCCACCCCAGGGCTCCATGGAAAGCCCATCACTCCCCACAAAGCTCAACATCACCTGCAGGCTCAGTGGGGTTTGCCCCCAGAAAAGCAGTGCTGTGGGGTACCCTGGAGCAGGGAAAATCCAGCACCCAGGAGGTGAATTCACACCCAAACCCACTCTGGGTGGGCTTTTAGAGCTGGCAGCCCCCAAATCCTGCTCGGCCAACCCCTGTGAGAGGAAATGGTTGTGAATACACCACACCAGGGGACAGGGAGGAGGGGCTGGGGTCTCCCAGGGTGTTCCAGGCTGGCAGGAATGTGCTGGGACACGTTTATACCTGTTCCTGCACTGATGCCTCAGACTGTCCCTGGGATGGAGGCAGCTCTTGCCTTGCAGAAAGGCTGTGGCAGGCTCAGGGTTACTGAGCAGATGCATTTGCTGCACAAGGAGCTGCTCCTTGGCTCGGAGCTGAGCTCCTGGCAGGTTGCTTTGTGCTTTTAAGCACTCTCTGCTTCCCCAGCATCCTCATAAATTGTTTGGAAAAATGGCTCAGGATCCTGATGGGCAGAGACTCCAGCAGTCCTGGCTTGCCCTGCCCTGGCAGGGCCATGCCAGCAAAGTGGCTCATTTTAATCAGGATGGAAACCAGGAGAGGGGAGATGGGAGCTGCTGGGAGGCCAGAAAAGGGCAGATATCTGCTCAGGCACAGGCAGGAGGGCAGTGCTGCCAGATAACTGGGTAAACTGAGGCACTTCTCGGGCTCCTAGGCTGGCTGGGCGCCTGGGGAGGCTGCAGCGGGGGCAGGAGGGTGGGATCAGCAGGGAATGTCACAGACAGCCCCTCCCAGCCCAGCAGCCCCGGCAGGGGATGGGAAGGGTGCTCGGCCACCTCAGGCCATGCAGCCGAGCTTTCCCAGAGAGGACAGGATGTGCAGGACACGGCCCTCCCCCGGGAGCCATCCTGCACACAGCTTGGCTCAATCTCTGCTCAAACAGCCAGAAATTGCAGGAGGAAAATGCAGCCACCTCCGTGCTGATGGAGAAGCCCTGTGAGCCCTGCCTGCCCTGGCACTTGGGGTTTGGAGCAGGGCTGCACAGCCTGGGCCGCCCCAGGACAGAAGGTTCGGACTCCTCGGGGTGTCCCCTGCTGCAGAACATGCCTGGGAGGCTCCCACACGAGCCAAGCGGGCTGCTCCCAGCTCGGAGTGCCCAGAGCCTTCCCCAGGGAGGGAGCAGCGCGGTGCTGCGGGGTGAGCCCGGTTTGGGGGCACGGGGGTGGTGGGCTGAAATCGGTGAGCCCTGCCTGCCCTGGCACTTCGGGTTTTGGGCAAGGGCTGCACAGCCTGGGCCGCCCCAGGACAGAAGGTTCGGACTCCTCGGGGTGTCCCCTGCTGCAGAACATGCTTGGGAGGCTCCCACACGAGCCAAGCGGGCTGCTCCCAGCTCGGAGTGCCCAGAGCCTTCCCCAGGGAGGGAGCAGCGCGGTGCTGCGGGGTGAGCCCGGTTTGGGGGCACGGGGGTGGTGGGCTGAAAGCAGAGCCCCCAGGCGCTGGGGAAACCCCTTTGTCCGCCCAGCTGCAGCTCCCCCGCCCTAATGAGGCTGTCGCCACAGCCTGGGGACAAGAGGCACGCTCCGCCTGCCAGCGGGGAGCGGGAGGGACGGCGGGGACAGCAGATGGGGCACAGCAGGAGCGGGGATGATCCCAGGGAGGGAGGGAGGGAGCAGGTGAGGATCTGCGGCAGAACCGCGGGGAGCCTTCGGGCTGCTGCCGGCGCCAGCCTGGGCTCTCATTAGCGAGCCAGCACAGGGAGCCTCATCAGCTCCGGAGGGGACACCGCGCTCACCCAGCCTTGCTCGGTTCTGGGGACAGCAGGGCTCCCGGTGGCTCCGTGGGGAGAGGCTCTGCTGCCCCTCTGAGCAGCCCGGGGCAGGGTTTGGTCAGTGCCTCTCACCCCTGCTGCTGGGGATGGACCCGAGGTTGGAGGAGCTGATCTTTCCTCCTCCTGGACACCTCTCCAGGCCATGAGATTCTCCCGAGGACATCCCTGAAGGAGCCAGTGTCTGTTCCCCTGAAATCCAGGCTTGTGGTCCTTCTCTTGCCCATGCCCACGTGAGCAAGGACTGTCCCCTCCCCTGCCATGGCCAGGTTAAAGGTCTCCTTACCAGCTCAGCAGTCCTGAAGGTGTCTGGGAGTGTTCCCTGCACTCTGCAGCGATGGGGCCTCTGAACCTGGGCCATAACCAAACTTTTGGGTGGAGCAGGAGCTGCCCTGCTGCTGCCAGCAGTCACCAGGCCACCCTTCAGCACCGGGGCATTCCCACACTCTGACCCCATAGCCCTGTGCAGCTGTAGGGCCCCAGACATGGCCCAGTTGATCTCTTTAACCTCTGCTGCCTGCTGACCTCCTCAGGTGACCTTGCAGTGCCAAGGACACCAGTGCTGCTCTGCAAAGAGGCGCTGATGTTTATTTTTGTTTCTAAAAACCCACAAAGCAACCACAAAAACCTCGCAAGAAACAACAAAACCACGAAACTGCTGCCTCTGTGAGCTGCACTCAGCACCTGTGGGCTCAGCCTGGCTCTTTTAGAGGCTCCTCTCCTGCCCTGGCTGAGGGATGCTGGCCCCTCCCTAACCTTGGAACCTCTGCCCATGGTTCCAAGCTCTCCTAACTCAGGGAAGCTGGCAGAGCTCATCTAAAGCACCTGGAGCTTACTAGGAACTTGTCAAAGTTTCCTGTGGCTCTCCTTCCTTTTCCTTTTCCTTCTTCCTCATCCTCCCCAGGCAGCAGCAGACACCCTCACAGTCTCACAGGGCTCCCCCTGACCCCAGACAGTGTCCACACAGCCAAGAGCACCCCAAAGGAAGCAGAGCCCAGGAGCTGCCGTGGCTCCCTGTGCTGATCCTGCTCCTCCACGTCGTGACAGGGACCAGGGAACGCTCCCAGCCCCCACACCCCATCCAGAAAATTCCCTTCCCTCCTCCCAGAGCAGCCATCGATCCGCTCTGCTCTGTTTGCCCCCGGAGCAGCTCTGCTTACAGAAGAAGCCATCCCCAACCCAAACAGAGGCTTCCGCTGCAACCCGAGCCGGCGCTGCCCGCGGGGAGGCTGCAGCAGAGCCCAGAGCCCCCCAAGGGGCACCAGGTGTCACCCAGCACCGCCACACGTCCCCACGGGCTGGGGGTGGCCCGGGCAGGCTGCAGTGATGTGCCCATGGTCCTCATTGTGGCAGTGGGGGTTCCTTTGGGGTGGCACCCTGTAGGGTGGCACGCGGTGTCCCCAGGGCTGGTGGCACCCCTGGCGAGCAGGGACACGGGGTTTGCTCATCCCGACGGGCACAGCTGTGCTCCTGGGGGTCCATCCGGCACAGGTGGGGGGCAGTGGGGGATCCAGCTGTGTCTGTCCAGCTGTGTTCGGGGTTCCTGGGCTGGGGAATGCTGCAAAATCCCGCTGGCACGGCCAGGAGAGGAGCCGGTCCCAGCTGGCACCCCACAGCCCGGCAGGGCAGCCTCCCAAGCCCATGAAGGGCTTCGGCCGCTGGCCAAGAGCCCCCTCCCCGGCCGGTCCCTTCAGGGACCCATTTTGGGCAAGGAATGAGGAAGCTCTTCATTCCCCCGCTAAAAATAGCGACCTTTCCCAGCGGCGGGTCGCCGCTTTCACAGCGGGGCGGGGGGCTCGGCCGGCCCCGGACCGCGGCTCCGCTCCCCCCGGGGCGGCCCTGGCAGCCTGGGGACCCTCCCATCCTGCGGGGCTCGGTCCTCGGGGGTGCTCCCGAGCCTCGGGGAGGCGCCGGGGGCGGCCGCAGCGCCGCGCTCACGGCTCAAGGACGCCGATGCCACCATCTAGCGGCTCTCGCTGGCCCTGCGGGGACATCCCGACGCGGTGGCCCCGGCCCGGAACCCCCAGGCAGCCCCCTCGGCCCTCGGGGGTCCCGCGGGGGCACGCAGGCAGGCGGCACACGCGGAGCTGAGCAGCCCTTTATTGAGGGGAGGGATGGGGCAGGACCCTCTGGACGGGCTCCTGGCCACTCAGCCCGGCTTGCCCTGCCCTGGGGGTGCCCGAAACAACAGCGAGCTCTGCCCCAGGGGGGCTCCGTCCCCCCGCGATGGCACAGGGAGGGTTTCTGTGCCCCGGGCAGGGCGGGGGTCGCGCTGCCCCGGCTCCCACCGCGCTGGGGGCTGGGAAGGGGCTGGGAAGGGGCACCTGCCCGGCCCCACCCGCAGCGCAGGGCTGGCTCAGGCGAACACGGCGGAGTTTTGCCAGTAGGAGTAGACGAGGAAGCCGGTGAAGGTGCTGTCCGTCTTGACGCTGGCGTAGAAGCCGATGTAGTCGCCCACCCCTACCTGCACCCACACCTCATCCTCGGGCTCCAGGCGCACCAGGGTGCCCCCGGAGAGCGAGGTGGGCTTGGGCCAGTTGCCGTAGTACTGGAAGAAGGAGGCGATGGAGCCGCCGTTCTTCATGATGTCGAACTGCAGGCTGGTGCGGTACACGGTGGCGTGCACGGCGAAGTAGTACAGGCCGGGCACCTCGCAGGTGAACTTGCCCGTGGCCGGGTCGTAGTGGCCCTGCTCGTTGATGAGCACCACGTCGAAGAGGATGGGCTGGTCGGCCAGGGGAGGGCTGCGCGACTCGGAGCGCTTGGCGCTGAAGGCGGAGCGCGGAGCCACGGCGCACTCGCCCTGAGCGCCCTTGTGGCCGGGCAGCCCGTCCGCGCCGGGGCTGCCCGCCTCCCCGCGGGGCCCGGGCACTCCTGGGGGACAGGGTCACCGCTGAGTCACCAACACAGCTCGTCCACCCCTCCTGCCCAGCCCAAATTCCCTGCCGGAGCCGGGCACTGCGTGGGGAAGCAGCAGGAGTGGGGAGGGATGGATGTGTAATTCAACAAATCTTTGGAGAAACCCTCACAGGCCAGGGGAGAGCCCAGCCCAGGAGCCAGGGCAGGGATTGTACAATTCCTGGTGGTGCCTCCTAAAGCAGGGCTGGAAGAGCGAGGTGGCATTTGGGATGGGGACAAACGCAGCTTCACCAGCTACTGCTTTCTACAGGACACAGGGGCACCACAGGCAGGGCCAAAGGGTGGTGGTGGCATGGGAGGGGCGCTTCTGCAGGCTTCATTCTCCGTTTGGCAATTTGTGCCAGCCTGCAGGACTCACCCCCTGGCATGGGGTGCTCCCCACGGGCTGGGAATGGCAAATCCCCCTCCCCAGCTGGCATCTCCCCTTTCTTACCAGGAGGGCCCATCTCGCCCTTCTCCCCTGGCATCCCCACGGCTCCATCCCGGCCATCTCGCCCGTCTCTGCCTGGCAAACCCTGGCCCCCGTGCAGGCCCGGGGTGCCCGGGATGCCCGGCTGCCCTGAGCACAGCCCGGGGATCTTGTTGTCTTCGATCTGCAAGGACCTGGTGACGAGCCCGAGGAGGAAGAGGAGGAAGAGCTGCTTCATCTTCTCCTGGAGAGGGGGCAGAGAAGGATCACAGCTCTGGGCACCACAGTGGAGAGGGCTGGAAGCGCCTGACAGGGAGTGTGGGGGGTCAGCAGGGGACACTCCCGCCTTGTTTTCCCTTTACCTTTTGGGCTGCTCCCATCAGCGAGGCCCCGGTGCTGCCTGCACCTGCCACAGCATCCCGGTGGCCCGTGTGCCACCAGAGCACCCTGCAGCCCCGGGACAGCTCGGGACGTGTGCGGGGCCAGGGGCTGTGCCAGTGGCTCGGTGTGTGGGGCTGGGGGCTCTTTGGGGTGGGCACTGCCCCGCCGTGCCCAGCTACGGGGGAAACGGGCAGGGGGATTTCGGGCTGGGGGTGGTGGGCGTGCCTGGGGTGGGGTTGTTGCCCCTGGGGGGCTGCGTGGTGGGGCGGCAGCTCGGGGAGCTGCGGGGCTGTGTCGTGGCCCTGCCCTTGGCAGCATCCCGGCTGCCGGCGGCTCCGCTCCACCCCCGGCCGGCCGCAGCATCCCCGGCGGCTGCCGGGACCACCCCCCTGCCCGCGCTGCCCCCAGCCCTTCCCGCAGCAGCACGGCGAGGGCTGAGCCCCGGGGCCAGCGCTGGCCCCCTCCCCGTGGCCTCGAGCCAGAGGAGCTGCTCTCTTCCCCCTTCCACGACGGCGACAAAGAGGAAAAGGAGGAGAAAAGCGTCTCTCCTCCGCCCAGGCGCCGGAGCCAGGAGGGCAGGGAGTCCCAGCTGCCCCCGGCTGGGTGTCCCCACTCACTGTGATCCCGTGCTCCTGTCGGGGGCCTCGCTGCTCGCCGCTGTGCAAGGGCTGAGGCTCTTCCTGGCCACTTGGCTCTGACGAAGGCCCTAAGAGAGGCAGCCTCTCCCCCCCCTCCTCCTCCCCACGTCTCTCCTCCCAAACTCCAAAGGAAATCAAGGGCTTTGGGAGCCAAAAGCTACAAGACAAGGGGAAAAAGAAAAATAATCCCATGATGTCGGAAGTGCTGTAAGCAGGGGGAAGGGAGAGGGCTGCAAAGAGCCCGGCCGAGGGAGAGGAGGCACAGGCTGGGAACCTCCTCAGCTGGACAGGGCTGGGCAGGGGGTGGAGGGGAGGAAAACAGGGAGAACAGGCAGCACAGGGAAAGGAAACAAGATAAAGGGTGAAGAGGGGAGGAACCCAGCAAGGCAGAGAGAGATGGGGTGGCAGAAAGAAGAGGGAGCTCTCAGGGTGTGCGGGTGCCCTGACTGGCAGCAGGGCAGAGCTGAGGATGGCAGAACACACGCTGCCTGGCAGTGCCAGCCCTGGGAGCACGCAGGATCCATCTGGGCGGTCCCAGCACGCTGGGCTGAGCGTGCAGGGCAGGTGGAAGGGCAGGCAGAGCAGCGCTGTGCCCGTGCCAGGAGGCAGGGCTGGCCCCGGGGACGCGGAGCACGCGGCGAGGCTTTCGAGGCGCTCCCAGCCCGCCTTAAACTCGTTCCAGCACCAAGTGCATCCAAGGGACACGGTCACACGCTGGCCAGAGGGGCGGGCCTGCGGCCGGGGATGTCCCTGTGCCCGGCAGCAGCTGGGACATGCAGGGAGAGAAGGAGCTGGGTGGGCTCAAACCCGCCGGGCTGGGTGGCAGTGCTGGGTACGGGGGCAGAGCGGTGCTGGCACCAGTGAGTCCTGACCCCAGTGACCCCAGCCAGGCTGGGGATTTCTCCACATGCTCAGGGCAGTGGGAAACACGGTGGCACTGCTGGCTCTCTCCTCTCCGTGCCACAGCCTGCAGTGGAGCTGGGGACATTGCCAAATGTGCCTTGCAGACCTGGATGCCCATGGCCGGGCTGGGTGCTGGCAGGGAGCCACCTCTCTCCTCTCGAAGGTGTGAAGGGACTGTTGTTTTTGGCCAGCTGGACACTGGTTTGTGGCCATGGGTGTTGCCAGGCCTGTGGCTATGAGGGTGGCCTTCAGCCAGCACAGCCAGCTCAGCCAGCAGGGCTGCTTCCACTCTTGGTGGTGCAGGATCCCTTCCCTACACCACGGGGCCACCAATTGGAGCCCCTGTGAGACCCATCCATCTCCCCGGGACCCTGCAAGCCCCAAGCCCAGTGAGAGCACAGGCAGCTGCCCACTGTCCCCTGCAGTCTTCCCTGTGCCCCTCCATCCCTGCCCAGCTCCCTGCCCCATCCCTGTCTTCCCTCCCTCCACCCATTCCTCAGTTTCCCTGGGATCTGGCAGCACCCCCACACAGACCCCAGATGAGTCAGCTTTGGGTCTGTCAGCTGCTCACGCTGTTTATTCTGCTGGGTTTGGGGCTGTGGCACACGGGCAGGCCTGGGCTCCTGTCCCTGCAGCCTGGCCCACCTCTGCCCAGCCCTGCTCCCTTTGGGGAGCATTAACCCTTTCCCTGTGGGATATGTCACCTGCTCTCTAGGGAAATGGAGCTGTGGGCAAGCCCGTGGCATCCAGGCACCACGGCAAGCACTGGGCACAGGGGCAGCTGAGGGGGCACCCCAACAGCTGGGCATCCACAACAGCAAAAGCACAGGAGGGACGTTTGGGGTGGGGAGGGTGCTTCAGCCCCTGCTGCCCTCCTCTGGCCGGCTCAGGGCTGGAAGCACTCCACGGGGTCGCTGGAGTCGGGCAGGATGTTGCAGTTGATGGGCCAGAGGATGCCCAGCAGGCCGAGGGACTGGCGGCAGCGCTGCTCGGCCGCCAGGCACACGGCGCGGCAGGGCTGCAGCACGCCGCCGTCCGGGGTGCACTTGGGCACGAAGAGGCTGCAGATGAGCAGGCGGAGGTGCTGGTAGCACGGCAGCTCCATCAGCGTCTGGGGACAGCGGGGACAGCGCGGTGAGCGCGGCGTGGCAGGGCGAGGGCAGCCCCGCGGGGGCCGGCTCACCTGGTAGTCCTGCAGCACCTCGGCGGCTCCCTGCTGGTCCGGGATGGCCAGCCAGATGTTGGGGAAGGAGGTGGCGTTGTAGCCCAGCCCCAGGCACATCTCCACCTCCACGGGCTCGCAGACAGACCCTGCCACAGGGAGAAGGGTTGTGCCAGCGGCAGCGCTGCCGGTGCGTGCCCGGGGGGCACCCAGGGGTGGTGGCACTCACCGAAGGCCGGGTAGGACACCCCGGTGCAGTTCAGCTCGTCGGTGCCGTCGGGGCAGTCGTGCCAGCCGTCACACACGGACTCCAGCGCCCGGCACTCGCCGTTCCCACAGGAAAACTCGGCGGGGCTGCAGGTCTCTGGGAGGGGAGAGGGCAGGGCTCGGCTGGGGGGCAGCGTGGTCCCATGCTGACCACCCCTGTCTTGCTCACTGGCCAGGGGATCTGGCAGATCCAGCTTAGGGAATCCCAAATTCCCTGGTTTTTTTGGAGGAGCCCTCAGGTCATGGATCAGGCCTCTGTGCAGGTGAGCCCGTCCGAGTCCCACCCCCAGGGCTGTAAGGTTTTAGGGTAAACCAGGTGAGAAGGGGCCCCGGGGCCTTTTTCTCCAAGCAGGGCCAGCTTTGGAACAAGAGCTGCTTCTCCCAGGTTTTTATCCAGCTTGGCCTTGAAGCCCCCCAAGGATGGAGGTGGCACCACCCACCCCGGGGCAGCCTGTGCCCCCGCTTGGCTACCTACTCTCTGTGGCATTGCGGGCTTGGTAGGTGGCAAAGAACCCCTCATCTGCAACCCCCTCGTCTGCCACGAAGAGGACGGTCATGACGTGCCGTGAGGAGGTCAGGGGGGGTGGCAGCTGGTGGCCACAAAACCTGCCGAGACCAGGGGACAAGAGATGGCGTCAGGGGGCTGACCAGCACCTCCCCAAACCCTGCCTTCTGGTGGCTCCTCCCCACCAGCCGGCCCCGTGCCTCAGTTTCCCCGGGTGAGGCACGGCTCCTGTGTCTCCGGGGTGGCACAGCAGGCCCGGGGTGTCGGGTACCTGCCCATGAGGCTGGCGGTGCCCGTGCCCGCGCTGTCGTGCACCTCCACGAAGTCGAAGCTGCATTCCTCGTGCGACTCCAGGCTGAAGTTGTGGAAGTGCAGGTCGATGACGTGGCCCAGGGGCACCGAGATCTGCCAGAGGCACAGCTGCGGGGCGGGGTGGGGGGCAGCCGGCGACACCCGTGAAGCTGGGCAGGGGCACCCCCAGCTCTCCCCGGGGCCGGGGTTGCCTTCCTCCCCTCCCACCCTCACCCTCCCCGTGCTCCCACAGCGCCCCTTCTCTCACCTGCTGGTGCGGGTATGGCTGCGGGTGGTTCGGGGTGGAGAAGTGTCCCTCCAAGGCGGTCAGCGAGCCCCCACATTCTGGAGGGGGACACACACACAAACACACAGAGACAGAGATTTACCCCTGCCCCTCTCCCTTCCCTCCATCTCCCCGCTCATCCCCGGTGCCGGGGGGGGCTGGGGGCTGCGGGTGGGGGTCTCTCCCGCCCACCTCTGTGTCTCAGGCTGCAGTTGGCCTCGTCGCTCCTGTCCGCGCAGTCCTGGAAGCCGTCGCACACGAAGCCCAGCTGCAGGCACAGCCCGCGGTCGCACAGGTGCTCGTCCCAGGAGCAGCTCTCTGCACGCAGCCACACACCCGGGATGGAGCGGGGGTTCCGCGGGGCACCCTGCCCTCCCCGCCGGCTGTCCCCGCTCGCTGCCAGCCGGGAGGGACCCTGGCAGTGCCCGGGCTGGGGGCACTCACTCTCGGCGGGGCTCACGGCGCGGTAGCGGGCGCTGAAGCCCGGGGCGCCCACGCTGCTGTCGGACACGAAGGTGACCCGCAGGCGGTTCGAGTCCGTGTTGAAGGTCGGCGGGGGCACGTTGCCACAAAACCTGGGGGCACAGCAAGCGCTGGCACCGCTCGCTGCCCCCGCGCTGCCACGCTCCCCAGGTGCGAGGAGCCCTACCTGGTCGGGCTGCCCCGAGCCGGGGCAGTGCCAGCGGTGCCCGGCTCTTCGTAGAGCTCCAGGCGGTCGAAGAGGCAGGAGGCCGTGCCCTCCACGCTGAACGCCTCCATCCTCAGCTGGATGGCCAGGCCGGCGCTCACCTCGATGCGCCAGATGCAGAGGGCGTTGGGGGGGTAGGGGCCGGGGAAGTTGGGGGAGCTGAAGGAGCCCTCGGGGCCCCGCAGGGTCCCTCCGCAGGCTGAACGAGGCAACAGCGTGGGCATGAGCTGGAGCAGGGCACCCCCATCCCGAAACGCTGCCCCGCTCGGGACTCACCCGGCGCTGCGGTGCGGGCCGCGGGCAGCCCGCTCGCCGTTGGGGTGGCGGCTGTTTTGGGGGCCGGGGGGTCCCTTCGGATGGCTGCTGTGGCCGTGGTGGCAGTGCCGCGGGCGGGCAGCGCCGTGCCCGGGGCGCCGGGGGGGTGCGGGGACGTCAGCTCTGTGCCCAGGGAAGAGCAGGGATCGCTCAGCCCCGGCGGGGAGGGAAGGGGCTCGGGGAGCCCACCCAGCCCTGTGCTCCTTACCCACAGGGGATCCCACACTGCGGAACCCCGGGGTGTGCCCGGGGTGCCCCCCTCCCACCGTGAGCCGGTTCTGGGTGCCCCACCCCGGCCACAGCCGCCCCCGGGCTCGGCACTCACGGTGGATGACGATGCCGAGCAGGAGGGCGATGAGGAAGAGCAGGATGGCGCTCATCAGGGCCACGCAGAGCCAGGTGAACCTGC
Organism: Passer montanus; assembly: GCF_014805655.1. NCBI lineage: Eukaryota > Metazoa > Chordata > Aves > Passeriformes > Passeridae > Passer > Passer montanus. The sequence goes on from NW_024369596.1 coordinate 1,917,317, forward strand.
AGTCGGCGCGGTGCCTCCAGCCCACCTGTGCCCACAGCTGCTGGCCTGGAGGCGAGGGCAGCGGGCAGGGCGCTGCTAAATCATTCCCCCACCTCCCTGCCCTGGCTGGGCAGTCCCCGCGGTGCCGATGTGTCCCCAGGCAGCCCCAGCACCCCTCTCCCGCACCCCACGGGCAGGGGGTGTGTACAAACCCCCAGGCTGGTACCGAGGCCGTCCCGGCGCGCTGCGGGGCCGGTCCCATCCTTGTCTGGCGGATGCTCCGGCGCCGCCCGGGGCTCCTCGCCCTCAAAAACGGGGTTGCAGAACTCGGTCTGTGGGACAGCGAGCGCGGGTGGCACCCTGGGGACCCGCGGGGACCATCAGCAGCGCCCACACGCCCAGCCCTACCTTGCTGCCGTCCAGAGCCTCGGGGCAAAGCGTGATTTCGGTGAAGTCTTTCATGGCAGCGGGAGGTTCCCGGCGCAGCCTGGCTAAAACCCTGCCCGGTGCCCTGTGCCCACCACCCACTCCTCCCCAGCTGCCCCCATGGGCCCCGGGGCGCCGTGGGGACCCCTGTTCCCGCTCCGGGGACGGGGTGGTGGCAGTGCCAGCCCTACACGTGGCAGCCCAGCGCCGGAGCCCACCCGAGGGCCATGCCCACCCCGCCGGGAGTGCGGGGAGCAGCCCCAGTCCCCTCGGCAGGCCCCTTCCCCCTCGCCCCGTTAATCCAGCTCAGCTGAGGATGCCGAGGTCAGGCTCTGGCACGGAGAAACAGCGTCTTAAAGGGGAACGAGTGCTCGCAGCCATCCCGCTGGGAGCCCACCCCCCAGGCACCCTGCTGCGGGGGTCCCCACGATGCTCCTTGGTTTTCCAGCAGGCTCCTCGCCGCTCAGGGCAGCGCTGAAGGGGCCGTGCTGGGGACTCCGGGCTGAGCGTGTCCCCCCTGCCCTCGCTGGGTGCCTGGGCCCTGCCACCCGCATTCCTGCTGCCCCTTAATGCCCGTCTCCTTCCCTAAGCAGGGCAGAAAGGGGCCATTGTTCAGGGGTTTTGAGGGAAGAGTGTGGGCACCGGGGAGCCCCGTGGGGCTGGAAATGCTCCTTCTGCCACCTGCAGCCACATCTCCCTTGCTCCAGGCGAGCCCGGAGCGCTCCTGGTCCATGGGTGCCCCTGGGGCTCCCCCGGTGGCAGCTCCCCACCCTCTGCCAGCCCCCCCAGAGACAAATCACACGCACCCGACGCCCTGTTCAAGCTCAGATTTATTCCTGCACGAGTCTCCCTTGTATGAGACGCTTCCCACCCGTCTTGCTTACACAGTAAACAAGCCACCTGCCAAGCAGCATCGCTGCCCCAGCCCAGCTCCTGCCCCCCTTTCCCATCCTGCCCCCCCGAGCCCCGCTGGGATGCCCCAGGCTGGGCAGGATGCTGGTGCCAGCGCTCAGCCCGTGCCCGCGGGGCAGCGAGGGCGAAGCCGGCCGGCTGTGGGTTGGATGGAGCTGCCTCCAGGGCTGGGATGGTGCCCGTGTCTCCTCCCGCTGCGCCTCCGGCAAGGCAGGACGGGGAGGAGAATAAATTAAAGGCTAAAAAGGCCACTGGCATTTGCTAGCTGGAGGACAGAGCAGCAGGGCGGGTCCCCGGGCACCCAGGAGGGCTCCTGATCACAGGGAGGAAAAAGCCCCGATTGCAGATGGTCCCGGAAAGCCACCGTCCTCCCCCCCTCTCGGTGTGACCCCTGCTCCCCTAAATGGTTTAAGGCACCGTCGTATGAGGAGGCAGGTAAAAACCTACCCGGAGCAGCCCCGGCACGAGTCCCTGGAGAGGCAGGAAGCAGCGGGGGGCTCCAGGCTGAAGCCAAGTCCATTATAAATACATAGAAATTCCACAAAAGGTTTTCCTCCCTCCTGTCCGTGAGTCTGGGCTCAGGCTGCTTTGAGGAGTGTGTGTGGGGCAGCTGCAGGGGATGTGCTGCCTGAGGCCACCGGAGGGCTGGAGTCCTTTGCCAGGAGGTTTGGAAGTGCTGGGAGGAGATCGGGAGCAGTTCACGGATCCTCTGGGACGGCCAAGCAGATACAGGAGTGGCAAGAGGTCAGGAGGGATGTGTGAGGCTCTCCTGGGTGCTGTCCCAGGGGAGGAGAGGTCCTGCTCGAGTCAATGGGACAGGTGGCCCCATTCCTGTAGAGTCCCTTGCTCAGGATTTTTATTACACACCAAAAAAAAAAAAAAGAAAAAAAAGAAAAAAAGGAGAAAAAAAGAAAATAAAAGGAAAAAAAGGGGGAAAAAAGGAAAAAAAGAGGGAAAAAATAAAAAAGGGGGAAAAAAAAGAGAAAAAAATAAGAAACTAAAACCCCGAGGTAAAAACCAAATGCCAGCCATCAGAAGGTGCCTGAGCTGCCTGAGCCCTGTCCTGTCATGAGTCCCTCCTCAGTTCAGAGCTGGGATGTCCCTGCCCGGGNCTTTCCCAGAATTTTTTTTTAACCCAAAAAAAAAAAAAAAAAAAAAAGAAAAAAGAAAAAAAAGAGAAAAAAAAAAGAAAATAAAAGGAAAAAAGGGGGGAAAAAGGAAAAAAGAGGGAAAAAGATAAAAAAGGGGGGAAAAAAAGAGAAAAAAAAAAGAAACTAAAACCCCGAGGTAAAAACCAAATGCCAGCCATCAGAAGGTGCCTGAGCTGCCTGAGCCCTGTCCTGTCATGAGTCCCTCCTCAGTTCAGAGCTGGGATGTCCCTGCCCGGGCTCTGCTCCTGGCTGTCCCCAGCCTCCCTCTGCAGCCACCTCGGGGGTGTCTCCTCTTCGCCTCCCCTTGCTCCGGGGGGGCTGAACGCCCGAACTCTGGCACAGCCGGCTCTGAGGGGTGGCCCAGGGCTTCCCCAGGGAGGCAGGGCTGGCTACATGCGGGAGGACGGGCTGGCCAGCTCGTAGAAGAGCAGGTAGGCATCGCTGCTGCGCACGTGGCTCGAGGACATCGGCGTGACGCTGCGGAGAGGGGAAGGGGACAGCTGTGAGCAGCAGGGAGGGGATGCCCTGAGCAGGGCGTCGCTGCTGGCTTGTCCCCCCCGCCAGGCTCACCGGGAGTCGTTGAAGGTGTGCCACTCGCTGGACACGGGGCTCTTGCAGTAGGCTGTGTAGTGTCCCCCCATGGTGGTGCCCGAGTGGTTGGAGACGGCGTAGAGGTTGTAAACGGCGTGGTCTGTGGGGAGCCGGGGTGCTGCTCAGCCCTGCTGCCCCAAAAAGCGCCAGCACAGAGCCCCCCACCATGCCAGCAGCTCCAGGGGATTCCGTGCCTCCCACCCCTCACACTTCTGCCCCCCACCAGCTGGGACACGAGGAGCCCGGGGGTCCCCAGGAGCTCCGGGCTGGGGTCAGACCAGGCAGGGTTTGGGACTCACTGCAGCTCTGCGAGGCGAATTCCCGCAGGTCCAGGTCCTTCAGCGGGAAGTTGACGAAGGTGGTGAGTTTGCTGCTTCGTATCCTGGCCTCGGAGAAGCGCTTCAGGTCTGGGGGGTCACGTCAAGGGGCCAAAGGGACAGAGGGGAGCCTGCAATAACCCATCTCCACCCCCCACAACAGCCCCTGTCCCCATCCCTCTGCCCGAAGGATACGAAGCACCAGGATCTTGGGGAACTTCTGGATGCTGAATTTTTTGGTGCACCTTGTCCTGGCTTTGCAGCGACAACACGTCTGTGGGAGAAAACAGCACAAGCAGGAGGGTGAGGGCACTGCCCACAGTCCTGGCAACACAAGCACGGAGGGGAAGGGGCCCAGCCTGCCCCAGGGAGCCCCGTACCGGTTTCTCGTCCCCATCCAGCACGTCCTCTTTGGTGAAGAGCCGGAGGCAATCCATGAGCGTCACCTCCCCGTAGCTTTTCTGTGGGGGTACAGTGATGGTTAGGGACAGGCAGCGTGGGACAGGGGGTGTGGGACAGGGATCGCTGGGGCTCCCTCACTGTCAGGGATCTGGGCATGCCCTGTCCTCCTTCTTTCTTCTCCCTGGCATCCATGTTCAGGATGATGTTGGCATGTGTGGATTGGTTCATGGTGAAGGTACACTTGCCAACAAGGTTGAAAAGTATTGGAAATAGAAGGTAAATATCTTATATGTGGTTTTTACTATAAAAGTGACCCCATGGGCGGGAGAGAGTGCCTTGGCTGTCTTGCTGATCAGACCTCGGCTGGACAGACAGAAAAACTTTGTAGATAAGGAACAATAAACTCAACTGAAGACCGAAAAGCAAGAGTCCAGACTCCTTTTTCAAAGCACGGCCTGCCCAGAACCACCTTTTCCCGTGTTGGGGCAGAGACAAGTGACAGCCGACCCCGGCACCTCACCTTGGGGATGGGCAGGGACAGGTCCCAGAAGGGGTCGAAGGCCGTGGAGCAGTAGCCACACTCGCTGCAGGTCAGAGAGCTCTTCAGCTGCCCAACGAAGAGGTCTGGTGGGGTGGGACAGAGCAGGGTGAGAGCCCTGGTCCCCTCCTCGCCCCCAGCCCAGCCGTGCCCTCCCTTCCCAGCCCTGCTCACCGCTGATGCGGCTGTCCTCCCTCTCCTGGTACCTCCTCCACATCTGCCGGCTCTTCTCGTCGTCACTGCAAGGGTGGGGACACAGCAGGCACTGAGCATGGCCCGGGGGACACCAGCCCCGCCGCCCAGCCCAGAGGGAGCTGTGAGGTCACTGTCCCCGGGCTGGCCTTGCGGGCAGTGCACTCTTCTGGGGCCTGTGAGGTGCCAGCACTTACGGGAGGTGATCCAGGGTGTCGGTGCTGGCCCGGGGCCGCACCAGCACGCGGTTCACCTCGCTGTGCAGCCCGTCCAGCAGGAACCGCAGGAACTCCTGTGCATCCTGCTGGCTGCAAGACACGGGGCACGGCCGGTGAGAGGCGGCAGGGGCTCAGCTCCCCCCGCCACCCTGCAGCCACCCCCCCTTACTTGTAGCCGACGAAGCGTGGGGCGTATCTCTGGATCTGCGTCTTGAACTCGGAGGGGCTCACGCTCTCGTTGGGGGATGAGGTCCAGAGCAGCTGAATCAGCTTTGCAAACTCTGCAGGCAGAGAGGCAGGTCAGCAGAGCAGGTGGCACGGCCATGCCCCCGTGGGGACAGCTCAGGGCCACACTCCGGGGTCTCACGGCTGGGCAGCCCAAGGAGGAGCACGGAGCTCTGGGCGGGGGTCCCGCGGGATGTGGGGCGTCGCAGGGATGTGCTGCAGGAACTGCTGCAGGAACTGCTGCAGGAATTGCTGCAGGAATTGCTGCAGGAGCTCACCCGAGGGCCGGGCTGGGCAGTTACCTGAGATGAGCGCCGTGCGCATGCGGCTGTTGTTGTTGAGGTCCCGCAGGTACTGGTTCTGCAGGCAGTAATCCCGCAGCTCCTTGGTGTTGCTCAGGCACTGCAGGATGGAGTTCATGAAGCACTGGGGGAGGCACAAGAGAAAACCATGGCAACGGGAAGCACAGGGAGGCAGGCCGTGGCAGGGGGACACCTGGGCTGGGCACAGGACAGGGGAAGCTTCTCCCCAGGCAGCGCCGTGGGGAGAGGGGTGCAGGGAGCTGCCAGGGTGGGGAGTTGGGGGGCAAGGTGAAGGGACAGGGCTCCCCCTGCCCCACAGATGTGAGCCACAGGGCTGGGGACACACTCACCGTGTTGCCGAGGTTCCGCAGGCCGGTCAGCCCCTGCACGGCCTTGGAGCTCTGCAGAGAGAGGGAACAGTGCTGGGAGGGTGGCGGGCTGGCCATGCCTGTGGGCAGCCCAGCGAGGCCATGGTGCCACAGTCCTGGCCCTGGAGCAGACGCTCAGGTGCAAGGAGAGGCCCCATCCTGCTGTGACATCATGGGCAGAGCCAGCACCGAGCAGCTCTCTGGGCAAGGGCCTGGTGACAAAGCATGGCTGGCCTGCCCTGTCCTGCTGGCCCAGGACTGTGCACAGGGCTCAAAGTTCTCCCTGCCTGGCAACGCTTTTGCCCCATGCCCTGGATTGCAGGTCAGGGCACTGCCTCCCCTGGGGACACCGGGGCATGGCAGTGCCCTGTGCCTGCTGCGTGCTGCAGGAGGAGCACAGTGCCCTGTCACTGCCTGCCTGCCTCGTGCCGGGTGTCCATCCCCGCCAGGACACCCTGCACAAGCGCAGCCCAGGCTTTGGCACAGCTGTCTGGCAGGATAAAGTCCACCTGGGAAAGTGCAAGCCCAGCCCTGGGACAGCCGAACCGGGGAACAGGGCTGTGTGCCCAGTGGTGCCTTCCCAGCCCTGCCTGTGCTGCACCTGTGCCATGGGGTGGCAATTCCAGGTGCTCCAGGTGCTCCCTGAGCTGGGAAAGCAAAGATGGGCATGGACAGCTGGATGCTGAGGCTGGGAACCATCATCACTCTTTGCTGGAGAGCACAGAGGGGTTTAGGGGTGCCAGCACCCCTCTCCCAGCATGCAGGACAGGATGCTGGTGGGGGGCACCGGGGGGAGCCCAGGGGTCCTGCTGCCAGCCCTGCACTGGGGAGCAGCAGGAGGAGCCTCCCCGAGCAGGGTGGGGGTCTGACAGGGCCTGCAGGGGCAGACTGCTGGTGGTGCTTCCCCGGATGCCCAGGATTTAAGGATCCTCAGGCAAACACCCCAGCTGCCCACCTGAGCCTTGAGGAGGAGGAGAGGAGGCGAGAGGAGGGGAGGGGGCCCAGCAGCTCCGAAATAGCAGCAGCTGGTGTGTGTGTGGGAGGTGCTGAGCACCCAGCCCTGACAGCAGCCCAAAATAACCCAGATCCAGTTACACGTGCTCCTTAGCGACGGCGCAGGCATCACCCACCAGGGCAGGGACCAGCACCAGCGGGGACCTGGCCGCCCTGCGTGGGCACACGTGGCCCTGCCGGACTGCCCGGCTGCCCTCTGTGCCATCGGGTGCCCCCACAGTGCCCAGAGCACAGGGGTGTCCCCAGATGGGGCTGCCCATGGCTGTCAGTGCCAGGGGGTTGCTGTCCAAAAGTGCCAGGTGCCTTCTTGGGCCGGGGGCAGGCTCGGTTGGGCACAGGGTGCCAGCAGGATGTGACAGGTCAGTGCCACGCCACGGCTGGAGGAGCTAGCCTGGCTCCTGAGCAGATGGCAGTGGGAGAGGTGAGCCTGTGTCCCAACAGCCTACATCCATCCCTCGGAGGATCTGAGCCCCAAGGCTCTGCTCGTGTCCCCACAACCACCCCAGGGAAGGTCACGGTGCCAGGGGCGAGCAGCACCCCCCAGGAGCTGCCCCAGTGTGCCCCGGCCATGCCCACCAGGACGTGCTTGTCCAGTTGCCCTGGCTGGACAGCCAGGAGGGACCGGCCAGTCCTGCCCGTGTGGGTTCAAACCTCCCCACAGATCCTGCCTTCCGCCACAGCCAGCTCCCAGGCTGTCCTCCCAGAGCCTGGAACAAGCCCAGGGGAGGGCAGGGGTGAGGAGGGGGTGTCAGGTGCTCCCCTAGCGTGGCACAAGCCCTGTGTGCACCGAGGTGTTATTTCCCCCTCTGGATTCCCCTCCCCTGGGTGACTCAACTCCAGCTAATCCCCCTCTCCCGTACAGGGCTTTATCTAGGACACGACATGCTCAGAGGCGCTGAAGGAGAGCTGGCTCACGCGGCGCGGCTGGGGACTCCCCGAGGCTGCACCGCAGGACGGGGACAAGGCACAGGCGATGGGGACAGGGGACAAGATCCTGACCGTCCTGCCCCATGCAGCTCCACACGCCAGGAGCCTGTTGGGGCAGCGGGAGAACCAGAGCAGCCAGACTTACATAAGTGCTCAGACCTTGCCCTCCTTGCCCCTTGCTCTGCCATCCCTGCGGGTGAGATCTGTCCCGGCGCTGTGGCTCTGGGGACAGCCGAGTTCACTCCCATGGCACTGCCAAGGGGCTCAGCGTGGCCAGCAGACCCTTCCTTGTGGTGGGACACGAGGACCCGGCCAAGGTCACCGCAAGGGCAGGGCTGGCAGGGGAACCCAGGTGTCCTGACACGTGCAGTTCACCTGCTCCCTGCCATCCTGTGGGACACCGGGACACGCCGTCCCCACGGGCAGCAGGGAGGGCACCCACCCCCAGGCACCCCATCCTCGGCCACGGGGGATGGCACAGGGCACTCCACGCTCCCCAGGTGGGCAGGGGGTGCCCCCTTCTCTGCCCCCCAGCCGGGGGGTGGGCGCTGCGGGCATCTCGTACCTTGGTCTTGTTGAGGACGAGCCCGACGAAGGTGGAAACCAGCAGGGACCCTGGCATGGAGGTGCGGGGCCGCAGCTCCTTGTGAAGGTCGGGCAGCGCGGGGGGCTCCTCGGGCAGCGTCACCGTGTAGGAGTCCCTCATGGTGGCCCCGGCGGGCACCGCAGCGCGGCGGGGAGCAGGGGGACACCGGCCGGGCTGCCCTCACCCGGGGCCGGCTGCAGCCGGGGGCGCGGGGTCCGGCGCGGAGCCCCCCGTGCTGGGCGAGCGGGGCCGGAGCCGGTGCCGGCTGCGGGGCTGACGGCACCTGAGCGCCTCTGACATCAAATGGGTGGAGAGGCGGCGGCCGGGCTCGGTGACGGCTCGGTGACGGCTCGGTGACGGCCAGCCCCCGCGCACCGCGTGGTACAGCGCGCCCGGAGCCAGGGGGGCCCGCGAGGGGCGGCTCTGCCCCGGGGACACGCTCCGGAACGGGGCGGTGACATCGCCCCGGCTCCGGGGGGCTGCGGGGGACAGCGGTGCCCCCTCGGCATCGCTCTCAGCGCTCCCGTACCCCGACACCGGCACCGTGCGCGCACCGCGGGGGCAACGGGGATTTGGGGAGAGGCGGCAGATGGAGGAGCGCCTGCCCCCCCCAGTGCTCCCCCCTGCTCGCAGCTCGGCGTGCCCAGGGCTGGTGGCACCGGCAGTCCGGCCCCGGGCACGCTGTGCTCCGGGCAGGCACTGGGCAGGGAGTGGGGCTCCCCACCTGGGGGTCGCTCGCCAAAATTGCCTTGGTAAAAGTGGGATAATCCCACAGCGTGCGGGTGCAGGGGGTGCCTGTACCCAGAGAGGGGCTGCGGGCTGCCAGACAGGGTTGTGGGGCTCCTGGGCATGTGCCTTTCCTGCAGTGCCAATGCCAGGTTCCCAGGCAGTGACATTTTGGGGGAACCCCTCTCTTTGGGGGATGCATTAGCACTGAGCTCAGAGGACATTTCAGTGCCTTGCGCTGGGGAAAAACTCCCCGCAATTCCTGTGTGGAGCAAAGACCCCACCTGGTGTCTCCCCTCGGTAAACTGAGGCACGGCACGGGCAGGGCTCCAGCTCTTCTCCTGCAGCAAGGGCAGATGCGGGGACTGGCAGGGAGCCCGGGTGTCCTGCGTCCTCGTCCTGCGTCTCCCGCTGCTTCACCCCTCTGACCGCGGCAGGACGAGCGCCGGAGCCCTGCGCCTGCTCTGCGTGCCCAGGTGTTTCTCTGCCTGCTCAGGGAAATTTCCATGGGCAGCCAGGGCAGGGAGTGCGGCTGGGCTGCTCTGACAGAGCCACAGCCTCCAACCTCACCGAGAGGGCTCTAAGCAGAGCCTCCTTTGCTCCTCTGCAGCCCCCAAAACACCCCCATCCACAGAGGGGCTGCTGAATCCTGCTGGCTGCAGATGCAGCCTCTCTGTCAAGCAGAGCTCGGCACAGCCAGCGGAGGGGCTGGCTGGGGACGGAGGGAGGGGAGGGAGGAAGGGAGGCAGGACTATTTTTGGCACCAGCAAAAATATCTGAGGAGGCATCTTGCAGCGTTATTCATCTGCAGGGCTCTTTTGCATCACAACGGGAGGGCTGTCGTAACGGCGGCCTGCGCGTGCTCACACGTGTGTACATGTACACACCCCGCGCTGTGTACGGCGTACACACACGGGGACACGGTGTGCACACCGGGGCACACGCCCTACTGCCCTGCCTGGGTGCCCTGCCATGCCCAGGGACACAGCCCGGGCCTCCGGGCTGTGGCACAGCTCCCTAAAATCCAGGGCTCCTGCCAGCGTGGGTGGCACCGTGGGGGCAGGATGGGCACAGCCAGCCCCGAGCTGTGCAGGGAGCTGGGGCAGCTCTCCCCGTGGGGATGCACCGTGCTGGCCCAGCCGGTTCCATGGCGAGAGGGCAGATCAGCCACATCCCGTGTTGAACCTCGTGCCCCGGTGACATGGAGCGCCCCGGGCCAAGCACCAAATTCCCCTCCAGCCAGAGAGCAGCACGCAGGCTCTGAGGGCGAGAGAAGGGGACACCCGGTGGGATGGCATCACCCCGAGCAGGTCCCTGCCCTCAGCTGGCCCCTCTGCAGCAGTGACCTTCTGCCGCGGGCAGAGGTTGCCACGGGCCCGGTTGGCACCGTGGCAGCAGGCAGGGCCAGCCAGCCCTGGCTGCGGGCCAGGGACGTCAGCTGCTCAGGATGGGACTGCGGAGAGCTGCCGGCGGTTTGGTGGGTGGCCCTGGCCTTCTGACCCTATGTACACCCGGGGTGGTTAATGGGCCGGCACAGCTCCAGTCCTGCCCCTCAGCAGACTGCCCTTCCCGGGAGCCAGCACGGCCCTGCAGCTCCACAGGCACAGCCCCCCGCTGAAATCGCACCTTCACACACCTCCCTTTGCCGACAGGGTAAACTGAGGCACGAAGTGATGGTGAGGGTAGGGACACACGGAGACACCCTCACTCCTGGCTGCAAACCCCTCTGGATGGCGCAGAGGCAGGAGGCGGCGGTGGAAAAAGGGATGGGAGGAGGCGTGGGGCCAGCCCCGCCGTGGCCTGGCTGCGTCAGGAGCGGGTGCTGCTGACACTGCCCTCGGGGCTGGGCAATGGGGCAGAACGGATGGCAGCTCCGGGGCTGCAGCCTGCGCTTGTTTCCGGCACCTGGCACGGCTGCAGGCACCCAGCTCTGGTTTATGATCGGGACATTTGCTTCCCAGCTTGGGAAAGGGAGGGAATAAACCACAGCAGTGGAAAATAGCAGGTGTGCCCATCAAAGAACCGAGGAAACCTAAGCCAGTGTCACTGACCCGGCCTGCCCTGGCATGGCTGTCCGTCCCAGCGCCCTCTGCCACCTTTGCCACACATCAGCCTGGGCTGTGTTCACCTGCAGACTGTGGGTTGGGACTTGCACTGCTGTCCCACAGGCACCCCATGGGAGCAGGCTGGCACCCCACACAGCAGTGTGTGGGCACGTGGGGTGGGGAGCCTGCAGTGGCAGTGTCAGCTTTAGTGACAGCCAGTGGCTGCAGCAGCTGCTGGATCCCCCCTTGGTGCCCCCCAGCAGGGCCTGGTGTGGGAGGGGGAGGCAGGAATTCCCTTCCACTGCCCTGACTCCCCAGCCCGCTCCCTCACCCCAGGATTGGGGGCCAGGCATGAGGCAGGTGGGCACAAGGGGCTCCACACCACGGCAGGGCACTGCTGAATGTGGTTCTGTGGGGGAAGGCACTGGGGAAGGGGCACAGGGAGGGATGTGGGGGCACTGGCTTCAAATGGAAAAATTGCTGCGGGATTCTTTTCTGCTTCCCTGTGAGCAGGACAGGACTTCTTGTGGTTCGGCGGGTGGCAGTGGGACAGAGACGCAGGAACACAAAGGGCAGGTCAGACCACGGGGGAATGGAGGGTGACTGGAAAGACAGCGGGAGACAATGCAGGCACAGCCTGGCCAGATCTTGGAAGGAAACCTGAGTGGAAAATTACCAGGCTGCTCCCCTGCACGGGCTGCGTGTGCCATGCCTGCTCCCGGCCTGGGCTGGGGCTCTGGGGACGCTGCAGCACCGACAGGGACGTGGGGCACCGAGCACCTGTCAACACATGTGGTGCTGCCCAGAGCAGCACTGCCATGGGGAACCCCCTGCTGCCGCACAGGCTGGGGCACAGGGCCCCAAACTGGCAGCAGTGCATGGTGCCAGGGAACCGGCATCGCTGGGCACCGAGTCACTGTGGCAGAGCCAGCACCAGCCAAACCAGCTGTGCCAGCAGGATGAGTGCCCAGCCTGCTCATGTCACCTTCCCTATCGGGGATGAGGCAGCAGGAAATCCTCGTCAGCCCCACATGGGGCCAGAGCTATCACCTGCTGTCACATGCACGCGGAAAGCGCAGCGGGCACAACCCTGGGCACAGGCTGATCCTCCTCCTTGGGGAGCGTGCCCTGCGAGCACAGCCCCTCAGAGGACACCCTCCCACCCGCACACGGCTGCCTCAGCAGCTCCAGCAGGGACTGCTGCGCCAGCAAGGGCATCGCAGAGGGTCACACGCAGAAACCGAGGCACGCAGCAGCACACTCAGGTTCCCAGGCCGAGCACGGGTGCCTCGGGCTCCTCAGCTCACCCACATCCCCCCCAGCACAGCTGTGTCCCCCACCCCCAGGCAGCCCCACATACCGTGGGGTCCTGGCAGGACACGTCGCAGGGCTCATCGCTCCTCTCGCAGGGCTGGCTGCCACAGCGGGTGCCCGACGGTGGCAGCGTGGCCTGAGAGGGGCTCAGGTGGCCGGTGGAGAGGCTGCCGTGGTGGCTTTTCCTCCCGTAGCTGTCCAGGTAGCCACGGACATAGTCGGAGTGAGTGGCAGCCTGGTAGAGACCCTGCAGGTTGCCGAGCTCCGGCCGGGCGCGGGCGCTGGGCAGGTAGGCGCTGTCGGAGGTGTGCAGCCCCGAGAACTCCCGCGCCAGGTCCGAGTGGCTGATGGATTTGTGGCGGCTGAGGGGCGCTGCGGAGGGCAGGTAGCCCGTGGGGCTGCCGGGGCTGCCGGTGAAGGAGTAGCAGGCGCCTCCGCTGAGCCCGGCGCCGGGCGGCCGCGGCTGCGTGCGGAGGTACGAGGGGCTCAGGCGGATGCTGGGGTCGGGGTACAGGCGGCCGCTGTCATAGCCGCTGGTGGGGGACAGCCCCCCAGCGTGGTGGTAGCGGGGGGAGGGCAGGTAGCTGGCTTTGAAGCCGATTTTGTCGCTGTCCGCGTAGGCGGTGGACAGGGTGGATCCATAGGAGCTGTAGGAGCTGTAGCCGCTGGGCACTTTGCTGTAGGTGCTCTCGGCGTAGCGGGACGAGTCCACGTATCGCTTCAGGGTGGAGGAGAGCTGGGACATGCTGCAGGCTGGGGCTCAGCAGGCTGTCCTGGAGGCATCGGCTGCAAGGGAAGAGCCCAGGGATCAGTTCCACAGGCCCTGCTCAGCACCGCAGGGCACCCAGCAGCTCCCACACAGCAGCTCCTGCCTCCCCTGGAGATCCTGGGAGACAGAGGGGATCCAGGGGCTGTTGGTGACAGTGTGGCCATGGCTCCTGCCACCTGCCAGCCTTCCTGGAGAGCCTGGAACAGCAGGACCCCGCTGGCACTGCCACCCCCATGCCCCCACGCACCACAAACCACAGAAGGGAGCCCATGGACACAGCCAGACACACCCAACATCCCCATAGACACCAAGGAACTGCAGCAGTCACCTCTGCCCCAGCCCTGGCATCCCTGCCACACCATCCCATGGCTGTCCCACTCTTGGGGCTAGAGACACATCCCCAGTGTCTCCTCCAGGTGGGAGGCAGTGGCCTGGTCACAGGATGATGCTCAGGCCCAGCTCTGGCTGGGACAGGCAGTGGGATGGGCTGATCCAGCCAGCCCAGCACCTTCCCCTGGTTACTCACAGGGAGTGCTGGGGCTTGGCAAAGGGCTGGCATTTCAGTGAGAGGGAAGCTGAGGCAAGGCCAGCATCTGAGCAGCTTTCCCATCTCCCTGCCGTGGCTGTGCCCTGTGTGCCCCCACCAGTCACTCAAGCCAAGTGTCCTCCTGGTGAGGTGGCAGCCGTGCCCCTGCCAGCTGGGCAGAGCCAGCACACAGGATGATGGGACAGGCAGTGGGATGGGCCGATCCAGCCAGCCCAGCACCTTCCCCTGGTTACTCACAGGGAGTGCTGGGGCTTGGCAAAGGGCTGGCATTTCAGTGAGAGGGAAGCTGAGGCAAGGCCAGCATCTGAGCAGCTTTCCCATCTCCCTGCCGTGGCTGTGCCCTGTGTGCCCCCACCAGTCACTCAAGCCAAGTGTCCTCCTGGTGAGGTGGCAGCCGTGCCCCTGCCAGCTGGGCAGAGCCAGCACTCGGTCCCCACAGAGAGCTGGTGACTCCCACACAGGGCAGGACACAGAGACAGGGACAGAGGCTCCTAGAGCACACACAGAGCCAGCCCGGAGCAGGGACAGGGCAGTGTGGCAGTCCCCAAACACAGGCTGTCAGGAGTTGAGGGAAGTTTGCCCTCAGCACCCGGCTGGCAGGCTGATGGCTGGATCCCTACCTGTGGGTGGCACTGGGGCAGGCAGGACCCAGCCGAGCTCCTCTGCCCTGGCGCTGCCGGTGCTCAGCTCCCGGGGTGACTGGTGTCCCTTCCCTGGCAGGACAGTGGCTCATGTGGCTCGGAGAGTCTCCAGTCACCCGGGAGATGACCCTGATTCAAAGGCTTTTCCCAGCCCAGCCGGGGCGGGCTCTGGCCCTGCTCCAAGCCAGGAGGTGCCGGAGTCTGTGCCTGGCCCGTCCCTCGCAGCACCGAGGGTGCACCCGGGCTTGGGGACGGGCGCTGGACGCGACACGAGGAGCCACCGCGGGTCACTGCCAGCCTGGCCCTGGGGGACACAGCCTCCTGCTCAGAGCCCCGTGGAAACGCCCCGGGAATGCTTCTAGGAGGGGGTGGTGAGAGAGAGCAGCAGCCCCCGTGGGCTCCTGGCGGGCAGCCTGGCTTTGCAGCCAGCCGGCTGCATCCCGGGAGCTGCTTCAACTGCCCGGGGAGCAGCCACCCCACCGCGGAGAGGGAAATATTTACGAGCAGCAGCGAGGTGGAGCGCACAGACCTGTTTGGGGACGGAGGCTGAAGGGTGAATAATCTGCTCCCGGGCAAGGGCGCCACGAAACACCCGGCTCGGCTCTTCCCAGCCCCTCACCGGGAGCGGGGCTCTGCCGGTCGGGATTTGACATGGACAGTGGGGAATTTCGCTCACAGGGAGTGGGACCCCAGCCAAGAGACTGGCACTCGAGTGCCAGGATGGAAGTGACGGAGCCCCTGGGCTCCCCGGGAGCACATGCCTGGCTGCGTGCCCTGCTGGGGCACGGAGCAGCCTGGCACAGCGGCTGCCCCTGCTCCCCATCCTCCTCGCCAGCAGAGATGATCTTGGCTTGGGACGGTGCCAGGACAGCCCCACGCCATCATCCCCTGCCAGGTGCCCACGCTCTCTCCTGGCACCAGCAGCATCAGGAGAGCACCAGTTTGGGAAGAGGAGGGCAGCAGCAGCTCCTGGCAGCAGGACAGGTCTGCACAGGGCAGCACCTGCCCCGGGGATGCGGAGCAGCCGATGGAGGGATGCAGGGTCAGGAGCGGCACCGGCCCCAGACACGGGAGCTATCCCTTCCTTGGGAGGAGAGGCCTTACCATGGAGCAATGTCACATCTGCCAGCCTTGCCTGTGCTTCCAAGTCCCCATGTCACAGCCGAGCGGACCCCAGGGCGGCGGGAGAGCGGAGCGTGCCAGGAGCCCGAGGAGCTGAGGGGGTGTGAGAAAACCCCGGTTCCTCCCAGCGCTTCCTGGGCTGCCTGGCCCCTCCCTACCCGTCATTGTGCTGAGCTTTCCTGCTGCCTGGCAAAGCCCTGCGGCCGGCACGGCTGACTCAGGCCTCCTGCACCCTCATCATCCTCCCGGGGTGTCAGGGGAAGCTGAGGCACAGGAATGTCCGGTCTGCGCTCACGGGGACAGGCAGGAGCGGTGCCACCACATGGGACAGGGACACCACGGGCTGCTCGGGGCGCTGGGCAGTGCTGCCCTGGCCTTCCCTGGGAATCTCAGCTCAAAGCGAGGAGGCAAAACCTTCACTCTGGAGGCAGAGAAGAAGAGCCCTGCACTGTCCCCAGTTGCTGTCCTGCCCGTGCCCAGTGGCAGGTGTCCCCTCCGTCCTGCCTGTGCCTGGTGGCAGCTGTCCCCCTCGGCGGCCACGGAGCCCCAGAGCGGGCTCAGCTCAGCTTACACAGCGCTGGCTCCATCCAAGGTGTCACAGCACAGCTGCTTCTCGCTTACGCAGGCTTGGAGCAGTGTCCCCTGTCCCCTGAGACACAATGTCCCAGCCTGGAGGTTACGTGGGAGCTCCCAGGACTCTGCTGTGGTGGAGGCAGAGAGGGGACCCTGTGTGAGGCACTTTGCACGCTTCAGGGTACAAGTGCTTTGGGGTTGAGGGGCTCTGTGTCCAGCTGAGTGGGGTGGGACACCCTCTTGCCCATTCCCCAAGGGAAACAAGGCACAGAATCCTTCAGGTATCCATTTCCCTCTAGGAAGGGTGACCCCAAGCAGCCCTGGGGGGAATGTGCCACAAATCATTCGCTCCCTGGAAGGGACTGGAGTGACCCTTGTTGACAGATGGGGACTGCAGTGCCTCTGTCACAGCCCAGCTCCTGCGTTGCCCCCAACCACTCCCACCCCCCAAAGCGACAGGCCTTGCCCAAGGTGACTCACCCAGCTAGGGCCAGCCTGGCCAGGGCCCTTCCCCTGCCAGCCCTGGGCCTGAGAACCCCCCACGCTCACCCCACATGGCCACAGTCACTGCCCTGGCCCCGCTCTGTGCTGCCGACACATCCCCACCCTGCTGCAGAACCTGCTCCCCACCGGGCAGCAAAACCCAAACCCACCGGGGACCCTGGCATAAGACCCAGGGCATGAGATACTGCTTTGAGGTCTGTGGGTGGCAAAAAAAGAAGGGACCCTCGGGCAGGTGGCTCTGCCCACACCGGGGGACCAGGAGGGTGCCAGGGAGGGCTCAAAGCCAGGATTTTGTGTGTGAACTCAGAACCTTCTCCCTGGAGAGAAACCTCACCCCGTGGTTTATCCAGCTGAAGGAAGAGGGGGACAGTTTTGTCTGTCTCCGTGTCCCCCTCCCGGGGCGGTGTCCCCACCTGCACTCACCTGCATGTGGCGCGGGTGGCCGATGGCTGCTCAGGGTGACCAGCCAGGCATTTGGTGATGCCCTCGGGGCTGATCCTGCCTCCTTGGGGAGCTTCCCCCCGCACCGGAGATGGGCGATGCGGAGATGGGCAGCAGCCGAGCCCTTCTCAGGGGACAGGACACCCCCGGCTCAGCCCCTCCACCCGGGGAGGGAGCGCAGTGGCCGGAGGGGGCCGAGCCCGAGGGCTGTGGGGCCACGTAAAAACACCACCGCAGAAATTCAGGGCTCAGGTTACCAGCCAGATAAATATAGTGTCTTTATCTGACCTCACAGGGCGCTGAAATGCTCCTCTCGCATTCCAGCTTGGGGAGGCTTAAAGGGGACGCGAACCCGGGGGGGCTGGTGGCCCACGGCAAGGGGGTGCCGAGAGGGGAGGCTGCGGGGCAGCGGGGGCTGTGCCAGTGGAGAAGGAGGACGGAGGGTAAGCGTGAGGAACGGAGAGATTTGGGGAGGGAGGCCGAGGTCCAGGAGGGAAAGGATAGAGGGAGGGTTAAGAGAGAGGGGAGGGGGGCACACAGCTTGGTGTGGGGGGAGGGAGGCACAAAAAAGGGGTGGTCGTGGCTGCCAGCAAGGTCTGGAGTAGAGCATCAGGGTGAGGGGAGGAGCTGGAATGGGTTTTGCCCACTGTGGGGTGAGCTGTAGGGAGAAGAGCCCCCTAAACCTTCAGCAAAGGTGGGCGTGGGGCAGCTGGCGTGGCATGGCCACCCCTCGGGGATCCATGGGGACACCGGAACGCCTGACCCGCCCAGCCTACGGCACCTGCGTGGCCGTGACTCAGCGAGCACCTGCCGGGGATAATGGGGAGGGATGTAATTAGGGTGGCATCTTCCTCCCTCCCTCCCGTCTGGCTCCAGCCTTAAACAGGGAGGGACGCGTCGGGGCGTCGCTCTGGGAGGTGGCGCAGGGTCACCAATGGTGTTAAGGGGTGGTGGCAGTCTCCTGCTGGTGGCTCCTGGTGCCAGGGTGGTGTCTTGACCCTGGGCAGGGCAGTGTATGTACACAGGAGCCCTTGGCAGCCCCCCAGGCAGCGTGTGGGAACGGGGGCTCCAGCAGGACCCTGGTGTGACGGGCACAGGAGCTTTGGGACACGTGCACACCCAGCCCCGCTCCCATGGCCACTTCCATCCCTGGCAATTCCCTCCCCAGAGGACGGATGGGCCAGCACCAGGCCTGGTCCCCTGCTTTGCCTCCCTGCCACCACTGTGGGCAGTAGGTGACCTCTGGGATGGAGCTGGGGGTTTAGAGACAAGGATGGGGACAAAGGGTCTGGGTCCGGGTGGGCAGGAGGGAGTTGTCCTGCCCAGGAAAGTCGAGTCTTGCCCCTCTGCCTGCTTCTCTCCCACAGACATTGGGGTTGCCTGGGGGGCTGTACCCCTCAGCAGGGTCCTGGTGCCCAGCCCCACACAGCCCTTGTCCCCACCGCCGCACACACGGGCGCCCGTGGCTCCAACACACAACCTAGGTAGGGTTTTATTGTGCAGACAGAGGAACACTCCTGGATGGTAAGGTGTTTTTTTTGTTGTTGTTGCTTTTCATAGGGTTCTTTTTTCCCATTTTTTTTCCCTTTTCCCTTAACAGAATTTCTTTGACGACAAGCTGTGGAAACAACTACAAATGTTCACAAAAAAATGAGACTCGAGCCGCGTCCGCGCTCTGCCGCTGGGCTCCGCGCGTGCCCCGGCGCTCGCCAGCACGCCCAGGGAGCTGGGCACAGCCAGGCCTCAGCTGGGCACGGCCTCAGCAGCACTAGACAGCAAGCAAGCAGGCAGGGATGGGCAGGGGACGGGCACGGGGGGAGGAAGCAGCTCTGGAGAGGAGCAAGGAGTGGGGAGCAGCTGCTGTGTATTGCTCTCAGCCGTGGTGGCACAGCCCGGGCTGCACGGGTCTCACAGCTGGGGTTCACCCCATGCACCTGGATGCTCCTGCCTGCCTCTTCCTTTCCCTGTGTCCTCCCCTGGGTGAGGCTCCTCGGGGTCCCATGGGCATCCAGGCAGCAGATCTGAGCTGTGCTGGCCATCCCTGTCCCTGCTCTCGCCAGCCCCTGGCACCATCCTGGCCTTACCGAGCTTGTGGGCTGCCCTTCCATCCTTTGCTGCTCTTCAAGGGAGACAGGGAAATGCTGAAAGGGAGGAGGGAGAAGGGAGGGGGCACACAGGGCTCCTCCCAGGAGCACGGTGGGATTTGAGGAAGACTGCTCTGCCTCTCCATGAGGAAGGACTGGGGTCCCCAGATGTTCCCTTAGGGAAGACAAGGTGCCCGTGCAGGGAAGTCCCTATGGAGACCCTGGGGTCACACTCCCAGAGGGGAACCCCCTCCCCACCAGCCAGCCTGGGTGCAGCTCTGAGTGCCTTGGGGAGGGCAGTGGGGCTGTGGCTAGCTCAGAGAGGCTCTGCTTGCCTCCACTGGTGCTGGCAGCAATTCTCTCGTCACAGCTAAGGGCTGGTCCCTGGGGAGAGCAAGTGATGTCTGGCTCGGGCAGCCCAAAGGTACCAGAAGGTGTCTGGAGGAGGCCTCACTTACAGCTCAGCTGTAAGAAACAGATTAGGAAAAACTTGTTGCCGAAGCACATTTGCATTGAGCCCATTCCCAGGGCCCCAAAGAAGCCCTAAGGAGGCAGGGGGGGGTTCATGGTGTCTCCTAGACCTGCTCCACTCTCTCCTCCCAGCCTGCCAGGCCCAGCAGCATCCCATGGCTCCCCTGCTCACTGAGACAGGAGTAATTTTGTGCCCTCTCCCAGCCGTGACAGCTCAGGGTGAGAGGAGCAGGGTGAGGAATAAGTCACCTGGCAGGGTGGGTGGGGACACCAAGAGCCCTGTCACCTCCTGGGGCCACGGGCACAGCACCCACCACGAGCACAGCACCCACCATGGGCACCCTCTGCATGCTCTCGCATCACCCCTCTCTCTTACCTGCCAATCCAGCTGTCTTTCCCCAGTTGAGAACAGGCAAACCCCAAGAGTTAAAGGGATGGGACAAGCGAGGCTGAGGCCTCCAGTGCTCCCAGCACAAGCAAACCAGCCAGCCTACGGAGCGGGGAGGCGCGATGGGAGAAGCAACGCTGCCTAGCAGAGCCACCATGCTTCGGAGCGGGGCGTGTGGGCGTGGGATGGTGGGCCTCGGCACAGGATGGTGGGTAGCGTTAATATACGGCTAAATAGAGATAACACAGAGAGGTTTCACGGCTTCCAGACGCTTCAGCTTCTCTTTCCAGGGGCTGCGAGGAAGGCGGGGTGGCTGGGTGCTCGGTGTGTGCGTGCGTGTGTGTGTGTGCGAGCGCTGTGAGTGTGTGTGTTGCGCCTTTCAGAGGGACACGAAGTCCACGGCTTGCAGGAGAGGCAGGGAAAGGAGCAGCAGCAGGAGCCACGAGGTGTTCTGGATCAAGAGGCTGAAGCCGGCGCATTTCTCCAGTTTGTCTGTGAGAAGGAATGGGGAGGGAAAGAAGAGAGGCAATGAAATCCCTCGGGAACGGGGCTCAGGCTGGGAGTTCTAATGGTACTGGAACACAGCTTCTTGCCTTGGCTCTGTCACAGAACTGCAGCACACCCCATCCTGGCCTGTTTCCCTCCTAACACGTAGCAATAAAGATTTTTTGAGACCCTGAGAAGCATAACCCTGCCTGTGCCTGACTGAGGTGACAAGTGGATGGGCACCAGGTGAGACAAAGGTCTCTGCATCTGGAGGAGTGCTCCTGTGGGATGCAGGTGTGGAGGATCCCCACTGTCTTCTCTATGGGAGGATATCTAGGCAATGTGCCCGAGGTGGGACCCAAGAGAGACAGGAAAAGCACTGTGAAATGGGGTAGACTGAGTCCATCTGTGGGATGAAACCCACCTGAAGGGCATGTAAGGGTTAGGACATAATTTAGGGACCTCAGGGAGGATCTGGGGACAGGGAGTTGTGGTGTTCTCTGCTGGTCGGAGCAGGTGGGAAGGACTGAGGCCAGGTGCCACTGCCTGTCTCACCTTTGATGACAGTGATGTTCTTTATCTGGTTGCCAGTGTAGTCATTGGTGGCCTTCAGCTCGCACATGTAGATGCCCTCATCGCTGGTGGTGAAGCTCTGCAGGTGGAGGCACACCAGGTTCTTGTGCATGGTGACGTTGGCTCGGCTCCGGTAGATGTTCTCGGAGACGCTGATGGTGCTGTGGATGACGTGCTTCCTGTTGTCCTTGGTGATGCTGAACTCGTAGGTCAGGGGGTTGTCGGTTTTGTTCTCATAGCGACAGTCCACGCGCAGGTTCTGGCCCAGCAGGCAGGCACTCAGGTCCTTGATCATCTGGCAGTTGGCGGCCTGGAGGACTGGGGAGAGGCAGAAGGGGCTTGGACAGGGAACAGAGAGCTCTGGGGGTGCCCACACAGCCTCCAGGCTGGTGTGGGCAGAGCAGGGAGCAGGGAGCAGGGAGGGATGTACCTGTCAGGATGACAGCGATGCCCACGGTGGGGTTCATCTTGCTGCAGAGGTGCCAGGTGGGGGCTGTCTCTGAGAGGGGAACCTGGGCAGGGGGAGAGAGAGGCAGTTAGCCAGGCCACTGCCCCATGGGTGTGGGCACTCGGTGGTGCAGGCTGCCCTTCTTGCACAGACGATGCTCTGGTGCCTGCTCCTCCTCACCAGTGTCTGGTTCACTGCACAGAGCCCGGCTGGCACTGCACCCAGCTGGGGAATCAGGCACTGTGTGTCTGCCCAGCATCATCTTTGCACACGCCCAGGCAATGCCCCATCCACACTTTGTTTTCCCTGTCCAGATCCCCCCAGCAGACATTAAATGAGCGTGGCCAGACCTGCAGCAAGGCCTGCATGTCCAGTCTCCTCCCCCTTTTGCCCCATGGCCAGCCAAGGTTTGGATAGGTGAAACCAGGCTGCACCCCAGTGCCTGCACACCTTGACCAGAGGTCTGTGGCTCACGGCGAGGGGGCTGCCAGCTGAGGGACCCTCTTTGGGGGCGGTGGGTGCCCGCCCTGCCAGCTCTCGAGCAGCTCCAGCGGGTGAGCTCAGCAAGGATGAGTCATTGCGATGCAGCGAGGGAAAGGGGCCAAGAGCAGTGAGGAAGAGGGACACAGCAGCTGGACAGTGAGCCAAGACCACTGAAAGATGGCACAAAGCCTCCAGCAGCTGAGATCAGCCTGCCTGGCCATGGGGTGGAAGGGGTTTGGGTGGCAGCATCCACTGTCCAAGTCCGTGCCCAGTGCCTGTCTCTCTCCAGGCTGTGTGTGTGGATAAGGGGCCCGTGATGTGCCATCCAAACACCAGGGCTGCTGATTCCAGTCAGCCCAACGCAGCCACAAGGAATCAATTAAAGGTTTGCAGCCTGGCCAAGCAGCCGCGTGGGGAATCCAGCCGCAGACATGCGGAATGGAGGGACAGTGTGGGGGAGCAGCGAGGCGGCCGGGCTGAAGGACACACCAAGCATCCTGCAGTCAGCCCTCCGGGCTGGCCATGTGGGGCCAGGTCCAAGAGGGGGAGCTGATAAACCAACCCTTCGTCACTCCAAGCTGGCAGAAGGGACAACAGCCCCACAGTTTGCTCCCTCTGAGCCTAGCAAAGCATCCAGGGAAGAGCTAGGAATTGCCTGTACCACAGCCAGCTACATTTTTCTATTTCACAATTTTTCGGTTTTTCATATAACGTTCTGAGAGGAAATACCAAACCCATTTGCTCACCCTGAAGCTCTGAAAAGTCTCTTTATCCAGAACCTTAACCCCTGGCCAGGAGGAAAAATTATCTTCTCTTTGGTCTTGACAACCAAGAGGTTGCCAATGGGGTAAATGCTTGAACCTCTGGATTCCTAGAAATTGTCCCTCCGTCCCTTGCTTTGTCATTTCCCAGCACCAATCTGCTCGCTTTTGAATGTCCTGGGACACTATCTAGGTCATAGCCTGGCTTTCCTCCAGAAAATCCAAGCTCCCAGAGAGGGGGTTTTCCTCCCATCTATGTGCCCAAACACTCAGATTTTCTAGGCTTTGGGTTGATAGCCTTTGGACCCCTCCTCTCCTGCCAGCAGTGCTGGGAGCAGAGCAAGCCAGGTAACTCTCACTCCTGCATGATCCCAGGGGTTTGGCGTAGGGACAGGGCTCAGGGGAACGGTGGCATTCGAGGGGCTCCAGCTCTTAGAGGGCAAAGTTCCTGGCGTGGTCCCCACCTGCTCGGGGTCACACCATGGCGGTACCTACCCCCTGTGCCCACCAGCGTGACAGGCTCAGGGTGACAAACGAGCTGCGGGGATGGGGATGGGGACGGGGGCGTGCAGAGCCAGGCTGGTGGGCTGACGGAACGCAGAGCCGCAGGGTCCTGGCTGTGCTGCCAGCAAAGGGGGTGCACGGGGACGCGGTGCGCAGGGAAGAGCAATCGGGCGACCCTCGAGAGGGGCAGGAGCGCTCGGGGCGGGCGAGCTCCCCCCCTGCAGCAGCGCAGAGCGGGAGCGCGGCTGCGGTGCGGGCGTGCGCGCGGGCGCGCCCACCGGGAATGCCGCAGTCCCGAGCCGAGGGTGGGGGGCACCGGCAGCGGGGCGAGAAGCTGAGCCCATCCCCTCCTCCAGCGCGCTCCGTCCGGCCGAGCATCCCCCGGGCGAGGGGCGAGATGCCCCCGGTGCCACCGCCGCGCCCGGCCACTGCGGACCCTGCCCCGCCCGCAGCCCCGCGTTGTGCCCCGAGCCCAGCGGCTGCTCCCGGCCCGCAGCGTGCGGGGCGCTGCGGGGCGGTCGGTGCTTACCTGCGGGCGCTGTCCGGTGCTGCCCGCTGCCTGCGGGGCTGCCGGCGCTGTCCGGGGCTGCCCGGCGGGCTGTGGGCGCGGCGCTCCCGCAGTCTGGGCAGGGCTGGGCGGGCGGACCCAGCGAATGGGGACCGGGAGGCGTCACTGAGGCTCGGCCCCCGGCCCTGCGGTGGGGGGCGGTGCGGGGGGGCCCTGCCTCTGCGGGACTCGGACGCCCCCGCCCCGGACAAGGGGCGCGCACTGATGCGGAAGGTGCCGTTCGCCCCCGTTA
Organism: Passer montanus; assembly: GCF_014805655.1. Classification (NCBI taxonomy): domain Eukaryota; kingdom Metazoa; phylum Chordata; class Aves; order Passeriformes; family Passeridae; genus Passer; species Passer montanus. Next base: position 1,941,145 of record NW_024369596.1, read on the forward strand.
TGTTCCCCAGGAAGGGCGACACATCCCTATCGCCATGGGAACATCATTTTGCGGAAGAGCTGCCAACCCTCATATTCCCCGGCAGCGTGGGAGGTGTTTTGCTGGGAAAGGAGGATGGTTGGGAAGGGGAAAAGGAGCTTGGTGTGGGCTTTGCTGGGGAGGGGGCAGGTATCATCCTCTGCCACCAAATGAGTTCAGCTCAGGTGCTCCAAGAGGCCATTCTGCACCAGGTCACCACAGGTCTCCTCCATGTGGGAAGTAATTGTGATTCAATGATTCACGATGCTGAATCAAAGAATCACACAATCATTTAATTTGGGAAGGATCTTTAACACCATCAAGTCCAACTGCTAACCCAACACTGCCAAATCTACAGCTAAGCCATGGCCCCAAGTGTCACATCTACAGGCTCTGTCTGTGATGGCATTGGACACAGACCTTCAGTTTTCAGCCCAGGTCTGGTGACAATGAGGACACAGCAAGGTTTTCCTCCCCACAGGCTCCCATCAGCATGTTTGGAAAGGGGATAAGCAGAGCTGTGTCTGCCCAGGCAAAATGGCTTTGGATCCAGAAAGCAGCCTGGGGCAAGACCTCTTCCATGGTCTTTGTCAAGGTCACGACAGCAAGGAAGGCAGCAGCAGGGAGCTGTTTTCCCTGGGAGTTTGGGTCCAGAGGTATCCCAGGAAGGCACAGAAACACACAGGATGGCCTGCCCTGCCCTCACCTCCTCCCACAGCTCTGGCTGGGCCCTGCTAAAAGGGCTGACACCGGGAAAGCTGATATAAAAGTCATGTTCTTCTCCAGCAGAACCTGATCCCAGGTGACACTCGAGTGCTGAGGTTTTGCAAGCTGGCTGTGCAGGGGGTTTTGCTAATTCTACAGAAGCTTGGCTGTGGCTGCTTGCTCGCTACATGGGCTGCAGGTGTGCTGGCCCAAACAGGGACAGCCCCCCAAGCTGGCCAGGGGGCCTGTGGTGCCCTGGGAGTGTTCAGCAGGGTCCCAGTGTGCTGCCAGGAGCAGGGCAAAGAGCTGACCCTTGTGGCAGTGGGGTGTTGAAGGCACTGTGGCAGCATGACACACCACACTGCTGGCTGAGTCTGGCAGGGCTGGCTATGGATGGGAGGAGAGGCATGGCAAAACAACAGGGAAAGATACCGAGACTGGGAGCAGATGGATGCAAGGCAAAGAGACAGACACGAGGCATGCTGCAATGTTGTCGGGGGGAAAATATTGCAAGCACAAGGTCTGCATCCAAACACAGCTGTGATGTGGGGCAGCACATTTAACCACACACACACACACACACACACACACACACACACACACACACGCGCGGGTCCTTTTCACATTTAGCCTCACATCTCCACAAGCTGTCTCCTCTGCATCCCCACCCTCAGCTGCAGCTATTGCACAGTGAACCAGGGAATTCAAGCTCCAATTACTGGCTTCTAGAGGCATGCAGTGGCCCAAGTCCCACTGCGAGAGATCTGGGCTTCCTTTCAGTCTCTGGCTGTAGAGGCAGGCGTGAGTGTGCAGTATGTGGGCAGTGCTGGCAGCCACTGTCCTGCCTAGGTGTTTGCAGGAGGCTCCTTGCAGAGGTTTTCCCTTGCTGCAGATTGCAGCCTGGCTGCTATCCCTAAACCAGAGAAAAGCATCCAAGTCACACCTAATGCAGAGGCCTCCGGATAGCAGCCAGAGGAAAGGGGTGGGGAGGAGAAAACCTAATGGAAAGGGGGGCAGGCAGTGGCAGGTGTCAGTCAGGGAGACAGACAGCAAGAGGGACAAGGAGGCAGCCAAACAGGCACAGCGCAGCAGAGCAGTGCAGACACCAGCAGAAGTGAGTGGATGCGGCAGGACAGACAGACCAGCAGGCAGAAGCAGGGCACAGACAGCTCCCTGGGAGCTCAGAGCAGCCAAACTGCCCCTGGACCCTCTCTGGAGAGAAAGCCAGGGCGTGTGGGTGTAGCTGTACTGCAGGAGGCAGGCTGGGAGCAGAGGCTCTGAGGGGCATCATGACTCGGGTGTCTGGTGATGCTGCAGCAATTAAAACCTGGCCTTGCCCAAGGACATCCTGCTGCAGGAGACACCCTTCTAGGAGAAAGGTGGATGCACATCCTTCCCAAGAGGAACATCTCTGCCCTGCCCTCAGCCTATCCCAAACACAGGAATTGGAGAGTCTCTCCCTTTTCCTCCTGCTCATGAATCACAGCACAGCAGCACGCCCTGGGTCCTGCTCAAAACAATGCCCACACAGCAACCATTTGCTCCCACGCTGCCAGTTGCTGGGGAGAGGTGGTGTAAGGACATGGACAACAGGACCTGGGGGCAGCCATGCTGTGGAGAGACCCCTGACACCCTCCCCAAGGCCATTAGAGCTGAGGAGTTGCAACATCAGTGGTAGAGCTGCAGAGATCACAGCCCAAGGAGTGACTGATGCTCATCCACCTCACAGCTCAGCTCCTGCCCCAGAGACAGGAGGGCTGCAAAGGGTTTGCTCCTCACTGCACTAAGCCAAACCCAGGCCCTTCCCACCCCATCTTTGAGGGACAAGGAAGGGAGGCTGCAGAAGAGCTGTGCCCTTGATTGGAGGGACAGAATGGCCCTCGGGAGCCCAGTGAGGCCCCACAGATGCTAAATGTAGCACGGCCCAGATATTAAGCCCCTGGGCTTTGTGGCAGTGCTGCACAGAGCAGGGGTGGAGGAGACTGTGCTCCCCTGCTTCCTGCAGGTAGCACAGAGCCAGGGAAAACAGGGGCAGGCAGGACTCCTGCTGCAGCACTGCTTGGGGTCGCATCAGCCTGGCAAAGGAGATGGCTGGCACACAGCCCCAGCCTTGGTAGCCTGTACCTGCTTTGTGCCTGTGTCCTGCATAAAGAGAACCCCAGAGAATGAAGATCTCTAACAGTGATCAGGGCTAAGCAGTGCCTGCGAGCAGTCAGCTCCAGCCCTGCACTGACACACTTGCCAGCAGGAACATCCCTCCCTTCCCCCTGTTTGCTGCACACTCTATCCTGGAGCTGCCTTGTAACTGCTGGCTCTGTGCTCACTACCAGTCACACGAGTGCCCCAAAGTGGGAATGTTGTCAAGGGGCTTCTCTGGGAGGCTGCCAGCACTGAGATTCACTACAGTGTGGGATCCTCCCCAGTAAATCCTGCTTCACCTGCACTGCTGCCTTCCCAGCCTACTGGGATCCACCAGACAAGACCAGCAGTGGAGCTGTCCTGCCAAAGCAGAGCAGAGCCATTGTCCCTGCAGCCTGATATCCATCTGAAGGAGGGGTTGACTATCTCTGTCCGCCTCCAGCCCAAGGCCACTAAAAATCTCTTTGCAAGTCTTAGGAATCCTTGTGGGAGCCAGCCAGGACATGAGGAGTGAGCTCAGCCTGGAAGAGGAGGTTGACTGAGGTAGAGAGCTCTTAGTTTGCTCCATCTGCTCTCCAGACTGAGTGGGAAGGGTGCTTGGCTGCCTGCTCCAGCCTCCTCCTCACCGCCTCCCATCACATCCTGTTAGTTCTCGGCAGGGGCTGGGTTTTTTGAGAGAGCTGCTTTCTGCACTGTGCCCTGCAAAGCTGATCTCTGCTGAGCTGCGAGTGAGACTCATCCCTGCGGGCAGGAGAGGCTTCTCTTCCAGCTGAGCCAGGCAGGTCTGGCAGGTAACTCCTGGCTCAGTTTGCAGACCTTTACCTGCAGGGTCAGTAGCCACAGGGCCTGTATTTCAAGCTCTCTGCAAGGTGCCACATCCCACGGGCTCTTTGGAGGAGAGTGAACATCAGAGATAGAATTGGGAAAAGGTGCCACTTCAGGTGGTGAAACTCCCCTCTGCCACCTGCTGAACACCTGTGACACCACCACCCTCACTCCCTTTAAAATGGGGAGTACCTGTGGGGCTGATACAGGATGTGCAGTACTGGAAGCTCCGAGAGGGAATTGATTCCCAGATAAAACTTAAGCCCCTTTGTTTTACAGAAACTTACACATGTTGGAAAGGAGATGCTGCTGGGGGCCTCCAGGAGGTGCTGGACAGAAAGAGAGGTGTAGAGCACAGCACCATTTCTGTTTCCCATCCTCAGCCATGCTTTCCCCTCCGTCTCAGGAGAGATGACTAATGCAAGTTACAGAAAGTGGAAATAGCTTCCTTGATTATTCTCTTCCTATCTGCTGGGCCTTAAGGAATAGAAAGTATTTATTAACATTCCTTATTTATGAAGGAACCATTAGGCCAGGGTGGTTAACTCTCACCACACAGGTGCCTAGGGATAGCACCAACGAAGAACCACAGGAAGCAGCAGCCTGCAGGGTGTCCCAGTGCTCTGAGCCAGCTAGGAAGCCCCAAACACTGGGAAGAGGCAGGTTAAATCCAGCCCACAGTTAAATACAGTCTACAACTTCCTCCTGAGGGGCAGCACCAATCTCTGCTCTTTGACGACCAGGGACAGGAGGTGCAGGAATGGCTGGAGCTGTGTCAGGGGAGATTCAATCTCTGCTCTTTGATGACCAGGGACAGGAGGTGCAGGAATGGCTGGAGCTGTGTCAGGGGAGATTTAGGTTGGATATTAGGAAAAGAGGATGGAGAGGCACTGCCCAGGCTCCCCAGGGAATGGTCAGGGCCCCAAGGCTGCCAGAGCTCCAGGAGTGTTTGGACACTCCTCTCAGGGATGCGCAGGGTGGGGCTGTTGGAGCTGTGCTGTGGGAACTCAATGACCCAACTCAGGATGTTCCACGATTCCATAAATCAAGGCAGTTTTGCCCCTTTCTAGCACGGCACAGGGCTCAGTCCTACCCTGAGGCTGTCAGGACCCGGGCAGTGCTGGCAGGGCAGTGGCTGTGGCTGCACACACAGAGCTTCCCTTGAGCAGCCACCAGCTGCTCCTGCCCTGGGGTTTGTGTCACCAGCTCCAGCGCTCCCGCCTCTCCCCATTGTTAGCAGGGACAATGGCACATGTGCAGGGCCGGGGAGAAAGGGCTTCCCCTGCTCTGAGGAGCCCTCCTGCCCCAGCCAAGCCGAGTGCCTGCAAGAGGAGGAAGAGGAGGAAGAGGAGGAGGCAGCCCTGCCTCCCCACACCGGGCTGTGGCTCCTCCAGGCACTCGGCCAGCCCTGCTCTGTCCCTTCTTGGTGTCACAGCCCCAACACCAGCAGCCCTGCAGCCACACCAACCTCTTCTGCTGCACATGGATTCCTCCCAGCCCATAATGGCAAATTGTTCCGAGCAGGGGGGATTTTCAAGTGCTTCCCAGGCAGCTCAACACCCGTTTGTCATCGACTCCTGCTTAGGCTGGAGAACCCACAAGTGTCTGGGCTCTCACAGCAGAGCTGGGAGCCCCAGTCCCCCATCCCTTCAGGGACAGCAAGTGGGTCACTTATCCCTGGGGAGCAGTTTTGCCACAGAAAAAAACACCCTTAAGAAAACACCCTTCCTTTTTTTTTTAGTCCAGGCCAACCCCTCTGCTTTGAAATGTTAGTGTAGGAGAGATTGTGGATATAGACAGCACTGTCATAAAGAGGCACTGAGCTTTAGAAAGGAGAATCCTAATGTTAGAAAAAAGATAGAAATGAAAGGGGAAAAAATTCAGGATTGTAGCAGTGAGAATTTACCCAGGCACACAAGGAATTGTGCTGGTGAGCGCTCATCTCTCTCAGCTATTACTTATCCATTATCATTAATTATTTATTATCTATTGTTATTACCAATTACTTACATTTTTATTAGTTATTATTATCTACAGTACCTAAAACTCAGCAAGTGGAGGCTCTGCCATGTGGAGAATTCTTTATGTTTGGCCAAGAAGCACAACAAACATGAGTAAAACCAAGTTTTGCTGAGTTTGCTCTCCTATTGCTGAGGAATTCACAGCTGGGAACACCAGGAATAAACAAGAAAAGGCAACACATGCTTAATAAATCTCCCTTAAATGTTGAAATCTTCATCGCAAAGAGCAAACACCTCCTGTCTGTATTTTATAGCAGAAATGTCTCCCTGTGGCTGAGGGAGCTCGAGCATGTTCCAAAGCAGAAGCTACACAGCATCTGCTGTAACATTTATGCCTAAGGGGTTTGAGATCCTGCCAGTCAGCACTTGATTACAACTCACTCTCATATTCTTTTCAGATAATTCACAGAAATCTGCCCATAAGATGTCAGCTGTAGCAGGGTGATGGACACCAAAGCATGGCAACAAATATGCATCAAGGAACACCAAGGATGGATAAACACCTCATGACATTACAATCTGCAGCTGCAGGGGAAAACGTTAAAGAAATGCAGGACAAGTGCAAAAGCATGAGAGAAGAAGGTGTATGAAAAATTGTAAACCAGAGGCAGAAAAAGCATTTTATTGAGGGAAAAGAAGATGGAGGAAGAGAAAAAAAAAAAAAAAAAGTCACAGCTGCTGCTCCTGGGGAGAGAAAAAAAAGAAGGATTTCGTGAATGCTGAGATAAAGAGACTTTCTCCAGTAACGGTAAAACTGCTGTAAAAAAAAACAGCCTTTCTAAAGATGGGCTTTTCTCCAGCCGCTCGGAGCGCCTTTGGCCCGCACACCCCGCACGGACCGCGACGCTGAGGGCTCTGAGGGCTCTGAGGGCTCTGAGGGCGCTGAGGGGAGCGGCGGGAGGCGCCCCCTGGCGGCGCGGGAACAGTGGCGCGCCCGTCTCCCTCAGGGCACCGCCATGGCCTCTCGGTGACGGTCCCAGCGCACCAGCGGCGCTCCAGGCTCCTGCCTCTCCCTTAGCGACATTCGGGACAACCGCTTTCACCCTCCGTGTCTCTCAGCAAAAGCTTTCAGCGAAACTCGGGGCACCTGCCTGTCCCTCAGCGACACTCACGACATCCACTCTCCCCTTTCATGTCCTTCAGTGAAACCCCTCAGCGAAACTCAGGGCACCTGCCTGTCCCTCAGTGACACTCACGACACCCACTTTGCCCCTCCATGTCCCTCAGCGAAAGCCCTCAGCAAAACTCCGGGCACCTGTCTGTCCCTCAGCGACGCTTGGAACACCCATTTTCCCTCTCCATGTCCCTCAGGGCACCGACACTCAGGACACCCATTCTGCTCCTCCGTGTCCCTCAGTGAAAGCCCTCAGTGAAACTCAGGGCACCTGCCTGTCCCTCAGCGACACTCGAGACACCCACTCTGCCCCTCCGTGTCCCTCAGCGAAACTCGGGGCACCTGCCTGTCCCTCAGCGACACTTGGAACACCCATATTCCCTCTCCATGTCCCTCAGGGCACCGACACTCAGGACACCCATTCTGCCCCTCCATGTCCCTCAGCGAAAGTCCTCAGCGAAACTCCGGGCACCTGCTTGTCCCTCAGCGACACTCAGGACACCCACTTTGCCCCTCCATGTCCCTCAGTGAAACTCGGGGCACCTGCCTGTCCCTCAGCGACACTCGAGACACCCACTCTGCCCCTCCGTGTCCCTCAGCGAAACTCGGGGCACCTGCCTGTCCCTCAGCGACACTTGGAACACCCATATTCCCTCTCCATGTCCCTCAGGGCACCGACACTCAGGACACCCATTCTGCCCCTCCGTGTCCCTCAGCAAAAGCCCTCAGCGAAACTCAGGGCACCTCCATGTCCCTCAGCAAAACTCGGGGCACCTGCCTGTCCCTTGAAATAAATGGGCAGGAGATCTTTCTCCTTTTTAATGCCTTTACCTCAGTCCCTCAGTGACACTCGGGACAACCAATTTTCCTCACAGCACCCAAGGGACACTCCAGGAACCTTCCTCTGCCTCTCTGTCCCTCATGGCCCCTCAGTGTCACCCACATTCCCCGTCAGTGACCCCTGAAGCCCCTCAATGACAAGGTACCCCACTACCCCTGGTGACCCCCACAGACCCCTCATCAGTTCATGGGGCATCTACTTCTCCTTGCAATATTCTTCAGCACTGTTAAACCTGAGGCCTCTGAGATATTTAAAGTCCTGAAACAAATGTATAAGAATATTTTTAAAACCCCCCAAAAATTTCCTGTTGAAGTTCATATGCTGTCTTAAAACCCTTTGGAACAAGTATGTTTCTAAGCTTTTTGTCGCAAGGATTGACTTATTTACTATGGTTATTTACACATGAACATAAACTATATTTATGTAGTTGGAAGAGTGGAAGGTGTTTGCGTCAGTCAGTTATGACATGATTTTTCATTTTCTTCTTTCCATGGAATAGAATTTTTTATGCCATGGTTTGTTTTTTTCTTTAATATTATGAATCTGTTTTGAAGAGATTCAGATTTCAGTTAAAAAACATTGGGTAAGATACTCCAAAAAGCAATATTTTTTAACTTGAAGGACGTACTGATAGTATTTACTTATTTCTGAGGTTACACATTAGTAAATTTAAAAAAACCCTTAAAGCAAGTTTTTTGTAACCAAAGGAAAACCAGAAAATTCTGCTGGTGTAAATCAGAGGCAGGGATAAAAATAAATAATAATAATAAGAAAGGCAGGGAATGAATTAGATGAAAACCAGAGGAAAACATTGCTATTATAATCATGCTACACACACACGGGGGAAGGCTCTTCTTGCAAAACACACACTTAAGAAAGCAGGGATTTACTAAGCACCACAAACAACATAACCTGCTGTTTACTACAAGAAGAGTAAACAAACACTAGGAACCAACCCACAGCTTCTTTTCACGCAATTCCTCTCTGTGCTGGCAGGCCAGGGCTGCATTTCTGAAAACATATTGGAAATAAATCACAAGGAGCTCCATTCAGATGAAGCAAAGCGTTGTAAATATGAATTAATCAAGTGTAAAGGGCCAACAAAGATGGTCCATGTGTCCTCCTCACGCAAAGCAATGATTTGATGGAGCCAGCCTCTTCCTCTTAATAACACACGGATTGCTTTTGCTTGGGAGAGACACGAGGGAATGAGAATCCCAGAATGGTTTGAGTTAGAAGGGACATTCCACTCGTGGGGCGTCTCCAGGGAATTCAGAGTGAAAGCAGTAAAAGGAGTGATGAGGAGGGGAAGCGAAGGCAGGGTGTTGATCCTGCTGTGAACCACGAGAGTGCAGCATTGCCCTTCGCTGGGCTGGTGCTCGCAGGTGCAGCGGGCACAGGGCGAATGCTAATTCCTCGTAGGTGAAAACAAATTACACAATCCTCCAGTCCTGTGCTTTCTTGACGGAACACAGGCCGTTGGTAGTGCGGGTTTTGTTTATTTTTTTTTTTTATGTTTTAATATTTCTGCTTTTCAGAGCTTAGCCAGGTGTTCCCTGGTGGGGTAGATAGGAGGGGTGAAGTGAGTTTTGTGAGCTGCACAGCTCTATTTTGTGTACATACTCTTAGGCCTGACTTACTGAAGCGGGGCTTTAGTGGAGATTTCAGTGGGGAGAAACACTCCCAGATGTATGGAAAGTAGATGGGAATAATAAAAAAAAAAAAGTTAAAATCTGCTGATCTCTCAGCAGCTTAGTAGATCGAAATGATGAAAACAACTTCTGTATTCTGGCAGTAGTGTGCATGGAATGTGCCATGGGCTCCTCCAAGTTTTATGGTTGCATCAAAGGGGTAAGGGAGACTCTAGTGGAGAACGATGGCAGGGAAAGAGAATAGAATCACTGGAAAGCTGGACTGGTAGAGTCATTCAATAAATTATAAGTCTTCCTTCTCTGTCCCAGGCTTTTCAGAACCAGCAATGTTGCTGGCACACATCTGTGTGAGGTGGTGAAGGAGTGAGTGGCTCAGACCTGGGAGCACTCCTGGATTGTTTTTCCAAGCCTATTATGTCCATCTTCTGCAGGTGTGGACATCTGACCCTGTCTGGATGGCTGTAGACCTCAGCGTTGTGCTTCCTCAGTGCTTCCTGCCTGGCTGCAGCTCAAACTACCTTGACCTACAAAACAATTTCCAACCCCTTGCTAAACACAACAAAGAACTGTCCATTGATCACTTAAATGTTTTCCAGTCCCCCATCTAGCCAAACTCTCTCTCTCTTTGGCACCACTTACCACTCAGTAAACCTCAGCCAGCAGAAGAAAAAACTGTTTCCTTGTTTACAAAATAAAAATAAAATAATGATTCTCTGCTTCAAAGGCCTGGGGACCTTGTTTACCCTCCAGCCTGGAGTGAGTTTTTATGGGCAGGTTTATAAACCCCTGCACAGACAGCTCTGTAGTGCTGACAGACCTTTCAGAGTAGCTGCTCTAACACCTCTGCTCTGACAGGAGCACCGCTGCGGATCTCAGGGGTAGCAGCAGAACAGACAGATATTTTTGGCTACTGGCAGGCTCGTGTGTACTGCAGAGACCTTTATCTTGCTAAGGGAGTGGAGCCCTTTTAGTGTTGTGGTGGGGAGAGGGCAGGAATTCAGCATGAACAAGGCCAACCATTCCAGTCCTGCTAAAGCTGCCGTTATGCCCTGAGTTTTTGAGGCAGAAACTTGGAACAGTGTGTAAGGGGAAAGTGTTGGGATGAGCCTTGTTCTAGAGCTGTCACCAGCAGTGTTCTGTCAGCAGTGTCACACACAGGACCTAAAAACCCCTCAATGTTCCTTGTGCCCCCTCTGGCATGTGCTCTTCTGCAGCCTTTGGTTCTTCCTTATCATAAATCCTGTAGGATTTAACTTCTAGCTACTGATCCTTTTGACAGTAATGGACCATTAACTAACTAGACATAAAATTGAAAGTGTAAATCCCTCTGCCTTGGGGAATTAGAAAGCAGGTTTAGGATGCAGGCCATGAAACGAAGGAGTTCATTGTAATCACAAATGAGGCCTGATTAACTCTGCCTGCCTGGCACCCTGATCTGTGCCAGCTGATGAACACGAGACCAGGAGCTGAGGCTGGTGCTACAGGACATTTGCAAGTGCCAGGGGAAAGCCTTTAGTCTTGGTGCTTGAGCTTCTTTATCCCATTGCCAGGGCATTCCCTGTAGGACAGTGTGGGAGTCTGGGCTGCGGAGAAGTTATCTCCAGACACTGATGCTGCTCTGATTGGAAGTTTGGTGTGTTTTCCTTTCTTGGGATAAGGAGAGAAGGGAAGCCCAGAGATGAAGGTGCCTCTGCCCCTGGGGAACAACATCAGGGAGAAGGATGAGGTGATGGAGCAGCTCTGCAGGTTGGTGTGTCCAAGTTCCCAGTCCTTCCTGGACCTCCAGTAACGTCACAGGGCTCTGCTCTGAGTCTGTGGGAGTGAGTTTGCTTCTCTCTCTCTTTTCACTAGACATTCAGATCAGTGCCCACTGATTAAAAAGTTAATTACCTTCCTCTTGCAGAAATGACTCTGCTTTCAAGGTCTCCCATGCCCTTAATTGAGCATCTTTCTTTGACAGAACTTTTGATTGAATTGCAGTGAGTCACCATCAGAGCCAGGATGGCCAGGTCAGACGAGCATGTCTTCAGGGAGCCAACGGGGCTCTGCATGTGCTGAATGGAGTGGTCCCAAACTCCTCAGGAATAAGGGACTGCATCAGAGAGGAGAGGGAATCGGGTTCAAAAGCAGGGCTGGGTGGAGTCTGCATTTCTGTGACCTCCTGGGAAGTGAAGTGCCTGGTGGCTGGTGGTCCCTGCACACCAGAGCCAGCCTCACCACCTCTGTGTGTTTCAGCATTTCCCTCCTTACCCTGGATCCCGTGGCCACGCTCCTGAGCTGAGTGCCTTGCCATTCATCATGCCGGCAGCGCAAGAGCAACTGGAAAAAGTGTCTGGAATTTATCACCGATGGCAGGAGCTTTTGTCTGTAATAGAAAACATTTTCTCCCTCCTCTCTTCTAGAGCTTTTCTCCTTCCCTTCTCTCATTATTATTATTATTAAGAAGCTTAATGCCATATGTCTTGCTGTTTCATAAATAACCCCTGTAATCAAACGGCACTGGGTAAATGGGCAGTCCAGCTTGTGCAATTTGTTTGACAAAATGAATCCAGAAAAATATGAGTCTGTGGAGGAAAGACAAATACAGCAGCTTGGATGAATGTGTTAACCAACAGAAAAACGGCTTGGCAGAGCAGCTGATGCTATTTTTATCCATGCAAATGAAGTTTTGGGCTAATTCATTAAAAATACAGTACAGAACTTGCCAGAATGGTCAGTGTCTCCTGGAATGGAGAGCAAGAAAGGTTCTCTGCCTCCTGAGGGTACAAGGGGTGCAGCTAAGGAGGGAGAGAGGTGCAGCCTGGAGTGTGCTTAAGCTGCCAGGAGGAGGGCTGGGCCTGGAGCATCACCCAGGTGGCAGGAAGGAAGGAGAAACTGCCCTGGGCTGGTGGTCCTGGCATCCATCCATCCATCCATCCATCCATCCATCCATCCATCCATCCATCTCATCACAGGGAGAGCCCAGAGTTACCTGAGGCTCAGGAGAGCCAGCTCTGGGCTGGGTGTGACCGTGATGAATCCCAGATAGCCAGGGTTAGATCTGTGCCTTCCTGAACAACTGGGCTGTTGCTCCCTGTACCCTGCTCGATATGTACCTGAGTATCCGTATGAACTTCCTTGGGTAGGAAATGCTGCAAACAGCTCCTGCAAACTGTCTCTGCAGTCTCTTCCATGGGAAATCCATCCCAGAAGACAGTGAGAGCCTGTCTCGGCCTGGGAGGTGCTGCAGCCTGGAGGAGAAATCCCTTCATTCTGCAGCAGGGCCCTGCCTCTTCCTCACCATCAGGCGGCAGTGCAGGCTCTGGTGCCTGGCCGGGCGGCCAAGTGCAGATGAAGGGGAGCATTCTTTCATTGAGGAGAAGGATCTTGGCTACTGCTCCCTGCAACTCACCTTTTGTGGATCTGCCCCGTGGCCAAGGCAGCTGAAAAGTTGAATTTTTAATCAAAGCAATGAATTTGTTTCTAGGGAAGTAAGGACTGTGTAGAGGGGGATGTTTCCCTTCCTCCTCACCTCCTTCCTTCCCTTAGAATACTTGAGATATCTTTGCTCTGACTTTGCAAGCACAACATTGTCCTGTGGGCTCGAAGGGAAGCCTGCGGGGTGATGTGCACACGGGGATACAGGAGGAAAAGCAGAGGCTGGGCCTGAGCTGTGTGCTGGAGGCAGGCAAAGCTGCAGTGCAGGTGGCTCACGTGTTGGACTGCACATCCACAGCCAGGGATGCTGGCTCATTAGTCGAGGAAACACCTCTCTCCTTCCTGGCTGCTTCCCTCCCCCTCCTCCAAGTGGGAATGCAGCCCCCATCCTTTCCCCCCATTCCTGGTGTGTATGAGTATTCTTTTTTAAGTGGCAAGCTGAATATTTTAAACAAACACTGCTTAAAATCTATAATTTATGGGCAAGGCTTCAGAAGAGGAGATCATTCATTTCTTGGTGCTGAGGGTGTCTCCATCTGCAGCAGCCCCCACTACTCTGTTCCCAGTTAACTGGTGCAGCATAAGGGATTAGGCTTGGGCATGGCAGCACTGAGCAGCACCCAGAAAATTCCCAGCTCTGAATGAAGGAAAACCGGATTGTCTTCTCTTGCAGGCAGGAACAGCTCCAAGCCCTCCACCAGTGGGACAGCCCTCCTGCTTGCCCACATTTGGCCCTGAGCTGGGCTACCTGGCACAGCTCTTGGAATGGGTGTTAGGAATTGGCGGCCCTGCTTCAGCTCCCAGCTCACCCCTTACTTAAAATATGAGGGAGTCAAGGTGCAGGCAAGCAGTCTGAGCTGGCAGAGGCTGAGCTCCCAAAGCTGGCAGGTCAGACATGATAAGAAACTGAATCAGGATCTGAACTTGAGCTTACAGGCACTGCTGGGCAGTGGGAGACTGCAGGTCACGGGGAGAAGACCCTCCCTCTGCTGTCCTTCTCCTCTCTGTGCCCCTGCATGTTCCCCAAGCTGAGCTGCATGAGGGAGAATTCCAGGCTTGTTCATTAATGGGAGCAGAGAGACTTTTGCTTCAATTAATTAATTTGCTGCTCTTCCCCATTTTCAGGACCATCTTTTATTCATGGCCAAGTAGCTCAGACACCGCTGCTTGCTGCCTGTTCATGATGCTGGCATTAATATTTCATCCCAGAGCCTGCTTGTGCTGAACAGAGCTCATGTCCCATGTTCCTGCCTCTTCCCGATGTTCTCCTGCCCTGGCCCAGTTCATATTTCCCCCTTCCAGCCCCAGGATGGGTTCTCCTAGGATCATATTCCCTGGGAATTAAATGTGGCACGCTTGGAGCTGGGGCTTGGAGCTCACTGCCTTTGTCTCCTGTGGCTCTGGGCAATCAACCCTGCACAGAGGGTGTTGTGCTCACTGTGGGAATAATGGGTTCTGGGAGCAACTTGTGATATCAAGCAGCAGGGAGAGAGGAGTGACTCTCATCCTGCTGTCCCCTCCCAGGAAAGCAGGATATATATTTCAGTTGCCAGAGGAGCAGTGTGGTGCTGTGGCTGCAGCCTGGGAGAAAAGAAGGCTGCTGAAGAAGAAAACCTGGGCTGTACCTTTCTGGGCAGCAGCAGAAATGAGGAAATGACACTCTCTTGCTTCTTCACCTCTCTCCTGGCTCCTGTGCATGCACTTTCCAGCATTCCTTAGTTCTGCAGAGCTCCAAGGCCAGGAGCAGCCTTTGCCTACAGCTCTGCAGCCCCAGCAAGGCACCGTGTCTGAACGAGGGCAGGCCACAGTGCAGCTGTTTGGAGTGGCACTTCATTTACTGAATGGCAGCTCCATAATCCTCTTCAAATAAAAAGACTGTGGAGTCTCTGTACTGGGAGCTGATGGAAGGCTTTGCTCTCAGGCAGGTGGCACAAAGGGAGTATCTCCTTGCTGCATGTAGGAGTTCCTGGGTTTTGCTTGGGCTTTGTTATTTGATTATTTGTTCTCTCATTTGTCACTGGGGTTAGTGGATATGATTCATTCTCCCTGATTAAGGCACTTGTTTTGGCAGGGAAGCATTTCCCAGATCTCATGGGATGGGATGAGAGGCCTTGCAAGGCACAAACTGTGCCCTTCCCTCTTCATCCCAGAGATGCCAGAGCTGATTCCTGGTACATCTTCCACCTCTTCAAGAACAAAACAGCAAGCAGCTAATGAAATGTCTGGCCCCAGCCCCCTGGCTCAGAGGCTGCAACGCCACCAAACCAAAGCGTCACCTTAAAAGAGGTCTCCAGACTGGATTGGTAAAAATGTGGAGTTGGGAGGAAAGGGTGGAATTGTTGCAGAACATGTGCACATGTCTGTGCATCCAGAGGTGTAGTGGGGACACATTCAATTAAAGGGATGTGACTGCAGGTTGCAGGATGTGGAGGCTGCAAGTGGCAGAATCTCCACAGCCTCATTAAAGTCTCATGTCCAAATTAAATGTCAGATTTGCATATTGGTTCTGTGTTTTCGGGCCCGTTATGCAGCAGCTGGGAGGAAGCTGATCATGGGTGGGGGTGCTGTGGGTATCCAGATTGCAGCCTCACTCCTGAGAGCCCTGCAAAGCCAGGCACCTGAAATTTTAGGGGGAACTAGGGATTAAACTTGGTTTTGCAAGAGTCAGGGCTGTGTGCCTCAATTACTGCAGGCACAACAGAGAACTGCATGTGGTGGGCAATGTTGTGTTGTTCAGGTTCCCAAAGCACCTTTGGTGGGTTTCTCACTACCCCCTTTCTTTCAGAAGACACAGGAAGGGCAGAGCACTGCCTGGACTCTGGTTGTAGAGTTTCACCTCTGGGAAGCCCTTCACAATTTTCCCTGGGCTAGATTCCAGTCAGATCATGTTCTAATCCAGGTTTAATTACCTGTGAGGACAGACAAGCCTCTTTCTTGCCTCTTGGGAAGCCCAACTACCAGGCTAGCATTGGGAATTGGGACAAAGCCAAACTGCAGCCCAGGTTGGTGAGCCCCTGATGTGCACAGGAATTTCCATTGTGGCTAGAGACAGATAAATGTGTTCAGGGACTGAACTAAACAGCACTGGGAAGCAGTGATCCAGCACCTGAGAGAGGCATGTCCCCCCGGTGGGTAGTGAGAGGTTTCCCTGGCTTTGTTGTGGACTGCTCATTATCCATGGAGAACCCTGCCAGTGTTTTGGCTGCAGCAGGAAGGTGCTTCCCAACAGCATACTGGAGAAGCTAAAGCAGGAAAAGATTCCTGGTCACCTGGGTACACTGTTGGGTTCTGCTCCAATATCCCTGCTGGGACCTGAAGGAGCATGCAGCCCAGCTGCTTCAGTCCCTGGAAAGAGATGGGAAGCCAGGAGGAAGAATGAGGTCTCTGTTGCTCTGGGAAGCCTGTGCCTGCTGCCCTGCACATCTGTGAAGCATGCCACATCCCTGATGGGCCAGATGCTGAAAGATGCTGAACATCCTTAGAAGGTCAAACTCAGAAGGCAGAAAACCCTCCTGGCTAATTGTGAGACACAGCAGTGACGGGGCCTGCATGACAGGAGACACCCAGGAGGCAGAGCAGCTCTGAGTCAGCCGTCTCCAGAGAAAGATTTGTCAATGGCTGGGCCAGCTTTCACCAGCTCCACAGCTGGTGGCAGTTTCTTCACTTCATTCAACAAGCATCTTGTGTGGCTGACATGCTGCTTCCTGGAGGAGAGCCAGGGGATCAGGCCCTCCTTTCTCACTGGGGCTCGGTGCCTGTGGGCTTTATCCAAGCACTCTTTGCACTGCAGCACCATTTCCACAGGAGGAAAAGGGGCCCAGCATCAGGGGAGAGCTCCACTGGGGAAGTGAAGGCTCTGAAGCATCTTCTCCAGCCACCTTTCCCAAGTGCTGCCTGCCTTTGAGCCCTGGCTCTGAGTGCAGCCCACAGCTCACCACTGTAGGGCAGATGCTTCCAGGCAAGGACAGAATAATTCCAGGGAAGTTGCTGCAGATTTACATGATTGTAAAGAGAAAGGATGCAGGCATAATTAAACTTCTGACTCCTAGGAGGGGCTAGAATAAAACTCCGAGATCTGCCACAGGCGGCCTGTATGGCAGTTGTGTAATTCCTCCAGGTCCCAATTCTCATATCCATAAAAGCTGGAGAAGCTCCTGCTGTGGTTATGAGGGACGCAAACCTAGCAGGGTTGAGAGTGCTCCTGCCAACCACGACAGCATCCAGGAAAGTTGTGGAGCTCAAAGGGCTGCTGTGCTGACTGCTTCATCCCTGATCCTGGACAGGCAGAGCAGCCCTGGGAGCTAAGCCTACATTTCCACTCCAAGTCCCCAGCTATGAGAGAGCACCCAAGTTAGAGGTGGTGGCAGCTTGGGTCTGAGAGGCATCTAATGACATTTGGAATTTCAGCAGGCAGCTGGTCACTCCAGGCCACCGGGCCCTGGACACGAACGATGGCCTTTCCCCAGAGAAAAAACTCACCAGACCAGGTTCCTGATGTCAGTTTGCAGGAGGGACTTGGCCCTTCCACAGCAGCCTTTGTCATCTGTGGTGGCACCTTGTGTCTGGGAGGCATCTTGCACCATGCGGCACTCCAGGTTTTTTCAGCCCAGCCCCATTAGCCTGCACTGGTGGCAATCCCAAGAGCCTTTGTGCTCTCCAGGTATCCCTTGGTGGCCTCTCTTCCCACACCTGAAAGCCATGATCTTGCTGTGTGTTGATGACGGTGTCTCTCATGGTGCAGTGGAAGGAGTGAGCCTCAGGCTCCTGCAGGCTGGAGAGCTGGCTATAAAGCATAGCTGAGGACATGGGGCTCCAGCCAGGAACTGTGTCGAGTTTTAACGTGCCTGGCCTTTCGTGTTTGCATGTATTCATGACAGTAAGAGAACTGCCTTTGTGTTCATCTTCCTGTTAGAAAATCCTTTGGCTCTGCATAGATTTACTTTCCAGTCTGTGAGCTGGTTAGTACTGGGCCTGTGTTTTTGGAGGAGGTGAATGACTCTGCAGGGCTTTATTCTCCAAAGAGGAGGCTGGCTTGCTTGTTATCAGTGGGATCCTTCACCACTGGGGACAGCCTTGGTGATAAGGTGTTGAACAGTGGTGGATAGTCGAAGATTCCCAAGTTGGCTTCAGGCTTGACCTTCCTTTCTGTACCCATGGGCAAATCCCTGGTACCCTGTTTATTTCTCTAAGAGCTGCCTGTCTGTAAATGTCACTCTCTCCATGGATAGCGATGCAAGAGTCTTCTGTTGTGTTTCAGGCCCAGAGCTATTTGGATACCTATAAATAAGCAGGCAGCTAGGTTGTGAAAAGGACACCACCACAGAGTGCTTGCTCAGCCTGTGCTCTCTGCCACTGCAATGATGGTGCACACAATTCCTCAGCTCCTGGCTGGATTCCCCTGGGGCTGTTGTTAATGCTGCTTTCCCAGCTCTTCCACTGAGCTGTCTCTGCCTGCTGCACTCATATCATCAGGAGCTGTAAAACCACTGACAACTCCAGAGACCAGAATGGAGATTACATGCAACATTAAAATTAAAAATGGGCCAGAGTCACCAAGTTGTCTTCATTAGGCAGCTCTGTTTTATTTGTGGCTTTTACTGCCAAATAAATAATCTTTCAGGTGAGTTAGTTAAGCTGCCCTCAGGAGCAAGACAAGATGGGTGAGGAGAGGCAGTTCAGCACAGCCTCTGGGATTCCTGCCACCAATCAGCCAGTCTGGAAATGGCAGAACTGGTGTCAAACCAGGACAAAAGCCTTAAAATCCCACCAATGCTCAATGCAGAATGACACAGAACAGTTCCCTCCCCATAGCCAATGCAGAGCTGCCTTCAGTGAATTCAGCATTTGAAACTCTGCCTCCCTCACAGCCACTCTCTGTCATCTGCATTCATTTGGTTCCTCAGGTTTTTTCCTCCTCTCCCTTTCTGCCAGTCTTCTAGCAGAAGGCTTTCCTTCCCTGAGGAAAGCATTAGGGGGAGGCAGCACTATGGATACTTAAGGGCAATTTTAAAAGGCAGAGCACATTTGCCCCAGAATATTCCAGGATTTTCTATGGACAAAGCGCACTGGTCATACACTCACCAGGTGTCAGTGCTTGTGGATAGTGTTCCACATGGATTGCGTTCCACGTGGATTGCTGATAGAAGCTGCAATGCATGAATAGCTTGGTTTGACTCTGCATCAGAACCAGAAATCTCGTCTTTGCTTTGTTTCCTCTTTGCACTTCTAGACCTTTTCAAACCACAGCCTTGAAGGGCATGACAGTTATTCCCTCGGGGATCAAAAAGTCTCTTGCAAACCAATGCAGAATTATAGCAGTGATGCTGCTGACACTGCAGACAGAGGAGAGGCAGGGAAAAGGTGCTAAAATTCTCTCTTGCTTTCTTCCTGGTCTGGGCTAGGGTCCTGTCTCCCCAATTACTCCTTGAGTCCTGGCCAGAATCATTGCAAACACAGGAATCCAGGCCTCCCACTCCTGCCACTGTGTCAGAAAAGCTCCTCAGTACTAACGAGGGAAGATGAGACACACTAGGTAAGGTCAGATAGGCTGATTATCTGCTTCCTCATCAGAAAACTGTTTTAATGAAACTGAAATTCTTTGCAGGAAATGCTTCCATAAATAAGTCAATTTTTACAAGAAACATGATAGCAAACATATCTGTAGGAAAGAATGAAAGATACTGGTGAATCATCCCATTTTGACACTTCTAAAATGAAAAGAAAACCCACTTTATATTTTGTTCAGAAGAGAAAGTTAACTGATATTAAAAAAAAAAAAAACAAAACCAAAAACCAAAAACCACAAAAGCTGAACTTGTGTGGGTGCAGATAATGAAGGAGCTCTTGTCCTCCTGCTCAAGGAGTCCAGACTGAGCTCAGCTGAGTGACCTTCATCCTTTTAATACAAAACACATCTTTTCCCAACCAACTTTTGACTTTTAAATACCCTTTGCTGCAAAGCCGGAGCTGTGAGCAGGCACCTTGCACAGTTTGAAATTACACCTGCTGCAGGGTGAAAAATAAACAGTGTGGGAAACGGTGATGATTCTTTGTCATCTGTGCCCAGTAGTTTGGGGACCTTTTCCTTGGTGTGGGACACGATTCTGTTGGGACTCATCCCCATATGGGCCACCAATTGTTGGCATCAGTGCTTGGCACCAGTCAACAGTGGATGGAGCCTGGCTGTCATCACCAGTTTATTATCTTACTGCAAGACTTTCATTCCTTCTCTCTGGGAGCTCCCACAGACAGCTCCTTGCAACGCTGACTCCTTTTCTCTGTCTTCTGCATGGCCAGCTGACTCCTTCCTGCCCCTGGCAGGACCATCCAACCCTTACTGTCCCTCCCAGCACATCCTTAGCTTTACTTTCCCTTGCACAGCCACCTAACCCTTCCTCCTCACAGCACAGCCAACAAACTCCAGGTCTCCTCTCAACTAGCTAACCCACTCTTTTTATGACACCCATCATTATTTGACATGACTGTGCCCTGTTAAGGGCAGGCCTGTTCCTACTCTTTGGTAATTAGTACAGTTACAACTCCTCAGGGGTGAGATTGCCTTCAGCATCACCTCTATTCTCCTGCAATCCATCCTCCCTGCTCACCTGGTTGCCTTTGGGTAAGGGAGACTGTCAGGGGCTGTCATGGACCATCAGGATGCACTCAGGAAGAATTCCTTCATGGAAATGGTTGTCAGGCATTGCAAGGGTCTGCCCAGGCATGTTTGGAGTCCCCATCCCAAGAGGTGTCCAAGGAACACCTGGATGTGGCTCTCAGCGATCTGTCACAGGTTGGATGATCTTGGCGGCCTTTTCCAACCTTAATGATTCTGTGATCAGATCTGGATGCTGAGTGGCACTGGTGCAGATGTGCTTTCTGGCCTCAGCTTTGGCATTCAGATTTCTCTGTGCTTCTCATCTCACTGTCTGGGGAAAAAAAACAACCAACCAACCAAAAAAAAAAAAAAAACCAAAACAAACAAACAAAAAAAATTCCAACAAAAACCCCCAAAAACCAACCAACCAAACAAACAAACCCCAAAAAACAACAAACCAAAAACGTGAGAAAAGAAAAGCAGCTCCCAACTGCATTCCCTAAGGATGTGTGAAGCTGAGGAGGAGGAGGTCCTGCACAATAGCAAGAGGGGTTATTCAAGCCTTGGAGATGGGCCTGGTTTCACTGGCACGGATGTTACACCATAATAAATCCTCCCTGCTGGGCTCCTGCACGTCACAAGTGACAGGGGGACAGAGGGACAGAGCCTGAGTGTCCCCTCCCTGCTGCAGACGTTGTGAGCACAAAGGGAACTCCCCATCCCTCAGCAGGAGCAATGCCTGAGAGCTCCTCTGCTCCCTGGGGAGGCAGCAGGAGAGCCTTCCTGCTGCGTGCCTCTGTGTGTCTGTGTGTGTTTTTATCCCTGGTAAAATCAAATTAAATCTTCCTTGGCTCATCTGCCGGGGCGTGAGGGAGCTGCCTCCTGCCTGTGCCATGAAAGACTTGTCACCCCGTGACTGCGGAGGGGCACAGCACGAATGGCTGTGCTTGTCCCCAGCTGTGCTTTGAAGGAGGTGGCTCTCATTCGTGTAACGTCCTATTGCGAGGGGATTTCATTAGCTGTGGTTTGTTCTCTCAGCAGACACAAATGAGGTTTTAATTTTTGGTGTACAGGCGCGAGGTGGTTTTTGTTCATCTCATCGGGAGCTCTCGCAGGCCTCCCACGCCAGAAGCTGCCTCCGAGAGGATGGAGAGGGCCAGACAAAACAGGGATGATATTCCAGAAGTGGCAGGATAGGCTGCACTTTAGCCTTAATATAGCTTTAATATGAGCTGGGGGCTTTTTTGTCACAAACACATGGCACTACAGTGTGCCCTTCCTCTGCACTTGCAGTGTTCCTGTCGCCAGCAGAAAGCCCCAAATCCCAGCAAAAAGAGAGTGTGTAGAAGCTGAGAGGGCTGGGGAACAAACCTAAGCCTCTCTAAATCTTTCCAGAGCCTCCTTTCCTTCTGCTTCTCATTGTCTCTCTCCTCTCTTCCAGCACCCAGAAGCACAATGGCATTTGCTTTCTTGTTTAATGTCAATATTTGCTTTGCTTTGGAACTGTCTGTTTAATAATAATAATTCCTGAGCACAGAGGAGAGGTGAGGCCTCTGCAGCTTCAGACTGGCAAGAGTGGTCTCAATACTCTCATTTTCTCTACTTTCTCCTGGGGTTGGAGCAGCAAAGGGAACATTTTCAGCCTTCAGGATCCTCACCCACAGACAGCTGATTTTGGTGGAATTCCAATACATCAGGTTCTTACTCCTGTATGTTTTCCTTCCCTCCCTTCCTTCTGTGATGAATGCTGTCTCTGAGACAGGCAGCTGCAGAGGGAGATGCAATTTTTCTTAGCTTGCCAGCCATCAATCTCCTGAACAATACCCTGCTAATGAAATGGCAATGTTATCACACGCCTGTCACCAGCAGTAATGGGGCGGCCGTTCCGAACTCAGACCAGACCAGGACCAGACAGAGGAAGAGCAAGGAGAGCTCTGGAGTTTGTCTCCAGGGTGTGATTCCTCCTGAAGGCTTTTGACAAACTCTGGGCATCTTTCAGTGCAGAACTGAGAGCTCCCAAGTGAGGTTTGCTGGCCACCTCCTCCCCCTTTGCAAGGACAGAAGTGCCCACACATGGTCAGCCACTGTCCTGTAGGACCACGCTGAGTTTTCATCTGAATTCACCATGTGGGCACCTGTGGTCATCCAAGGAGCCACTTCCTCCTGTCTCCTTTGGCAACTGACATCACCAAGTGGGCAAGAAAGTCCATGATGCTTCTTCCTTTGAAAATCAAGTGGTTTTTAAGTGGATAGACTCTTCCCTGACCTGTTGCTATTCCACCTCCTGCTTTTCCCCTCTTGGAGCCCTTTGGATCAGACAGCAGAGCTCATTGAGTGGCATTTTGTCCCTGAGGCCCTTCTGTCCATGATTTCAGTGAATCCCAAGGCACAAAACACGATGACAAGACTTTCTGCTTTGCATGGCTTGTTTTTGTGCTGAGAGATTCCCTGCAGCCTGCTGAGGTGACGGGGACACGCCTGGAACTTGCAGCAGGCGTTGATCAAAGCAGAGGTGTTACCTGGGCTGTGTGCCATGGGGCAGGCTCTCCTTGAATGCTGAAGGACTTCCACTTCAAATAAAACCCCTGGATGTGTGAACAGATGGTAGCAGCTACTTGGAGGGAATGAGAGATGAGGGGAAGTTACCAGAGGGACAATCTTTCTCAAACTCAGGGGTGCCTCCAGACAGGAAAGGTGAGCTACCCTGTAGGTCCCACCCTGCTTTTCCTGATGCTGATCCCTGCTCAGCATCCTGCAGCACCATCCTCCTGCTGCCTGGATGAACACCGAAGAAGTTCAGTCACTCTGAACTGTGAGAAGTGCCAGAAATAAAGTGTTTGGAGCGTTTCCTTCTGTGGCTGGCAGGAACAAGTGAAGCTGAGGGTGCCGTGGGGTGCAGAAGTTGAAAAACTTGTGCAAATCTTAGTGCATCCAAGGTCACTGAGGTTCCCTGGATTTCTCTAACAAGTGGATGCAGCCTGATTGCTTCATCCTTTAGAAATCATGGTTTACATTCTAGGTCCTGGCTTGAAAAATTGTTCTTTTTTAGTAATAATTGTCACTGAACACTGAAAAACAACCATGAGAAATGACCAGAATATAACCTCTTGAGAGTGCTGTAAAAAATTTTGTTGTTTATTTACTTTAGCAAAAAAAAAGAAAAATCAAAGAGAAGAGTAAGAAATCTAAGGCTCTGCGGCGAGAGAAAAATGCAATTTACTTTTTAAAGCTCTTTCTGATTTTAAAGTGATATACGGAAAAATATAAATGGTTCTAGAAAACTTCACCAAATAATAGAGAGAAGAGAAAATAACTACAGTGAAGGGCAGTATATTGAGGGTCATATCTGCCTCCATCTCCCGTAAAACAATATTTGCTGCAACAAAACAGGGGTATTTTAGTTATTTATTGTCGTGTCAGCTACAAAATATTAAGGAAGTAAAAAAATTTTAATTTATCCTGGATGAAGTCTGGTGGCCGTGAGAGTGCCCAGGAGCATCAGACTTGAATGCACAAGCAAGGAGGGATGAGGAGAGCAGGAAAAACCTCTGCACAGGGAAGTGGGACTGGTTCCTTTCCTTGACTTGAAGCCAGGTTCAGGGAGTGCAAGGAAAAAAGGTGAAATGTCAGACAGCACCTGCTGGGAGAGAGCTGGGCTCCCTCAGACCCCATCACATCACAGGTAGACCATAACAAGCAAGATTTAAATGCCAGAAATCCACCAATTTTAGGAATGGAGTGGTGTCAGCTCTTCCTCAGCCCAGTCTGTGCACTGAGGGTTCAGAGCCTTTTCCAATCCAGCCCACGAATCATCTTGTCCCTTTTATGTCTCCTCTTCACACAGCTGGTATTTGTCATTAGCACATTTTATTAGTCTTTGTTCCCCACCCCCGGTAAAAAAAAAAAAAAAATCTTAATAAAATGCCAGAACACATAGTGAGCAGAAGAACAAATTGTTAATGCAGTCATTAAACAAATACACCTTTCCTCCGGTCTTTGGATGGAAATTAATTATCCTGCTGGAGCTGAAAGCTGGATGTGTGCTTTGACTGACAGCTGGGGGCTGTGTCTGGAGCCTTCTTTAGAGGTTGAAATGAGAACTGGCCCCTTTTTCAGTCACGAGGAGGGTGATGGCAGGACTCTGAAGGACTCTGAGGAGGGGTCAGACAGCAGATCATGGGAGTTGGGTTCACTGTCCAAGGGCAGCAGCAAGAGCTTGCTAAGCCCCACAAGCAACTTGTGGGATTTCTCATTGGCTGGGGGCAAAATACTGGGCTAGCTGAGCCTTCTGTAATAATTAACACCAGTTTCCTCTTCCTGCCTCCCATGGGAGGACAAAATTCCACTCTGTCTGGGAATTAAACACCCTTAGTCCCAACCAGGTGCATCATCCCATGAGAAAAGAGCCCCACAGGGCCAGAGGTGCCTGCTGGGTGGCTTGGGGACACTTGCAGGACATGTAATTGCTCTGTCCCATGATCTGGGTGCATTACCAGTCCAGGAGCATGAGATAATGAACCTTTTAGCTGGGAGTAAAGAGAGAGAAAAAAGGAGAATGAATGAGCTGGGCAAGAGAGAATGACTGAGGATTCAGTTAGTTAATAAAGGGATTGCAGAAAGCAAGGTGAAGAGACAGTGGTAATTTTATGCACTGCCAGTCAGGCCCATTTGTCCTGGGAGCAGCTCCAATTTCTCTCTGAGCTGTTCTTTTTTCTTTAGAAATGGAGCTGTGAAAGGGGAAGGAAAAAACCCTCCCTGATTAAAATCAGCACCCAAAGTGACAAGGAAAAAAGCCATTTTAATCTCCACATCCATAGATGGATCTTCTCCCAAATAAGTGAAACAAAAGGGAACTCAGAATATTGGCCAGTCTTACACAGCACAGGCTGAAATCATCCAGACTCTGATGGCAGTCTTGTCATATCCCAGCCCTAACCACAAAACAAAGCCAAATTTCATTTTTACAACTATTAATTCCCACTCATACACGAATCTCTCTGCTCCGCCCTCTTCCACTCCCCATTCATTCATGACCATTTAAGAGTAAACCTCCCTCAAACCCCTAATTAGCGCTGCAATTTCGATATTTTAGCTCTACAACTGGTTCAAACCTTCCTCTTGTTATTAAACACTCCTACTCCTGCATCATAACTCCTAACCCCCGAGCTGAGGCCAGAGGAAGACAGAACTGGGTACCTACTGCTTTTAAACTCAGCTTTTATCAGATACCTGAGTGAGATCTACTTGTCCCATAGAACTTTAATTTCTGACGGAGGAGAAAAGAAAGTTATTTGGGGAAGACAGCAGGGAAGGGCATTTGTGTGTTTAAAAACAGGCATGGGCTAGCCCTTGCAGTCAATGGGAACTTTTGAAAAGGTTTACTTTAAGACCACAGGATTGAGACATAAACAGGAAAGTGTGAGTGTTAAATTCAGCCTGGGTTATCCTTGGGTGGGACATCAGGATCTTTGCACCAGGTCTCTGGGCAGGTGGATGTGTTCATCTCTAAATTCCACTTCCCTGCACGCTGGTGTCAGGGCTCCTGAGCTGTTTGTGCACATCCACATCAGACTTCTGATCTCAACAGAAATGCCCTGACCAGCCATGGCAGCGCTTGGCACAAGGGTGAGTGGGATTGAGCACATAAATCACGATTTGTGTCTGCGTGCAGGTGCAAGCTGCTGACACAGGAGTTTTTCCCCTGCAGGAGTCCATTGCCTTGTTTTATCCTGCCCTGTCCATCCCCAGCTTGGCCGCTGGTCAGCGTGGATGGCAGCTGAGGCAGGAAATGAGAGCACTCAGGGCTCTTAGAGAAGCTTTCAGGGCTTGTCTCCAAGGGAACAAACAGAAAGGTCCAGGGGCAATGCCAGAGCAGCTCTTAAAGTGGATTTAATCTGATGTGGGCTGCCCCTAAGCACAGGGTCTCGCACAAAAGGCTGAGAGTGTTCCTAAGTCTGTTTAACCTCTCTTAACTCCCCTGCCTTTCCCCCTTCAGCTGCATGAGCACGGCTGCCCTGTTCTGGTCCTGATGACTTGAGTGCAAAAAGAGGGGTGGGATTTTCCTCGAGGAAGGCACCAGCAGTGTGTGCCCTTTCCCCAGGGCCACTGAGGATATAAAGCTCTCATCAGCAAGCCAAAGGCTCCTCTTTCTGTTATTTTTGTGCCAATATACTTGGAGACGAGATGTGTGGAGCCTGGGAAATGCAGGCAAGCAGGATTTTGTCCGCCAGGAGGATGTCAGCGTGAGGAGCAGCAAAATCAGGGGGTTTGTGTGATGTGGTTCAAGTTCCACATCACTTTGAGTCCCCTCTTTTATCAGCAGTGGTGTCCTTGAGTGGAGGCTGTAGCTCAGCTCAGCCCTGGCACTGAGGCCCTGTGATTGCATTACAGGGAATTATCAGGTGGCTGCACCTGGCTTAGAGAGCTCCAAGAAGGCACAGGGGTGCAAAAGGGAAGGCAAAGCACCGGTGGTTTATGAAATTAAAAAGTTCACGAGTGCCAAATCCACATGCTAGAGTGGAACTGAGAAATGGAAGAGGTCTCAGCAGCACCTTATCAGGAGGTAGGACAAGGAAATTGGAGTTGAAAGCACTGCAGTGCCTGATTTGCTATCTCTCCTCTGCACCTTGGCTGCAGGTTCTGCCTTTAGGGGTTTGTTAGGCAACTTGGGGAGAAATATTTTGTGTGTATTCAGTGGGTTCTGCTTGCAGAGGCCTTTGTATGCATGAGGTGGAAAACCTGCCTGGAGAGATGGGATCCGGCGTCCCTTGTACCCTACAACAAACACAAACACAGGAGAGAAAAGGACAAAAACTCTAACATGGGCTTCGCACAGCTTTTTTTGGAGATGGAGGATAAATTCTCCCCTGCACTTCCCCCTGAGCCTGTGTGCCTGTAAACACAACTGGTATTTGCATTGGAAATGTTATTGAGGGGAACGGTTTGTGTTTGAAGGAGCCTTGGCAGCACCTGGGTGGTGCCTCGGTGGGAGAGGGGCTGCGCAGGGGGCTCAGCTGGGGTTTTTGTGTGTGGGGATGGGAAGGAGAGGCCAGCATCCCTCTGGAATACAAAACCCTGCTCTTCCTGGGAGAAGGGGAGAGAGCTTGGCCAGACCTGAGAAGGGAGCTGACAGAATCCAGCAGATCCAAGTGCCTGTGGTAGGTACCAGCTGATGGGGAGACCTGCAGGGAAATGTTGTTAATGCAGGAAAATCTGAGGAGGGCAAAATCCTTGAATGGTGCTGCCAGAGAAACTGAGATTTCCCTTCCTGTACCATAAATAGAGCTCAGTTTCCTGCTTTTACCTCCAGACTGTGCTGCCTGTTGGGTCAGGGAAGCAGATCAGGTTCTCCTTCGCTTTCCTCTATCTACCTCCACTCTTTCCTCAAAGGAAAAATCCTGGAAAACCTTGACATCGCTGCGTTGTCAGACTCTGGCTGCAAGCACAACGTGGGCCTGGCTCCTGTAGCTGCTGGTGCAGCTTGGAGATGCTCAGCAATAACATCGGGACTTGCTGGCAACGGCACAACAGGAAATTGGAGTGGTAAAATATTTCCCTCCTCGCTGCATCCCATTTACATGCTGATAATGGAGGTTTTTGAGGCCCTAATGACAAGGAAGGCTCATTGCTGGGAGAGGATGATTGAAGCAGAGCCGGGGTGATTGCAGGCAGCGAGGAAGGGATGTTAATTACATCAAAGGAAGCAGGAGGGCAGCGCAGCTGGCGTGGGGGCTGTCCTTGCCTCTGATCCTGGCACAGATGTGCTCACCCACCCTCTCCAGACCTCAGCGAGAAGGAAAAAGCAAAGGAAATAAAACCCAAACAAACAAAAATCTCCTTCCAGCTGCAGGCTGCAGCAGCAGCGAGCTGGATTTGTGCATGGAAAACTCCTGGAGGACGGAGCAGCGCTCAGAGCAAGAACAAAGCTGCTCAGGAGAGGCAAAAAGAGGGAAAGAGCCCTGGAGACAGTGGTTGAGGGCTCAGCCTGTTCAGCGAGGTGGGCCGAGGAGCGAGCTGATGTGGTGCAGATTAAGGAGCTTCTGTTGGGTGCAAATGAATCAGAGGCAGCCTTTGAAGCCCTGCAGAGGATGCTGTGGTTGTTTCATCTCTGGCAGCCAAGTTGTCTCCAAATTCTGCTTTCTGCCACCTCGCTGGTGGAGCAATGCCCCGGGGAGTTTTCCCCTTGGATGGAAATCTCCATCTGCATTCCCGGGAGATTACAGGGCGGGGTGCTGCTACAGAAGAGGTGTTGGAGGAGTTGTGCACTTGGTGACAAAAGAGAAGAAGAGATAGAGGAGAGCCCATGAATATAATTCAGCATAACAAAAAATAGCAGCGAAAAGAGTTAATGCAAGGATGCATAAAAGAACAAATGAGAAAAGAAGTCCTTAGCAAACGCATAGAGCCTAATTTAAGCAGAGTATTTCCGATATTTCCTCTTTAAATAAATAAAACAGCAGAGCCCAAAGTGTTCGAGTTTTTCCCAGTCAAAGCCTTGGTATCAAACTTTCATCTGTTCTTGACAGAGCAATTAAAGGGAGGGATACAGCCTCTGAAATGTAGCCAAAAGGAGTAGACTGAATATTTAATACAGTTCCAGGCTTTGAAAGTCCCAACAAACCAGTGGAATGGGGAAGCTGGTGACAGTTTTATCTTAATAAGAAAAGGGAGGGGAAAAACCCTTTATTCCTGCCAGCAAGGATGGCAGGGAAACACAAACTGGATGGGAAACATGCAGCACCTTTCCAGATTGTCTTCTTGGATGTCATAATAGCATTTCTCAAACGGCGTTTGATGGAGAGGGAAGTGGATCTGCCCACCTATTTTATTCCAGCTCGTGGTGCTGGAGAGATACAAGTGTGGGGCTCTCTGAGGTATCCTCTAATGGAATTAAAAAATACTTTAGGGCTGAGGACAGTCTCTTGTTCTGCAGCTCCTGCTCAGCAGCTGGGAGGGGGCGAAGGGAGAGCTGGGGAGTTGAGCATGGAGTTAAACACGCAGGTTAGCTCGGCTGCCAGGGCTAAACCAACTCATTAAGGGGATTAGCCAGCAGCCCTGACTGGATTTAGGAGGGTGGCTGCTGCTATCAGTAAGTAATCCTGCCTCCAATCCTCTCTGGTGGCTGGGGGAAGACAGGGAGCAGGGCAAGGAGGGACACGAAGGAATGAGAGGGATAATTTAAGGGAAAAGCTGGAGGCACGGCAAAACTCCTCCCTGAGAGGGCATGGCTTGCTGAGGAGTGAAATATTCCTTCTCCCCGTGCTTGGTGGGGATCATGGAGCTCTGCAATGGGGCTGCACTGCCTCGCTCTGTGCAAGGCAGAGCTGCTGGAGCAGGATTGTGCTGTTTGGTGACGGGGAGATTGAATTTTGATTAGCTCTGACACAGTCTCTTATAACCTTTTCATTAGAAAATTACCTTTAATAGAAATTGTTCTGACACCTCAGCAGCTTTTCCCCTAATACATTACAGACTCTGGTGGTGGCAAGGGAGGGCAGGGAAATGGAAAGGTGCCTCTGTTTTTTCTACTTGCATATTTATTAATCCATTTACAGCAGAATCCATCCCCTGTTTACCTACTGACCTATTTGCTGACTTGTCTGCCTGTTCCTCTGCCTGCAGTATCCATCCCAACAGGGGATGTCAGCTTTCTTACTCTGAATTAAAATCTACTTCTCCTTTTTCCTCTGAAATGCAATTTTTTGGAAGAAACATTGTTTTGGGGCGAGTGCAATATTTCTTTCCAGTTTTGCCTTGAGAAGATAATAGTATAAAAGTCATGTTGTGACTTAAAATGAAAAATGAAGGTGTTCCTTTCCAGCAGTGTTTCAAAACTGTGTTTCTGCTTTATCCAAAGGCATCTCTGCCTAATTTTTAATCAAAATTTCCACCCAGCTGATGGATGGATGGGTGTTGGAGGCAAAAGAAGCAGAGCAGGGATGGAAAATGTCTCCGTGTTCTCATCTAGTATCAAACAGCAGCTGATACCATGTACAACACAGAGCAAATCGTGTCATCTCAGCCTCTTCCCAGATCCGTGTGATGGAAAGGAGGACCCGGTGTGGGAAAATGAGGAATAATAGTTATTTGCAGAGCTCTTTGAGAACCTAAAAGGGAAAACCCTGGAGAGATGTAAAGTATTATTAAAAGGGCTGTAAGTTCTTTTCAGTTTAAGGGATAATAAATTCATTGCCCAGGAGATCTGGTAGTCAAAGTTCTGTGCAGAACGTGGTAAAAAGGAAAGACTTTGGGAGACTTTTGGGCACTGAGCAGGAGGACAGTAAAGCCAGGTTTATCAAGTTAAGTTTTATCTTGGTTCTGGGTTAAAATCAGTTTTGTTGCTTCAGCAGCCCTTTCATAAAGCACTAAATGTGTTTGGACTTTGAGAATTTCAGCAGTTTTTGGTATTTAATCACATTTCAGTCAGGCATTCGGGCCTAATTTGAATTTCTTGGGCTTTATCTTGCAGTCATTGGGCTGTCTTTTTTTTTTTATTATTTTTTTTTTTTTTTTTTTTTTTTTTTTTTTTTCCCCCCAGATTAACGAGGCCTTTGGTACCTGCTATTGTCTCCCCACAAAGGCTTTTATCTGCTCTAGTCGAGTCACTTCTCAATCTGTGATAAACCGAAAGGATTGAGCTCTCTCTGCCCTCTCCAGGGAGGATGGATCAGTGCTCTCAGCCTGCTCTGCTTTCGCCTTTGGTCTTTTCCAGGGAAAGCCCTGTCCACACCCCAGCCCTGCTCCAGTGAATTCCTGCTCTCTCCCGGAGCAATCTCCCCCTTTTTTTGTGCCACGTTCCTCCCCTTAGATCTTCGGGCTTCCTGCGAATTTCATTAGGATTAATTTAATTCTTCATATCAAGATTATTGAGGGGAGCTGAGTCCAAGGCTGGAAATGTGTTCAAGCTCCACTTGTGTCTCTCTCTCCGCAGTGTTCTCTCCTCCATGGACAGTCCCTTCCATCAGAAATAGGATTCTTAATCCATTTACCACGTGCTTCGCTGATATCATATAACACTAATTTTTTAATCAGAAAGTTGTGAGATACAGAGTCAAACATCTTACAACAGCTAAATATATTATATCTTTGCAGTTACCCTTATCAACCAAACTTGTAATCTCATCAAAGAATGAAATCAGATTTGACTGACAAGACCTATTTTCCATAAAACCATGTTGACTGATGTTAATTATATTTCTGCCCTTTAATTCTTTATCAATTGAATCATATATCAGCTTTCCTGATTGCTTTGCCAGGGACAGATGTTGGCTGGCCTAGATTCCCTGCTCCAGCTAGGAAATCCAAGCACCGGCTTTGCTTTCCCTGCTGCAGTTCCCTCCCTTCCCAGGGAGGTGGGAAGGTGGGAGCCCTCACCGATCCTCCATTCCCAGCCCATTTTCGCTCTGCAAAGAGCACAAGGGCTGGGATTTGTGAAGCGAGGGTTTGTGTAAAGTTGTGAGTCCCTTTCCCCGGGAGCAGGCACGTCCCTGGGATGCTCGGAAGCTGCTGCAGCCTCTCCCGTGAGTCTGCAGACATCAGAAGCAATCAGCTCCCTCCTGCTGCCTGACACTGTCGGATTTTCTTACATCTCCTGATAAGAACTAACCTAGCATTTTACAACTGTATATCTGAAATTAGCAGCAGCTTAATCTCCCTCTGCTGGATCACTCAGAGGTGTAATTGTGCAGAAAAAAGGGTATTAAAATGCAAAACGCTCTCCTATACTTCTTCGTGTTAAATCCCTTCTTCCTTCTATTCTTTTTTTTAAATTTTTTCGTTTTACAAGAGGGCTTTCACTTTTTGCCTTCCCCCCGTGTGTGTGTCTGTGTGTCTTCATAAAGAAAATGAGCTGGGCACGCAGAGAGAATGATTTCTATTTCTACATAAATCTCAGGAATGAATACTTAAATTCAAGCAAAAAATACATTCTTACACCTTTAATTTCCTCTCTATGAAGTATAATGAAAAAGCCTGATTATTTTTAATTCTTCCCTTTAATAATTCAGCAGTGGAGTGATTTAAAGCTGGGGACGATAATTACCTTTTCACTTTCCTGGTAAATGGAGTTTTAATAGAAATGGAAGCTCAAATGCTGGAATTAATTCAAACAGGTCAGCATCAGGTCATCCATAGCATCTTCTGTATAAATCATTTATCTGAAAAATGGCCTGCTTCTCAATTTCCCAGGAATCCCTACCCAGAGGCCACGTTTAAACAGAAGACTCAATGTTTATATCTTGTAAAGCATGAAGGGGGGAAAGAAATGTGCAATCCACATCATCTTGGAAGGATTTTTTTTTTTTAATGCAAACGAAACTGCTGTTTGAAGGACAGGGAAGCAGGGGCTTGTCTAGATTAGGGAAATTCAGCTGTAGCTACACTGATGGCTGGCTGTGGAAGCTTTCCCAGATCCCATTATCTGAGCAGTTTGTGCTGCTCAGTCTATTTATCTTCGTGCTACACCTGCTACATCTGTTTTAGAGGTGAGGGATGGAGGTGAGCAGTGTCATCTCCAGCTGAGAGCAGACCCCCGAAATAAGGAGTAGGCTCTAACTACCCTGTGAGCCAGGAAGGTCTGTCAGGCAGAGAGAAAAAGGAAGAAAAATATCTTTTCAGCCCCATCCGTGGAGGTGTTTTGTAAAAACAAGGGGGGAAAAACCAACCAAGGTTTAGCCAAAGCTGCTCCTGCCCTGGGGAGGATGGTGACACCACAGGGCTGGTGTCCCAAGGATTTTCCTGGCACAGGGAGAAGGGGAAAGGCTTCACTGAGATTCCCACCCACTGCACCAAGGTCCTGCTCTGATGGATTCAACCCCAAACCATCCCCGTGGGGTCTGAAATTGCTGAAACGCCGCCCCTGAGCATTCCCGAGGCTGCTTCCAGCTGGGATTGATGTCCCTGGGCTGGGGGTGAGCCCTGCACTCTGCTGGAGTGCAAGGGGCTGGGCCGGCAGCAGAATTTGGCTGGAAGCAGGAAAAGCATCCGGGGGGTTAAATTTTTCATGAGAGCTAAACATAAACTGCCTCGTCTCTAATTAAGCACTGGGACATGGAACTTTAAAGCACTCCAGCTCTGATTCGCCACAAGTGTGTGGTAATGATTTCTTTTCAAATGTCAAGCAGTTTTGTTTCTATTTCCTTTCATAAATAATTGGTGCTGAGCCGGTGGCAACACCAGCATCCAGCTGGCAGCAGGAGCCTCGTGATGCACTCCTTGCATCCAGCCAGGCACGGGGCAGTTCCAGCACATCCCAGGTGGGGAGAGAGGTTTTCCAGTTCCCAGTGCAGCACAATTTCCTTGAGGTTTCTGGATTTATTGCATCGGGTGTTTTGTTTCCATTAACATTAACCCAGCGTTCAGAGTGTGCTCGTGGCAGGGGAAGGTGATGGAGGACGGCAAAATAAACACGTGATTTTCTGCAGGAATAAGGGGGGGATTTAATACCTGAGGGTCAAGAGAATCCTGCTTGGGATTAAAGTAAAAAATGGTACTAAAAAAGTGCATGGGCAGCTGTGCTGGTCTAGGAGGGATCCAGGTGAGCCCTCCCCTTGGTGCTCAGTACAGCACACCCTGCAGCCATCCCTGTGTGTTTTCCCTGCACCACACCAATATTTCTGTTTCCATTACTGTTTATTACCCACCCTCGCCTGGGGAACTCAGGATTGCATTGCTGGGATCCCCAGCCCTGTCTGTAAATACAAACAGCTTCCAGCAACGACCCACCTGTCATCACCTCAAGGGGATCAAACTGATGGCTTTTTTTGGGGGTGCTGCCGAAAATGCTGCAGGGGTGCTGTATGTCATGAAAATGTTCTTGGCAGGTCCATATTTACTGTCAGATGCCCTAATGAGAAGTTAAATATCATCCTTTTTGCTTTCCCTCCTTTCTGCTGTATTTTATTTTACTGTACAGTAAAATAAAAAAGTGTTTCAGAAATGTATAAACTTTGGGAATCAGATCTCCTTGGAGAAAAGTGACCTGCTAAGGGACATCACTGCAGTGACGGAATTGATCTCCTGTCTGTCTTTCAAAGGAGTTTTTCAGATTTCCCAGACCCATCCAGCCAAGGAAGGCAGATGTTTAAACCCTGATTTTTGCTTGCCTCTTGCTGCATTCCATATTTAGCCCCAGAAATATCTGAAGTGGTCATGCAGCCTATCTCAAGAGGGAAGGAAGAAAATAAATCAGACAAAATAGAAGCTGGGTTGTTTGCTGCAGGCATGTTAAAGAAGTGTGTGTGTGTGTGTGGCCTGGTGCCTCAGCTGTGGGGCAGTGCCATGGTTGATCCCTGTTCCTGGCTCCCATGTGTCACACGGCCCTTGGGGACAGCCAGCTGGCACTGAGGTCACCAAAGACAGAGCCCTGTGTCACAGGAGTGTCACTCGCAGATGCACTGTATATAGATTTAGATAACACTATAAATATAGTGTTATTGATAAATATAGAGATAGTTAAATATAAATAAATATGAATATGGATATTTATATTTATATTTATATTTATAAATATAGATTATATTTAAAATAGATATTATATAGATATAGATATAGATATAGATATAGATATAGATGTAAATATGAATATAAATATATAAATATATAAAAATGTAAATATAAATATAAATATAAATATAAATATAAATATAAATATAAATATAAATATAAATATATCTATGTGTGGGAGTCTCTGCATGCCCTGTTTGTAGCTCTCTCTTCTTGCACATGTGCCTGTCCCATCCACCCCTTCCCAACGGGAGCGAGCTGGAGCCATCAAGGGCTGTTCCTCCTTCCCAGAGCCCTTCCCTGTGCTCTGGGTTCCATCCTCCCCGGCTCAGGGCTGGCGCCTTGCACGAGCAGCCTTTCCCCCTCTCCCTTCCAGGAGAGATGTTTATGGAGTCTCACACGCAGCCACTCTCCTGCATTTTTCATGGAGCTGCTCTCTGGGGGCGGCGCAGGCTGATAATCAACCCGAGCAGAGATTGCTGCAGCTCCCTGCACAGCTGGGAACCTCCCTGCTGTCCCTGCAGCAGCCCTGAGAGCTGCCACCCCCTGCTCCCCACACATTTAATTGACCTGTGCTCTGTTTTTGGGGTCACAGCGGCTCTGGGTGTCCCCTCCTGCCTCTGGGCAAAGGTGAGACCCAGCTGTGTGCAGGGACGTGCCTCTGCTGTGATGAAGCAGGGCTGCAGGCACCTCACTGCTTGTGTGCCATCCTCCTCTTCCTCTGCTCCCCCCAGGGCCTGGATGTTTCATGGCTGATCTCAGATAGAGGTGGGGCAGTCAGAAATGCAAACCAGACCATGGTGCTCTAGGGCTGCCAGTGCCTTGCAGTGCAGAGCTGATGTTTAAATTTCTTGGTGTGTTTTCCCTGATCGAGGCAAAGCTGGCTCCAAGAACTTCTCACTTTCCCACTCCCTCCAAAACCACCTTTCCCAGACCTTGCTGCAGTGACACGGAGCATTCCATGGCCTCTGTGCTTCTGGTTATAGGGTAAGAGAAGAGCTGCTTGAGCTCCTTCATTCATTCCATGGGATAAAGAGCCTCTGGAATGCTGTGGGAGATCCCTGGGGCTGTGGAACTTTGTGGGGTGAAGGAAAAGAGGAGCAGGTTGTGAGCTCTGAGAGAAACAAGAGCATCTGTTTTTCCCACCCCTTGCTGGAGAGTTGCCCTTCAATTTTTTACTTTGTTTTTGTGATGAATTGAATTATCTGGATGGGAAGAAATGAGCTCCATGCTATGGAAAAGTGGTGAAACTTCTGAAAAATCATATTCTTGGTTTTCTCCTGCCCTGAACAGGACCTGCACACCATCAGGGCTTGTGATCATACCCCATCTCCTCATCCCTCCCCTGAAATAAAACAGGCAGTGACAAAGAGAGGTAATTTATGAGCACTGAATAATTCAAGCGACTTCCATGCCCTGCTCCTTTTTTTCTTGCTGTCCCTTGGGAGAATCCACCCCCAGCCACACACTTGGGGCCTGGGAGAGGGGAGCCTCTCCTGGGACACACAGACATTGCACATTTCCTTTCATCCATCCTTCCCCTGCCCATCTCTCCCTCTGTACAAACATCTCCCTTGCCAGGCAGCCCTTTCCACTCTTTGTTTTCCCTGCCTTGCACACACACCTCAGCCTTCCTGTGCCATCCTCCAGCCTCCCTGAAGAGCACTCCATTTCAATAGGAGATGGGACCTGGGAATTCGGCTTTAATATTTCATAAGCTTCCTTCTAAAATGCAAAGCATATTTATGTTATTTGCATCAACCACCAAGAAAAATACTGCCTTCGATTTTGCAGGCAGATCCTAACCTGCTGCCCACTTTTCCAGGGCAGAACATAAAAACTACAATTTATTCAAAGGAAGCCTTTCTCCTATTTACATTTATATTGAATAATTTAAAACAACTCTCTCCACTTCCATAAATTCTTCCTTGTAGGATGGGAGAACCTGTCCATGTCTAAGGAAAATGTTCCTAAGGAAACCTCACAGCACAGCACACTGAGACTCATGCAGACCTGATGGGATCATCCTGCTGGGCTAAAAATCACCTGTCTCTTTCCAAATTCTGTCCCTGCCCCTTTTGCTGTGTCTGAAGGTGGGGTAGAAAGAGATCAGCAAAAGCTGATGGGGGAAACAAACCCAGTTTCAACCATTTTAACTCTGGAAAAAGCTGGCAGGGCTTGAGGAGTGTTGGAGCTGAGCTGATGAGGGAGGCAGCTCATCCGTGGTGCCAATCTGTGATAATCAGGGAGTTCATTTAAACCCACTGAACACCACTTCCCCACTTCCATTTCCTCTCTCCTTGGGCATGTTTAGGCTCTTTGTCTCTTATCTCATTCTAATAATTTATATTTTCATCGCTTTCCCTTCCTCGGGATTTATTTGGCAGCGTTTTGGGAAGTTTGTTTTTTTGCTGGATCCAGAGTTAGTGTTGTTTCTCTGCACTGGTGTCCAGGTGCATTGTCCATCACTTAGGCATGACAACAGGGAGCTGAGCCAAAAATGGATCAAGCTCTCACACCCCAATGGATGGGTGAGCATCCCTTGGAAGCCCACACAGGAACATCTCCAGTGAATCTCAGTATGGCAATGAATCCAGATTAATTACCAGCAGAGAGAGTGGAAGCTTAAATAATGTCTAATTTCCTAATTTCAAAACTCTCTCTATCACTCTCAAGGCTCCAAGTTCTTTCCCAGCACAGAGAATGACTCACATCTTCCCATGTGCCTGGGCCAGCTGATTTTTTTTTTCTACCCTATTTTAACAGATTATTATTCTTATTTCTTTAATCTGTGCCAATCCCAGGCTCTCTGTGCAGCAGACACAGGCTGTGGAGCAGTAGTTGGATATTCCATGGCTGGAAAAACCTCCTGGTGCTGAATGGTGATTGTTAATTTGCCCAGGGGAAGCCAAAGGAACAGACAAAAAGGGCTGGTAACTCAGCCAAGCAAGATCCACAGCTCCTCTGTGGCAGGAACCTGCAAGTTTTAGGCACATATTATGTGTTATATATATTCCATAATCCAAACAAACTGCGGGGAATGCTGTCCTCAAATTGCTGTGAATTAGGAGCCATTCAAACGCAGCCCAAAGCACTCGTGAACTATTTGGGTAAATACTCTTTTAATCTGGTGCTGACTTCATTAGAAACACAAGAACCTAATTTCTGCTTGCAGTAAAACCAGAGCAAGATGTTGGCAAATCAAAGCTGATGGAGTAACAGAAGTGTTCGTGTTTTAATTGAATGTGAAATAAATCCACCTGCATTTAATACCTCCCCAGAACATTCCCCCTCAAAGATAGCTTCCTTTTCTATTTTTTTCAGTCATTACTAGAATTTCAAGGTTAGAGATTAATTATAATGGTAATATTGCCATTTATTTTACTGCCAGCTGTAGTGGGAGAATAAATCTAGCTTGAAAATAAATTGTGAGCACTGTCCACACTTAAAAGCTTGTGATACTGCCTCTGTTTTAATGAAACATTATTGACTGATTCTATTGAATTTGGCAAAAACCCCTCCTTTGCTGCTTCGACAGCACTGAGGCACAAATCTTGGAAAAACAAAATCTTGTTTAAACAAGAGTCCAGCTCCTGGCATA
Source organism: Passer montanus (assembly GCF_014805655.1). Classification (NCBI taxonomy): domain Eukaryota; kingdom Metazoa; phylum Chordata; class Aves; order Passeriformes; family Passeridae; genus Passer; species Passer montanus. Next base: position 1,979,574 of record NW_024369596.1, read on the forward strand.
TATCAAAGTGGAGCATCAGGAAAGAAAATGAACACCCCTTCCTTTCTTTATCTTAATCCAAAATGTTTCCATTCTTCCTTTTTTAATTTTTTTTTTGGCTCCTTTATTTCTGTGAAATCCAAGGAATGCTGCAGGTGCCTCCTGGCTGTGTTTTATGTGTAAGGGCACAGACACCCATTTAATTAACTCCATAACTGTGTGGTTAATGCTGGCCTTGGGATTGCACAGTAAGAAGCAGAGATAGATTAAGGCAGTAATTTCATGGCTATTTCTGTCTTTCCCCACTGCTGGTCTCTCAGGGACAGATTTAGATGTCCTTTAGGAAGTTTAAAATTAGGGAAAACCTTTTTTTTCTGGATCAAGGAGAAATCCATCACCAGTTCTCCTGATGGAGGAGCAGAAGATGAAGGTGCCTGGTGCTCCCACAGGGGGCAGGGATGGAGGGATATGATTGGAAAAAGTTGGGAGAAAAGTTCCCCCAGCAAACCTAGACCTAGGGAAAGGAGAAATCCTCTTTATTCCCTGTCTTAGCACCTCTTTTGCTTCTTGCAGGATCCCTGCTTGCATAACTGCCTGCTCACAGTAGCCTAGGTGGAATTATCTCCATCTCAGAACTAGAAATAAACATTTCCCATCAGCTGCTGGCATTTGGAACCGGGGTCTACAGGCAAACTCAGCCCTTCTGCAGTGAACAAATCCCACACAGAAGGGCTGCAGAGCATGGAGCTCTTGGCTTTACTCACTCAAACTGCTGATGTGTGATGCCCACAGAACAAATTGCTCATTAATTGGGTAAATTGTCCTGGGAAATGACAACTTCTCCTCTCCCAGCTCTCCTGGTCCACCTCAGCTGGTGCATCAGGACCTTGCTTGAGGTTTGAGTGGTGTCAGGACTTAAAATAAAGGAAAACACACAAGAGCAAAATGAAAAGCTGGGATCACTTGGCAAGCACTGCTCTTTGGATGAACCTGGAGCAAACCCAGGATGAGATTCAAAGCTGAGACCCACTGGTGGCTTCCACTGGCTCCTCACTCTTCACTTGTGAGAACATCTGGGGTCCATATGGCACCGATGGCTCTTGCCACAGCACTGGAAATTCTGTTTCAGCCACCAACAGGAAATCTTCTTTCTGGATGCTCTTCACAAAGACCCAAACTGTGATATCCTTCAAGCACCAAAGAGGGGCCCATTAGAGCACTTGTGTTTGAGCATTTGAAGCAATTATTCATGTTCACCCAGCTCCAAGCAGCTACCAAACACCATGTGTTTTTCCTCAGTGTTAATAAAATCCTAAATGATTCTTCATTAAGAAGCCCATTAAGACAACTGCAGTTTCCTCGAAGCTCATTAGAGGATATTCTCACCACTAAATTATCACACTGGAGTTTTATAGGAGGCTGAGGAAAGATGCCCTATTGTGATTAATTCATGATAGATTTTCCTCTCCTCTGCTTGCAGTATGCTCCCCAGGCTCAGCTTTGCTGGTTTCCCAACTTTGGGAGGATAAAACTGATCCTTGAGCTTGGCTTTGTGGGAGAAACAATCCAGAGCTGAGCCTGCCATCCCTATTTGTGCAATTTTCCTTCATTTCATGGCCTGTCCTGTGCACAGAGTGTTCCTGCCAGTCTGAGCTGGGATTAGGATCAAGGGCAGCCCTTGCAAGGCAAAAATCTGAGGACAAACTGGTGAAAACAACAGCAGAAAACAGAATCATTAAGCCCATGCTGGATCAGTGCTCTCCTCACTCCAGGTTCTCCTGAACCCAGTGGGAAGCTCCAAGAGCTGGGGATCACTCAAGTGTGGGAACAGAGGCCACTGTGACAAAACAGAGCTTCTCACATCTCCCACTGAGTATTAAAATCTCATTTTATGGTACATTATACACTTGGCCTTTTGAACAATCGGTGGCCATAAATGGTGTTTGCATCCTGGAGCCAAATCTGGGGGAAAAGAACAAGAGATAATCCGTCTGGCTGGGAGGATGGAGTGGGAAGGGCCAGCCCTGCACAATTATTTATGTCCACCCAGAGACACAGGGAAATGAAATGCATTAAGAGGGCTGCCAGGCCCTCCTCAGAATGGGGCTTTAAATGATATTGATGTGGTGCTAATGGGTGCACGGTTTGTCTTCTCTGTATTACAGCTCAGAGTGTGGAGCTGGCACTTGGAGAGCCAGCTTGGGCATAGCTGGTTTCTTTAGGAGGATTTATTTCTGGGGATTTGGAGCCTCAAAGAGCTGCAGAACCTGTTTGACCCAACAAGAGGATCAGGGAGGTGTCAGGGGTACCCAGCCACAGTGCCACTGCTTTCACTCACGCCTCATTCACCAGCCAAGGGTCAGGAATCCTTAAACTGGGATTTTTTCTGAATAAGAAATGAAGAATTAATCTGAATAATTTCCCTGTCTGAAGACGACCCTTGGCAAGGAGCTTTGAGGCTGGCAGGGTGTCACACGCTGCCCCAGAATGTCACACACTGCCCCAGCAAGGCTTAAAATCCCCAGGGTTTTGAGCCAGAATTCCTTAAAGAAGCCTCATTTTTTTTTTCAGGTGACAGAGGAAACTTTGTCCACTCCTCCAGCCTGTGTGGCTGCCTTGGAAATCTCCCACCTCCAGATAAAAACTCCTCATATGTGGCCTATTCCTTTCAGCTTTAATCTCCTCCAGAATCAGCTATTAAATCAAGAGTGTGTGTGATTATCTTTGGAGGGAAAGGTGCAGGGTGCAGGGTTTGAAGGCAAGCAGGAGCTGTTTATTCATTCCTCCTGCAGCTCCTGGCATGGAATTAAGGGAGGAAGGGCAGAGCTGCGATTTGTCGGCTTGATCTGACAGCCAATTTTCAGATCTGGATCAGAAAGTTATAAAGGAAGTTTTAAAAGTACCCGCATTTGGGTTTAGCTCTGTGGAGGAGAGTGTTATTTTTCACTCTGCTTTCAAAGAAGAGTTTTTAATGTGTCAGGGCAGTTTTTAAGGATTCAGTTCATTGTGGCACTGACTAAAGCCAGCTGAGAGCAGAGAAGAGTGCTGTGCAAACACAGTCCTTCCCCAGCGGGCTCCGAGACTCTGATTAATTATTTAGAATAACTGAGGAAGTCATAGAATCCCAGGATGAAAACCTGGCCTTGGACACTCCCAGGGATGGGGCAGCCACTTCTCTGGGTAACCAGGGCCTCACCACCCTCCCAGGGAAGAATTTCTTCCCAACATCTGATGTAAATCTCTCCTCTTCTGGTTTAAAACTGCTCCCCCTTGTCCTATCCCCTTCTGCCTGTGTGAGAAGTCACTCTCCATCTCTTTTATGTCAACCAGTGAGTAATGAATCACAGCAATGGGTGTGTGGAATGCTGTTATTTCCCAATTCTCTTCCTGCTGGTGCTGATCAGCTGACAGGAGCTGCTGAGGTGTCAGAGGAGTTGTTGAGCCCTGGTGGAAGGAATTCACTCCACCTGTGCCTGGGGGAGTTTCCAGCCTCAGTTTCTTCAGGGAAAACCTTCTCCGGGTGTCCTGGGCAAAACACAGCCAAGTGACAGCTCATCTCTTTGGTGACAACTCAGCAATGCAGGGACCAGCCAGGCCATGTGGGCAGTGCTGAGTGTGGGCTGTTTCCCCCCAGTCTCTCTCTCCCTGTGAGCAGAGAGAATTATTTCTCCAAAGTGAACATCCCTGGTAGGAGCTTTGCCGCTGATCACAGCTGCAAAATTGCTTCCAAATCGTTCCACAATTGGGTTTTGCCTGTGAACTCCTTGGTGGAGCAAGACAAGGGAAAAACATTTGGGAAGGAGGGAGCAGAGAGGAGGGCAAGGGGTTGGGATTGGGGGAATGAAGGGTGAAGGGTGGGGTGGAAAATCCTATTTTCAGCAGGAGCTCAGGGGTCACAGCAGAAGGGGAAGGTCCTTTGGCCTTCCAGAGGGAGAAGCAGGGCCTGGCTCTACAGGAAGGCCAAAACCTTTCACGTTTATGGTTAAAATAAGATTTTTTTGAGGAAAAGGCACCCAGCCTGGTGTCTTTTCTCCAGTGGTGAGAGCAGAAGAGGAACCACAGCCACTGTAAAAGTGTGGAACGGAGAAAGAAATGAAACCCTCCAGGTGAAATTGTGTCCTCTGAGAAGTGAAAAGTAATTTTTCTACTGACTGCATCTGACCACAGCTCTACTGTCCCCCATCAGCTGCCAGGCCTTGGTTGACTCTGCTGCCATGGTATCTCCTTGCAGTGCAATAAAAATAAGATACCCTCTGATCCAGCTTTCCTGATAGCAGTGACTTTGTTTAAGCAACTTTATAATGAGCCCTCCTTCTCCTGCCAATAGATGCCTTTGCTATAATATCCTGGAGTAACAATGGACTAAAATAAATCAGCTTTTACAAACTCATAAACACAAAGAAGGGGATGTAAACCAATTTCTGATGTAGTTGAGGTGCACTGAGATTTCACAGAGTGGCATGAAGCTTGAGTGGATTCTGAAATTGCTCTTGAGCCTGAGAATTCATCTCTCCTTTCTCTGCTCTGCCAGCAGAGATGTTGCTCTTAACCCCTTGAAGGCTGGCCTTGAATTCACCTTTTTTTTTGATATCTACAATAATTTTGTATACTTATTCTTGAGATATGGAGAATTCAAGGTGCTGAATGCTCAGAGCTCTTCACTGACCAAAAATTTGGCAGTTCTTGGGAGAAAATGGCATCTGGGACAGAGATATTGTCCCTGGTGTGAGCCATCTGGGACACCCAGGGCTGGGGACACAGCAACACTGCTGGTGGCACTGGAGCTTGGGGAAAAACTCTTGGAAAATCAGAATTATTGCAAAAATCAGAATTATTGCGAAATCTGGTGGCACTGCCTGGAAAATACTGCAGGTTCCTGAGCCCTGCTGGGAAAAAGAGACCCATCCTCACCATCCTGCCTTCAACAAATGCCCATCCACTGTGTAATTAACCCAGTTACCAGAGACACTGATGCATGCTAACTCCATGAAACCAGCTTATTATCTGCACTGCTAATTAGCCATGGGAAAACAGGCACGGCGTTTATGAATATCCGTTTAAGAAGGAGGAGGAGGAAAGGAAAACCTGTTGAAACGGGGTTTTTAACCCTGTTATTGCTCTGCTTTTTAATGAGGGATGAAAGCAGGAACAAATTGAAGTGCACACGTTGAGGAGGGATTGGTTTGGCAGGGGACAGGATGGAGGGGGAGAGTGATTTTGGGAGATCAGGGTGGAAATCTGTGGGGAAATTGCTTTTGCCATCGATTCCTGGACAAGTTTGGCTCAGGGTGACCTCTCTGCCTGCCTGGCTGTGTTGATCAGTTGTGAGATCTGCTGAGATTGTAGCCTCACCTGGCTGGAGTGGGGCTGGGAACAGCCCTGAGCAGGGGTGGGGATGGCAGCAGCAGGAATGTGCATCCAGTGCTGGCTCACCAAGCAGGGCTGTCACTCTCACAGGAAGCTCCTTCTGGAGTTTGCTGCTGCATTTGGTATTCGGAGAAGAGCCCAATTCTCTGATTGTGCTGATGGGATATGAAAGGCAGGATGGAGTTTTATTGCAGAGCAGTTGACCTTGCTCCAGAGATATTACTGATACACAGCTGCTATTCAGCGTGGCAAAACACTGTAGTCATTATGTGAATCTGGCTGCTAAGAGAAGCAATTAGACTTCAGAGCTTTAGGATTTGCTTTAAAAAAAAAAAAAAAATAAAATTCAGGCGTTTTCAGGTGGGAAGATGGGGCAGCTCCCTCCCTGTGCCAGGTGTGGGATTGCTGTGCAGGAACACAGGGCTGCCTTGTGCTGTCATTGAGGGTCCAAGCAATGACCTTTCCCCATTTTAAAATCAATTGAAGGCAGGTGAGAGTGCGGTTCTGTAGCTGCTCAGTGGGATTAGTGAGGCTTTTCTCAAAGTCTCTGTGAGTTGTCATGGAATCACTGAGTCCAAGCTGTGACTGATCCCCACATCCCGTAATTCCTCGGACACCTCCAGGAACTGGGACCCCAAACCCCTTTGGGCAGCCTTTCCATGAAGAAATTCCTCCTGCTATCCAGCCTGAACCTCTCACTGAGGACACAGGGTATATAAAACACAGGCGAGGGAGGGAGGGAGGCAGGGAAGGTTTCTGTGCTCGCCGGTGAGCCGTAATTATGCTCAGAGCCTGTGTCAGCGATTACACTTGTTCCACTTGTACAGCACAGGGCTGCTGCCTTGTTTAACAACGCACAGCTCATTGTTCTCGCTGCAGCCCTCAACGCCACCAAATTGATATTGCTTTTCCACGGGCAGGCAGATAAGGCACGTGCTCCTCACGCCGTGAGAGCCGTGATAGCATCGCCACGCGCGGGGAAATGGAAACCTGCCACGTGCAGCACAGCCCCTCTTCCAGCAAAATCCCTCCTCCTGCCCCGGCAGCACGGGAATTCCCAGCTGGAATTGCACTGTGGCACGCTGAGGCTGTGGAGAAAGGAGGAAATCCTTCTGGATGGGGTGGGAGATGAGGAAAAATATTGGAAACGCGAGTGCTGCGCTCATTGGGGAGGCTGAAGTCACACCTGAGGTTATGGCTGTAAATTTAGGATTTAAAATGTAAATTTAAACCTATAAAACAACAAGGTTTTAATGGCCTTCCCATGCCAAAATACACTAGGACACAGGGAAGGGTTGTTCCTATGGCAGAGGGTGGGAATCTGTCCTAAATCTGTCCTAAATCTGTCCCAAATCTCTCCCTTGTTGAATTTGGGACTGAGGGGAGATTAAGAAGCAGGAGAGAACTGGAAGGAGAATGCTGAGCATGAGATTGCCTCTGACAGGCAGACACAGTGGCAATTTTTTCCCCAAGATGCATTTTTGTCCTTCACTGAAAAGTGCTCATTTGTTGTAGCAGAACTATTCAAGATTTGGAAGCATTCATGAGGAATTTTCTGAGTTGGAAAAACACGGTTTGAAATTATCAAGGCACCCCAGTCTCATGCAATCAGGACACAAAGTCTGGGAAAGTCTGAGTCCAAATTTACCCTTTCACTTGAAGTTTAAACTTGAATGCTTTAAAATACCCTAAAGCTTCAAATCAAAATGGAACAATCTAAAGTTATTGGAGGAAAGGAATAACCCAATCTAAACTGTATTTCTACTGGTCATCTGGGGAAAATTGGCAACACATCGACATTTTGCTTCAATTTGAGACAGATTTCTGTCAGTCAGAAAAAAAATTGTTTTCTGTCCCGTGCTTTTTCCTCTCCCTGTTTGGTGCAACGTGAGCACGCTGAGGGATGTCTGCAGGACCTGGGTGTGGGGCACCCTGTGATCTCTGCACCCAGAACCTCTCAGGGGAATCTCTCCCTCTGCCAGGCTGGGCAGCAGCTCCAGTGCTGGGCACTGTTCACCCTAAAGGGAAGAAATTATCATTTTCTCCTGTCTCACCCCCAGAGGATATAAGTTTTCTCCTCTTTTGAATTAAATTTACCCATTTTTTTTGGCACCTCTAGCTTTCCCCCAGCCTGGAGGAGCTCTGAGAGGCCAGTGGGAAGGGGAATCTCCAGCATGGGAATGTGGGATGCTGTCCTGCCTGGATACAGGGACAGTGTCAGGCCTTTCCTCTCTTCAACCCAAGCCACTTGAGGAAGACAAGCAGTTTTCCAGAGCTTCTGCTTCATGCCAGTAACGACCCTCTGGAGTATTCCCATTTCCATAGATTTACTGGCTTAATGCTTTGTTAGAATGATAAAAGCCAGTTAATTATCCCTTATGAGATTCTGCCTCCCCACCTGCCTTCCTCGGCCCCCCCAGCCCGGCTGTGTGTTTATCTTTTGTTCATCCACTGGATTTGGAGGGGAATAAATTGGGAGAGCTGGAGTGATTCATGTACTGTGGATTGCATATTGATCTGGCACGCTCTCCTCCTTAAAGCCCCCATTAGTCACGGCGATCAATGGCTCCTCCTGGATGGGAACCCGTGCTTCTGGAGCCAGGATGGCAAGTGCGAGCTGCTGCAGGGTCTCTGCACTTCACAGCCCCTGCCCAGCCCCTTTTGGTATTCTTTTTGTTGCTGTTCTTGCCAGAAATTCGGCTGCTTACAAGTTCGCAGAGGCAGGGTGGCTCTGCTGCACTCCCAACCCCTAAGACCCTTCCTGAAGCACTTTCTGAACGCTTCCAGGAGCTGCTGGCTCTGCCAGTGAACTTTTTCTGATGGGTATCAAAAGCCAGGAGGTGAGGGAACGTGTTGTTTTGCAGGCTGCTGGAGAACTATTTCCTCCTAGGTGGAACAGACACGGGGTTTTCCATCAAGAACAGGGTGCTATCAAATCAGTGTCGCTCCACACGAGCCTGGCATGGGCTGATCTTCCAGCAGAGCTCATAAAACACTTCACTGAGGCACAGCAGCTTCATCTTCCTCGGAATCAGACACAGCCAACAGCTGAATGGGGCTATTTAAACAGCCCTCAGCCATCAGCACCACCAAACCCTCCTGGCTCCCTGCTTCTTTCCTTTTCTTATTCACTTTCACATGGACTGGGAAATTCCGTGCTGGGATATGGATCCCTGACACTTTGCCTCTGGATTTTCGCTGGATTTTTCCAGGAGAGGCCCTCAGGAATGGATTGCCCAGGAGTGATTAAAGGGACTCAGTCCAGGGTGTGTCACAGGGCAGGGACACAGGACTCTGCTGGGGTGTGCAATCTGTGAGGAATGGATTTGTAAAGAATTCTTAAAATTTGATAAAAAGCTTATACAGTCTTGTATCTTTATATGGAAATACTGAGGTAAGATGTGTTGACTTAAGAAAATTATAGAATAGAGATGATATTGCTGAGAGATTGAACCAGAAATAAGTTTTAATAAGTTTTAAAATATAGTTTTACAAAAATATTAAAAAGTTTAGAAAATTAGAACTGTGAAAGATGTATTATATATAATATATAGATATAAGTGATTAATGTTAGAAATAATAGTAGTATTGTTAAGAAGTAATAGTAGCATTGTTATTGCTATTGTATTATTACAAATTAATAAGCTGAAAAATATTTATAAAGTATTATAACTAAGAAATAGGTTAGTTTCTGATAGGATGATGTTGAGTTTGACATTTCTTGTATCTCACTATTTATCAAGATTAATAATAGAATAAAATCTTTTCAAGCACCTCTCAGTTACCCCATCTCTATAAAAACCAAGAAAACCAACAGCAATCCATCCCCACCGAGGAAGAGGAGTGCAGATGTTCTACCCAACATCTGACTGCTCCTGTTAAACCCCAGAGCCACGGTCCAAATCCAGCACCATTTTTCTCTGCTCCCCTGATTTTGGGTTCCTCTCCCAGTCCCCATCTGCATCCTCACCTGATGAATTCCTGCAGACTTTTGGCTCTCTGCTCTCCCCAGCAGTGGCTGCTTTTCAGGGCAGCAGATCAATGGCAATGTTGTACAAAGTCTCAGCTGCTTTTTTTCCCCCCTTCCTTCCTTTGTATATAATTCACAATTTTGTCTTTCAGGAAAGCTCATGTCAGTGAAATATGTCTCCTCTGTGAGATTTCGCTAAGTTGAGGGTTTTCCCTGCTGAAAATATCTGAAACTGCAAGTGTTAGAGGTTTTGGTACAGATCTGCCTTCATGAGACTCACCACTTGGAACAGATTCAAGATTTCCTTCATGGCCACATGATCTTTCACATAGGCTAGATTTGAAAACAAACTCGTCTGCTCTGCCAAAAAGGGAGGAATCCTTTCATGAAAACAGGATGAGTTCCAATTCAGCAACGATCCATGTAAACACAAAAATATAGGGTGCCATCTTTCATAAATCCTAGGCATTAAAAGATCAGCTAACAGAAAATGGCATGATTGCTTTGAAACCCACATCGTTTGCGCTGCTGGATGGAAAAACATGGGCACAGGAAATAAAACCAGCGGGACACAAATGTTAATTACTGGAGGAACAGTCCTTTCCTAAATTGTGTTTGTGTCTCTCTGCTGGCTGGAGCCTCCAGCCCAAGGTTTGGCCCAGCCCCACAGGGATTGGGAAGAGGAGCCACAGCCCAAGCTGCAGCTTCAGACCTTCCTGCAGATCCTGTGAGCATCCCCAGCCCCTGTGCTGTCTCTGGGGTGCTCAGGATCCCCCTCCCTGCTCACCACCGGGACCACGGGAGGAGAACATCCCCCCGACCCAGGAGATGGGTGTGCAATCAAACCCTGCAAGTTTCTCCAGCCTCAGCAGTGTTTTTTGCAGCAGAGGTTGGAGCAGGGAGCGTGGAGAGGCAGGGGAAGCAGCCTGGGGTGTGATGCTGAGCACAGTGCTCAGCCCAAGCCCCTACAGGCTGGAGAGCCTTGTGTCAGCAAGGAGAATGTCCCTGCTGTCCCCACCTCTCCTGCTCAGGGAACCTGTCCCTGTCCCCATCTCCCCCAGCCCCAGGTTCCCTCCAGAACCCACAAACACTTTTATATCTGCAGCCAGACTCTGGGGGCTGCTGTGGCCTAATGGCTCCATCCATTCGCTTTTCTAAGAGTTATTTCAGTCATTTTGTGAGTGCTTGGAGTCCCAGATAAATCCTGGTGTTAGAAACCCCCTTGTGCACTTCATGCCCTTTTCACTCGGGTCCTTCCTGTGGCCCCAAGCTCCCACCTCGCTCAGGGATCACCATCCTCCAGGAGAATTCCTTAGGGACACGACCTGAAGCTTTTCCTCTGCTGTTTTCTTCATTTATTACAGTGCAAATGAAAGTGTCTGTTCATTCCCCACTCAGCTGTTTGTGTGGTGGAATTGTTGGAAGGAGAGAGAACAGAAAAATTCAGGGGAAGGAAGGAAGGAAGGAAGGAAGGAAGGAAGGACAGCTTTGATCCCACCTCTGTGTGTGCTGCCTCTGCATCAACACCTTCCCTTTTCCACGGTCTCATTTACCAACTTATTTAACCTTCTGTGGTGAAAATAGATAGCTTGGAAGAGATGAGAGCAGAGGGACAAAGAAATAAGGTTACACATTTACCAGCCTGTTAATATTTATGAGGGCTATGAACCAGATTAATCTCCATGCACCGTTTCACCTACAATGCTTCCCTTCCTTATTTATGTGAGGGGAAAATAAATAAACAAACAAAGAGAAATCCAAATATCTACCTGCTTTTAAGCCGTGCATGAGCCTCCTGTCACTCAAACAGGATAAAAGAGTTTTTTGCTCTGGATCTTTTTGGAAAGTGGGATAATATTCCAAGTTTCAGGCCAAGAGATGGGGTCAGTGCTCTGTAGGGGTTCAGGGGTTTAGGATCTGGGGAGTGATGCTGTGCAGACTCAGGGATGGGTGGGAAAGGGGCACAGAAATGCCCAGGGCTGGGGCTGGAGCCAGGCACAGCCAGGGCTCATCCACCTGCAGTGCCTCAGCCCGAATCCCAGGTGCCTCCAGGTCTGCTCTTCACAAACCCAAGTGCTGCTGCTCCCAATCCCCCAGGGAAACATCTCTGCCTTGTCTCCAGGAGAAACACACTCAAGCTGTTTATGAAACTAGTTATGGGGATGAATTAACATTTAAAACCCTGCACAGTTTACATTTCCATTTATAAATTCTCCTGTTAGGATTATTTGATAATGCAAATTCTCTTCTACTGTCTTAATAGACCCTTCAGTGTTGGGGTTGGTTTGGATTTCAATTGCTTTTTTTTCTCCTCCTAGTAATAGGATCTGCCTCACATATGACAGATTTGTCAGTGAAATTTTAACAAATAATATTAAATGAACTTTAAATGCCATTTGTATCATCAGTTTTTAATTTCAAAAGTGTCATCCCATTGTATTTGGGGAATATGTAAATGAACAGTTCACCTACTAGATTTTATGGCAGCCCAACGTGTCTGGAATACTTTCTGCTGATATTTCTGTTTATTTAATCCTTGCAATATAAGGGAGAGATTAGCTCTGCGTATTTTGTATATTTGCTTTATAATGACTTGGGGTTTTCTTTTTTTTTTTTTCATTAATGAAATGATTTACAGTGATGCAAAACAAGGTACAAATTATATTGGAAGTTGACTAGGAAATAAACAATTCTGGGGGGAGAAAAGCACTCGGATTAAGGAAAAAGAAGGATAGTCCTGTGCCACTGCATGTGATGACAATATTTAACCCCCTGTGTTCACCTGGATTTACAATGAGCTGTGATAGAAAAGAGAAATGTTACACCTGAAGTGGAAGAAGGAGCTAATTTGGACACTCAGACTCCATTCCAGAGCAGAGCTTTAAATCCTGGCCAGCCACTGCTCCTCCTCGAGAAAGAATTTCTCACGTGGTCAATGCTTTAAGTGTTGGAGGACATTAAAATGGTGTTGTAGAGATGAAAGCCACTTTTTGGTGGGAAACTACATTTTTTTGCTTAAAGGGGATGGGAAGGAAGGTCCTTTCAGGTGACAGGAATGACACAGGACTTCAGCAGAGCTCTGAAGGGGAAGGTGAGGAGAGGATGGAAGACTTCGTGGTCTGAAAAGTGGGTAAAGTCTGAGGAGGAAGTCTGAGGAACAGCAGCACAAATAACTCCTCTGGATCATTTTCCTGCACCATTTCATGCCCTGCTCAAACAGGAGACAGGACCGAGGTGTTAATTGCAATCCCCTCATTAAGCAAAGCCATTAGCAGCCAAATGTCCGGTGCCACCCCATGCCAGGGAAGCCAGGATGGGGCAGAGGGTGCCTGGGCAAGGCTCAGACCTCGTGTTGGTGCTGGGTTGGTCTGGGCCAGTGTTCATGATGAAAGAGAACAAAACATTCTCCTGCAAAACCCCCTTGGCTGCTCTGCTGCTCGTTCACCAAATCTCAGTTTCCTCCTCTCCCACTGGTGCCTCCTGAGCCCATAAATTCCTCATCATTGCCCTGAGGCACTGCCCGCTGCCACCCTTGGAAGTTTTCAGGACAAAATCTTAAAATCCCAGGATGGTTTGGGTTGGGAGGAACCTTCAATTCCCCCCTTCCCACTCCCTGCCATGACAGGGACACCTCCCCTGTCCCAGGCTGCTCCAACCCAGCCTTGGGCACTGCCAGGGATCCAGGGGCAGCCACAGCTGCTCTGGGCACCCTGTGCCAGGGCCTGCCCACCCTCTCAGGGGAGAATTTATTCCAGATATCCAACCTAAATTCCTCCTCCTGGGTGACCTCCTCCGACCCCACAAAGCTTGGAGCAGAAGATTGGGTAGAGCAGCCCTGGGGTCCCTTCCCACTTGAACTCCAATCAACACAGGTACTCCCTGTGGCTGGAGATTGTTGAAAAGAGCCACACCAAAGCTGCTGCAAAAATACCCATTTTTGGCTCGGTGTTTATTGTCTGTTGTTGTTTATCTCCAAAGAACCGGAGGGTTTATTCCAGTAGAAACACACGGGTGGGATGAATTACACTTGTCTGTGGTGTTTTCCCGCCCCAGCACTGCTTTCTGATGGGGGTGGCATTCCCAGGAGGATGATTTGACTCCTGTAGGCAGCTTTTGATGTGTTGTGCTGGCAGGAGGAGGAGGAGGAGGATGGAGCCCAAGCAGCCGCCTGTGACTGAGGGAAGCTCGGGCTCTGCTCTGCACTGCTGAGCTCATTCATTGCGGGGCTCTGGGAGTGACACTGATATTAAGTAAGCAAAGTGCTCTGCTTAATCACAGCCTGTGTGTGCTCCTGAGAGAGATGGAGGCAGCAGAATTCCCCCTCACACTCAGTACAGAGCATCCAGAGCCAGACAACTCCATCAGGATCCTGTCTCAAGAGGACAAGGAGAGGACTTGCTCTCAGAGCTGCCCTAAAGTGGAGGTAAATTTGGGAGAGAACACCTCTTGTTAACACAGAACAGCCTCTTCCAGCCCTAAGTGACTCAGCTGAGCCCTCTGTGGTACCTGCTGTCACCTCTCAGGAGGAATTGAGACAACTCCACCAGGATCCCGGGCACGGCTTGTCTCAAGAGGACAAGGAGAGGACTTGCTCTCAGAGCTGCCCTAAAGTGGAGGTAAATTTGGGAGAGAACACCTCTTTTTAACACAGAACAGCCTCTTCCAGCCCTAAGTGACTCAGCTGAGCCCTCTGTGGTACCTGCTGTCACCTCTCAGGAGGAATTGCCACTGCAAGAGCACTCTGAGGGAAAATAATACAGATTATTTATCCAGAGAGATGCCCCGCTCCTGCAGGTCGGGCAGGATGGTGCTCAGAGGAGTTCTCTGGGTTTCAGCCAGAAGCTCTGGTCTAAGCACTGCCTGTGGCAGTGTCAAGTGTCACAATTGCTGGGGAAGTGGCAGGGCCAGCTCAGCAAGGCTGCATTTCAGTGCTCTCTTCCTCTCAGCTCTCCAGAACCGGTGGCATCCCAGAGAGACGTAGCAGAGAGACAATTCCCTCCCTCCCTCGGTCCTCCCCTCCTCTCCCTGCTCCTTTCCCCCTGCATTTCTTTGTCTCTCTTCCCTCTGAACCTCCCTCCTGCTTTGTCTTGGAGCCACCGTGGCAGCAGTTGGGTTGTGGGAGCCTTCAATTTCCTATTCAGCTCATCATGGAGCAGTAATTTGCTGCACTTCCATAATTAGGGGAATTTTAAGCAAACTACCCTGTGGATGATTACAAGCCGGATTCAATCTCGGTTGCTTTGATCACCAAGAGGATGAAGACACTGCTGGAATATTTGGTGGCGTGCTCTGCCTGGAGAACCTCGTGCCAGCTGCTTCCTGCCTGCCTTTCCCTCTCCCTCTCACCACCCCTCCCTGCCAATCCAGGGATTGTCTCTTCAGCTCAAGTGGAAGAAATAAATGCTCCTTCCTGGAGGATGAAGCTCTGTTAAAATCAGTTTTCCCAGTGAAGAAGCCTGATTGTTGGAGCAGGGCCTAAGGAAGGCAGAGTCAGGGAATTAAACTTCCGAGCTTGTGCCTTGGTTTCCTCATCTACAAAATGATGGAATAAGGGACAGGGCATTAATTTGCTTTGTAAAAACTCCTGCAAGCAGCATTCCAAGGGCAAATTCCTGATTCCTTGGCTCTCTGAGATGGTTTGGGAAGATCTGTGATAGAATCACAGGATGGTTTGGGCGGGAAGGAACTTTAAATCCCAACCTTCCACTGCCCCAGGCTGCTCCAAGCCCTGTCCAACCCGGCCTTGGGCACTCCCTGGCCCTGGATATCACCTTTGAAGTGATAATTGCTTTTCCCAGCTTTTATCAGCTTTAACACCCAGCACTGAACACAGGACCTTTGGCCATCACCTTTCTGGTGCTTTAGCTATCTCCCTGATTATCTCCTGTCTGCTCCAGGGCTGGGAATGCATCCAGCAGGGAATGACCCACTGGGGACAGTGACAGAGCTGAAGGGACACCCTGAGCCTGCAGCAGTGTCTGCTGAGGGCTGGAGATGAATTTCAGCACTGAGGAAGAGGACTGAACAAAGTTTTGGATGATCAGCAGCTTTAGGGCTGTTTGGACCGCAGCAGCTTTATCCCAATTTCTACACAAAGATTGTGGCAGGAGCAGCTCCAGCTCGAGGAAAGGGCAGGATTTACCTGCCACAGGAATCTCTGCTCAATGGGAGGTCACGGGAGGAGGTTCCTGTTCCCAAATGTGAGCATGATGGGCTGTCAGCCCCGGTGTATTAATAGACTATTAATGCTTCCAAGTTTCCTGAGCCACGTGCATGGGTTTTCGATAGGTTAATTAGGCCATATTTCAGGATAATTACAGCTGTATATTTCTACACTAATTAAGTGGCTTTAAAACATACCCACAATGTGGCTCAGTGAATCATAATTAAACTTCCTCTGCCTCCTGCTATACTCTATGGAACTAATACCCATAAAAGACCCGAATGCTGCTCCTTGCCAGCAGCAAATTGGAGCTTGCAAAAAATAAAAAAAATTTAAAAATCTCATGGAATGTCTGCCTTTTTTTTTTTTTTTAATGGAATCATGTACAAACTAATTCAAAATGAATATTACATGAGTCATCAAAATGCTGCAGCTTCCCTCTCTTTATTTATATTTATCCTCCCACGTGAGCTGTCACCTGGAGGAGACGGCGGCGCTCCAGGGTGAGGGGAGAGTGATTCATTCTTGCAAAGTCTCTGACAGAGATGGGCTTTGCTTTTCCCTCCCTTCCAGCTGGGCAAGGCTCAAAATCCACGGAGAATGATGTTGGAATCTCCCACTTCTGATAATCTCTGGCTGGTGGGGAAAAGGAGACAATTCCTGGCTGCTGCCTGCCTGTCACTGCCCCCTCCTTGGTCCTCTTTAGCTGGAGGGCTGAAATTCCTTTTTTCTCTCCTTTTTCCTCCTCCTTTTTCCTCTGCTTTTTCCTCCTCGTTTTTCCTCTCCTTTTCCCCCTCCTTTTCCCTCTGCTCCTTTGGCATCTGATGCTCTTTCATTCTCCCCTTGATGAAAAAAACCAGTGCCTTGTCTTGTAATTTTGTCATTCCCTGAATGATCCCAGTAATCCTTTCCCTGCACAGGTTCCTTGCATCCTTCCCAAGATGATTTATCTCTTTTTCCAGTGCCTTGTCCCCAGGTTTTATCACACCTCCTGCCTCCTGAGTTGGGTTCCACTCTTTTCCCCAGCTGCTTCCAGTCTTGGTGTCCTGACATTTGTCTGGGGGGTTCACAAACTCTCCTACTATAAAAATAATCGACAAATTCTTCTCCTTTCCATCAGAATTTGCCATTTCTAGTGGAATTATGTCTGAGTGAACTTAAATGCCCATTTATTTTCATTCTCCTGCCTCCCACCCCTTCTTGGATGTGCAAATGTTGTTCAAAAGTTCAAAAGGGCTTGGAAAACTGGGATTAAATGCAGGGAAATTCAGACTGTATCTGATTTTCTTCATTTTTCAACTGATTTACTCCAGTTGCATCTTGAAGTTTTGATGGGAACTTGCAGCAAACATTCCAGTGGAGAAATTAATAATTAGATTAGGAAGATTAGACTGAGGAAGAGTGAGTAGTGATGGGTGCTGTGGAAATAAAATGATACAGATGGACACAGGGATAGATCAGCCTGACTGAGAGAAACGAATTTTTAAGCAATGTTTTAGCACATTTATGGAAATCCAGGGTGATATTCACTCAGGAAACTCATTCCAGGGGTTGAGTTCAGCTGCTCAGGAGACAGCCAGAGCCGTGTGAGCAGCATAACCAACACCAAACAGCTCTCATTCCCCTGCTGGAATTGTCCCAGCTAATTCCTGATGCAAAGCAAAGCAAATTCTAAACTTCCACTCCGAGCAGGGCCTCCCACCCGGGGTCCCTCTGCCATTTTTGCGAGTTGCCTCACCTAATGAACAGATTCTGGGAGAGACAGAGCTCCCAGACAGGCAGGGAAGCCAAATTTGAGGATTATTGATGAATTATTCAGCCCTCTCTGCCCTAACTCTGACATGTGAGCAGGAGCTTAATGCCCTCAGGCACCATTTCATTGTGGGAGGACAGATCCAGGTTTATAATCAACATCTTGCATAAAAGCCCCTTATTTACATGTGCAAAGGAATTTTTTTTCTGGATCTCAGGTCTTAATCTCAAGTGTGTCCTGTTTGGAACAAAAAATTAAGTTCTGGGTGAGGTTCATTTTCTGTGGACGATGTCAAAAGCTTTTATGGAGTAAGGGAGGCAGGAAAACTGCTTGGTTCATCACTTATTTATTTTTAATGAATGGGAGAGGAGAAATGCAGCAAGACAATCCAGGTGAAGTCGAAGGGAAAGGTTTTTAATGAGAGGAGTGAGGAACAAGTTATCCAGGAGAGTCATTGGATCCCCTCCCTCAGAGGCTGGCAGGAGGTGTTGGATGTCTGTGATCCTGCTCCAGTGAAAGGCAGAGGGATGCTACTGCACAGGTCTAAGACAGAAAGGAAGAAAATTAAATTACAGGTCAGCTGAGACAGTTGTGATGAAGACATTCCAGAAGCATCAGTGAGCGTGGGAGCCTTGGCGATGTGCAGATTCCCCAGGATGGATAAAACCTGATTTAATTCCAGCCACAGGCACCTTGTCCTGCCCCAGCCATCAGTGCTGAAGGTGACTTTCTGGTGAAAAGCAGCAGGGCGAGAAGAGGAGGGAATTCAGCACATCTTGGGAGGCTTTCCCCTCTCTTCTGTCCTTGGAGTTCAAGTTGCAGGTCCAGCAATTGCTTTAGGGGCTGTTCCCCCTCTCAGCCAAATTAAATCTTCCCCAAGCCTTCCCCCTTCATCCAGGAATTACAACAGCAATGTCTTAAAAAAAACCAAAAAAACCCAACAAACCCCAACAACAAAAAACCCAAATCACTGAAATTGTGTCACTTTTAGACCTGCAAGTGAGGATTTTCGAGCTGTTTGAAGTGGCCTGTTCCAGCTCAGAAGGGAGGGAGTCACCCTTCCCCTCTGCTTGCCCTCCAAGGTCCTGGACAAAGCTTCCCACATGCCACTAATGCAGCTCAGGTTGCCCAGGGGACTCTTTTGCTGTCTCTGGAGGGACCCTGGGGCTGTGTTTTGATGCAGCCCTCTAAGTGCCCTGCAACACTTAGACTGGAAGGCTCTGTATAAAACCTTAACCACTGTCATTAATCGCTCTGCTCAGCTGCTGCTGACTTTTATGTGGCAGGAACTGCAGCCTGGAACAAGCTGCTGCCAGTGGAAAAACATCTCTGCACAGGGAAAATATCGCTGTTCGAGCTGAGCTGGAAGGCAGAGCAGAAGGAAAATCAGGATGAGAGGGGATGCTTGAAGGGGAGAGTCGAGGCTGGATGAATCCTTGGGGCTGGGATGCAGCAGGCAGGGCTGGATTCACTGCAATAACTCCAGCCCCGAGTGCAAACACGGCAGGGTTGGCTCTGAATGCTGATGGGCTTCGTGGCTGTGTGGGCAGGCTGAGGAAAACCAGCCCCACCTTCACCTGCAGGAGTCACCTCAGCCCCCAGCAGGCACCACGGGCACTTGAGGTGACATCCAGCTAAATTCTGGGCAAGAGGGGAAAAGCAGCTGCGGGATGCTTGGGTTTGAGGGCTGTAGGAATGAGCAGGGTCCCCTTTTCTAGGGGAGATATGGGGCAGGAGCAGGGGGTGGAAAAATGAGGTGCAGGAGCCCTTTGGGGTGCAGAAGGCAGAGGGTCCCTGCCAGGCAGGCTGAGACAGAGAGCTTCAGGGAGTCACCACACGCTGCCAAAGAGCTCTTCAGGGTGCAGGTGAGCTGAACAAATGGAAATCCAGTGTGTCCAAGGCTGAGAGGAGAGTGTGACAGCTACAGCTGCTGCTTTTGGGGACAGCCCTTCCTGGCAGGCAGCTCCTCTGAGTGCACGGCACGGGACGCTGGCTTGGCTCCATCCCTGTGCTCCCATGATGAAAAGGGGGCATGATCCCCCCCAAAAAAGCCACAGCCACTCGTGTTTGTCTAGCCCACAGAGCTGGTAACAGATTAAAGGATTTGTTGAGGAGAAACGCTCTCACCCCTGGCAGTTTTAATAAACCAATAATCAAATAAAGAAGCGACTACAATAAATTAACATCTTTTACCAGAAGCCGGGCAAGACTATCCTTTTAAAGCCATTGTCAGAGCTGTAACCGGTGAGACAAGGGAGGGAGGGGAGAAGAAGGAGCAGCAGAGGGGAAAAGCAGGGAAAAAAGGGAAAAAAAAGCGTTTAACCCCGGTTGTTAGACATGCGAATCCCACGTCTAATTTCCAGCGGCCTTACAGCGTGTGCGAGTGCTGATAAGGCCTGTGTGAAATTGCCAGCTCGGGCCGAGGCGTGGATGTGCCATAAACCATTTCTTTATTGAGCAGATAAAGGAGCGAGGCCGGCTGAGCATGACTGAGCCATTAAACTCTGCAGCCGAGCAGGAGGGGTGAAGAAAGACACCCATTCCTATTAGGAACACCATTAGTTAATGAGAATTTGTGTGTGTGATCAGAGAGGGTTTCCACACGCACGCCTGGCTCCAGGTTCTGTGTGGGTGGAGGAGGATGGGGGGGAAAGGCAGGAGGAGTGAGGGGGACACTCTGTGACCCCTCAGAGAGGTTGTGCAAGGAACTGAGGGTGAGGAGCAGGTGAATAGGGAGAAATCCAGGTGAAAAGCACATTCCAGTGAGGATCCAGAGGACTGGGCCATGCAGTGCTACTGATGCTGCCTGCTGCAGTGTCCAGCTCAGCTGGGCTGTGCTTTGGGTATTTATATTTTTTTCAGCTTTGCTGGGTGTTTTTCCAATGCCTGGTGTGCTTCCTGCATGTGTTATCCCTGCAGTTTTCATCACAGAATTGTAGAATTACGGCACAGATTGGGATTGGATTGGAAGGGACCTAAAAGCTCATCTCCTCCCACCCCTGGGACAGCTTCCACTGTCCCAGGCTGCTCCAAGCCCCATCCAGCCTGGCCTTGGACACTTCCAGCAATGGGGCAATGCCTGGCCACCCTCATGATAAAGAATTTTCCTCTAATATCTCATCTAAACTGCTCTCTCTCAGTTTGCTGCTGCTTTACATGCAACTCCACCCCAGTGCCCTCGCTGGTGATCAGCAGGGCCAGGAAAGGAGTGAGATGTGCAGCCCTCGGGCTCTTCCAGATAGGATTCCCATCCTTTCCCCAGACAGGGAAGGTCCCATGGCAGCTGCTGGCGGTGTCTGAGGTGGTGGCACCGTGTGGCAGACAGCTCCTGGCCCTGTCCTCACTGAGATGGGAGCAGCACAGAGCGGCCGCAGGGCTTGGGAGCAGACCAGCGAGAGCAGAGCAGATGGCCACATTGGCCCTGCAGAAGAGCAGCCTCTGCTCTCTCTGCTCATCGCCGGCCCCCCATCCAGCCTCAGCCTTCCAATTTTCTCAGCGAGCCTCTGACAGCTGCTCCGGGGGAAATTGCGCTGCCGGGGCGAGAGGAGCAGCCCTCGCCTCCTTTTCATTACCCGCAGCACCCACTCCCTTTGTCTTCCGAAGCAATTTCATAGCCCCTGCACAAACACGGAGCCATCAAAGGAGCCTTTCACGGGGCTGGCACGGGAGACAATGGGAAGCAGATACACCTCCATCAACAAAAGGCTGCATTTCCATTTTGATAACAAACGTGCTGGCTCCCTGTCGAACACACCGGCTTGTTTTCCCTCTGTTTTCCCTCTCCTTTCCCCCAGCCAGCCCCAGGATGGGTTGTACAATAGCATTTGACTTCCCTCCCCTTGCCACTTGTGGTGCTGACAGATCTGATAGTCCTGCCACACTCTGCCTTTCCTCCCAAACAGCAGAGAGAGGAAAACAGGCCTTGTTTTCCTCCCTTTCAGTGTTATCTCCCTCTCTCACGTCCTCATCACCATGCCACGATGCAGAGATGGGACAGCAGAGATTTGGGAGCTGCCAGAAGGGTGTTTTCCTCCTCCTGGGCGTGTGCACTGGAGCATCCCCAGGCTGGCAGCAGAGCTGAGCGTGGCTGCCCAGGGTTGTTATTTTAGCAGGATGCAAGGAGGGGAGGCAGGAGAGGGCTGAACTGACACCTGCCAGGTACAGGGATGCTGCTTCTTTAGGAACCAGGAGTTTAGGATCCCTAAACATGGCTCTAATGGGACAAGCAGCCCGCCATCATAATTACAGCGCTCCACCCATTCCTAAATTATTCAGCCATTTTACCTCTTTCCCAAACTGATTATCTCAGCCGTATTGAGAAGATGAACAGTGCTGGCTCCTCTTGCTTTGGGCAGACTGAGAGAACCAGACACAGATCCTCCACCTTGCCCTGCTGCTGCCCTGTGGCTGAGGTGTCTCCACCAAGACCCCCAGCCTGCCTGCAGTGCTGATGAGGTGCTGGATGTTGTGTTGGGGGGGAATTAGCAGGGACAGCCCCCCCTGGCTCACTGCTGGCTCCCAAATCCTGCAATATTCATGTCCCCAGGGCCAGGGGAAATGTGAGCACCTTCCCCTGGGAGCAGCTCCCAGCTGGGATTTCCTGGCACAGGAGTCCATCAGAGAGGAACTCAGAGCCAGCGGGGACAGGAGGAGGAGAAGTGGGAGAAATTCTGCTCTGGGCACCCAGGCTCCAAACCAGCCCTGCCCTGAGGAGGCTGTGGAGCAGCCCAGTGGATCTCAGCCCCTGGGGATCCCGGGAGAGGCAGGAGAGGAACAGAGAGCTCCAGCTCCTTGTCCTTAGGGGCCCCCTGTGACAAAGCTGAGCACAGCTGGGACAGGACCCTGGCAGGTTCCTCCCCGTGCTGCTGTCCTCTGGCAATCCAGGGAAGGGCTGCAGTACCAGGAGCTGTCCAGAACCCTGTGACTGCCTCTCCTTTGTCTCAGTCTGCTGTAACAAAACCAAGCAGTTTTGTTAAAAACTCCCCAAACTCCCTCTTGTGATGGTGAACACCACAGGCACTCGCTGCTGGTCCTCAGACGTGGGTGGGCTTTGCTCCCCAGAGGTTTTTAGGGTCATTATTTCATCCACCACCAGCTGACAAAATGTTCAGCCTCAGCAGAGGAGCAGTTCCCTTTTCTGGCTGATCCTGGGAGGATGAACTGGATTGCATCTCCTGGTGCCACGGCACAGAGCAGGGGCTGGGAGAGGAGCAGGGGTGAGAGCTGAGGCTGATCTGGAACAAAAAAAAGAGAGAAAGGGTGAAAGACAACCCAAGGAAACACAGAGTGGGGTGTGAAGAGGGTGAAGAAATGCACAGAGGACCTTTTGAAAGGAATGGGAAACAGAAAAGGAAAGAAGCCTCCCTTACAGTGGATTGTTCACAAAGATCAGAATGCCAACTAAATTAGGATATTATAGGTCACTGAACAGGGATTGCACAATGGCTGAGTCTCTAACAAAGGTTAAAACACAGAACAAAGACAAATAATGACAGAACCCAGAGCCAGTGACCATAAACTCCAAACAAAAAGGAGGGCGGCGCGCGCAGGATGAGAAAGCAGAAGAAATCGTTGTTTGCAATCAGTGCTCACTGGGTCAGACTGAAAATAAAATGGCTTTGCAGAGCCAGCATCCTAGATGGGGGCACAGAGGCGGCTTTGACAAGGTCTTTCAATAAAATTAATACACTTCAAACGCTTGGTAGGAATGAGAAGCTGACATCAGCTCACAGACAGACAGGAACATGTTTAAAATGTGCAATATGTGAGTGGCAGAATGAAGGAAATTCATTCTCTGGGCTGTTCTCTGGTTTCTCTACAGCTGTCTGGGAAATTTTCTATGAAATCTTTGGTTGGAAAATCACTATTTAGCTAAATTGTAGCTATTTGCATTGAAAAGGGTAGTTTTGCTAAACTTCAGGGTTTGAAAACATTCACAGAAAAGCGCTGAAATGGTTGGAGTGTGCCAGTTCTTGCCTGATTTTCCAAGGAAATGGAGATACGGGATCACACCACACATGGCATCAGTGAGAAAAGGCTTTTCTGCCCCCTTCTACAGCTCCTGAACCCTCTCAGAGATTTTACTCAACTGTGGCAAAGGGACAGGGGCTCTCAGTGTCATTAACCTCTACATAAGAGGGACTCATGAAGGGACGATGTTGGGGAAGCTGCTGGCTTGTGAGAAGAAACCCCAGCACCCATTTTCAGAGCTGGTTCCTCTCTTCTGTCCCCCCACTGTCCTGCCTTGGTCCCTGGGCTCTCACAGCCTCCAGCTGGTCCCAGAATCCCAGAAATCCTGACTTCTCCCTGATCTCACACAGCAACCATCCTGCTCTCCCAGACAGGCAGCCCTCTAGGTGACTTTTGGGGTTGCTATGGCAGCAAAATTGATAACTCTCATCTAGAAAGGCAATTCAGTGTTGCAGAGGATGATCAGCAGCATCCATCACGCCCATACCCCGTCGCTGCTGGGGTAAATGACCACCACAGCTGCTCAGATGTGTTTTTTCGCAAGCCCTCGTGGCTCTGTGCTGTCACTTGGGCCATCCCAGAGTGAAAGACACAACATTCTTGCTTTGCCACAGATGTTTTACTTCCCCTCAGATCGGGAAAGGGTGGCTGCTGCTCTTTGGGGGATGCTTTGGGTGCTCTGATAGATGCTCCCTCAGCTCCATGTCATGTTCTGAGATAGCAAATTCTTTGCCAGATTTCTTTAGGATCCTCTTTTTAATACCTCAGGTCTGCCTGGCAGCCGGGGAGGGTGTACAAGCCAGAGGAATGTGGGGATGCAGAGGATGGGAAAGGCAGGGCTTGTGGTCTGTGACATCAAACCACTCTGTTATCTCTGCCTCCAGACTGAGGGCAGGGCTGGGAGTGATCCATCCTGCAGCTGTCTGAGCAGCTGGCTCCAGAGCTGAACCTGGCAGCTCTCCCTGCTCCTGCAGGGACACTGAATTTGTCCCCTCAGGCTGTTCCTTGGCCCTTCCCACAGCCCCGGATCTGGGATGAGCTCACGGCAGAGCTGAGAGCACAGCCTGGGTGTGAACCCTCCTGGCTCCCAGGAATTCAGGTGACAACAGCAAGGGGAAGACCCTGTTACTGCTCCAGACGTTTCTGGGGTCACCACATCCCACCTCCTTTTTTGACACAGTCATGTCCTTGTGAAATAACGTGCAAATGTTCATTTTTGACAATAGTGTTCAAGGCAAACACTGCTCCTTTTCCCTCTGAAATCCCAGGCAAAAGGACAATGATGAGATCCAGCTGCTTGTACTGCAGCACTTAATAAATCCTGCCATTTTACAGGGAGCACCAAGTGTTTTGTTGGTGTTAATATGATCTACACAGAATCAACAGGACCCCCAAAATCCTTCCCTCACCATGCAAATAAAGGCAGATTTGCTCTTGCATCTTATTTTATCATTGATTGTACCTCTCTTTTCCTTTGATCTCTGCAGCCCCCAGACCTGGGGAGCCCCTGTCCCCCTCCCTGGCATCAGCAGTCATTGCTCTCCCTCCATTTCCCTTTTGCCTTGCCTTTTAAATTTTTTTTTCTTTTCCTTTTTCTTCTTTATTTTTTTTTGGCTGTTTCTCAGAGCTCTCTGAGCCACACATTTCCTCAGCTTTGATTGTAGTGGCTGAGGTAGCAATAGCAAGTGCAATTTTCGAGCTGTGTTTCATGGATGGTTTAGAATAAAACCCTGCATTAGCCTGAGCAGGCTCCAGAATGCTCTCAAAGCCACTGCCTGTCACACACACCGTGCCCTGGCTCAGGGCTGCTGCTTCCCAGCCCCATCATCTTCCTCAGTGGCCATCCAAGGGAGAAAACAATTGATTTGTTGCTCCAGTGAGATGAAGGCTCCTGCTCTCTGTCCCTCGTCCCTCGTGGGTGTCACCCCCCAGGTCCCCTGTGCCAGGTGCTGCAGAGTCCCTCCAGAGAGGGCATGAGCTCTAAATCATCATTTTCCCCTCCGAGGATTTTCCACCCTGCACCTCAGCCCTCGTTTCTGGTGGAAGGATAAATAACCAGGACAAGCCCCAGGATGTTCCAGGCTCCTCTCCTTCCCTCCCAGGACACATCCGTGCAGCTGCTGTCGCCTTGCCTGCGTTAATCCCATGGCAGCCCAGCACATTTCTGCTCCAGCACTGGGAAATCTCTCCCTGGCTCGCAGCTGGCTCGCTCCTGCTTGGAGCAGCTGGGATTTGCAGCTCCATGAAAGCCTCTGAGCACCCTGATGAATAACAGCACTCGGTATGGAAGTGATCTGCCCGGGCAGGGCAGCAGGCACAGCCCCTGGGCTGAGGGCACCGTGGCAAAGGGACAGGGGCTCTCAGTGTCATTAACCTCTACATAAGAGGGACTCATGAAGGGACGATGTTGGGGAAGCTGCTGGCTTGTGAGAAGAAACCCCAGCACCCATTTTCAGAGCTGGTTCCTCTCTTCTGTCCCCCCACTGTCCTGCCTTGGTCCCTGGGCTCTCACAGCCTCCAGCTGGTCCCAGAATCCCAGAAATCCTGACTTCTCCCTGATCTCACACAGCAACCATCCCTGCTCTCCCAGACAGTCACTCTAGGTGACTTTTGGGGTTGCTATGGCAGCAAAATTGATAACTCTCATCTAGAAAGGCAATTCAGTGTTGCAGAGGATGATCAGCAGCATCCATCACGCCCATACCCTGTCGCTGCTGGGGTAAATGACCACCACAGCTGCTCAGATGTGTTTTTTCTCAAGCCCTCGTGGCTCTGTGCTGTCACTTGGGCCATCCCAGAGTGAAAGACACAACATTCTTGCTTTGCCACAGATGTTTTACTTCCCCTCAGATCGGGAAAGGGTGGCTGCTGCTCTTTGGGGGATGCTTTGGGTGCTCTGATAGATGCTCCCTCAGCTCCATGTCATGTTCTGAGATAGCAAATTCTTTGCCAGATTTCTTTAGGATCCTCTTTTTAATACCTCAGGTCTGCCTGGCAGCCGGGGAGGGTGTACAAGCCAGAGGAATGTGGGGATGCAGAGGATGGGAAAGGCAGGGCTTGTGGTCTGTGACATCAAACCACTCTGTTATCTCTGCCTCCAGACTGAGGGCAGGGCTGGGAGTGATCCATCCTGCAGCTGTCTGAGCAGCTGGCTCCAGAGCTGAACCTGGCAGCTCTCCCTGCTCCTGCAGGGACACTGAATTTGTCCCCTCAGGCTGTTCCTTGGCCCTTCCCACAGCCCCGGATCTGGGATGAGCTCACGGCAGAGCTGAGAGCACAGCCTGGGTGTGAACCCTCCTGGCTCCCAGGAATTCAGGTGACAACAGCAAGGGGAAGACCCTGTTACTGCTCCAGACGTTTCTGGGGTCACCACATCCCACCTCCTTTTTTGACACAGTCATGTCCTTGTGAAATAACGTGCAAATGTTCATTTTTGACAATAGTGTTCAAGGCAAACACTGCTCCTTTTCCCTCTGAAATCCCAGGCAAAAGGACAATGATGAGATCCAGCTGCTTGTACTGCAGCACTTAATAAATGCTGCCATTTTTACAGGGAGCACCAAGTGTTTTGTTGGTGTTAATATGATCTACACAGAATCAACAGGACCCCCAAAATCCTTCCCTCACCATGCAAATAAAGGCAGATTTGCTCTTGCATCTTATTTTATCATTGATTGTACCTCTCTTTTCCTTTGATCTCTGCAGCCCCCCAGACCTGGGGAGCCCCTGTCCCCCTCCCTGGCATCAGCAGTCATTGCTCTCCCTCCATTTCCCTTTTGCCTTGCCTTTTAAATTTTTTTTTCTTTTCCTTTTTCTTCTTTATTTTTTTTTGGCTGTTTCTCAGAGCTCTCTGAGCCACACATTTCCTCAGCTTTGATTGTAGTGGCTGAGGTAGCAATAGCAAGTGCAATTTTCGAGCTGTGTTTCATGGATGGTTTAGAATAAAACCCTGCATTAGCCTGAGCAGGCTCCAGAATGCTCTCAAAGCCACTGCCTGTCACACACACCGTGCCCTGGCTCAGGGCTGCTGCTTCCCAGCCCCATCATCTTCCTCAGTGGCCATCCAAGGGAGAAAACAATTGATTTGTTGCTCCAGTGAGATGAAGGCTCCTGCTCTCTGTCCCTCGTCCCTCGTGGGTGTCACCCCCCAGGTCCCCTGTGCCAGGTGCTGCAGAGTCCCTCCAGAGAGGGCATGAGCTCTAAATCATCATTTTCCCCTCCGAGGATTTTCCACCCTGCACCTCAGCCCTCGTTTCTGGTGGAAGGATAAATAACCAGGACAAGCCCCAGGATGTTCCAGGCTCCTCTCCTTCCCTCCCAGGACTCATCCGTGCAGCTGCTGTCGCCTTGCCTGCGTTAATCCCATGGCAGCCCAGCACATTTCTGCTCCAGCACTGGGAAATCTCTCCCTGGCTCGCAGCTGGCTCGCTCCTGCTTGGAGCAGCTGGGATTTGCAGCTCCATGAAAGCCTCTGAGCACCCTGATGAATAACAGCACTCGGTATGGAAGTGATCTGCCCGGGCAGGGCAGCAGGCACAGCCCCTGGGCTGAGGGCACCGCATCCCTCTGCTGTCCCTGCCACCCTCAGCAGGGATTGGGGTGGAAAAGCCTCACGCAGCCCACGGGGATGCAGGGCAGCGTGTGTGACATGTCCAGGCTCATGACAGGGTGCAGAGGGAGGGTGACACAGCCCCCAGTGCCCACCTTCTCTGCCTGCCCACAGCCAGGCACAGCCCTGAGATGTTTCCCTGCCAGCCCTGCTGCTCTCCCGCTGTTCCCAACACGTCCAGCACAGCTCGTGCTGTTCCCTGTGACTCACTACCCAGATATCTGGTAAATACACAAAAAAACACCCCTCCTGTGTCCCTGTGTCACCCTGAGCCTGGGGGAAAGCTCTGGGAGAGAGCAGGTTCCAGTCCATTCCTCCCGACCTTGCTCCAGCAGCTCGGGTTTCCTCAGCGTTCTGAGTGGGTGAGCAGGGAAGGGTTTAGCCAGGCCCTTATCAAAGCTGGAGTCAGGGAAGCAGCGAGCTCTGCACCTCATAAATGGATTTAGGAGGTCGGATGGTGCTGGTGGTGCTGCTGGACAGGCCTGGACAGGAGAAGGAGAAGTCTTGGGAGCAGAGAGAAAGGGCTTTGTATTGAGGAGAAGCAGCAAAACACAGCTAAAGAACAAGGCTGGCTCTATCCGTGGCCTCTGAAGGTCTCTGTGAAATTGAGACAGCTGGGAGACCTTGGCCACAGAGCCATGAGCCATCCCAGAGGGCTGCTCCCAGTCTCAGAACGCTTTATCCAGGAACTCTGCCCGCCTCGGGATCAGGCAGCCGAGCCTGAGATTAACCGGCCCCAGGGATGCCCAACACCCCTGGCACCACACCTGCCTGCCTTGGCACCTGAGGCAGCAGGACAGGCTGCTGCTGCTGCCACCAGGGCACACATTTTGGCACTGGCTGTGCAAAAGGGACAGGGCCAGCTGGAGAGGGGCTTGGGGCCAGCTGGTGGCCAGGATTAGGGGTTTTTCAGGATGCAGCAGAAACCTCGATGATCTAATATTGCTCCAGATGTGAAATGCCTTAATCCACAGGGAGGAGGTCTTTTTTTGGGGGGGAAGGGACAGCCCCTGCCAGATCCTTTCCTGGAAAGGAATTTTCTTGCCTGGCAGGGGGTGGTGGTCTGGGAGTGTATTAAAAACTGACAGAACATAGCTGGCTCGCCACTCTTCCCTGGCAGGCCCCACACAGACCCTCCCTGCACAGCAGCTCCCATTCGGGCTAAGGGATTTTTTTTAAAAAATGCCTTTATTACAGGGATTGTTATCGTAAGTAGGTTAAACCATCATTGACAATGCCAGCTACCCTGAGGAGAAAAAAAATAGTGACTTGGAGGCTGGTGATTTCAAGCAGCTGCCCACCTCCCCTCCCAACCCCACTCTGACTAATTCAGACCTCAGGCAGATGCCTTTTGGCTATGATCTCCAATGCACGGAAAAAGCCTTATAAATAACCACCATTGTCCCGAGATTGCCATCTCTGCCTCTCCTTTGTCCCCTGTCCCCGAGGCAGAGTCTCCCATTTGTGCTGAGGAGAAGCAGGGCAGGGCTGCTCTGAGCTCTCCTCTCTGCTCTGAGCTTCTCTCCCCGTGCACTTGGGTTTTCCTGCAGCACAAAGCTCCCGAAGTGAAAGGGGGGCTCGGATTTGGGGATCTTCACTTCCCTCCTGCATGGATTCTTCCCTTAAATTTTTCCATGGTGATGTCACACCTGGGCTGGGTTCATCTCTGTGCTCCCAGGTGAAGGAGGATTTCAGCATTCAGGAAAACAAGTGCCTGAGCAGGGTTTGTAAATAAGGACCGAGAGCCTCAGCTCCACTTTGGGTGCCCAGCTGGACTCCCAGGGCTTTTCCATGTGTCCCCCTGTGCCTGACCTGTCCCTGTCCCCTTTTAGGACAAAGTGCAGTGAAACACCAACCCCAAACGATGGATGTTGAGGGAAACTGAGTGTAAAATTCTGTACCTGAGCAGGGTATTATTTGTGAGAGATTAGGCTGGGACATCATCCCTGATGCAGAGGGTTTCCTCTCTGAGATAACAAACCCAACCAATTAATTATTCCAAATTGGCTTCATCCCTTCTGGCCTGAGGGGTTTGACACAGATGGAGACCCTGATTCCCTGCTCCCCTCTGGACACCAAGGAGGGAGGATGGAGCTGGATTCTTCTGCGTGAGGGCAGAGCAGCTCCTCCCAGCCTGATGGGGAAACGCCAGTGCCAGGGGGGATTCTCCAGGAGTAGATAAGGGAATCAGAGCATTTCCTGGAGCTGGTTTATGGTAGTTTTCACACTTACCAGCTGTTTGCACATGAAATTGTTTCACACGATTAGGCAGGTAACAGCACCTCTAAGCCCTGTGTCAAATATTATTACGCAATAAAATAAAACCCTGAGGGAAATCGTCTTGACACACACCCTGATTTACACCCTGCACCGTGAAGATAATTACATTTCAGTGTGATATATAAAAGGCAGCAGAGGAAGCTGCTGGGGAAGGTGCAGCTCTCTGCAGTACCTGCTCAGTCAGAAGTGTCTTGTTAATCATTGTTTTACAGGAATCACAAAGCTGCTGGAACAAAGAGGGACTAACAGGGAGTGATCCCCAGGGTGGCTGTGCAGGGCTGGAACTGGGGCTGGCTGGGGAAGCCAGCTCCTGCTGAGCAGGTAACAGGGAGGGGGAGCAGCGTGACCTTTTCCTGCCTCTTCATTTCCTAAACAAGTGTAGGACTCTTATTATTACAATCCTCTCAGCCTTGCTCCCAGCGAGAACAAAAACACGGCTGAGGGTGAAGCTCATATTTAAATACATATTCAAATACACATTTGGAGATGTATGAGGCTGGTAGAGAGAGGGGTCTGGAAGGATGGATTTGGGAGGCAGTTTAATATCCATGAAAAGGGAATGTATCCCTATTCCCTGTTCCCTATTCTCAGGATAAGGACACTGGGCTGTCTGCAAGCTTTGTTCTGCCTCTGACCTGTGCATGGAAGAAGATTTGTGGTCACCAGACCTTATCTGCAGTCCATCTTCACCATGAAGGCAGATTTTCCTTCTTTCCCAGCTAAGGGGAAGGCAGTTCATGGGGAAATCCCAGGAAGGAGTGAGATTTAACTTGTCTCATTGCCAAAGTGATAGTGCTGAGAGTTTAAGAATTTTAATTTCTTTTTTCCTTCTCTTTCTTGGAGGTTGGTGAGACCAATCCTTTCAGGGTTGAAGAAGGGACATGAAAATCTCAGTCCCCACAACCTTTCCTGGGAAGAGAAATTGTGGCCTGAAAGTGCAGCTCTGAAGGTCTGTGGAATTTCCAGGTGAAGCCTGGGATGGAGCCGTGGACAAGTTGAAGGGAGCAGCTGAAAACTGAGATTTATTGGACTTTGCAGCCTTGAATTGAGTTCTGACCCACGCTCACATCTTTGCCTTTCTGCTTGTCTGAGCAGAGGTGAAATCAACACTCAGTGATTAGAAAAAGGAGAGAAGAGAAAGAAATTAATTATTCCTAACAAACTTGTAAGATCATGGGTTCTGCCTCCTGAAAAGTCTCCAAATCCCCCTGAAAAGCCAGGTCTGTGCAGTGCACTTTGCATGCCAGCAGGGTCTAATTCTCTGCCTGATAAAAGCAGAAGGAAAGATAAAAAAAGCCGGCAGGCAAATAGGATTAATTGTGTGTCAGAGGTGCCTAATTAGACAGAATGATGGACTGGAAGGCAACACACAAGAGGCACGAGCCAGCCCAAGCTGCTCTCAGTGGCCTCCTCTGTTTCCAGGAGCAGCAGCTCTGGGCAGTGTAAATGCTCCAGCATCAGCAAGTCTCTTTTTCCCCATCTGTGCCCTCCATCAGGGGTCTGGGAAGCCTCTCCCTGGTACCTCTCCTGTGCCAGTGTGACCCTGGGATGATTTCATCCATCCACATGTTGATTTATTCCATCTACCTTTCCCCCTGTGTTGAAGAACCAATGTTCCTTCTCTCCATTTCAGGGCCTGTCCTTCTGAGCCTTCTCTCCTGCAAGGATCTGGAGCATCTGAAGTGTCTGAGGCAAGTGTTTCTCCTCACTTTCAGCCTCAGGGAGCCTCGGAGTCCCTGGACACAGAGTTGGCTTTGTCGGGATTTCTCTGTGCCCAGAGATGAGCCTGCCTTGCCATCCTAAATGGAAATAAATGGCCAGCAGTGCTGTAGTGGAATTTTCCATCAAGAAGAGCAGCTGGAGGGGATCTGGCTATTCCACGTGATGGGAGGGTGCCAGTCTCCTCTCCTGCTTGGAGGCTCAGAGAGCATGAGTGGGACTAATTTCATTTCACCTAAAGCATTCAGCGAATCCTTTTCACCATGTAAAATCCATTGCAGTTTTCTCATTAATCCTCCAAAGTACAGACACTTACTCCAGGCCTAATCCCACTCTGCTATTGTGTTTCTCTGCTGCAGCCTTCCCTCATCAGCTTAACAAATTCCCTGATTTCAATAGGAGATCCAAAGCTGAACATGCTGGGCATTAAACTGAAACCTTCTCCCAAGGGCTGCTGCACCTTCCTCACTCCCCAGCCTGAGCAGGGATGAATCCTGCAAGCAGGCAGGAGAGGTGGAGGTCATGAGCTGTGACATTTAAAAATTGCTTCTCCAAGCCCTTGTCAGGTGAGACAAAACCATGGAACGTGTCCCAGGCAAATGAGAATTGATCTCAGCCGGCTTTGGGGGCGAGGTTCTGCTCTCCCCTTTGTGTCTCCTCTGGGAATGATCCCAATTCATGCAGGGAAATAGATGGAGAGTCCATGCTGGTGATAAGGTGTGGATCTAATTAACAACTTTGTCAAAGGGCTTTGTTTCAGAGGCTGGGCTGCCTCTGCCAGCACCCCCCATCCATCAATGCTGAGCAGCCCTATCTGTGCACAGACAGTGCTGAGGAGAGGCTGAACCTCCTGCTGGACCAGCCACCCCTCACACAGAGCTGCTCTTCCTCCAAAGACTTGCATTTCCTCTCACTTTTGTGCCTGCTTTGTGTTCATTTTGTTTTCATTCCCTCTCTCCACACAGACTCTGTCCCTCCTTTCCCTTTGCTGTTGGTTCAGGATCAAGCTATTGCTTTGTCACCTCTAAAAAGGGGAATGCTGACCCTTCCATCTGCTTGGGGCTCCTAAAGGAAAGGCTGAAAGATGGTTATAATAATATTTTCATCTCCAACTGCTCGGCTTTGCTCACCCGTGTCACTTGAACAGCTGTTTCCTTAATTTCCACCATGAAATCCGTTTGTTTTCTCCCAGTCCCTCTCCAGTGTGAGTTGCAGCTTTATATCCTGGGCGATTCCCTGACTGGGGTGGGGTTACAAACTATTTCCAGCTCAAAATCTGCCTGCTCTGGGTGTGTCTGTCAAGTTTTAGGCTGCTAAAGGTCTTCTCAGGGCTGTTTATCTACAAACAAGTGGCTGCTGATAAATACCTGCTATTCCCACAAACCTGACCTTTCCCAGCTATTCACCGACTCACAGCCCATTCCCCCTTCCCTGGGCACCTCAGTGACCTCCACAGCTCAGCTCTCCTCCTCCTCCTGGCCCTGATTTTGCTCTGAGGATGCTCCAAACACCTAAAAAGGTTCCTGAGACACATCTGCCCTTAGACCTCCTTGACTCTAATCCAGGCTGATACCATTTGCTCTCTTCCCATTTATGAGGTCTGATTCCCATGTAAATGTTTCATTTGCTTCCAAAATTACTTTGATCTCTTCTGAATTTTTTATCTCTTTTTATTGCATCCTGGGATCATAATCCTGCTTTATGTCCTGCTATCTTTTGGAGAGGCCAAATGCCTGCGCTGCATTTGTTTTTCAGTCTGGCATTTTCACTGTGCAATTGGCTGCATGAGCACACTTCTGAGGGAGAGATTCACAGTGGAAATTAAGCATAAAAGACTAAATGCTCCTGTTGAGCTGTGAGCTGTTGTGTTGCTTTGTTAAATTTTTAAGAGTATTTGGATGGAAATGGTCCTTCATTTTTGGTTTTTAGTTTTTACAAATCTCCTCTGAGAAACCATAGCAGCCTTCTGGAATATGCAGGGAAGACTTGTCTGTTTTAATAAAAGTGAGAAGGGGAATCAAAATAAACCCAGAAACAGTGATAGATCCTCTAAAATTAGCAGCCTCACAGGCATCCTAGGAGAACTAACTTGGGAATGATGGTGTGACATGCACAGAAATGGGGGAGAGGCTTTTTGATCTCCTCAGCCAAGCTCCAAGCACGATGTGGGGTGGGAAAGCAAGGCTCTGACTCGAGTCAAAGGTGTGAACTCCCGGGAGCAGAACCTGCAGCACGCCCATGAAGGAGCCCCTGCACTCTGGGGGAAATGGGCACTGAGCTTTAGCCAAGAGAAGAAACACAAGGAGCCAGAGGGGTGGGAGGGGGAGTGTGGGTGAAAAGCAGGCTTGGAGGAGATGGGCAGGGTGCAGAAGGGAGGTTTTGTTGTGGGAGAACAAGGTCCTCCATCTTCAGCACATCCTGGTTTGTAAAGTGAGCTCACCCGGCTTCTGAACAAAAAGAAAACAACCAGACCTGCCCATAAAGCCTGAATTTCCCAGCGTTAATTGGTTGGTGCCTCACATTCCCATTCGGGATCTCCTGGGGTTTATTCTGTTCCATTAGTGAGCCCCTTCTGCTGGGTGGGTTCAGGAGGGGGTTACCCTGCAATGCTGATGAGGCGGTGCCAGTTCCACCTGCCCAGGATCCCGGTGGGAGCTGAATTTCCACATCCAGCCTCTGATCAGCCGGCCCCGAGGCACTCCTGCAGCACAAAGCACAGGCCAGGCCTGGGGAATCCTAAAAGCAAAAGCCTGGCTTGATCAAACCCTGTTCCACTTCAATCCTGGCTGCCTGCACATCTCCCAAAACAAAGTGCAGCCAACAAGACAATCATGGCCTGAGACAGACGAGGCTGTGCCTGAAAAAAGGGCTGGATGCTGATGCAACACTTAAAGAGAAATCACTTTTCCTCAGCCCCAGCTGGATAAAAACCCACTGGGCAGATGGGGCTTGGGCCAACCCCCTTTTTTTTCCCTTTATCACTGCAGCAAGTGAGGTGTTTTCACTGTGAGCCCCAGAGTTATGGCTGTTATTAAGTTGGAATATTTTTATAGACTTCTCCACTTAGAATATACAGGCGTGTTTACGCACACAGCCCTTTTGCTTTAATTTAGTCCTCTCCTTCCCTGCACCCCATCAAGTAACTTCTAATAAATGACCGAATAAATGCATTCAGATAGTGCTGTAATGGAGAAAAATCCAGTGTCTAATGAAGAGATTGTTCCTACCCCAGGACTGTAAAGATGAATGATAGTGACTGTGGTTTGAAAACTCCTTTTAGTTTAAAATATTACTCCTTCGTAAGGCAAAAAAGAAAGCACAAAGGGGAAAAGAAAAAAAAAAGCCCAAAACAATTCTGTATAGTTTTTACCAGTCAGGATCTGCTTGCACACAAAACAGAAACTGTCGCAGCCAAAATTGCTTCATATATCATAGCCCAGCACCAGGCAGATAATGGCAAAGCCAGTTCTGATCAGGGAGTGATTATTGCTCCATGCTCTGAGCACTGACGTGCAGACAACTGACTGCAGCTTGATTTCCTTCAGCTGGATTGATCTTTCCAGGCTGAAATTAAGAATGTGATCGCCCTGATGAGGTGTTGACCTGAAGGAAAATTCCTAAAAGGAGCCAGTCCTTCCTCTCCTGCACTTAAATTTTCTGTTCTGCAGCTCTGGGTGCCTAAAGTGAGGAAAAAAAGGCTTTTTGTCTTCCTGACCTGTTACTGACAGACATCAAATTATCTCAAGATCATCCTGGACTTGATAGAAATCTGTGGTCAGACCAGTTACCAGATTGCAGAAGTAAGAAGCAGAGCAGAGGGAATTGTGATGAGATCATTTGGTTTGGTGTCATTTTGCTCTCCCCCAGCTCATCCAACGTGATTCTGGAGCACCCACACTTTCCCAGGCTGTTTGTGTGTTTGCTGATCCCACGGAATGTCCCTTTCCCTGACATTTTTGTCATTAGGAGCTTCAAAACAGGGACATTTCCCACTGGTACAGCACCAGCCAGACAGGATCTGCAGGGGAAAATCACAGCACAAGCAGTGATAAGAGCAACAATTAAACCCTGTCCACTACAAGAGCTGTGTGGTCCTCGTTTATTTTAGACTCTCAGAAAGGACAGAAAGTTGGGAGAACCCCAGGTTTGCCCACTTTGGCAATAATGTGCCTGTTATTAACATTTCACTGCTGCAGAACAAGCCCCAAGCTGGGAAAGGCACCCAGTGGCCAGAGGAACAGAGGAGACAGCAAATAACACAAGGAGAAAAGCCATGCACTGATGAATCCCCTGCTGCTAAGACAACAACAAGTCAAACTTGCACCTTTCATGGCTAAAGCAGCACATTAAAATTAATTGAATGAGCCTCAAGTTCCATGAAAAGGATGTTCTGTGTCTGTTCATGTGAATCCTGCTTCCCTCAGAGATGCTTTTTTTGTGCCATGCATCCAAATTCGGGCTGTAAATTCTCCTTGTTGTAAAGCACAGCGAGACACAGACCTGGGATCTGCCAGAGTTTGTTATTGAGTTTGTAATATGCAATTGTGGCAATGATTATAATATCAGCAACTGGATTTCATCTGTCCCCACACATTGAAACAGGCGAGCTGAAATGAGCAGTGACAGGAAAATGGTCTTGTTTGCACATAAATCCTCTAATAACCAGCAATTTCAGAAAGAGAATAGTAGGAGAAAGAAGAAGTTGAAGGACAAAGAACTCACATATTAATTCCTACATTGAATTTAAGTCTTAAAAACCGTATCATTAAGGCCTTCAATGGGCCTTGAAGAGTGGTAAAAGCAACCAAAAAGGGTTAATTCTCCCCTAAATCTCTCATCCAACGACCACTATTTGCATGCCTTTTAAGGCAGCCAGGAAATTACATTAATTTCTCTAATGTGTGCAGTGCCATAAGTTCTTTTTTTAATTACAATGATCAAAATATTGCTTAAAATTAAAGGCAGCTGCATTTGTTTCTGACGGATATCATAATTGCAATTGTAAATTGGGAAATGTAATGTTTCCTGGTGCTGCTGTGAGTAATGGCTCTGAAATCATTATAGATAGGTAGATATAAATAAACCAGGAGATCTGTGAAAATAGAGCAAAAGCAAGCTAAAAGGGTAATTAGCTGAGCGAATGGGAACAGAGGAATCCGGTGCTCAAACAAAAAATCTAAATATTCAAATATTCAGAGGAGCTCTGTGACTGTATTCATATCATGTTGGGGAAAAAAAAATCCAAAAAGAGAGGGGAAAAAAAAGAAAGAAAAAGAATAAATTTAAGCTGTGAAGTTTTTTGTGGTTTTTTTTTGCTGTCTTTATAAATTCCTCCCCATGAGTGAGAATGGCACAGAGGCTGATTCCTGTGGGGTTCTCCTACCCTTGAGCTTGACTCAGAGCATTGCTCACATCTTGTGCTGCTCCCTGAGGACCAGCAGATGGAAAAGTGGATGGTCCTGGTGATGAAAAGCCAAGTCCCATCTTTAAACCTGCCCAGGGGAGGATCAGCTCGTTCTTTCCAGGGAGTCTGGAGCCATTTTTGGGCTCCTCGCCCCAGGGTTATCCCAACCCAATCCTAATCAATAGAGAGAGAAGAAGCTGAAGGACAAAGAACTCATGTATTAAATCCTACATTGAATTAAAGTCTTAAAAACTGTGTCATTAAGGCCTTCAGCGTGCCTTGAAGAGTGGTAAAAGCAAGCAAAAAGGGTTAATTCTGGTTTTATTTTTTGCTGTCTTTATATGTCAGGATGCTGCTGCCCTCGGGAGAGGGATGGAGCTGTGGAGGAGCTGAAATTACTCAGAAAAAGCCCTGGAAGAGCCAGCAAGGTGCAGCTGAGCCCTCTCTGTGCCTAAAAGCCCTTCCAGAACAGGAGGCAATTTGGGATGGGTGTAAATCCAGAGGAATGTGCTGTCCATCCGTTTAGGGTTTTTTAGGGAAAAGAAAAATGAAGTTTTCTGGATCTGGGGCCCGGGCAGCTGGGAAATGGCCAGCTCAGCAGCAACATTTATCAGCAGGCCCTGAGATATAACAAGCAATCACACTCCAGCTGGTTTCCCATCAATAAGCAGGGATGGAATATTAGTAACTATTCCGTGGGATTCGGAAGGCAAACACTGAAAAAAAAAAAAAAAAGATATTTAAATAAAAAAAAAAAAAAGAGCAGTTGCAAACTGGAGAGCTCAGCCTGGGTTCCCTGCTCTGCTAAACTCCCTTCTCCAACAGCTCCAGGTGGTGCTGCCATGCTGGGAATGGTGGAGTGGGCAGGGAGGAGAGGAACAGATGGGAAAGGGGGGCAGTCAACAGCTGTACAAACCCCTGGAACATCCCCAGATGGAGCAGCTGACCACGGGGCTGGAATTGTTCCTAGCACAGGCACGACACAGACATCCAACACTGGCTGGAGGACACTTCCTAGAGATAAAATTAGAGGCACAGGAAATAGAAAAAAATATTAATATAATAATAATAATAAAGATGTGGAGCTCTGGTGCAGTGGGACAGCCCAAGCCTGGCTTTCAGTGTTGTGCCCACAAAATCTGCAAGCACAAGTAGGGCTGAAACCATTGAACAGCTGCTGGAGAAATGCATGTCCTTGCAGGTGTGAGAAGGCACTTCGAGCTTAATTGGAGCTGAACCAAGCACCAGAATTTGACTATCCAGGCAAAATTCTGAGAAAAACCAGTCCATCCCATAAAATCACCAAGAAACTCTTTCCCTCTGCTGTGGGCGAGAGCAGAAGCCTGGAGACTTCACTAAAGACATGGGGATCATTATTTTCCTTCTGCAGCTGGTGGAATCTCCTCCTGAAAGGATCTTTTGGCAGCCAGGAATGGACCTAACGAGGACAGTGACCGATGGGAGGGCCTCTGTGGGTTCTATAAACACTATTGATTTTCACATTCGCAGAGAAATGAATTAGTTGTGTACGAACTGAGCCTAGAACTGCAAACGCTGGGTGCCCCCAGGAAAGAAGAGGCTGGGGAGGGAGGGAATGCAGGTGTGGGATTGAAAAGGTTGTCTCCAGTTTAGTGCCCTGCTATTGAGCCTTAGGAAAGGCCATTTCCCAGCTGATCAGGCTGATGTTAAACCATGAGGAAATGGGTTTGAGCTCCGTGCTCATGCCTGGTTACTGCCTAATCTCAGAATTGTTTCCCAAAGGGGACCAGAAGAGAGAGAAAATGGTGGGTACTGAGTGAATAAAGCAAAAGTGGGTCCAGAGCACTTTGCACTTGCACAAATCCAGCTGCATATTTACACCCTCATGCTTGGCAGGTGACAAAACAGACACAGAGGCATCACCCCTGTGCCAGTCACAGGGAGTTTGCCCTTCCAGGGCTTCCCATCTCCTGTTGCAGCCAGCCCTGCACCCCTGGGAGCTGCAGGGATGTGGAGGCCACAGGCAGTGATGCTGTGACCCCAGAGCCATGACAAATGACACAGCCTGTGCCACAGGGCTCTGCCTGCTGCTCTAACCCATCATCACCAGCACGGGGAAGAGCTCAGACCCTGGAGCTGGGGGTGGTTTCATCTTCTGCAGGGCTGTAACCACTCTGAACCCCGTGTCTAACATCACTCAGCGTGACTGCTTAATTACAGTAATTAGGGAGCGTGGTAGGAACCTGTGCCGTGTGGGAAGGAGGGATTGCACTCAGGAAAAGGATTCCCCGGGGTCAGGTCCCTTGGGAAGTGATGCTGCCCAGCTTCCAGACTGGGGAACCTCAGCAGGGCATCTGCAGCTTCCCTCCCATCCCCAGCTCGGGTTTTACTCTCCAAAATCAGTGAAATTTACTCCTGGCTGCTCTTCAGGAGAGGGGCAGGTGCTGGGTGATTCAAGAGGTGTCCCTGGGAGGGCAGGAGGTGACACCCTCGCCACATCCAGGTGATGTGGAGCACTTCCACACCATCACCCCAGGAGAGTGCTGGTCACCTCCAGCTCTCGGGGGGTGCAGGTGGATAAACCCCTCAGCTGGGTAAACCCTCCAGCCTGGCAAAGGGACGTGGGGAGCTGGCCCACAGCACTGCTGTCACCCCAAAGGCACGGCCTGCATGGCCTTTCCAGCCCGTGGCACCCCCAAATCTCCTCCTATTTCAGCCCCCCTGAGCACATTGCCTTGGCCCAGACAGAAAATCCTCTGGGAGCAACTTCCAGAGGCTGAGGGCAGCTCTGCAGCCGGTGTGGAGCTGGATGTCCTGGTGAACAAAGCTCTTCCCACAGCACCAAGCACATCCTGCTGCACCTTGGCTCGCCCTGCCCCGGCTGCTCCGCTCTGCTCCTCACACCTGGGCTGGAACAAACCACATTTCACAGCAGCCCTGCTGCCCTTTCCAGTCCTCCCGGGGTTCAGAGCCACCCCCAGCCCGCTGTGACAGCCCTGAGGTGGCACACACGGCTGTGGTCACACTTTCAAGGGAGACACGGGTTAGAAGCTGCCCCCAGCCAGGACAGAAATAATCCTGACCCCACAAAACCGCGCCGAGGAAGAGCCCTGCCTCTGACTTAATGAACCGTAAATTCCAGCGTAATGAGTTTTATGCTGAGGAGAATAATTAATGTAATTAGTGCTGATATGAAAATGATGGCACTCCAGCCTGGATGACGAGGGGGAGGGGAGGCTGGGGGTGGGAGGAAGCTTGGAGAAAAAGTTCATTCCCTCTATGGTGCTGCTCCGCCAGAGGAGCAGGGCTGGATGCATTCTTGGCAGCCTTTAAAACCTCACCTCCCATCTGCCATAAAGGGGAAGAAAATAGAGCATGACAGTAGAGAGAAAAAAAAAATTAAAAAAATAAAAAGAAGAGCTCAGCCTGCCCTGCTTGCAGCAGGGATGTGAAATCTTCAGTGCAGCCCTTTCCTGTGCTGGCCTTGGATTTGCAGCTCCTCCTTGAATTTGAACATCCTCCACCCTCCATGGGGCCTTTTTTTTTTTTAGTTCTAGGAGAAAATATCTTTATAAAGGTAATTAGATGGTAAAACAACAGCTTTTCACCTTACACTACATAAGTATCAATTTACTTATCCCGTGTAAGTGTTTTGATGGGTTTGATATATTTAGTGCAGTCCAAGAGCTGTATTTTAGTTTTATACATA
Organism: Passer montanus; assembly: GCF_014805655.1. NCBI lineage: Eukaryota > Metazoa > Chordata > Aves > Passeriformes > Passeridae > Passer > Passer montanus. The sequence continues at coordinate 2,020,476 of NW_024369596.1, forward strand.
TGAATAGATGCATAAATTTCTGCAGAGCCATAAAATGGCCCAGCAGGAAGTTTTCTGTTCTGACTGTGGCACTGATCAGACATTCAGCACTGGAGAAAGGGACCACAAAACTCAGTGCTGACCCTGCCAGCCACGAGGAAATAAAAAACGAGCTGGTGTGGATGTGTTTTCCAGTTGGAGTGGGCAGCTTTCACCTGTGCAAGGAATATCCGATGCCACACTGGGTGTTGGTGGGAATTTTCAGCTCCCATGGACCACGTTCAGATGGGCATTGGTGGCAGTCTGCGGGCAAATGTTTTAAAAACTGCCATGCAGGAGGTACATCCAGATTCTTCTCCCCTCCCTGGGAAGTAAACGCGGTCCTGGGGGGAGATGCCAGGACCCAGAAATGCAGGATAAACCTGTCTGTGTGCAGACTGAGGAGAGCATTGCCAGCACTCTGCTCCCACCACCCTGTGATATCCTGGCCCTGAGGAGGATTTTCTCTCTCCTTGATATTTCTGAGAAGCAGCCCAGAGAAACTCTGGAGTTCTCAGCAGAATTGTGTCAGCTCCTCTCCCACAACCCAATGAACCCTTCCCAGTCATGGCCAGCTTTGGCTGCTGCTGGTGCAGGAGCATTCAGACCCTCCACCCTCCCTCTGTGTCCCATCCCTCAATTTAGCCCCAAATCTGTGGCTAAATTGTTCCAAAGGGCTTTTACCCAGAAGCAGAGGCTCCATTCTTGTGCAGTGCAGCTTTGCTGGCAAGAAATACCCTGGGGCTTTTCCATTCTCAGAGTCAGTGCTAAAAAAATGCCATCAATAAATGGTTTATTGATCAGCTGTGTCTGATAGGGAGGCTCCTGAGGAAGTGCTGAGTGTTCAGCTGGATTGGGCTCACACCCTGTTGTCTCCCTGCCTCTGGAACCAGCACCCTGTGCCTGCACCAGGAAATCAGCATGGCATGAGAGGTGGGCTGAGGAGGAGGAGAACCCCCCTTTTCTTTCCCTAAATAGCTGCTGGCCCCGAGGACTGGCTGTTTGTGACTGGATCTGTCCCTCCCACGTGCAGGGGGAGGCTGGGAGGAGGATTTCCAACAAAGTGGAGCGAGGCTGGCATTTCTTGGGCAGCCTGATTGCTCGGGGGGCAGAGCCAGGGCAGGGAAGGGCAGCAGCCATCGCCCTGCAGGTCACTGACCTCTGCTCCTCTGCTTACCTTTGGGTCCTGTGCTGCAGGCAGGGAGGGGGGCAGCAGGAAAAGTGGGATATTCCAGTCCTGAGGAGCCTCTGGAATGGGCAGGATCTCCTGGGAGAAGGCAGGAGTGCCTGTGGGTGCATTTTGGGGGGTGCAGTGCAAGGGGTGAGGGATGTGGAGGACGACTCAGCAAGGAGGCAGCCCTGGGAGCGAGGCAGACATCAAACACCCCCCACAGCCCCACAGGCAGGACAGAAGTTGCTGTAACTCTTCAGCTCACTTTTATTTAAGTTCTGTGATCAGTCTTTTCCATCTGCAAGAGCTCTGGTGTCAGTGCCACCAACACATGGAACAGAACCCGTGACATTTCACCCTGGTGACAGGAAGAACAGCTCCATCCTAGAGGTCTTTCCAACCTAAATGATTCTCTATTCTACAACACCAGTTCCTCCCAGCCCACTGGATCCCACTCCAGCAGTTTCCAGCTGGACTTGTTCGGTGATCCACACCCAACAGCGCTGCTGGATGGCTCAGTCTCCAGAGCAGGGATCTTGTAAAGTCAATTGGCACCGTGTCAGCAGGAGAACACCTCCCCCTGGCCCTGATTCCAGCACCTGCAAGCTCCCCCCAGGCCTGGGCAGCCTTATCGTGGAGCAGAGTGAGGATTTAGCCTGGAAGAGCCACTGGGCAACCTCTGTGTGACAGCAGGGAAAGGGAGAGAGGAACAAGAGCCCTGAATCAGAACCATTTCCGAGCACAGATTTGTAAAACCAAAGCAGTGGACTCACTATTTCTTACTTCAGGGCTGTCCTTCAGGGTTTCCCCCCCTTTCCTAGGATGCAGAGGAATTTGGTGGCCTGTGGCGAGCCCCTCTTGCCATTTTTTGAGATCAAACTAGCTCTTCAGGAGAGGCAGAGAAAACCAAGACATTCCTAGACTAAATACTTGTGCTGGCCTAAGTCAAACCAGTGCTTTGAACTGAGGCTTCTCCTGCCTTTTACCTTTTCAAGAAGGATTTAAATCCTTTTGCTTTGCTGCAAGCCCAGTAAAACCCTTTGTGGCAGACTTCTGTGGGCAGCTCAGATCCAAAGCTGCTCACGGCAAGCAGAGTTTTTCTCTAATGCTGCAGTTTGTATCCCTGCCTTCCCCTTGCTCATCAAAGCATCTTTGTCCCAGACATGGGCAGCAGAGAAAACCACCAGCAACGTGTTCTCAGCCTCCTCTGGCAAGCAATCATTTTGTCTGGCTTCTTTCCTCTTGTATCTGAAGACCTGAACGTATTCCACTTCTCATTTAAATTCCTGGATCTGTCTGAAACCACATCAGGTGAAAATCAAACCACAGTGCAGGCAGCGCTCTGCTCTTCCAGGCATGCAGGTAGGGAAGCTTGGAATGGATTTTTGCTTGCTTTTTCCTCATGGTCAGTGGTGCTGGGTTGATTCCAGGACATCAGAGACCCGTGGGGCTTCCAGCACCTCCTGACCTTTCCAAAGACAGGGAGCAAAGGCAGATTTGGCAGATGGGGTGAATGTGGTGGCTGTGCCTTCAGTTCAGAGCACACCCAGTTTCCAGCTCTGTGGCAACCCAAGGTGTGTTGGGGAGGAAACCAGAGGGAAAAATGCATTTTCTGAACAGAGACCCGGAGCACTGCAGTCCCTTGGTGTGAGGGAACGACCGGCTGAATCCTCTGGAGACTGGCAGAGGAAATGTGACTACAAATGATTCCAGAAAGCTTTGCATCAGTCAGGACTGGCAGGATGGGATTGAAAAGTTGTGTGGAGTGCTCTAAGGCTGTGTCCTGATGATCCTCCCCTCATCCTTTGGGAACGAGGGTGCTCCACGCACCAGCACGTGGCAGGGCTGCTGCTGCCCATCCCAGCTTGGCCAAAAAATGCATCAAAAATTCCCCTTCATCCGCTCCTCATGCAGCCAGGCACCTCCATCTGGCTCAGCTGATGTCACTCAGTGTGAGGCCACCTCCCAGGAGGAACACACCTCTGCAGGAGCAGCAATTCCCCCCCAAACCTTGTCCTGCTCTGGCACAGAGTGGCAGCGTGCACTGGGGAAGGGCTGGGAAGGGCTGGGGGTGTTTTTGCCACTCAGGGGGATCCATGCACGTGGTGTCACCCCCACAGGGCTGAGCAGGGTGTAAACCCCCTCTCCCACACCCAGAGGTGTTCGTCAGCCTGCAGGGAAGCAGAGTGACCCAGATGTGGGGAGGAGCAGGGACAGGCAGGACGAGGTGACAGGGACACAGCAAGGGCAGAGCTGCTGAGATCCAGCCAGGCAGAGATAAATGGGTGCCTCGGGGCAGGAGCTGGGCTGGGACACCTCTGTGGTCACACGTCCCCTGCCAGGAGCTGTCACCTGCTGGGAGTTTCATTCCTCACCTGCGCTGACAGGTTTTGGGTGCCCGGGCAGCAGGGTGAGGTGTGGTGCCCACCTCTCCCTCCCACATGCCTCAGCTCGAGCATCCTCACGTTTTCCAGAGGGATTTGAGTGTCTGCAGAATGCCAGATTCGCAAAGCAAAGGAAATTCCCTGGGCCAAAGCCAAGGAAATGCCCTCTGGCCACAAAGCTTTATCCCTTTGTTCAGAACCATCCCAGCCTCACCTCTTCCATGCCATGGGTGAAACAGGTGGGAGTTATCCCTGAAACCAAGCTCTGAGGCAGGATGTTCATTCCTTGTCCTCCTCTTCCTCTTCTTTGCTTTTATATACATTGAAGTGTATAACGATATTTATTTTTTTTCTCTAATACAAGTGAACACAAATGTGATGTGGAGATAAGTTCCCTTTTCTAAAACACTTTGTGGTCACAGGAATGTACACATTTGGATTTACACACCCACACACATTCCAATATCAAAAAAAGTCGTCCCAAAACTAAGATGCTTTTATAAAAGTTAAAAGGCCAAATTCCTCTATTGGCTTTTATCCTTCATTAAGAGCAAGGAGATTACCTGAAATCCTGATTTATTCTTCATATTCTGCCTGAGTTAATTTTAAAATTCCAATCAACAGATGCGAGGAAGAGAAGGGGGAAAAGCTCGTGGGGGGCCACGTTAGGCTTTGGAAGGAAAATTAGAGAGAATGTTTTCCTTTGTAATTATTTTCTCCTTTGGGTTTCAGGTTATCAGACCTGTTATTTAAAGGATGCTTTCTCCAAATGTGTTGACTCCAAAATATGTCCCCTTTAAAAGAGTCAATCCAAGAGATTGGGAGTGGGAGCAGGAAGGGAAAAGGACAGAAACAAACTGCCTAAACCAAGTCCTGATCTCTATTTTTGGGTTGGTTTTGAGCATCTTTCATTATAAGCATCTTATGATTTGGTTCAGCAATCTTGGCTGTTCAGCTCTTCACAAACGGGGATTTGCTATCCCCACTTCCAAGGGGGAAAAGGAGCAGGAAAAAAAAGAAAAAAAGCCACAGGCTCAGCTTGGAGCACTGGCTGTGCTGTAAAACCTCACAGAAGCTGCAGCGAGGGCTGGGAATGACCCACACGTGTGGAGAGTGCAGGAATGGACACAGGGGAAAAGCTACGGACACTGGACTGGGCTGGGCACATCCCATCCACCACAGGGCAGCTGTCACCCACAGACACATGCACACACAGAGCCGGGAGGAGAAAAGAAAGATGCAGGTGCTGGAGAGGACGTGGGAGAAGGCAGAGTGTTCCCTTGAGCGTTAGCAAGCCAGGCAGACACTTGGAACTAATCATGGCAATTGCACCCGGATTTAAAAACCAATCAATAAAATGAGCAATGGCAAAGGGAAGGGAGGGCTGGAAGGCCTTGGTTGTTGAGCGACAGGAGAGGTGAAAACCATGAGTTTCTTCATTTTTTTTTTTGCAGTGTTGACACTTTAAACATACTGTTCCTTAGGACAGATGTAAGGAGCCCGGGAGCCGGGAGGTGGGCAGCAGAAGGAGATGTCGGAATGGTGAGGATAAAGATCTTGTGGGAGGTCTGACAAGGGGGCATAGACATGAGGGATCTTCTCCAGATATCGATCTTCATGTGAGTAACAGCGGGTCAGGTAATCACTCGCATTCGATATCTCTGAGTGACACTTTCCAAAGTTCTGCAAGTAGAGACAAAAGTCAACGGGTGAAAACTCCGGGATCCACAGCCAGAAAACACACACAGCTCTTCAGCTCCTTGCTGAGACACACAGAGAGCAAGCAGGATGGAATATTAACTAGTTTACCGAGCTGGCTGCTTCAGGAAAATGGAAACCCAGGTGATAAATCCTCACGCTGCAAAGTTTCTGTCTCTCTGCCTGAAATACCCAGATCGTTGATGAATATGGATGGATTGGGCATGGTGTGTCCCTTGTCTGTAAATACTCTGCTCTCTGGACTAAACAAGCAGCCAGCCAGAGGAAGGGCAGTTTATTTCCACGCTTTCTAACCTGAGTTTTGGAAAAGCAGTGCTTGAAGGCATCATTAATCCAAGCCAGGCCTGTGCTCTTCCATTTAAAGGGCACATGTGTCCTACCTGGGGCTTGGGATGCACAATAAGCTTACTGTGCCTGTTGTTTATGTGGAAGACAGGAGTGCTGGGCTTTACCTGTGTGAACAGCTCCCCAGGAAGCCTCAGGGTGGGTTTTGTGAGTCAAATCAACTACAGAGAACATAAAATCACTTCCAAACCCGAGGCTGCTCTGCTTCCCGTGCTCTTCCCTCTGTGTGTGGATGCTTTGCTCTGCTGGGGTCGAGGGAGAATCTCTCCCACATCCCAGGGCTGTGGCTCCCCAGAGGGTGGCAGCAGATGGGAAGGATTCCTCCCTGCTCCCAGACCCTTTCCTGCTTTGGAAACCCTGCAGGATGACCCAAGCAGGACGGACATTTGTTTTTAAACCAACCTGCGCTCAGGGGCGCTCACCAGGAGATAATTTCTTCTCCAAGAGGGAGCAAACAGCGCTGCAAAGCGTTTTGATGCTTGTGGTTTGAAGCAAGCAACTTGCCCTTGAGCCCTTCCTTGTTCCCTTTCAAAATCCCAGGAACAGTCAGTTTAGTGGGAAGGACAAGGGTTTGGCCCTCAGGAGAAAACGCCTGAAGGAACACAACAATCCACTCATGGCTCATCTGCTGCCAGCTCCTGGATGAATATTTCACCAGGATGCTTTAAAAAACCAAAATCCTATGGAAAACAAGGTGTTGACAATAATTTATTGATGGCTTATACCACTGGGAGTGGCACAGAGGCAATTTTGGGAACAGTCTGGCTGAGCCCAGTGAGGGAAAGTTTGCCTGAGCCCCAGGAAAACAGCAGCAGTGCTGAGGTCAGCCTCATTTTCATCTCCCTTCCACTGGCAAAACTGTTTATCCAACAGATTGAGCTTTTAAAAGTCAGTAGTGGAGTTGCTGTGCTGGGATCCTAAATTTGGGTGGGCCGTTCCCACAGTTTTTATCCACTTAAGCCTTTTAATTGCCAAGTGAAAATGTGGATAAGTGCAGCATTAGAGCTCTTTAACCAGAGGAGCCCCAGCCAGGAGCCATGAAAAAGCCTCACTAACTCTACCCTAACCTTAAATAAATGTTTGCTGTTCTGCTGATAAAAAGAGGTAAAAAGGGGCTCACGGATTGGGAACATGGGACGTGTAAAGTCCCCTCCCTGTACAATCTACTCTTAAGAACTGTCACACTCAACAGAATCCCTTTCCACACCTGGAAGGGGGAAAAATCTGTATTTAGCCATGCTCTCCTCCTGCTTTAATTTTCTGGGTTAAGCTAACCTGAAAGGGAAGTTGTCTTAATTACAGAAATTTAGGAAGACAAAGCAAGCAAGGGGGTTTCTTGTAATTTGTTATCAATTAAGTGGGAGGGGAAGTTTCTGTGCTCTCTGAGAAAAGCAGAGGATTTGCTAGTGCTGTGTGCAGGCCTGATGGACAGAAAGGTCTCCGAGGAGAGATCCTCAGTTAACCTAAGTGGAAGCTGAGCCGGGTGTGATCAGGTGGCAGCAGAAGGGGCTGTGAGACACTTTTACAGGCTGGCTGTGACAATACACGGGGTCAGCAGAGCATTTTTCTTCCTGCTTATCTCCCAGTTAATGTGGCTGTGAGACAGGCGCCCACGAGGCATTGCCAAAGACACCCAGTGTCTTTTGTCAGCACTTCTGTTTGCACAGGTGAGTGCAAACAAATCCTTCTTTTCTTGCTGGCCCCTCTTTTGTGCTCGCTCCTCACAGGTGGGGTCAGGGCAGGGCAGCTGGAGAATGTCAGGGCCAAAGGAAGAGAATTCCCTGTCTCCTTTTAGCTTTCCTCAGCACCTGAGCTGGGAGCTGCTTTGCTCCTGCTTTGTTCCCTGAACTCATTTGTAGCGTGGCAAAAGGGAGGAGAACAAAACCAGCCTGGTGGTTTTTAACACATTTCGCAGCCGGTGCCCTTTGACTTCCTTCCCCAGTCCCACTGTGACTTTTCCCCAGTCTAATTTATCTTTAACGAAGTTTGAAATTAAATTAGGGATAATGAACTAATTAAATTGAACTGGCACATGATTCTACCACCTTCCCCCACCTGGCTTCTCCCACTTGCCTTTGTCTCCAGCATGACTCCATGCGATTCTTCATTATCTGGGTTACATCCTCCCCTCTCAGTTTTATTTCCAAAAGCTTGATTAAAGGGGATGTCAGCAATCTATCCATTTCAGACAGCCTGGCAGATTACCTTCAAACAGGCTTTATTTGATTGAATTAGGGAGCTTTCATTTCTGCCATGACTTCAACTCAACCCTTCTGCATCCCTCCACACCCAATTCCATCTTTTCTTCTATTTGCAGAACATCTCTTTGGGTAGCAGGAGGTGTGAGGCAGCTGACCATGTCCTGTACTTTTAATCATCTTGGAATAATGAGTTCCCACTGGTCTGAAAGTGAAAAACTCCTTCTCAGTGACCTGAGGGTTCCTCTGCTACAGTTTTTGGGAAATCTGAAGATTTTACAGGTGAGAGTTGGACGGGTAATGGTTTTCTCTGCTTGGCCAAGCTCATGGCAAACATATTTTTGCACTTATGGAATGTGTTCACCTGTGTTTTCCTGGCTGGGAAAAAGCCCCTGCTGCTCAAAACTCCTGAAATTTTGGATTGCCACTACCCTGACCCTGCTCATCTGTCGGTTTGGAATTTTGGGCTGCAGCACAGGCTGATGGCCAGGAAGGAGCAGCAGAATCACAAAGCTGCTGTCACTCTGTGCACCAGCCAGGGCAGAGGCTGAGGGTGTTGGGGGACAGAAAATACACCGGGAACCAAAAAAAGAAATATTTCCTCCTGGTGTTAGGACCCTCACATCCTCTCCTCCCCTGGGTCTGAACTCCCTACTTGGGGTATTCGGGGTATTCCACTTCCAAGTATGGCCATGACTTTAGGGATCTGTGGGCAGGTTCCTGCTCTGTTTGGTGCTTTATCTGTGAGGGAGTTCTTGGATAATCCCTGTGCTGAGTAAAGAATGAGCACTGATGTGTCAGGGATGAGCAGGAACCTGAGCGTGGGCTCCTGAGGGGACAGAACTGAGGGCAGGAGGGACAGAGGGACTCGCCCCTGGGTTCAGGAAATAAAAAGATTGAGCTGAAATTCCCAAAATACAGAGCAAGGACCTGTGGTGAGGGATGCATTCAGACACATGCAAGTATTAATTATGCAGAAAACTTGCTCAGAACGTTGCATTCCTCCTCGAGCATGCTTTTCCCCTGCTGCCTCTGGTACCTACCTGGTCCATGTTCCTACAGCACCTCACACCATCAATCATCCCAAACATTTCCCTCCTGGCTGTTTCTCTCCCAAATCCTCCTCTCCACCCTTCTGGAGTAAGGCAGGGCTGATATCCTCATTTAAAAATGGGAAGCTAATAAGGAGTGACCTCTTTATTTCTCCTGCAATCTGGAAATGGGAATCTGATCCCTGGTCACTGATTTGTCGTGTTCTTGATTCCAAGTCTGATGGTTTCCAGCTATTCCTGATGCAACAGGGACAAGAAATTCCCAAGCAAAACAGAGAGCTGGAGTGTGGGGAGGTGAAGGGGGAGGAAATCATTAAAAAAGCATAAAAAAAAATTTAAATTGCCCTGATGTGTGGTGTGTCTTAGCAGGGAGATTACACCTTCAAAGCACCATATGACTGGCTTTATTTTTACTTCAGAGAGACTGGGAGGATTTCCAAATTTGGATTTGGAGGATTACTGTCCTTTTGCTGACAATAAAATTCCCCACCCTGGGGAGGACGAGGCGAGACCTCCCAAGATGGATTAGGGAGCCCTTGCCTTGTTTGGAGCAGTGGGAGCAGCCCAAGAATCTGTTGGGAATGGAGGTGAAGCCACGAGGGAGAGTGGCTGGTTTCAACCACCCCTTCCTCAGGGCTGGAATTCTCATCCAGGAGAGGCTGGAAGTGCCTGGGAGCGCAGTGACAAACAGATGCCCACAAGGAGACAGAGGAAAGGGAGAACCAGACCCAACCAAAACTTACTGTCCACTCTCGCTCGTTACGTCTACGAAGACCTTGATCCTCATTCTGGGAGCAGGAGTGGGTGAGACACCGCAAGAGAGAGAGGTTACGGATCTGCTCCGGCCCAGGCTGCTGCAGACACTCACCTAGGAGGGCTTTGGCTACACCAGGGGGCTACAGGGCTGCTTCCAGCACGGGAACACCAGGGAGCACAGGGAGAGAGCAAACCGGAGCAGCCCCCGCACACCTCGCACCCAGGAGTGGGTGCTGCACCCTCACCCACGGAGCTCCTCGGCTGATCAGGATTGTCCAGGGGGACAAAAAATCCCAGTAAAAAATCCCATTTTTCTCCTGTTTATCCTTCCTTCCTTCCTTCCTTCCTCCCTTCCTTCCTTCCTTCCTCCCTTCCTTCCTTCCTTCCTCCCTTCCTTCCTTCCTTCCTCCCTTCCTTCCTTCCTTCCTCCCTTCCTTCCTTCCTTCCTCCCTTCCTTCCTTCCTTCCTCCCTTCCTTCCTTCCTTCCTCCCTTCCTTCCTTCCTTCCTCCCTTCCTTCCTTCCTTCCTCCCTTCCTTCCTTCCTTCCTCCCTTCCTTCCTTCCTTCCTCCCTTCCTTCCTTCCTTCCTCCCTTCCTTCCTTCCTTCCTCCCTTCCTTCCTTCCTTCCTTCCTTCCTTCCACCCACAGATCCTTCCTGCTGCTGGAAAGGCAGTGAAACAAACGGGAAGGAGCCTGGAGTCACCACAACCTCAGGAATACGCAGCAGTGAGGGAGAGCTGGAGCCAAGGAGAGGGGCACCAGTGGCATTTCCTCAGCCAAAAACCCTTGGAATCCTCCAGCAAAGGTGGGAAAGGAGAGATCTCTCCCTTTCAGGGACCTGGTGGCTTTAATAACTGAGAAAAAGCTGTGGTTATGGGGCAAAGGAACATAGGAAGCGCTGAAGTCACCCCAGTTTTAGTGCTTTTTACATTTAAAAAATCATCATTCAGACTGAGATGGTCCAGAACAAGCAACTGAGTCCAAATCACTCCCTGCCACAGGACCTGAGCTTGAAAGAGTTTGGTGACACTTGAAAAAGTCCAGAGAACAGGGCTCAGTCTGTGTCTAGTTTTGAGAAGGAGAACACCAAGGAAAATAATCTCTCCCTCTCTCCCAGGCCACCTGCACCAGCCCCACGCCACGCCAGCCCTGTCACTGTCACATGCACAGTCCCTCTCTGCCTGTCTCTTATCCCTGGAGTCTTTCAGCCGTGGGAGCCTTTAGGTGTTCCCATATTCTGTCACATCCTCTCCCACCTTGTTCTTTCACACATGCACATATGCTCCTTCTTCTCTAGAGTTACTTCCACATGCACACAAGCCTTTCTTTTTTAAATTTCCCTTTCAATCATTCCCTTTCCCTTTCCCTCCCCTCCTTGTCCTGGCCTGGAAAAGCCCTCTTAGCATCTCTGACTTCTGATTCCTCACAGGTGCTGCAGAAATTCCCTGAACCAGAGCAGGAACTTCAAACCCACCTGGAGCAGGGGGCCAAACCCCAGCTCTGCCACCAAGCCATGAACCCTCTCCCCCTGTCCCACATGCCTGGCTGCAGGAAGCAAAGGGAAACACAGCAAAAAGAGCATGCAGAGAGGCGAGGCAAGGCAAAAGCATTCTGGGCAGCACCCCCAAAAATAAAAACAAACCAGGGCAGCGGAGAGACAGAGAGAGAGCAGGCAGGGAGGGACAGACAGAGGCAGAGGCAGCGCTCCGGAGGGAGGCAGGAATGCAGGGAGGGGGCAGAGGTGACTTTGAGGGGTGCAGTGAGGACGGCAGAGTGCTGTGGTGAGTACCTTGAGGCCAGAATCTGAGGGGAAAGGGCCTAGAGTGACATGCGCTAGCGTAAGTTGGGCTGGATGGTTGCATACTCGACTAGGTCTCCGCCAGCATGGATGGAGCTCCGAGGGCTGGGTGACGCGGCCAGAGCCGACGTGTCCAGCTCTGCATACTGGACATCACAGTCCTTGTTGGCAGGGCTCTGGAGAGAAGAGAGCAGCAAGGCGGTGGGGGGACACCAGGGAGGAGTCGGGGTGAGGACGGGGGGTCCGTGCAGATGGTGAGGGGTGAGACAGGGACACGGCGGGTGAAGGGGGGAGAAAGAAGAAAAGGGGGAGGAGGGAGGGGATGGACAGAAGATGCACCAGACCAGCAAGGGTTTAAGGCCACAGGCAAGCACATGCAGCACCAAACACATGCACAGGTAGCCTTTTTCAGCACTCTGCCATGAGCTCCTACAATCTATCTGAGCTGAAAAAGATGTATTCTAGCTCAGATGTCATCTCTGTCCTGTTGTCCAGCAGTGCCTCTGCTTACCACATGTCAAACTTCAGGGTCTAGCTGTGGCATAACACAAAAAACTGCCACTTGCTGTTCTGCCCCAAGAGGGGAGTAAGAAAACAGGGGGGGAGTAAGAAAAAACAGTTAAAAAGAAGGAGGTAGGGGGGTAATGAAATAATCAGTCAGGTAAAATCCCAAATCAAAGCAAAAGTCCCCAAGGCGCTGAGCCCCCAAAAGCAGAGCTGAGTGACCCAGCCCTGGCTGGCAGCACTCCCAGGCACTGCCCCTTTCACTGGGGCTGCTCCCAGCAGCATCTCACTGCTCTGATCTTCCACTGAACCCCTCTGGGACCAGCATTTCCCTCAGCTGGGGCTGGGTCTGTGAGTTCAAACCTTACAATGCACCTGAGCTCTCTGTTTTAACCCAAGTGTTTGGGATTTGTTGCAAACCCAGGTTTGGGGAACACAAGTGAAAATCCTTGGTTTGAAATTTGGGGTTTTGGGAAGGAGATACCCAGAAGGAATGGCTTTAAAGCCAAAACTCCAAAGGCATGGCCACAGGGGAATGTCACTGTTGTTCTGCCCTGGTGTGGGGACTGTGGAGTGCTGAAGAGCCTGGTTTAACACGAGGCTTGGCTGCACAGCTTGGCACTGCAGATTACCTCTGCAGCACGACTTTGTCATCGTAACACGGTCTAAGAGATGCTAAAAGCATCTCCTTTGGCATGGAAATATTTATGGGCATTCCTTCACTAAGCAGGCTTATCAGCAAGGACTGCATGAATGGAATATTATCCAATTTGTCTGATCACTCCTACCCAGGCATCTTTCATGCAGATGATAATGGGAGAAGCCTGGAAGGCAGGACAGCCCAGAGCTTGTGGCTCAGGGGGGAAGAAGGATCACCAGGAGAGCCTTGGTGCCAGCAGCCATGGTGTGAGGGGAATCCTGGCTCCTTGCCCCATGGAGTTTCTTTAATCCTCACTTTTGGGGCTGGTTTCAGTGCCAGCATTAGCCAGGCATCTGCTGAGCCTCTCTGAGAGGAGAGAGGTGTCTCTTCCAAACAAAACAGCTTTCCAGTCTCTCTCTCCCCTTTCCAAAATGGCTGCACCGCATGGCAGTGGTGCAAAAGGTGTTTAATTTGAAAGTGTTCCTCTCCTCTCTGTTTGGAAGCGTCCTCAGCCACCTAGCAGCTGTGGCTGAGCCGCTTTCAGAAGTTTATAGCCCCGTAATGAGCTGGTTGAGTGCCTGTTGCTGGAAGGGGTTGTTGGCTCCGTGATTATCTCTGCCTGCTGCGCTGGCCTGTGCCAGGCTTGGCTCCCCGATCTGCCCCTCAGCCCCAGGGATGAGGGGAATGAAGGGGAACGGGGCTGCAGCAGCATTTCCAGGGCTCAGCAAAGCTGGGGGCTGGAGGAGCAGAGGGCTGCAGGTCACCTCTGTCCTGCCCTTGGTGGCCAGATGGCAGCGGCGAGTTGTTGGCATGAAAGCTGGGCATCCTGTGGAGCCTCTGCTTCGTGTCTGGAACTGGAGTTTGGACATTTAGGAAAATTAGCAATGCCAACTCCAGCCTTCGACCTAAATCTAGACCTTGCAGAGCTCTTTCCCTCAGAATTTTGTGTCTCAGCACCTCCCCTACTCCTGGAGGAAGCCAGACTAAATTTTACCTCCTCGTTCCTATCCTGCCTATTTACCTCACCCCTCTCCTGCTTCCTTCCCACAGGAGGTGTTTTCTCCATGGATTTCCCTTCCTTTCTCCCACTCCTGGGCTCGTTCCTGCTCCTTTCTGCCCGTTTGGAGCAGAATTTATTACAATATCAATAATGTGCCTTGTATACAAGGCCCAGCACTGCCTCACGCAAGCGCTGGGTGTAAATCATCACCGTCGGCACCCCGGTAATTGCCCTGCAAACCCAGAGAAATTATTTTGCTGTCTGCAGCAATGAAACTTCCCCTTCTACCTGTGCAAATGGGCCCTGATGACACGGACACTAATCACAGCTCTGCTCCTGCACTGCCTCGTGCCTCCACCTCTGTCTGGCTCCTGCTGCCTCTCACACACGCACGGAGCATCCATCTGGCACAAAAGCACTGGCAGAGCACACCTGCCCTCACCCACACACCTGAAAAGCACTCTCCTGCTTTGATACCCTCACTTTTACCCCAAAACTGCTCAGAGAAAAGCACTGCAGGCAGCACCCACACCCCTACACCCACCCCTGCAGCTTCAAGTGTCCACACCGCTGTCCTTGGGCATTTTGGGGCTGTGCTGGCTTTCCCACAGCCTGCAACCCTAAAACCACAGGTTCATTCATAGCTCTGCTCCCTCCTGCAGGTATCCTGACCCTGCAGACGTGCCCCAGCCTCTCCCTGTGTCCTGGTCCCCTGCCAGCACACGTCCACACGCACGGCCCTGCACACCCTCTTGGAGGTTCCTCCTCCACCTCCCTCTTTTATTTTCTCCTGGCACGTCTCCCATTCCCCCCTCCCTCATTGTTTGCCATCTCTAATCACTCCCTGCCTCCCATTCTAGCGCTGTGAAATCGCCAACCCCAGGCAGTGCCTTTCATGCCGCCTCCTGATAAATCTGGTTTATCCCAAATTACGAGGTTTTGCACAATTCATTCAAAGCTGAATGCACCCGCCCCATTTTCCTGCAGAATCTGCTCCCTTCCGCTCTCATCTTCTTCACTCCCCTCCCAGGCCAAATTTGCAGATGAGGTACAGGCAGAACAAGAATATCCTGCCTTTCTGCTGTGCCTTTCCCTCTCAGGGATCCCAGAACCACGGATACCCCAGAGCCTCCTGCATCTGCATCTTGAGCAGGTGGGAGCAGGGCTGTGCCAAAGGCAGGCTGGCAGGGAGCAGGGATGTGCTTCCCTCCTCATCCTCCAGCTGAGCCAGCCCTCAGGGGAGGGATTGGGCAGGTCTTGCTCCATCCCAGGGTGGTTTTGGAAAGCACTGCTGTTCCCTGGGGCTTCCCACTCCTCAGAATCCCACTGTGACCTGAAAAGGAGGCTTCTGCAGTGCTTCAAGGGTGAAAAAAGTGATGCAAGTCACTTTTTTCCCTGCAGGGAGGAAGGCAAAGCTTGTCCCTTTGCAAAGCGTGGCCGGACAACCTGTCCTGGCTGAAGCAGCACGTCCTGCCTGGGAGATCTGGGAAGAATCCAGCAAAATCAGCACTCCTTGGCAGCCAAGGCCACCCTTCTCTGCCTTGCCAGCCCCCAACTCCATCAGCCAGCTGCCTGCCCAAAGGATGCAGCCATTTAGCAAGGAATGGGAGCAGGCTGCATCCTGCTGCTGGGGCAGGGAGCCAGGGCACGGCGCAGGTACGTGCTGGGCGAGCCTGGCGCCGCTGCCAGGGACTGCCAGGCAGGCTGGCCAGGGACAGGGCTCTGCCACAGCTGTGCCAGGCCTGTGCCAAGAGCTGGAGTCCCCCACACACCCCGTCCTTGCTGCAGAGGCAGTTCTTGGTGGGCCAAGTGGAAGGAGAGCTCCGCAGCCCGTCACCTCCTGGCTGGATCCGCGGGTGTGGAGCAGCCGGTGCCAGGCGTGGGACATGGAAATGCATCTTCTCCGGCCAGGATTGAGAGCAGCAAACTCCGTTGCCATGGTTACGGAGCAGCAACCCATCAGGCCCCATCTCACATCACTAACTCTGCCACTTAATTAACTGACTGCTCGTTATTTCCCAAAATGAGCTCCTCCGTCCTCCTGCTTGCCTGAAATTCAGCTTTCAGATGCTTTTCAAGCAGCGGCCTCGCTTCAACGTCCTGTGTTTCATTTGAAACTCAGCAAGGAGTAGAAAGAGCTGGGGACCAGCCCCAGGACTGAGGGAGGGCTCCAAGGGGAAGTTTTCCTTTAGGGATGAAGTAAATAGGATCAGAACTGTGGCTTTTGATTTCCAACGCCCTTGGCATCTGCCTGGCTTCAGACTTGTGCCAGCTAAAGGTCACTGGGCCCTGTCCTTCCATTATCTGCACGTGGCAGGGTCACACTGGAATGAACTGGGCTGTAATTAGTGGTGTTCATAAAAAATTACTCCAGTCTGGGCTGATATTTTTACACCTTTCTCCAGGCAGGGAGTTCACTCTGCTGCAGCACCGGGCCGGGTGTGCAGTGCTCTGAACTGCTCCTGGGAGGGACCTGAAGGATTTACGTTGGGATGTCTTGTCTGCTATGGATAAAAAGGCAGAGCATCCCCATGCCAGGGGGTGAGGGAGGGAAAGGATGCTGTCCAAGGCCTGGGAGGGGGATGGTTTTCTGTTTTCTCATCAAAAACTCACTCTAATCTTACCTGTTTCCTGTTCCCTGCACCTTCACATCTAACATTTCCACACTCCTTGCAAACCAGCCTTTCCCATGTGACTGCCAGCATCTCCTCCTGACCCTTAATCTCTCCCCGCTGCTGCTGCCTCACATTAACATCTCCCCATCTGAGGCAGAACAAATCCACACTCCAGAAAAAAAAAAAAAAAGGGTTTAAATAACTTGTTGTTGTCAAGTGAGAGTCAAACGCTGGCACGCTCTGCCCTGCAGAAAATTGCTTTGTGAAGCTCTCACTGCTGCTTCCCTCAGCTGCAAACCCTAACAGGAGCTCCTTGCAGGAGCTGAGGAGTGCCCAGGGGGGGTGGGTGGGTTACAGGTACAGAATTTGGGGTGGGCAGGGCATTTTACCCATAAAGGCTCTGGGACCTACAGACAGCTGAATGAAGGTGAGCTGAGATCACAGTCTGGAGGTTGTTTTCCTCCAGGATGGGATAATCCTGGGCTGGGGATGGTGGGGATCCTGCTTTTTTGGGGTCCTGGGTGCCAGGTGAGGCTGGGCTGAGGTGCCAGGCAGTGCCACTGTCACCCTTACCACTGTCACCCTGTGCTCCTTACCAGTTTGTCACTGTAGGGAGAGGGCTCGGGGGCTGCCATGTCATAGTAGGGAGTCTGCAGAGGGAACTTCTGGATCTCCTCCTCGTGTTTCATGTTGTCCAAGTGAACAACCTGGAGCAGAGGGGACAGAAGAGGGATGAGAAGAGAAGGGTTATCCTCTGGCAAGCTCTGCTTCAGGTGGCACCACAACCAAACACCTTCAGACCCCTTCAGACTTCAATATCCACCAAAGGGGCAGAGCAGAACCCAAATTATACTTTTAATTAATGCTAGATTCTGAGAATTCTGGGGGACAAGTCACAGAGTCACAGAATCATAGAGTTATAGAACAGTTTGAGTTGGAAGGGATGTTAAAGATATTTCAGTTCAAACCTTCCACTAGACCAAATTTCTCAGATCCCCATCCAACCTTGCCTTGAAAAATCCTCTCTTTCTGCCCCTCAACCTCAATCCAGGGACATCTTTGCTCTTGCAATCCTAATTTCCCAAAATCCAGGCACTGTGGACCCTGCTTGGGATCAGCTTTCCATGCCAGAGGCAGGAATTTGCAGGTTTTTACCTGGATGTCTTCTGGAGTCAGGTGGCTTTTCATGTCCTGTTTCCTCTTTGGTGGAGGGGCAGGTTTGTGGGATGGAGGGAGGTCAATCCTGCAGGGAAAGAGGAGGCTGCTGAGTAGAAAGCAGGAGAAAAGGTTCTGCTGCTTTGATGTGCCCAAGGATTTGATTGTGTTTGTCACCAAACTGCCAATACAATCACATAGATTATCCTCAGGAACTCCCCCGTGCCCTTTGTCTCACCCCAATTAGAATTGTTAATGGGAATAAACTCCCTCCTAGCGTTCTGTCCTTATTCCAGGCAAATCCCAGTGTCAGGGTGCAGGTGCCCAGGGAGCAGCTGGGATACCTGCACACCATCCCTTGGTGGGGAGGTGTTTGTGTCATGGCTGTGAGGTACCAGAAAGTGATAACGAGGTAATGCCAGCCCCAGCCTGGCATTTCTCTGGGATGGTAGCCCTGCCACGGCTTCCCATGAGGAATCTGAATCCTCCTCATGGACGAGCTCTGCCAGGCAGGGACATTTATCCCTGACCCTCGCCAAGGATCAGCTCCTACCCCAGAGCACAGGGATTGGCAGCCACGATAATCCCAGCCCAGAGACTGTCTCTGCACATTCTGTTCACATGCACAGATGTGTCTAATCCTTTTACAAAACTTATTAAAACTCTGATCCACTAATTAGCTGGCTGCCCCGCTCCCTTCTCTCCGTGCAGACTCCACAGATCTGATGGAGATGGGCGCCTTCCCTTGGATTCCAGCGTGGGACTGGAATGTGCTGGTGGCAGGGAGGGCAGAGCAGGTCCCCGGGGCTCTGTAAAACATTGACTTCATGGCTCTCCAGAAAAGAAATGCTATTACCTTGGGGATCAGCCTCCACAATAGAGGCAGCACCTCGGCAGGGCTGGGCAGGGCTGTGTTTCTATTCTCAGCTAAAGTGGCTCTTCCCTGAGCCTGGTGGAGGGCCATTGTGGGAAGTGGATTGTCAGAATGCATCTCGATCACAGGCCCGCTGCTGTTGATGCAATTTCACCTTGTGGTGCTGGGCTTTGTTGTTTGTGTGCCTTTCTGCCTCTCCTGCCGCTTCCCCCGCTCCTCTCCCGCTATCCTCCAGTGCCCTCTCTCAAATGGGATTAAATGGAGCACAAAATGTGCCCAAGGTGTAACAACAATGAGGTGGGGGCTGGGGGAACATAAAAGCAACCTCTGGGTGCTGGGCTTTCCGTGCCAAGGTGGGAACAGAGGGAGGGAGGGAGGGAGGGAGGGGGTGAAGAGCTGGTGACAAGATAGAGCTGTTCAGCAGAGCCCAGGCTAAATGCTCCTGGAGAGGTTCCTGCTGCACAAAGCGACCTCCACACCACTCCATTCCCTGCCTGGCATCTCTGCTGCCCTGTGCTGGGCAGAGCAAAGCCCAGCTCCAAAGAGGAGCCGCTGTGGTGGCCTCTGTCGCTGCTGTTGACAGAGTTTACGTCACCCACACGTCCAAACCTGCATTGCTGTGGATGTGAACCCTTTCCAGACTCTTTGGGATGCATTCAGAGGTGCTCAGGGTCTATCAGAAACCCCTCTCTGATGGCAGGATGGGGTTCAGTCTCATGCAGGAGCCTGAAGCCATTGGGAAAGGAGGAATAGGACCCACAGAGGGGGACAGTGGCACTCAGCCTCTGCCCCAAGGACATGCCACAGCAATGCCAGCACCTGGTGGAGCATCCCTGTCCTCCAGCTCCCACTTCAGGCTTGTGCCAAGACCTCAGAAACAGGAGAGAGCAGCACGGGAAGCACCAGGAAGCCCCAAGGAAGGGAAGCCGATCAGAGAAACGGGACAGAAACAGCAGGAAAACATTTTCCTGCCAAATTTTCCCATCGTGCAGGTAGAGGAAGGGCCAGAGGTGGGGTCCCCCGTGCCCACAGCAGCCTCACCCCGGGTGGGCAGTGGCTGTGCTACTCACAGGTCGTTGTCCGTGCCGGAGCGGCTCTTCTGCTGCCGCCGGTAGACGATGATGACGGTGACGGCCACGCCGATGATGAAGACGGCGGCGATGACGCCTCCCACGATCCCGATGATGCCTCCCGGGGCACTCTGAGGTAGTGGCTTGTCTGCAACACACAGGGAAGCACAGGGGACAGGGTTAGAACACTGAAAACACAGCTGGGGGGGCGCTGGCACCAGCAGGGATTCCGGGAGCAAAGGTGAGGGTGAATCCCAAGGTTTTCCCGAGGTTTTCCCTGTCCAGCAGCTCCATGGAGGGAGCCAGATCCTATTGAAATGCACTGCTCAGAGCTCAAGAGGAGCAGAAATTGTGGCTACAGTTGTGTCTCCAAGAGTTAAACACTTCCCCACTCCGCTCTGCAGTTTCATCTTCAGGTGTTTATTCCTGGGCAGAGGTGCCCAGGAATATTTATTCCTGGATCCGCTTCCCTGCCTTTGTTCAGGCCTCAAAGGAAGGAGGGTTTAGGGAATAAAGGTGCTTCCAAGCATTCATGTGGACCTGCTGCTTGATACTGTTGAAGTGTTTTGAAAGCCTTCTGCTGGGCTTTGTCCCAGCGTCCTCACTGAATTCCTGGTGCTGCTGGAATGTTCTTAAAACGAGCTAAGGAGCAATGCTCAATAGGTTGAGGTGGAGCAGAGGTTTGTGCACCCCAAATCAATCCAAAAAAAAGATGTCCTGAGTGTAGAATTTAGGGGCAGGAGGGAGATAGACCCAATCTTGCATTTCATCCCCTGCTCTGTGACCTGGGCCAGCTCCTTGGTGACAAACACGGGCCTCATCCAAAGGAAACCCATCCCGATGGGAAAGCGCTTTGAAACCTGCGATAAAAGGATTTAATTTGCTCTACCTTCCAACCTAATTAAACTTGAAAACTAGCTAATTGGTACTTTGTACTTACAACTCAGGCAGTGATGAAAGGAGGAGATAATTGGGATGGAGGAAGAAGGAGGAGGAGGAGGAGAAAAAGATATTTAGGGGAGGGGGGCAAGACAGGGATGAGGGAACAAGGGGCTCTGTAGGACTTGTCTGTCACATCTAATTTTTGTACTTTTCTTAATGCCCTGGCTATTGGCTGCTCTTAGAGGCCAGATTGGGCTAATGGATCTTGTTCTGCAACAATTTTGGCTTTGGGTACCACAATCTCCCCTAAACTACCCATCCCCAAGGCCTCGGAATTAGGCCCACTTTCCATGTGCAAAGTAGTAAAACGAAATGTATGTGGCTATAAAACATCTGCACACATTCCCAAACCACACAGGACGACAAATCCAGGACTTTTCAGGGTGAAAATCCTGCTTTTTACTCCCACTTCATCTCCATGGATCCAGCACTTGCTCCTCCTGAAACCCCTTGTGCCAGGTGCAGTCTGAAACGGGCTGTGCTGGATCATTTCCAAGAGAGTATTCCCAGATCTCTCCTCCCAGCCAGCCTTCCCCAGCTCTCAGATTTGCTGCTGTCATCCAGAAGTGAACTGAGGTGTGCAAACATCTCCCTGGGAGCCCATCCCAAACTGCACAAAGCACTTGAGCTCCCAGCCCCACGCTGGGAATTCACCCTGGGAATTGCTCTGACGCCGATGCCCCATTCCCCTTCCCACAAAATCCTGCTTTTCCCCTGCCAAACTTTGGCAGGGTCAGCATCCCACCCTCCCCCTGCCTTCCGCTGCTCCTTGACGAAGAGCTCTGAGCTCTGTCTGTGGTGGCAGGATGCTGAAGCCATCACAACCTGTGGTGGCAGCCACTTTTCCTCCTCTTCCCTCCTCCATAAGCCACGACACCTCATAAATAATATTTGTGCCTCCAGACAGCTCTCTCACGGCTGACATCTCGCCATGGAGCCCCCACCAGGCCAGAATTCGGGGTTGTGGCTGTAAAGAATGTCCCAGTCACTTTGGCTGGGGCATTCCTGTGATGAATTGGCCCCTGATGGCTCTGGGGATGGCAGAGAACATCAGCCTCCTGCTGCTGCTGTAAATCAGGAGTGTGTTTGGGGAAAAAGGGTGGAAGGAGAAAGAGGAAAAGGAAATAAATAAATAAAATGGATCTCCAGGAGCTCAGGTGAGGCTGGGTGACAGCAGGAAGGGAATGGGGAAATTATGAGGGGAGGGAAATACAGCAGAGGAGGGAGAGGTGAATACAGGCCAGTAAGGGGAGCAGGGGAGTGAAAGAATGGAGGAGCACAAGGAGAATTGCAGATATTTGGGGTTTTTATGAGGGTGCTTCCTCCTTCCCAGGCTCTCTGTATGAACATCCCGGGGTCAGAGCCCATCCCAGGGCTGTGTGGCCTTGCAGGGACAAGCACCAAAGCATGGCACAGCCCTGTGACAACAAACCCTGCCCCTACACGTGCAGCTCGCCTTGCTGGGGACAATCTGAGCCGCTCCAAAGTGCTGGTCACGGCTTTGCAGGGGTCCAGGCAGGGAGATGGCAGAGGTGACAGCGCTAATTGCTGGCAAGAAGAGCAAACCCCAGGAGGTGAGGAAGATAAATGAGAAAAGAAGGTCCTGAGAGAGCAGGAAAGTGCCCAGGATAGAGGAAAATGAGAATTAGAGAGAAACCTTCATTTACACTTCCTCTTCCCTCTTACTTTTGTTTTTTTTTCCCCCTTTTAAACTTATTTTTTCATCTCTATCCACTTTTTTTTTAATCCATATTTCTCCCTGGGGAGGAGTTGTGGTTGGCACAGTTTGGAGGGCACCACCAGGGCCTTTCTGTAGGGGAATGTGCAAAAAGGGACATCTCAAGTCAAGAGGAGAACACCAGAAGAGCTTCAGGAGAGGCCCAGAAGGGCCAGATGAGGATTCAGTTCCACTGGCAGGGCTTTTGGGCAGCCCTGGGAAGATGTTTGCAAGGTTTGTGAATCAGGATCAGAATAAATTGGCAGGACAGCTCAGGGGCCTCCAGACAGGAGTGGGAAAAGTCTGTGCCAATTAAGAATGCAAACCCCCGTGCTCTGTCATGCTTGAACAATTTAAAACTCTCCAAAAAAAGAACCAAATTAAAAAACAAAAGGAAAAAAAAAAGAATACAAAGTTTGTGTGAAGCAGTTGGCAGTGAGGCAGGTACCAGAGAACCCAGAGGGGCTCAACAAACAGCTCAGCCTTATCTGGATGTCTGAGGGCTGCTGGGAAACTCCTCATTCCTGCTGGAAGCTGAATTAATTCACAGTATTACAATTAAGGAGAAAAGAAGGGCGTCCCACCCCCAGTCTCTTTCAGAGCTGTTTTGTTCATTACTTTGTTCTCCCACGGCTCTCCTGGAGTCGGAGGCAGACCCAGGGAAGGGAGGGAATGGTTATCTCTCCATAAAACATCATTCCCAGCCAGGCAGGGCGCGTGCGCGCCTTTCCAGAGGAGCCGCCAGCAGGGGAGATCCTTGTGCCAGCCGGGCCAGTGACACCATCCTGAGCTGCTGACAGCCACCTCCCCTGCCCAGAGCCCGCTGAACCACACCCCAAACCCTGACAGCTGCTCCCAGCGAAGGA
This sequence comes from Passer montanus, assembly GCF_014805655.1. Lineage (NCBI taxonomy): Eukaryota > Metazoa > Chordata > Aves > Passeriformes > Passeridae > Passer > Passer montanus. Next base: position 2,043,299 of record NW_024369596.1, read on the forward strand.
GGAATGCCGCCAGCCGTGCATGTGTGTCCTGTCAGCCATGGATGTGTGTCCCTCATGTTAGCCATGGCTGTGTGTCCTGTCAGCCATGGATGTGTGTCCTGTCAGCCATGGATGTCTGTCCCTCTAGCCATGGATGTCTGTCCCTCTAGCCATGGATGTCTGTCCCTCTAGCCATGGATGTGGGGAGATCCTTGTGCCAGCCGGGCCAGTGACACCATCCTGAGCTGCTGACAGCCACCTCCCCTGCCCAGAGCCCGCTGAACCACGCTCCAAACCCTGACAGCTGCTCCAATGAAGGAGGAATGCCGCCAGCCGTGCATGTGTGTCCTGTCAGCCATGGATGTGTGTCCCTCATGTTAGCCATGGCTGTGTGTCCTGTCAGCCATGGATGTGTGTCCTGTCAGCCATGGATGTCTGTCCCTCTAGCCATGGATGTCTGTCCCTCTAGCCATGGCTGTGTGTCCTGTCAGCCATGTCTGTGTGTCCCTCTAGCCATGGATGTCTGTCCCTCTAGCCATGGATGTGTGTCCCTCCTCTCAGCCATGTCTGTGTCCCTCTAGCCATGGATGTCTGTCCTTCTAGCCATGGATGTGTGTCCCTCTAGCCATGGATGTGTGTCCTTCCTCTCAGCCATGTCTGTGTGTCCCTCTAGCCATGTCTGTGTGTCCCTCTAGCCATGCCCTGGGGAGGAGCAGAGCTGTGGGTGCAGTCTGGGCAGGCAGGAGGGTTTCTCCTGGGGGGGATGACTGGGTCTCACCCTGTTTTTTTTCCTGTTCTGACTGTCTGCCCTGAGTTCAGCTGCCCCAAGGGGAGCCTGAGCCCCACCTCACTGCTGAGGCACTGACTGCATCCCCAGGTGAATCTGGAAGCTGGGCCAGTCTCAGGGCTGGTTTACAGCAGCTCTGAGTGGAGCTAATTTGTTCCAAGAGCGCTGCACACTCTTCTCCTGTCTGCCCACTCCTAAATCCAGCCTGATCCCTCTTTCCTTCCCAGCAAACCACCACAACAACGCACAACATCTCTGCTAAACCCTCTGCACCCATAACCAGCTCCAAAGCAGGGTTCCCTTTCCATTTATCACCTCCCCAGAGTGAGCAATTCCCCCTCTATTTCATGGCTGGCTGGCCAAGGGGCTCAGCCATGCTCACAGCCTTGGGAAGGGATTGGGATCCTTCTCTTCTGTGCTGGCAGCTCTGGAGCTCCTGCAGCAGCCAGCCTGGTTGGATTTAATGCAACCTCAGTGCTCCATGCAGCCTTTTCACAGCATTTACAGCAGAGCACCCTGTGCCCAGCCCGTGCCAGCCCAAACCAAGCCTGTCCCCAGCCTGGATTGTCACCGTGACCTGGTGCAAGGAGAGATTTGCCGGACTCTTTCTGCCTGCTGGTCCTTTGAGCAAGACAATGAGCTCAGACGATGCATATTTATAATACACCCCACCTGACACATTCCAGGGAGCCTGAGACAAGTTCACAGAGCTAAATTAAACCGAGTTGAAAAGCTTGGCAGAACAAACACTTCCCTGGCTTGGTTCTGAAGGCAGGAGCAGGATTGGCTAATTTGAGACACGCTCCAGTAGAGCACACACCCCCAGGCACAAGCTGGTTCCCAGCCTTGTTGTGGTGCCTTTTGTTTGCAAAGGGTTAATGGAAAGCTGCTCCCAGGAGCTGACAGGGCAAAGGGGAGGATAAACAGAGAGGCACTGGGGGTTTTAAAGGGATCTGCAGTCTGAGGGAGGGGAGTGGGGAGGGTTTCTCTGGGGGCTGCTCTCTGGGACGTGTGCGTTCAGTGAATCCCTTCCAGGGACAGCCAAGCACCCAGAGGATGAAAGGGATTCAGGAGGGCAAGAAAATGCTGGGAAAGCTGCACCAGCAGCACTGGACCAGGAGTGTGTGAGGCTGAAGTGCCTTCAGCCCTTCATCCCCTGTGTCCAAACCCTTCAGAGCCCTTGCTTTGGTCCTGGTTTGAAGGGGAGAGGAGAAAGGGAGCACAGCAGCTCACTCTGCTCCCACCCAGGTCCCCTCAGACCCTGCCCCACCTCAGACCCTTCCCTCGCTGCAGGTGGAGGGACCAGGCTGCACTTCACAGTGAAATCCTGTCCTGTGCAAACACAAACCCACGTTCCACGTCAGTTCATGGTCTGCAGCACCACTTAACCCCTGGCAGGATCCAGACCCAGCTCTGTCACCAGGGGCTGCTCATGCAGGGAGAGGAACAGGAGCAGCTGGATCTCAGCTCAGGGAACAGGAGTGATTTGGTTAGGAAAGGCTTTTCTGAGCAGGAAGAGTGTCTGGGCTTCACTTGGAGACAAAAGCACCATGTTAGTAATTCCCATGCCAGTTATGTAAACCCAGCAAACCTCTGCACATGCTCAGGGGAAGAGTTTTCACCTGGGCAGGGCCTTTGTGATGAGATTTTCAATATTGTAATGAAGATAGCTCAGCTACAGGATGCATGGACCTTGAATGTTTTGCCACACAGACATCCATCAACGTCTTGATTTAACACATCCTTAAGGCTTGTTGGTTCCAGGAGGTCCTGGAGTGAGATCTGCTGTCTGTTCCACTGATAGACAACATCTTCATTTACCCCATGCTTAAAACTTGTTAGTTCCAGGATGTCCTTGGCTGAGGGATGCTGCCTGCTCCCCTGATTAGGTCTCCTTTCTTCCTGATTAGGTTTGAAAGCCTACAAAGATCTGACAGCAGGGAACATCCTGACTCGAGATAATCTTGACCTATTCCACATTTTGCAGCACAGCCAGCTAAAGGTTAAACTCCAAAATGAAGGCAGAGCTGCTCCTCTGCCTCCGTGCCCTGATATAAGTCAGATGGAATTTTCAGAGCCATCACAGCCTCTCCCATCGGGGTGTTTGTTGATGTAACTCTCACTTACACAATCAGCCACCACACAGGCGAGTGCCAAGGCATGGCTGCGATCCTGACAATGCCTCATTTCCCTGGAAATCCCCCTCTGCACAGGCTGGGCCCCCAAAATGTGCTGCTCACCTCCCACACGGCGCTGCTGGTCCCTGCAGAGGGGTGCTGGGAGTGTCCTGCTTTTACTGTGTGTGTGTGATGGGGGCAAAACCAGAGTCCTCAAGGGTGGTTAGACAAACAAATGCCCCGACCCCTCTGCATTGTCCTTCCTTCTCTTCCCACAAGTGGGAATCCCTCTGTCTCTCTCTAATTTCCTTCCACTGAAGCCCAGAATCTGGGTATCCCCTGGGTGCTCAGCTCGTTCCCAGCACGGCCATCCTCCTGTCTGGGCACTGATCCCAGCATCCCTTCAAGATCCCTGACCACTTTCCTCCCCTCTGTCTTTTTTGCCAGCCCAACTGGCACTTTGAGGCTTTGCAAGCCTCTCCCCAGCCTCTGATGAGGTTTTAGGAGAGCCTGCAAGTGCAGTGAGTGGATCCAGCCCTCCCTGGGGTGCCTGCTTTGAAGTGGACACTGGGATGTGCTGGGTTTTCGTGGGGATTTCACACACATTCCAGCAGGGAATGGCTTTGCCATGCAAGGCTCTCTCCAGTAATGACCAGTTTGTCCCTCTGCTCCCTTCCCCTGCAGGAAACACCATCCTTGGTTAAATAACATCTGGTTAAAGAGCTGCTGGCCGCAAAAACATGTCTGGAATGTGGCCCTAGCCCTTGGTGACCTCCCCTTTTATGCTGCCAGTGGCCACTGACAAGGACGGGGTTTGGATGCAGCAGTGGGAGCAGGGTGTTAACCCCTGGTGTCCAGCAGGGATGAGGATTCTGCAGAACTCTGGTGGGAACACCACAGATTCCTCTTCCTGGGCTGGTTTTTCTTCTCTGTGCCACTCCAGCAAAGAGGGGGCAAACACAACCCTGGTGCCACCAATCCACCCCAAACTCACCTGCCAGCCCCACAGACCCCCTGCCTCCCACACCCAGGACTTGCAGGATGAGAAGCACTCCAGCCCGTTTTAGGGAAGGAGATGAGCCCTGGAGAAGAAGGGAAATGTTCTCTGGCATTTCCTCTGCCTCGCAGCCCTTAATTTTAGTTCTGCTTCATTTCCTTGCAGCTTGGCAGAGTAATGAACAATCAAATCCCTTTAGTAATTTATTTCTTCTGCCGCACAGTTTCGAGGAGGTGATGACACTTGAAATTGCCTCTCCTGGAGGGATGGAGGGGCTGGATCCTGCAGCCCATTACACCAGAACATTCCTGTCCTGCTCTCAGCAGCCTGCCCAGAGCACAGCGTGCTCCCAAACCCATGTTCAGGCAGAGATACAGCCCTGCTCCCTTGATGAGTCCATTAAGGTCACGCTATTACAAGCAGCCACCAGATGAATTCTGTCAGATAGAAGGCACAGGAACTGCAGCTCAGACTCTCATCATTTGTGTTAATAGAGTTAATTTGCTCAACGATCCCCAGCAGCACTCCTGGGAATGTCTCACTCTGCCTGGCCGTGTGCCCCGGGCCGTGTTTGTCTCCTGTTGCCGTGGGGGTGTTTACAGCAGCGGGCAGCTGTGTCCTGCATGTCTCCAAAGGATGAGCTCACCTCCCGTTTGCACCCGGACCCAGGGGATGCCCGGCAGGGTGAGGAGGAGCTGCTCTGCTCCCCTGCCACCTGGCCAGAAGGGCACGGGCAGGGAAAGGGGGACAGTCCTCTCCTGTGCCTGGGCAGCTGCACCTCACACCCCTTCCTTCTGTCCTCTCCCAAAAACCCTGAGAGCTGCAGCAACCCAGAGCAGAAGGTGACTCTCCAGCCTCCTGGAGCAGGGAGGGAGCTGCTGGACGTGTGAGGATGGAACTGCTGGATGTGTGAGGATGTGAGGATGGAGCTGCTGGATGTGTGTGATGGAGCTGCTGGATGCTCCTGGTGGTGGCCCTGGTGCTGCTGCCTCCCCTCCTGCCCCTCACACACCTTCCAGGACTGTCACTGTCCCTGTCCTGGTGTCCCCAGCTGTTCCCACCCAATCCTGCTCCAGGAGAGGGCCCTGGTGCAGAAAACAATTCATACTTCACATTCCTGACCCTTTTCCTGATTTTTCCCTCCCCTTAATGGCTTCTCACACACCTTCCCCCTCACCTAACTTCCCAAATGACAAAAGCACCAATAATTAGCCACGCAGCCTCATTGAGCAGGGAGTTTCTCAGCTTGGACACAGAGAGCTTCCCTCTTCTTCATCATGGAAAAGCAGGAAAGGGAGCAACCAGTGAGCAGCACAGAGAGCTGAAGGCCATGGGTACCAAAGCCAGGCTTACCCTGGGGACACAACAGGACGTCCCTGTCCCGGTGTCCCCAGCTGTCCCCACCCAATCCTGCTCCAGGAGAGGCCCTAGTGAAGAAAACAACTCAGGCTTCACATTCCTGACCCTTTTCCTGATTTCTCCCTCCTGTTAATGGCACTGCAAGGCTTCTCACACACCTTCCCCCTCACCTAACTTCCCAAATGACAAAAGCACCAATAATTAGCCACGCAGCCTCATTGAGCAGGGAGTTTCTCAGCTTGGACACAGAGAGCTTCCCTCTTCTTCATCATGGAAAAGCAGGAAAGGGAGCAACCAGTGAGCAGCACAGAGAGCTGAAGGCCATGGGTACCAAAGCCAGGCTTACCCTGGGGACACAACAGGAGTAAAGAGCACCCCTGCACCGTTCCACAGCAGGTGGATGTGGCCAAGAGGGCCGAAATGACCCAGAAAAGGCACAAGATTTGAAAAGCTGCTCATGGTCTGTCTCCAGAGACTGGCAGACTTTTGTTTGTGGCTTCTGAGAAAACAATTTCCCCGTGTTTGAGGGTGGCAAAGCTGAGGAGCTTGCTGGACAGCATCTCCTTGGATATTCCACTTATTATAAGCAAACAGAGGGGTTGGAAGACTCAGCTGAGGAGATTCCTCACTCTCTGCTGTTGGATTTTTACTATTTGTTAGAATAGTTAAATTTGAGAAGGTTAAATTCCAGCAGAATGGAGGAGGGCTCAGAGAGCAACTCAAATCCTGCACGGTGGTTTCCTGGCATCACAGAAAAAGGAAACACAGGCTCCAGGTAATAAAGAATTAAAAGGCAGGAATATAATCAATGCCAGTCTGTGAGGGTCAGGGGAAATGGGCCTTGTCAGTCAAACACAATGTCATTTTTTTGCCTACTAAACCAGTCATGTCATCAAAACAAGTGTAGAAACGGGATGGAAAATAGATTTAGGATGACTGACAGGATTTGGGAGTTGAACACAGAGGCTGCCAGAGCTGGTCAGTCACAAGGTCACCCCCTCACCCAGGACAAGCCCTCCCCACCTCCAAATCTCCCTGTCCCACCCCAATCCCCTGCTGGGGGCCAGCCTCTGGGCTCAGCTGGATGCCAGGAGAGGGGAGGTGACCCCTCTGTGACACAGGGCCTTGAGGAAAGGACATTCCAGGCAAGGGACAGGGCTCTCAGAGCCTCTGTGGAGGGTGCAGAGCTGCCTGTGCACGTCCCTCCTTTTGGGGACAGGCTCCAGCAGCCTCCTCCTCGCCTCCCCCCTTTCTGTTGCTCAGGTAACACTTTCAAGGCAGGTCCTCCAAGCAAATTTTTAGGTCAGTTATAATTGGAGAAGCTCACACGGAGCTATAAAACATCAGTTAATACGCTGGAACTATCTAGTTAAATGCCAATTATAAAACCCCATAAGCTCCTCAACTCAAATATATTAATAACATAATTAAACATTTATTGCTTATGCAAATTAAAAGTTCAGTTAATCGGACGTCAACGAAACCCCAGGAAGTGACCATTTAAGTAACTAATTTCTATTTAATTACCATTCCTCCCCGTTGCAAAGCCCCCCACGCCATCCTTGCTGGGCAGTGTTTACTCCAGCTTGGCATTCCCAGCCCATTCCCATTCCATCCACAAGCCCAGACAGCTGCAGCCTTCAGAGCACAGCTGGCAGCAGCTGGACTGGGCACACTGGGGGAATTATGGGCCTGGGGACGAGCACTTCGGGCTGGGCTCAGCTCCCTGGTGGACAGATCTGTGTGCCAGCACCAAGCCACTGTGCGTTGTTCTGGTGACACTGGAAGGGCTGGGAGTGCAGCAGTGGGGCGAGGCTGGCAATGAAGCGTTTATTCCTCGGGGAATGGAGGGATTTGTTTCCCCTGGTGAGCAGAGCCATACGCATGGACTCCCTCCCTCCTCCCCTCCCTCCACGGGCAATCAGTTAAACCTGACAGGTGTGAAGTTGGCAAATTTCTCTTCCAAGCCCTGAGGAAAACAGGCTGGCAGGAGTTTGGGGTGTTCAGGGAGATGAGGGAGAGAGGGAAACATTCCCACACCCTCCCTCCGTGGGGTGAGGGGTGGCTCAGGCTGGCTGGAGGGAGGGAAGGTGCACCTGGGGCTCAGGGTGAGGCTGGAAAAGAACTTGAAAACCACAAAAATCAGAACCCCCCCTCCTCTCACAGCTCCCTTAGGATTTGATCCCTAATCACCTCCAGGGATTTATCCAGTGCTGAGCTCCCCAGCAAACCACAGGACAGTGTCTTCTGCACAGAGGCAGAAAAAGATCATTTACTGTTCACATTCAAACCGTTCTCCTCCCAAAATTCCCAACCATTCAGACAAAACCCTCTCCCTGCTTCCTACCAGGACCTGGGTTTGGTCCAGCAGTTGTGAAATCTGTGGAGGAGGGAGCATCCTTAGCTCACCTTGAGCCTGGCTTAGTCAGATGAGGCCACGTTCACCTCAGCTGCCGAGGTGAAGGGAGCAGCTCGGATGGCAGATATCCATAAATCACTGCCTTTCAATAATTCAGCCCCTGGAGGGTGACACAACATTTTTACCCTACATTTCAGGTGAAAACATCAGCCTGGCTCTCTGATTTCTGCTCGCCAGCATGTGAAATTCCAGCAGTGCAACACGCATCCATTTTTTATTCTTTTTTTTTTTTTTTTTTTAACAGGCTGAGCCTTGCTCTGCAAATGCTCTCTAAATCCAGGCTGCATCTAAACACGTCTGGGAAGGCTGTGAAATGCCTTGTTTGAAGGAGGAGGAGGAGGAGGAGGAGAGAAGCAGCCCCCCTCTGCTTCTGCCAGGCACCACTGAGGGCATCTGAGGCTCAACAGCACTTCTGGTGTCACAGGTCCCTCAGCTGGAATCCATTTGCATAAAGCAATTTCCTCCAACAAATATGTTCATACAAATCAAACTGGAGATTGCAAATAATTTGAAAGTGAAAAAAAAAAAAAGAATCAAAAAACAAACCCAACCCTAATCAAACATATTTGTTGCTACAAGTAATTCAGTGAGTTTCTCGTGGTTGCATTTACCCAGCGGTGGCTGGAGGAGATTTAATGGGCTCTGTGTGACCTTGAGTGCTCCGAGCTGAGCTGCAGCAGGGCTTGCCTCTCACCTCACGAGGAATTTGGGATTGAGGGTCACAGATTTCAGCGACCTGACCAGTTTCCAGTGCCCCCTCACTGGTTTAACATCTCCCAGTCCCCACCTCCTCCTCTGTCTGCTGGAGCCCTTTGGCTCCTGCACTTCCAGCTCTGGTTCTGTGGATCCTGGGAGATCCCCCTGGTTTTGGGTCTTGTGCAAGGTTCTCATCCCAGCTGCTGTTCCAGGGATAGCGGGCAGGTTCCCTGGAAATTCCCTGATTACCCCGAGCTGCATCTCACCACAAATCCCACTCCAACTCCTTTATTTGGGCAGAAATAAACCCCCAGGGTGGCCAGGAATGGTGAGGGAATGCACAGGAGGGGAACCTGGCTCTGCACCTCCACCAGGGACGTTCCAGCCCCAAATTCCACTTGCATTCAGCAGGGAGGGGCATCCACCAGGCTCACAAATCCCCTCCTGCCCTGATGCAGCTCCTCAGGGCTCTGCAGCCCCTTTTGGGGCCAGCAGGGCTCTCCTGCAGATCCGTGCCTTGGAAAAGGGATCCAAGGCACTTTTTATTCCAGCAGGCACTGCTGGTGCTCCCACCCCCAGCGTGTTTCTGCTCGGTTCCAAAGAAACCCAATCCTTGGGGGCACTGCCTGGGGGGCTGGCCCTGCTGCCTTCAGCCCTCTGCAACCCGAGCTGCTGAGGAGAGGCCCCAGGCCGTGGGTTTTATCCATCATCGCTGAACTCTCAGCATTTCCCAGGGGCTCATCCCAGCCAAGACAGCCCCTCCTGTCCTTCTTCCCAGCTCTGCAGGGCTGCTTTTGTTCCTCCCCACCCCCAGAGCTGGCTGAGGTGGCTGAGGCAGCTGTGGTCAGTCCTGAAGGAAAGCTGCACCTCCAGCAGGTGCCACGGCTAACGGGGCAAAATGAGAGGGGGAAAATGGGGGGAGAGAGAGACACAGCCCAGAGAGTGGTCACAAACCCCCTGGGTCACCCTGGAGCCTGGCTCTTCCTCCTCTTCCACAAGGAAAGCACTCCCAGGGATGTCTCTAATCCCCCCCAAAGCAGAGTGGCTGAGCCCTGTGAGCAGCACAGGAGTTTGGAGGGTTCTGCCAGGCTGCACACAGGGCACCAGCCTGGCACCAGCCCCAGGCACCAAACCACTCCTTCCCAGCCTCGTCCTGAGCATTGCCCTCTCCCTCCAGCTCCAGTCTGAATTTGGGTCAGCGTCCCTCTCCCTCTGTGCTGGGCAGCTCTGGGCTTTGGCTCAGATTTGGATTCAGGCTTCCAGCACATCATCCACGTGCTGAGGTGGGTGCAAAAAGCCCTTCCCAGGGAGTATCCCACTTTCCCAGAGGATGGCAGAGGAGCTGCTGGTACCAGTGCAAGGACAGCAGAAATGTTTCCTCTGATCTGCCTCCTTCCCTGGCCAAAGCCTGGCCTCAGTCTTTGGGAACAAAGCTTCTTTTGTGGCCTCCTGTCACACACAGTGTCCTTCCCAAGGCAGGACATGGGGACATTGATGTCTCAGGTTTCAGCTTTTTTATTTTCAGGTTCTGTGCCGCTTCAGTGTCTGGGTCTGGGTTCATGTCAGGGGATGGTGAGCTCTGCACAGAGCAGGGAGACAAAACAATTCCTGCTCCAGCTGGGCACCAAGGACAAATGATCCAAATCTCAGCCCAGGAGCACAAACCCCGTGGGCTGGAGAGAGAAAAACAAGGATGGGAGTGCAGGGGCTGCAGCTGGGGTTGGACACTGAACTGCAATGTGCACATGGAGCAGAGCTGATCCCAGGGAGAGACCCCATGACCTCGTGTCCACTTTGGGACCATTTTGGGTTGTGCTGCCCAAGGTGGATCCATTGAGGCCTCTTAATAAATCCCTACATTATTCTTTAGCTCCATCTAGTCTCTGTTCTGGGTCATCCTTCTCAAGGTTTCAATTTGCCCTGAGCTCACCCTGAGCCTGCAGAGAGTTTTGAAGCCCCATTGCCATGGCAGGCACGTGTGGCTCTATAAAACATCCTCCAGTGTCTCTGCCTCCTGGCCCTGCCACATTTCTAGGGAAATATTGACATTTTTCCAATAGCCTGTCCCATCTGCTGCAGCCGGCAGTGAGAACTTCCTCAGCCACAGACACTTGTCCTAACTTTTCACAGATTTTTCGATGGATTTTTCTGCCCTGTGTTTTTCCTAGCTGTTTATTTTTAAGCTCAGGTTAACTTTGGGCCTCAGCCAAGGAATTTCACTGTTTACATCAACAAAGGGAAGCTCTCCCAGCCTTGTTCAGCCTGCACTGGCTCTGCTGTCCAGGAATTCCACACAAAACCACCATGCCAGTGGCAAACCCAGTCATCCCCAATCACCTTCTCCAGCCCATTGCTATTTTGGAACTTTCTTAACCCTTAACCTTCAGCCTTCAGCTGCAAGCAACTCCCCTTCTAAAATACAAATACAAATAATTGGAATTTCCAAAAAACACTGCACATCCTGGGATATTTCCAACCCAAACCATTGGCAAACAGGTGCCATGAGATTCCCCTCACAGCTCCCAGTCACTGAGTGCAAAACGACGCAGCCACAGATGCCCCCAAAAGAAGGAGAAGGTCTCTTTTTTTAAAATTCTTTATTTATAAAAAAGTACATTTTTTTTCCACAGCTCAGCCACTATTGGTTTTTTATACAAGTAAAAGGAAGGGTGATGCAACACCCCGCCCACACAAATTATAACCATGAAAATACCCTCCCTCCCCAACCCAGGACTCAAAATTAACAAATTACAAAGGATGGAAAACAAAACCAAACAAAATAAAACAAAAAACCCCAAAACAAATAAAAAAACCTCATAAAAGAAAACAAAAAAAAGAAAAAACCCCAAACCGAAATCATGAAAGTCCATTACATTATTATTATTATTATTATTTTTATTTTTTATTTTGTACAAAAGCACTTACAACACAGATTACAAAATAAAAAAAAAAGAAAAAAAAAGAAATAAAAGAACAAAAAAAGTGGGGTTGGGGTTGTTTGTTTGTCTGTCTGCAGTTTTAATTCCACAATGATCATTACAGCCAGAGGACGAAAAAAAAGAGAGATAAAAATCACTGGAGCTGAGGAATCATGTTTTAAAAAAGAGAAAGGCCAAAGGAAAGCACATCCAGCTCCTCAAGGAGAGTCCCTCCACCAAGAGCAGAGGCTCTGACTCCGTGTGCTCCTTAATTCACCCCGGGGGAGTCACACAGGGAAACCCCCTGGTCCCAAATCCAAGCTCAGCCTTAGGCTTGGCTTTCCTTCCCTTGCTGATGGGCTGAGCCCCCCCTGCTCTCCCGCAGCCCCTCTGCCCTTGGCCCCGCTCTGGGCTGGGTTTGGGATTGATGGGAAGGAGCCAGGACCTTCCCTGTGCCAAGGATTCCCAGGGAAAAGCCCAAACTGGAGCAGATTCCCTTGGGGTGAAGGGCATGGGGTGGGGAGGGTGAGGGGCTGTTTCACACCTCATCAGTAAGGAACAGGCAGTGTCCCCTGTCCCCACACCTGCACACACCCCAAACCTCAGTGCAGGGAAAGCTAAAAGTGGATTTTAACCCGCTGGGAACCTGGGATCCCCCCATTTCCACCCCGGGAAGCTCAGAGCCTGCAGGAATGGCACAGCTGAGCCCCACAAGGGCAGTGGGGTTTTTCCCTCCACCTAATCTGCTCCCCAAACCCCAAAAGTCAGCGTGTGTGTGCGTGTGCTTGTGCATGGCAAAGGGAAAGAGCCCAGCAGAGCAGCAGCCCTGCTCCAATCTCACTCCCTTCTCTAATTGCCTCGAGATCAATCTTTGGAGTCTCTCTCTCCCTAACCCTCCCTGATTTTTGCTGAACTGTTGTTGTGTTTCTTTTTGACTCAACATCAGGAAAATGGCTCCCTTTGTCCCTCATGTCTTTGCAGTCAATTTGGTACAACCATCTCAGTTTGTTGATTTATTTCATGAGGAAATCTTCAGGTTGTTTTTTTTTTTTTCTTATTTTTTTTTCCCGCTTGAATGAAAATGATTTAACATGGGAAAAAAACTCAACAAACCTGGTAATTAAATAAGGGAAAATAACATCACTAGGGTGAATTGCAATGAATAATCCTAGAGAAAAGCCCCAGCAGGGAAACAGCTGGGGTGTCTTTGTACATAAAGCACAGGCTCGTTGTGGGTTGTGACACAGATCTGTTTGCTTGCACAGCTCCCTGAATTCACAGGGAAGGAAATGGGGGATTGGCCCAAATTCACCTGAATTTTGGGTCCCTGACCCCTCTTGCTGCCTGCTCAGCTTCCCCACCCACCCTGAGGTACCACGAGCTTTGTTATTATCCAGGGTGAGGCTGGGAAAAGGGAGAAGCACCAGGCTGATGCCCCTGTTCCCTGGCAGGGATCCCTGCCAGGGGAGGGGAGGAGGCACTGACAGGGCAGAAACCCAGCCCAGGGGGCCACACCAGCTCGGGACTGGTGTGAAATGGGACATTTCCTGCTCCCTAGCACCTGGAAAGGAGGAATCCATCCCGTGGACAGCTTCCCTCTCCCAGCTGGAAGCTCCCTCTCGATCCTTGCCAGGCATTTCTGCCTCCTTAGCACCTCTGATGAAAGGGGGGTGAGAGAAGCAGGGGATTTTTCACTTGAGGCAGCCTGTGTGGCACTCCAGCCCGACAGAATCTGCCCTCTGAGGGAAACTGGGGCACAAAGGGACAGGTGACACTGCCACCAGGGCAAAGAGCAGCCCAGGCTGGCCCTGCACAGTCCCAGCTCATCCCCTCCCCGTGGTTCTTCACTCTGACCTCTCTCCTGAGCTCACCCCTGCACTCAGGTGGGAACAGGGATCACTTTCTGCTTGATGATGCTGGAAAAACTCATCTAATTCCCTTCAAGGGTCCCCCCAGAGCAATTTAACCCAGAAAAGGCAGTGATGCTATTACTGGACCAAAACAGCTCTCAGATGAAGCATCAATCTGATTTTCTTCCCCCACACTTCTTTTTTCTTCCACCTTGCTATGGATTAATGGCTAATCACCCGGCTAATTACCACCCCAAGAGTCTCTTGGCCATCTAGCTGACCTTGCAAGGGACAGCAAGAAGCAAATGACAGCACAGAGGTGGCATTTCTCCACGGCTGTGGTGGTAATTGCACCAGGGGAGCAATGCTGAAGAGCTCAAGGATGAGAGAAATGCAGCACCGAGCCTTGGACTCGCAGGGTGCCTCGCTGCTGTGCCAGGCAACGCTGTCTAAGGATCTTCCACTCCAGGTTCTGGATGAAAAATGCTCATTTGACCCCTTTTCTGAACCACTCTGAGGAGGTAAGTGGCTGAGCTAAGTCCTAAATTTGGGCTGGTGCATAAAGGGCAGGAAAAGGTGCTGCAGCAGGGTGTAGAGGCTCTAGTTTGGAAATCCCACATTGCTCCACTCCCTCCTTTCCTTTCCCTGGCTCCCAGTGGGTTTTTGAGCCCTCACTCAGTGTGTGAATGGGCAATAAATAATCCAAGGAGGCTACAGCTCCAAAAATGACACCTTCAAAGGCAAGCTAATAACTCCCAAAGCTGATTTCTTAGGGTTCCTTTGCTCTGACCTCTCCCAGGCCCTTGTGCCCCACTTGCCAGCCTTTGCACCTTTGTTCTTTAGGACACAGAGCTGTGGTGGCAATTGGCCAGACCTGAGCAGTGGCCTCAACGTGAAGAATCACTGCTGGACCCTGCAGATTTTGTAAAAGATTGTTTTCTTGCAAAGCCAGCCCCTCACAGGGTGTGCCTGGGCTGGGGAAATCTGCAGGGCAGGATCTCACAGGTGCCTGCTGGTGCCTGCCCAGAGCTTGCTGTTGAGGCACTGTCACCCTCCTGTTCCAGCCTGGCTGTGGGGCTCACATCTAAAGGATTATTCACTCCAGAGCTGGACTTTGTTGGGAATTCTCCCTGCACCACACACTGAGCCAGATTACAGGCTCTCCCTCTGGGGGAATCAAAGCCCTGTGTGTGCTGCTCTCCCGAGGCACTGGAGGGAAGTCATTCCCACCCCTAATCATCACTAATCAGAGCTTTGGAGAGATATTAGGATGTTTTATTCCCTTTACTGGGGGCTTTCCTGCTAGCAGGGTGCTCCTGGTGGCAGTGGACGGAGCTGGGGCGGTTCAGCCTGAGGGACCCCGAGGGAATCTCTGCCTGCCCTGGCTCTGAGAGCACACAGCAGCCTTCCTGTGGCATGTGGCTGTCATGCCAGAAGCCAGGAAGCCTGAGGGGCTGGCAGGAACAGCAGAGACATTACAGCCCTACAATTGGATTGCCCACTGCCCTACCCCACTAATGCAATCAGAGCACGCTGGGGATGGCTCGGGCTGTGCTCTGCACCGAGCACCTCACAGGAAAGGAAAGCTTTGGAGGCTGCTGGATCAGAGATCTGACCTTGGCTCATCTGTGTGGGTCTGCCTCTCCACCCTCCTCCCTTTTTGCAGCAGGATAACCGCTGTGGAACAAAACCCAGCGGGTAAGGCAGGAGGAGAATTAGTCCTGCTATTTTTAGATGTGCATGATAATACAGCTCAGAAAACTGGGGATTTCTTTTCAAACAAAAGATTTATTTATACATCAAATTAAAAAAAAATAAAATATAACCCACAAGAAGAAAAATAAGCCCCAACCCAATGAATCTAATTTGGAGATGGTCGGTGTGAGACAGAGGGCCCTGAAGTCTGGAATCCCATTTATTCACAGAGCAGAGATAGCAGCAATCCAAACCTCCCCAGCACAACGCCGTGGCTCAAGGCAAGGAGGGAAAGATCAATACCCCAGGCTCAATCCCTCCTACCCTGTCTGCCAAGCCTGTGCTCAGGAGAGGGATGTGATATCGGAAAAGTGGCAATCAATGCCACCTACGTGGTGCAGCCACGGGCTGGGGTTGTTGCTAGGAGAGAGAGAGAAAGAGAAAGAGAGAAGAGAGAGAGAGAGGAGCACCCCCAAGCTCTGATCAAAATAAAAAACAAAGTGTAAACACATGACAATTAAGTCTTAGTGGTATAATAAAATAAACCTCAGGGGCTGGTCCTGCCCTGCCTGGTGTGCAGGGCAGAGCTGAAGGCAGTGAATGTGTGCAAGCAAAGTGTCCTCAGTTGGTCCCTTCCCCAGTGGATGTGCCCGGCACAGTGGTGCCCCAGTGAACTGCTCTGTGGCTGCTACCAGAGACAACAACAGCAACAAGAACAAAAAAGAGCCAGCCTTTCTTTGAGCCATCACGGGGGGAAAAGTGTCAGCAATAAATACTCCTTTTCTTTCGTTTCAAAGAACACTCAAACAAAGACAGAAAAATGAAAAGTCAGGCGATAATAAATTGTAGGAGGAAAATGGCAGTTTTGTTTCCCTGCTCTGCTATCAGCCCCTACACATGGGGTTTGGTCAAGGGCGTTTTTTCCCCCTTTCTCTCATTTTCCTTTTATTGAGTCATTAAAAACTGAGTGTGGTTCTCTCCAGGTGTGCAGCAGGCAATGGGAATGTCACCCAGACCCCACCAAAAAAAAAAAAAAAAAAAAAAAGTGATTAGGGGAAAAAAAACACCAAAATCCATTCACCTGATAATGGCACCTATGTTTCCATTGCCATAAAACTCTCCTGGCCTCCGTCCTACGGACAGCCCACCTGCCCCCCTCCCAAGGTTAAAAAACAAACAAAGAAGACAACATACAAACAAATTTCCAGTGTTTCAGGGGGGTGGGAGTGGGAGGAGGAAGCCTCGGGGAGGGAAGGGCACTCTGAGACATGAAGACACAAACAGAGTGTAATATACAGGCTGGGCAACAGTCGTTAAAGCAAAGAGTAACACCTAAGCCACCGACCAATACAAACACCACAGAAGGGGACGAAAGTCGTCGAAGAGAGAAATTAAAAAGCCAAACCAAAACCGAGAGAAAATAATTACCCGACCTCCCGCCCTCCCGCACGAGCCCCGCCCCCCCTCCCCAAAAAAAATGATCCGTAAGCAAAGCCGCCCTCCCTCCCTCCCCGCTGGCCCCCAGCATCCAAAAAGTCTGTGCGGGGCCGGGGCGCGCGTGGGTGTGCTCGGAGGGACGCAGGGCAGGGAGGGCATCGCTCGTGAGCGCGTTTGTGAGCGTGTGTTTGAGTGTGAGTGCGTGAGTGTAGCAGAGGGGCGTGGAGCTACACGTACCACTCCTTTTTGGAAATAAAAGACCCGTCGTTCTGCGACACCATGTTGTCGGCCAGGTCGAGCTGCTCGGGGTCGTACTGGAAGCCGAGTGTCCTCTCGTCGTAAGGTTCGGGGTGGGCCTCGCCCTCGTCGACGGTGAAGTAAGGCCTCTTGGCATCCTCCTCGTAGGCTTTGGGGCCGCCCAGCTTGCGCTCGCCTCCCGCATCCTCATCCTCGTCCTCGTAGGTGCTGCCGCCCAAGGGGCCCGGCTTCTTCTCGTCGTCCGAGTCGTCGGGGTACTGGAGGTTCTGGGCCATGGGGGGGTGGTGCTGTGGGATGCCAGCCTTGCTGTAGCCGTTGCCGTACACGTGCTTCTTTGTGCTGTAGTCACCCTTGAAGGTGTGACGCCGGCGCCGGAGTACCACAAAGAGCACCACGGCCACCAGCAGGACCAGCGAGACGCCTCCCACTATGCCCCCAATCACCGGTGTGGGGATGTTCGGCTGCACCATGGATTTGTGATCATCGATTGGAGACGGGGTGTAGGGAAATTCTGGGTAGGAAAAGACAGATGGAAGGGGGAACAGTGTCAAACCATGCGGAAACGCGCCCTCCCTCCACGCTCTCATTGCCAGTTTGGGGGTGAGGGGGTGGGAAGATGAGGGTAAGGAACAGGGAAGGGAAAAACTGGGGAAAGGGGAAGAGGGGTGTCCTCACAGGGTCAGCTCTGCCTCAGCGAGGGGAAGGTGCCGTGCCAAGCTGGCCAAGCCTCATGCAGGAGCCCAGCAGGCTGGAAGCAGTGATTTGCCCTCCCCAGCCCTCCTGGTGTCTCCAGGCGTGCTCGGATCCCACCAGCCCCGAGCCTTGAGTCCGGACGCGCTCCGTTTTACTGGCTGACAGAATTCCAGTTCCAGTTTCCCAGAGACTGCTCCTGACAGGGAGCGAGACCCCAAACCCCACCCGAGGGTGGGCACCGAGCTGCTCAGAGGTGCCACCAGCTCTGCATCCCTCTCCTCACATCCCAGCCCGGCTCAGAACCAAGGCAGCAGCGCCTTGTGATCCCCCACCCGCAGGGGCCCTGTGGCTGCACAGAGCTGCTCAGAGCCCTGCTGGCTCCTGACCCCTCGTGCTGCCCCTGCAGCATGAGGACACAGTCCTCCCTCTGCTTCTTCCCCTTCCCTGGCCAGCACAGTGCCACTCCTCCTGCTAATCTTGCTCCTACCCTGACCTATTTAAAAAAAAAATAAATAATTCGAAAAGAGGCAGAGGAACAGAGGAAAGAGATGAGAAGGCAGCTCTCTTCTCTTTCATGCAGTTCAACACCTACACTTTGGCACAGATAAAGTTTGAGCCAGGACTTCAATCAACCTTCCTGGGCAGAGTTACAGCCCCTGGCTGAGCTCAGAGCCTGTTGAACACCCGGGTCCAGCAGGCATTAAACTCCACACGCTTGTCTCAGCCCTTCACCTGCCTCCCAATCCAGGCAGCAGGCGCCCTGTTAATGCCCTGTGGCAGCCTTGTTTTTGCACATGAGACCTCTCCCAGTGCTTTTCCCACCTCCAAGGCCTCTCTGCCAACCCTGGAGCCTCCCAGCCTTCACTTTTCCCCCGGCAGCCACGGAGAGGCGCAGACCCAGCAGCAAAGTCAGCATCCCTGAGCACAGCCAGGGTGGGCTGGTGGGCAAAGAGGGGCTCAGAGGGGCAGAATCCAAAGGGATGAGAGGCAGTGACTGCTGCCTACCCCCCTCCACGTCCCTGCTGGCACAGCTCAGTCCAGCCACTGAGGGAGAGGGGACAAAGGAGCTTCCCCCAAGTGAAGGCACTGCAACAGCTGCAGGTTTTGGACCAGGGCACTGAATTCAAGCAATGTCTGGCCTGAGCCATAAATGTTTTCAGTTTTTTTGTGCCTGGAAGATGATTAATTCCTGCCTTTCCTGAAACATCAATCTGACAACAGCGTCTTGATTTCTGCAGTGCTGACTTGCCTGGAGCAGAGCCTCCTGAGGCTGAACCCACACAGAGAGCAGCCCACTGGGCAGAGTGGGCTGGGGGACAGATGGAGGGTCCCTGCTGCAGCCAGAATGAGGAGCAAGATGCTGTGCAGGCAGGAGCCAGCATTTTTCCCCAAAGACAGCCTTAGAGAAGCAGCAAGGACATGTCTTGCAGCACGGGGAGCTGGGGCTGGGCTGTGGAAAGCCAAAGCCACATGTTGCATCAATAGAAGGCCTGTCCCAGCCAGCGGCTTAATGCAGAACCTCTCTGCAGGGACACCAGGGACAGTCACGTCCATCCCCTCGTGGTCCTGCCTGCTGAGGGCTCAGATTCAACCACACAACATCCACACTGTTCTCTCTACCCCTGCCCAAGCCACCCTCCAGGCTGCTCCTTGCTGTGCCAGCCTTTGTGGTGCCCAGTTCCCAAAGCTGTGCACGGAGCAGGGGAGACCTGGAGGCTGAGTGGGAGCAGGGGAAGCCCAGCAGTCCCCAGGGGCTCAATCTTTCATTTTCGCACAGCCCTGAAGCCTTCTCACACCCTGCTGTTCCCTACAGCAAGGCTGACTCTCTGCATGGCCCCACAGGTCCCAAAACCCACCCAAAAAAACCCCAGACATGGTGTGCAGATCCCCCAAACCACACAGACCCCTCTGCCTCGCAGCTCTGGAGAACAGATCTGAGAGCGGAAGGCGGTGCCTGATTTCTAAAGGAGCTTGGCCCACTTTCCTGCTACAAGCCTCATTAACAGTCCAGGTTGGATGTGTGCAGAGAAAAGGAGCGATGTTTTCCTACCTTTCTCAGGAGATATTTGTTTTTCCCCTGCCCTTTGTGCTGCCCACCTCTGATGTAGCACTTGGCACCCTTGTGCCACCCCCGTGGCACTGCCAATGCCATGGACATGAGCAGGAACATATCCATGCCTCCATCCATCCATCCATCCATCCATCCATCCATCCATCCATCCACTCCATCCATTCATCCATCCCTGGTGGATTTCACACATCATTCAGTCAAGGAACTATTTTCTCCCCTCATCCCATCCCCATCTTCCATTCCCACGCCAGAGAAAACAGGGAAGGGAGAAAGAAAGAAGGAAGGAAGGGGGAAGATCACCCACCAGCAGCCCCAAATCACCCCCAGAGCTTCCTCCCTCCTCATCCTCCCTCCGGTACCGGGACAAGGGGGGCTCTGGGGGTTCCTGGGTGACCCTGGGGTGGGGTCGGTGTGGGAGGAGGGGGTCGGGCCACTCCAGAGCCCGGCACTGCCACTGGATGGCGGCACAGACCCGTGCTAGCTCTGGAGCCAGGTGGGCACTCAAGGGATGGGAGTGGTGTTCCCGGGAAGGAAGGAAGGGCTCGGCATGGCAGGTGGCGAGCGGGGACCAGCGCGTCACCTGTCCCCTCATCCAGATCCATTTACGACCGCCAATCCCACAAACTGGGATCCACCCCTCTGCCCGCCCCGTTTCAAACAGAGCAGCACCAAGGGGAGAGGGGGAAGTGTGGGAAAAGGATCCCCTTTTTTTGTGTCCGAGGAGGGGGGCGTGAAATTTCTGGAACCCGGTGCGATGCCTGAGCGTGCTCGGGGGCCCCACGTGAAAAATCCATTAGGAAGAGTCTGGAGAGAATTAAAGCCCCTGTGAAAAGCAGCCTGGAGAAACAGGAGACAGCGGAGCCGAGGGAGGGGGAACAAGCCAGGCTTTAATGCCAGCATGAAAAGCCTCCCCCCGCCTGCCACCCCCCAGCCCTTATAAAAAGAGGGAGTGCTGTATGAATAGGAATTAAAGCAGCAACACTATCTGCCCGTGCCCGCCTCTGCCAGCTGTTGCATTCAGCCCAGCTTCCTGTCCCTGTGCCAGCAGCCAGACCTCTGGGACAGCAGCTGGGAGAGCAGGGACAGGGACAGGAGGTCACCCCGGGCTCAGCCTGGCACCTGGCCCAGCCCACAGGTTCTCTTTGATCCCTTTGCAAGGCTCCAGGCATCTCCTGCCCTCTTCCTGCAGCAGCCCAGGGTTCAGCAATGAGGCCACAAACTTCCCCAAACCTTCCCCATAGCAAGAGTGGCTTCAAAAGTACAGGTTTTAAAGAATCTTTCTCTTAGTGGCTGTTTTTCAATAAAAATGAGGCACATGCAAATCATCCCACCTGTCCATCAATCCTTTATCTGCTGCTTTTTTTGAACCTGCTGGCCAATTTTAGTGCTGTGTGAGAGAAGGAGCTGAAATTATCCCTATCAGAAAGCTCCTGGAGACGGCTGGATTGGGATCCTTGGCAGAGGTGGGAGCCAAACCTCATTAGACATCACAGAACCCAGAGGGACAGGAGCAGGAAGGGCCCAGATCAGAAAAAGGGTATTTTTAGACACCCAGCAATTCTTCTGTGATATGCAGATCCACTGGAAATCAGCTTTCAAAAGCTCTTCTGCTCATCTGCTGGGATATTTTAAAAGACTGCTTCCTGTGGACATGGTTTTCCTTTAAGTCCTATTACCATCCTTTTCCCCTCAATCCTAAAGACCAAGGAAAAAGCCAGCACCAGCCCAAATTCTCCCTGTAGCCACAGGCATGGAAGAAAATGTCAAACTCCATGAGCTGTTGGACATGTGTCAGCCCAAGCTCTTCCAGAGGAAGACTCTGGATTTCCTTCTACCTTGGGAAACCAAACATCCACACAACACGAACAGCAGCTCCGGGGAGGAACAGGAACCTGAATTCCAGCATATTCACGGGGCTTCCCAGTTCCCAGATGGCCTCAGCAAACACAGAAATGACCCTGTAGGGTTTGTTCAGGAGCCAGATTGCTGATGGCAAATTTTCCCTGCCGGAACAGCCCACGCCAAATTATCCCAGGACTTTGCTCGTGTGTTATGTACACGAGGGAAGATAAGGAGAAACCTCAGGACAAAGCTGCCATTTGAGAAGCCCAGAGCACTGCTGACCTTCTCCCTCCCCCCTGCACCTCTGCATGTCCATCTCCAGCTTTCCAAGCTTCCCCCTCCCTCCCAGGGGTTCCTGCAGGGAGGGTGGGGATGGAAAAACCACTGGCAGCTAATCCAGCAGTTCAGCAGCTGCCGCTGGCCTTTCAGAGTGTGACGGCTTTCGGGCCACATGCCAAACGTGTCTTAGGTTTTAATCTCCCTCTCAGGTCACCTATCCCCTGTCAGTCAGGCCCTGCTCCCGCGGGGGTGCTGGCACAGATGCCACCAGACAGGATGCACAGCCACTCTGGAAGATTAGCATCAGCCAGAGCCCCCTCGGGGCTTGCTCCTCTTTGCCCCCCCCGGCCCTACATCCTCCCACCTAAATCTGCCTGGCTTTGGGAGCACCTGCTGCAGGAGCTGGGATTTAGGACTTCCCAGCAAGGGCTTTTCCCAGCCCAGTGCAGCGTGGCAGCAGCTCCAGCGAGCCCCAGGGGCTGTCTGCAGTGACCTTGCTGGGACGAGAGCGCTGCTGGTGTGTAAATAACTCCCTGCTGGAAGCCAAGCAGGCAGGGGGGGTCAGAAACCCCTGCCAGCTTTTCCTCACCCCCCAGCCTGTAGCACATCCAAGGCCAGGGCTGCAAAGCTGCTGGCACAGGCTCTCCCTGATGCCCCAGCTCTGTGAGTCTCCTTCAAAGCTCCATTTGCCATTTTTTCCCCTTTCTCCTTGTGCTTCCTCTGGCTGGAGCCAGTGCACAAGTGGGTGAATGTCTCCTGCACAGGGCCAGGGGGTGTCCATGCCCTGCTGCACCCAGAAGAGCCCATGTTCGTGAATCCACGGACATTCCCACCTGAAAATGCTTTGTTCCTGCCCTGTCCCTGTGCATGCAGCTTTGGGAAAAACATTTCCATGGCCAGGATGAAAGCTGGGGGTCTCAGGTGGGAATATCCATGGCCAAGATGAAAATGGGATCACACAGGTGTGTAAGTCCATGGGCAGGACAAAAATGGGATCACACACATGTGAATGTCCAATGGGGTCACACAGGTGCTTAAATCCATGGGGAAGACAGAAATGGGATCACACAGGTGTGAGTATCCACAGCCAGGATGCAGAGTGGGATCACACAGGTGAATATCCATGGCCAGGATGCAGACTGGGATCACACAGGTGAATATCCACAGCCAGGATGCAGACTGGGATCACACAGGTGAATATCCATGGCCAGTTCTCTGTGCAGGACCACCACACACGTGCAGTCCATAAGCACAGCCTTTTATTCTATCACCCACTGCCTGTAATAAATAGTTACATGTCACACTACATGGCTTGCCTGCGACTGACAAAGGTCCTGCAAGGCAGGAGAAGCTATTAGGGGAACAGATTGCTGGAATAAAATATTAAATTTCCACTTATCAATCTCTTTAATGCGCCATAACTCTCATGGAAGCATTCAGCCTTCTCCCTCTGAACAAATTGCCCTCCCCATCAGGGGGCTGGACCAACCCTGTACTTTTCCTCTCTGGGGCCTGGAGGGAAGATTTTGGGTGGCAAAAGCGGGGAGAACAGGGAGACAGAAAGAGGAAAAGCTGCTGCAGGGTTTACTCTGCATCAGCCTTCTGTGTTGTTTTTTTTTTTTTTTTTCTCCCAAGGCTGGCTGCTCACTAGATTGAACTCCATTTATTGCATGCAGCTCTTGAAAGAGGTTTCGTGGTCCACTGACAATCCCTAAATTGCCTGCAAGACCCAAACAAATGTACCTGTAATAGCTGAGCGAGGAGGGCTGAGCCCTCCCCAGCACCGGCTAATCGCTCCTCAGGGAGAGCTGGATAAACATATTCAGATCCCATGAATTATTAAAGGCTTTTTTTTTTTAATGTGGTGCAGGCCTGGCCTGTGGGGTTGGCTGTTAATCCCTCCTTGAAGGGCAGCTGTGGGTGTGCCCTTCATTCCCTCTCATTTAACCTCAACCCCATAACCCAGACCTTTGGGAACCAGCTGAGATTGCAGGCAGGCAGACACCAACCCAACCCCAAAAAATCCTGCCAGCCCCCGCTTCCTCTGCCAGCCCAGGGCTGGTGGAGCCTGAGAACGATGCTCTTTTCCAGTCCTCTGAAAAAAACACCAGGAAAAGAGACAATTCCAAACCCCAGAGGGGGAGCCCACAGCCCCTCACCTCTGGAGGAGCCCGTGCAGGTGAGCTGGTGCAGCCACCCTCAGTGCCACTGTGGTGCTGAGACACATCCAAACGGGCAGGAACCATGAGGAGAGGGCTGTGCCTGGTGCCCCGACACCCCAAAGGATGTGGGGAGGCTGGACAGGCAGAATGACAGCAAGAAATGGACACAGAGGCTATGGAGGGATGGAAAGTGAGGGCCTGTTACTCTCAAAGTCTTCTTCAGTCCCTGCTCCACCTCCTTCTGTGTCTGAGGGCTGAGCCTGGGGGTTTTTAAGCTCTGCTCACTGTTTCAAACGTGCCCCAACCTTCTGGACACTGCGTGGGATGGATTTCTGCTGCCAAAGGGAGTCAGCTCAGTTTGTACCAGGCTCTGCCCCAGGAACACCGAGGTGACAACTCCCCTGGAATGGCCAGCAGCTGATTTTGGCCTTGCCCTGGTTCTGGGTGGTTGGGCAAGGCTGGGCACAAAGGGCTTTGTTCTTCCAGTGCCTTTCCCTGGCACAAGAAAGAGCCCCCAGAGAAATGGCTGTACCAGGAAGAGCTCAGCAGGCAGGGATCCAGGGCAGGAGGTGTGAATGAAAGGCCTGCTCCAGTGATAACGATCATAAATAAATACCGGGTAATTAGCATCTAATTAGCACATCCCATCCATTGACCTCCAAGCACTTGGCTAGAGGAAGATTTAGCCTGGTTTGCCCAAGTTACAGAGAGGGGAGCTGAGGTGCCAAACACGGAGTTATTGCTAATTTTAGCCAAACACGGAGTTATTGCTAATTTTAGCTGCCCAAGACTCGGCTCTGTGCTTGCTCAGCATTTACCACCAGAGAAAGCTGTGGAGGGGGCTGGGGTTTCATCACCCTCGGGTCAGACAACTCCCCAAGGACTGGGGTGGCAGGAGAGGCTCTGACTGCCTCGGGCTGGGCAGAGGAAGAGGTGACAGCCCTGGGAGCCTGTCCTGTGTTCCCCGTGCCTTGGAAGCCCCCAGTGCTCCTCGTTCACCTCATTGCCCATCCTGTTCAGGCTGTTTGCAGCCCAGAGGTCACTGCAGTGTGGCTGTGCCCCATCTCACTGCTCCAAGAGGCACTTCCAGCCCTCCTGAGACCCACCACTCACTGCCTGATAACCCAAATGGCTCCTTTTGCCCCAAAGGAATGGGATAATTGTCCCTTTCCTCCTCTCAAAGCACCCACAGCCACTTATCCCACTTGGTGATGTCTCACAATGTCAGTCTGACTTTCAGAAATCAGGTTAGTGCCATATGTTATTTCTTCTCTCGAAGCTATTTCTTGACACAACTTTCTCTCCCTGACACTACCCAAGCTTGCCCACGTGTCTTTCCCTCCCTCCTGTGGCCACAGGGCTCTGCAGGCCATCAGATTCCTTCTGTCTCCTGTGACATCACAGCATCACTTCCCACTGCCTGCACCCTGGGATGGTGTTCCTCCCTGGAGCGCAGACAAAGCTCCAGCACCCACAGGGATCCAGGTGAGTGAGTTCACAGCAGCACTGCAAGGAGCTCAGATGAAGAATCATGAGAATTGCCCAACACCAGGAACACCAAACACCCTCCTGACCAAGTGACTCATCCATCTCCTGCCTCTCTGGCAGTCCACATCCTCATCCTGCCCCTTGTTCTGATCAATATCTCCCTGACGTGCCTCTGCTGTAAACATGTACAACAATCTCTCTGAATCCAAAGCAGAAGACAAGGAGGGAACAACTCGAATTGGTGTAAGAAAGAAAAAAGACCACAGGAGGAAAGGAGAAAATCCAAAACAAACCAGTGCAACACCAGTACCAAGCCAAAACTCCTCTGCCCCATTTCCCTCAGGAGACTCCCACCCCCAAAAGGCGACGGTGGTGATTGAGGAGATGGAGCTGCTCCCACCTTTGTCTCCCTCCCCACCGTTTTTTCCACGTTGCAGAGCAGCCCAGGTGCTGTCCTACCTGTGACATTGACTTCCACCAAGCCCGAGCGTGTCCCGATGGCGTTGGTGGCCTCGCAGACGTAGGTGCCAGCCACGCTGTAGGACACGGGCCCCTTGAAGTAGATGGTGTTGTTCTGGATTTCCACGCTCCCTGGCAGGGTCCCGTTCGGCCTGGGGGTGACATAAACCATGTTTGACCCCACAGGTGACACCCAGAGGTGACACCAGCGTTCTGGGTCTGTGCTTGCCCTTGGGTAAGTGTGGAAGCTGGAGGTGCTGGCTGGAAAATCCCCATTAATGTAGGCAGGGAAGGGACACAACCTGACCCTGTTTTAGCCCAATTTCCTGTCCATTTAACTCTCCTGATCAGCCAGTGTTAATTTCAACTCGAACTCAGTGTTGGTTTAGAGCCCTGCCCATGTTGGAAATCAGGTAAGTGTGAAACTGGAATAATGCAAAACTAAACCCGGAGATACAGAAAATAAATTGACAAAGGCAGATGAAAAAATTTAAAAAAAGAAACAACCCTGTGTGTTAGGAAAAGACACACATGGCCTGGTTATTCTTAATTATTGAAGCAAAGTAAAGTAATTACTCCTCTTAGGCAATTAAAAATTACTCAAGTAATTCCTTCCCCTCCTCCCAACCCAAATGTGCACATATTGTCAGCAATTTATAAGAAACAAAAGGGAATAACGGGGGTATAATTGGGATTGTAAAGAAGTGCCTAAAAGCATGTATTCTGCATGTCTACCTGTACACATATGTACAGAAAACACAGCTTTTCCAGCTGCATCAAGCCAACAATCCCCAAGCTGATGGAAAAACACCTTAACCATGGTCCTATAGAGCCCTGAACCTACAAAAACAAGAGCACAGGGTGCTCAGAAGGGTGGTGTGGGATGCTCCAGGAGGCTGCTGCCTCCTCTGCCAGCTGCCCTGAGTGCTGCTCATCACCATCCAAATGGGAGGAGAGCAAAAGCACTGCTGGGTTTTACACCCCAGGCACAGAAATAGCCTCAAGTGGCATCTCTTCTGCCTTGGGTGCGTTTTTGCCTCTGAGGCTTTCCTGGAAATGTTGTGAGGAACCCAGAGAGCCTCTTGGAGTTTAAGTCAGACTGGCAGAACCAACAGATGGAGAGAGCTGGGGATGGAGAACTAGGAAAAAAGGCAAGAAAAACAATCCTCTTCAGACTTTCACTTTGAACAGTTTGATCTGGGAAGTGGAATGAGAGAGAATGTGCTCCTTGCAAAGCCATGTTGAGAGCCTCTCTCCTGATGACAAATGCCAGCTGAAAAGAAGAAAGGATCCATTTGATCTTCTTCTTTTAAAGCTACATGAGTGCTTACAGAGAATAAAGAGCAGCAGAGAGAACCACATCAGGTTGTAGCAATTCCCACCTGACTGCCCAGACACCCCTCACTCACTTTTCAAGTCCCTTTCGTGTGTTCAGCCAAAAGCTGGAAACCTGAGGACAAGGAATTGCTGCTGTTTAATGTCAGTCACGTGAGGGGCTGATTCCAGGGAAAGGTTGTTCACACACAGACAAATTTTGTGTCATTTGTGCCTTTTCAAAGTAGGGAAATCCTGGGTTCTCTCCCAGCTCTGCTGTGGAGGCTCTTGGTGGTGCTGGTGACGTTAATCACCTTGTCACATCTCAGCTGCCTCACGTCACCAGGGCAGAATATGACCCCAGCGAGGTGAGAAGGGGAAGTTCTCCCTGGATATTGAGGCTGCACTGAGCTGGCAGCCACCTTCACCACAGGCACGGGGGGTACTTGGGGTGACACCAGTGACACTAATGGGACTGGGCCCTAAGTGACCAGAGGGGGAGCGAGGTGTCTGCAGAGACTCCTTGTCCCTGCTGGGAGGTGACATTTGCTGCTGGCAGCGGGGCTCTGGGGACACTTACAGCTTCCACTCGTAGGTGTGAGCTGGGGGGTTGGCATCAGACTTGCAGATCAGCTTCACATCCTTGCGGTTCAGGAACCAGTTGCCATCAAAGCCCTCGATGGTGACTTCTGGCTCATCTGCAGGGGTGAGGGGAAAGGGAGGAGAGCAGGGGGGGAAAGGAGAGAAAGGAAAGGAAAGGAAAGGAAAGGAAAGGAAAGGAAAGGAAAGGAAAGGAAAGGAAAGGAAAGGAAAGGAAAGGAAAGGAAAGGAAAGGAAAGGATTGTGGGAAAGGGGAGAAAATTAAATAGGAAGAGATGAGGGGGAAGGAGTGGGAGAAGGAGAGAGAACACGAGGAGGGAAAAATGATGGGACAAGGAACGTGAGGGAGTCCAAAAGAGAGAGAGAAGGGGAGCAAAAGGGACATAACAGAGGCAGAGAAAGAAGGTAAGAAAAAGAGAAAACCCACAATTATTCCAAAGCATCCTCTCACCTTTCACTCTCAAAACCAAAACCACAGCCCCACACACACCCCCCTCTCCCCAGAGCCTATCCCCCAGCCATCCCTGAGCAGGGAGCCCCCCCCAAGCTGTGCCAGGCCCCTTACACTGCACGTTGAGGGTGATGCTGTCGGTGAACCTCTCCAGCTGGTAGTTGACCACGCACATGAGCTGCTGGCGGTGCGCCTCGCGGCTGGGCACCAGCCGGTAGCGGCTGATCACCGTGATGGTGCCGTTGCTGTTGCGGATCTCCTGGAACTCCGCCTCCCCCTTCAGCTTCGTGTCCCAGGTGACCGTGCTGGGGGGTTTCCCGTTGGAGGAGGTGCAGGTGGCTACCAGGATCTTTTCTGTCCTGCCAGACTTGGCAATTAGCGGCCTCTTGGTGCCCTCCATCCAGTTGGTGGGCTTGGCTGCAGGGGAGTGCAGAAAGGAGGAGGAGGAGAAAGAGGAGAAAAGGGTGCAAAGGGATGGTTAGAAAAGCAATGCTGCTCTGTTTGCTACATCCCAAGAGCCATCTAACACCACTGAGGCTGTGACAGGGCTTGTGGTGAGTCCAGAGTGTGCAATTTGCCAGCAATAATTCCCATGTAATAATTGCTTTATGGCAGTGCCTATAAGTGCCTTGCACCGTCTTCCTGCATCATTTATGGGGAAACAATGGTGGAGGTGCCCTAAATGCACAGATAATGGAAAGTCAATCCTTTCCTCCCAGAGGTTTTCATCCCTGTGTTAGAAAGGAACTGAAATCGGAGAGAAAACAACTCATGTAGACCTTGGGTGGGGTCTGTTCACTCACAGCCCTGAGCTCCAGGGACAAGCTCTGCTTGAGTTTAGGATCAATCTGTGGCTTCTTCTCTCTTGACAGCCCCAGCTCATTAAAACTCACCACTCCCACAGGGACCTGGTCACTGTTACTGCACCTCCATTAGGAGTGTAGGTGGAGGGAAAAGGGGAACTGAGGCTTGGAAAGAACAAGAGGTGTGACAGCTCAGCTGTCTCAGAACCACTTGCTTTGTTCTCCCTGCTCCTCACCTCTTCCCAGTCACCTTAAAAATCAATCCCAGCTACAATTTACACCCCAAATTCACCCTGATCTCCCAGGACGTGAATCTCAGCTTCCTCCAGCTCTGTTGGACTGGAGGTTCACCCTGCAGAGCCTGCCCAGAGCCTTACCCAGCACGGTGAGGTTCAGCTGCCCTTCCCGGTTGCCGGTTGGGAAAGTGGCAAACTCACAGATGTAAACCCCCTCATCCTCCAGCTCCAGCCGGGACAGCTGGATGGTGCCATCCTTGAAGGAAGGGTTCCGGAAAGTCACCCGCTCCTTGTAGGGGGACAGGATGGACACGCCCATGGCGGGGTTGTAGATGGCCACATTCTGCTTGGTGCCGTTGGTGGCCTTCTGCCACGTCACCTGCGTGATCTTCACGATGGGCAGCGGGTTGGTGAAGCTGCAGTGCAGCACCACGTCCGTGCCGATGAACCCCGAGACGGTGTCATTGACCAAGACACTCTGAGCTTGCAGCCCTGCAACGAAATGACAGCTTGTGAGTGCTCTCAGAAGCACTGTGGTTATTGGGCATCAGGGTCAGGAATTCCTCTATTCACTCCACTTGTTTCACAGAATTCACAGAATGACCAGGTTGCAACAGAACTTCAAGATCATCGAGTCCAACCCAGCCCCAACACCTCAACTCAACCCTGGCACCCAGTGCCACATCCAGGCTTTGTTAAACACACCCAGGGATGGTGACTGCACCACCTCCCCGGGCAGCCATTCCAGAACTTTATCACCTTTCTGGGAAAAACTTTTTTCCTAATATTCAACCTGTATTTCCCTTGGTGCAGCTGCAGGCTGTGTGCTCTGGTTCTGTCAGTGCCTGGAGAAAGAGCCCAACCCCAGCTGAGCACAGCCACCTCTCAGGAGCTGTGCAGAATGATTAGGGCATCTCTGAGTCTCCTTTTCTCCAGGCTGAGCACCCCCAGCTCCCTCAGTCATTCCTCACAGGACTTGTGTTTCCTATTGGCATGGCTGATACAAGAGCAATTTGTGGCTACAGGCACCTTCTGCATCCACCCTCAGCTTCATTCTTGGCCATAAACACCTTCCTCCCACTATGACCAGCCCAGCTCATCATCATCACCCAAAGGCACAAGGCTGGATCAATAACACCTTCCTCCCACTACGACCAGCCCAGCCTAGGGCTCATCATCATCATCACCCAAAGGCACAAGGCTGGATCAATAACACCTTCCTCGCTTTTGTCTTCAGCTCGGGGTGACACTGAGTCAGTTGTGGTAAATATGCAGGGCATGTGTGTCCGCAGGCATGTGAAAGGCCTGATGTTTATCAGCACAGCACATCCCAACATATGCTAACACACACTCAGACATCCATTTAATCCCATTGGAGCTGCAGCAGTAATTAAAGGAGCTGCAAAGACTCAGCCCTCATTTCAGGGCAGCAGTAATTCCCATACGAGAACAACGTTAAGGCACTGCCTCTACACCTTGCATGATCTCCCTCTATCATCCAATTGTTTCTGTGGCCTTTTTGTAACCCCAGAGATGGCTGAATTTAGGAACCTTCCACCCTGATTCTGTGAAGGTGGTCATGAAAAGTGGGAGCTGCAGTCCATGACAGCTCTTCTGTCTCAGTTGATTCCTCCCCTGACAGATGGAGAAAAGTATCTCCCACCAGACTGACCCTGAAATTCATCTTTGCTGCCACTGTGTCTTTTTCTGATCTGTGTGTTTAGAGATAATGCCCTGGTAATTATACAGCCAGTATTTGTATGATAAATACAACAGAGAGGCAAGGTGGGAAGAACGAGAAAAGCGGGTTTTGCTCCCAGCTTCTGGGAGAATCTGCAATTGGATGGATTCTGGGAGCTGGGCAGGAAAGGAAAGAAAGGAATAATAATAAAAAAAGAAAGATAGACAACTCTTTCATGTTCTGTACAGAGAGTGATGAACATGAAAGAGTAATGGAACAGAGAGAGGGGCTGGGGAAAGAAAAATGCAGAGCAAGAGAAACAAGACAGCACCTCCTAACAGAAATGTCACCCTACTCTGTTCTTCCAGGGATGAATGGCTCCCTGTCCAAGGCTAAAATAAACTCCTCAGTGTTGGTCCCCGTGGCAGATGTGCCCTGGGACTTCTCCAAGAGTCTCCTTCCTGCAGTTTCACAGACACACACACGAGTGCAGGCAGACAAAACTCTTCTCCACCCACACTCCACGTTGCCCCCTTGCTCCCTGCCTGCTGTTCCCAGCCTTATCCTAATCCCCACATCTCATCCACACCTCTTCTTTCTCCCTTCTCCTTCCTGTGACCCTGAGGACAAGCCCCAACAACCCAGCCTGGCCACGAGACGCCACCAGCTGACCACAGCCATCAGCAGTTCCAACCGAAACTCGGCCTCCAGAGCTTTGTGTGAACTTGCCCCCTGCTCCCCGAGCCAAGCCCCACACCCCAGCACTGCAGCTGGGTGCTCAGGAATGTTTTCCAGAGCTTCTTACAGCCACAGCAAAGCGCTGGTGCCCTCAAGTGCCTGCACGCACGAAGCCACTGTGTCCTCTGGGGCTGGCAGGGTGCACCCTTCCCCTCCCAGCACAGCCAGGGCCATCTCCCCCACAGTTTTCCCTCCACAAAGCAGAGGGTAGGGATGTCCCCACTCTGAGAAAGACATCTGGACCATGTTTCCCCTCTGGAGAAGGATGTCCCAAGCAGCAGGACACAGTGGAGGACTTTTTTGCCACCAGCTCCCAAAACATCCTCCTTGATGAAACGAGGGCACAGGCTGGGTTTAGATGAGGCCACGCTGGGATCTGAGGGAAGAATGGGTGCACAGGGGAGGGGGAGATGTCTCCACCATGCTGTGCAGCATATGCTGCTCCTTCCACCCCGGAGGTGAGCGAGCCTCTTGCAGCGTTGCCCACACCCGCCGAGGTGAGGAGCAGCTTTGCCAAGCAGTCTGGCTCGGAAGGCTCCAGAGCCTCCCAGGAGCGTGTGGGAGCTTGCTGGGGAGCACTTCAATCACGTAGCCAGGGCCTTGGGAACGGCCCAGCCTGGGTGGGTGTGCTCAGCACTCCCTCAGCTCCCAGGGCCGGGGGAGCGCGGAGTCATCAGCGCCTCTTGCACCAAGGGCTCGTGCCCCCAGCGGGGCCTGCCCGGGGCTGGGGCGCTGGCACAGCTGGCTCTGCTCCCCACAAGAGCTGGCTGTGCTCCCCACAAGCTCCCTGACCCCCCACGGGGCCCAGCGGGGCCCTTTGAACCGGCATTTCCACGCCCCAACAAAGCGGCCCCGTCCGCCAGCGCAGGAAGTCACGGCTCAGCGTCTGCTCTGGTGCCCGCGAGCAGCGGAGGAGCCAAACTGCAGACAGGAGAGGGTGGAAGCCACCAGATTCTCCTCAGAGTCACCCCTGCAGGGCTGGCAGTCCCTCTTGGCGTGAGCACTGCTGAAGGCCGTCACTGATGGGCAACAAAGATGTGCCTCTCGAATGAAGATAAAGTCAATCAAGCTGCAGCCATTCCAGCAGGGAATCTGATGGATAGCACAGGGGAGGTCAGCCCAGTCCCTCACTTCATCCATCATCACTGTGCCCTTCCTTTATGCTGTGATTTCCCTGCAAATTAATGAACTGACCCTTTTAAAAATCAAGTTATTTATCTTGACCTTGAGCAGCAGCAACAATTCCCAGTTCTACCCTCCCCCTGCCATGGGACCCATGCATCAAAACGGGCTGGGCTTGGACATAAACTGGAGAAAAAGTGGATTTTGGAGATGATAAACCTGATCTTGAGCCCACAATGGTCCTGCAGAACCCTCCTGTACCCAGGTGTCAAGAGCCAGACTCCTGGCCAGGGAAAAAGCTGGTGCCAGTTGAGTGAGGACAGCCTGCCAACAGCCAAATGTTGCCAAGGCTGGGATTCAGGCCCTTACACGCAGCAGCCTTGACAAAAACACATTCCAAACTTTCTCGAGGCTCCAGGGGAAAAGGGAAAACAAAAAAATAACACCCGGCAGAAGAAATAACAAAACAAAACAAACAAAAAAACACCCTGAAAAACCCCAAACACAGCGCGGAAATCGCGTTTCCTTTCCAGGTGACTGAACAACTCTTTTGCAAGACAGGAAAAACTCTCTCTGTTCCACTCATCCAAGCTTTAAATCAGGAAAACAACGCACCCATTCTGCTCCAGGAGCACCCACACCTCGATGCAGAGATGAGGAAGGGGGACAGATGGGGGAGAGGGGTTTGGGAGGTTGCTGGATCAGCTTCCCATCCTAAATCAGAAGCCAGAGGGCAAACTTGGCTGCTGCCATGCTCTGGAGAGCGCTTGTTTGCAAGGTGACTGAGCTGGGCTGGCGGGCCTTCCCTCGCCCCGTTACACACTCAATAATTCATCAGGGCAAATGCATAGATAATTGATGGCAATGAGCACGCACGGCCGGCAGAGGAGGAGAAAATAAAATCACTAATCAGCCTCTGGAGAGGTTTGAACATATTCAGCTGGATGTGTGTGTGTGTGAAGTGCTGGGATTGGCCGCGTTTCTCCTTTGCTGAACGATCCGCGTGGTTGGAAGGGCAGGGAGAAAGCTTGGGATGAATCCTGCCATTTTCACAGCCCAGATCTCCCGGTGCCCACCAATCCATGCTGGCACCTCCCAGGGGCAGCCAGCACCCGAGCAAGGATTAGCTGGATGGGTTGCAGCTTGCCCATTTGAATTTTATTCATTAGTTTTGTGGTGTTATTTTTTGTCATGGACCAAAAAGGGCTCAGCCGTGTGCCAAAGACGTGTTGGTGCCAAGACCTCATTAGTGCAGGCCTCGGAGATCCTACTCCTCCACCTTGGCCTCTGAAGTGGTTTGTGTTGATGCCTTTCCCCACGATCCCAAGCCCAGATATTCACCGAGGCCTCAGGGGCTCCGTGCACAGCTCGGGGTGCCCTGAGGCACGAGGGCTGGAAGGAAGGTCTGCACTCCCTGGGTGTCAGGGGCATTGGGACACAGCAGAAGTGGCAGGTGGTGGCTCTTGGAGCTGGAAACCCTTTTTCCTAAAAGCCCAGGAGGTGCTGTTCCAGCCAGGCTCCCACACTTGCAAATCAGGTTCTTGCTCCCCCGTACAGAAAGCTCTGGAAATGATCTCCAGGCTCTGGGTGAGCTCTGTCACAACCTCACTCAATGCCTCTTTGTTAAGAGCCATGTGAACTCCACTCTGCTTTGCACAACCTCGCCTCTGCTGAGCCTCTCACCAATTTCTCTCCCTCCTGTTCCCTGATACTCATCTCCCCCCCAGGGCACTGAAACAGCCCTTGGCAGAGTGTGATGAGCCACCCTTCGGTGTGGCAATATCATGACTGATGCAGTTGTCACAGGGATCGCTCCTGATTCTTAGTCACAGCAGCTGGGATCTTACAGAAGGATAAACCAATGCATCACACTTCAACCTGCACAAAGTCCCACAAAAGGACCTGATTTTGGGACAGCACCGTGGCCATGGCAATCATGTCCCATCCGTGGTCCTGTATCTCTCACAGACACTGCAAATTTTCCATGAAGGAAAAGTGGGATGGAACAGGAGCCCAAAACTTTCCACTTGGTGGCATTTCAATATTTCTCTCCTGGTGTTTCTGAACGCTGAATCTTTCCAAAGGTCTGAAACACAACTCCTGTGGGGCAGAGCCTCCAGCAGCCCAAAGGAACATCCCAGGTGTGTCAGGCAGGGTGGGAAACACAGGAGAAAAGATCCTAAATCCCAGCAGGGGAATTTCAGGTGGCAAGAAGCAAAGGTGTGAAGTGGCGCTTGGCCAAGAGGTTGGGGTTAGTACCTCTGCTCTTGCCAGGGAGCCTTTGCATTGATTGCCAGGCATTTAAATCAGGATTGTGCTGCTCTTCCAAGAGCACAGGGCCTGCCTCGCCCTGCTGGGAGCCCATTGCAGTGAAGGAGTGGGCTCCAGTGAGTCAGTGGGCTCCAGTGAGTCACCCCAGGCCCTTCCTGTGGCAGCACTGGAGGCCTCTCTGTCATCCACTGATTCACTCCTGCAGAGCCTGAGCACCACAGGGATTGTAAAACTTGAGTTTCCAACACAAGGGGAGGGGGAGCCTTAGAAGGAAGATGAGAGAGATGTGGCAAGATTATAGCTCCAGGTGACATGGCTGCACATGAAAGGCCTGAGATAACATGGGGATGGGGTGGGGGCACCCCAAGAGAGAAACTGCACGCCCAGGCATCCCTTCCCCCTTCCCAGAGGGAGCTGGGAGAGATTTACGGGAGCTGTCGGGAAATGGCATCATTGTACAATGGCCTGCCTGGCCCTCAGCCAAATAAATCCCTCTCAAAAGAAAGGACTGGGCTGGGCTTTGGCTTGTAAATGGGAAACACGGGGTCCTCTCCTCGAGGTCACTGGTTCAGACCCAGATCCAGCCCATGGCAGCAGGGCAGAGATGATTTTATCCCAGCACCAGTCAATGGCTTGCATCGAGCGAGGTCTCCAGCCAGGCCATCACTGGCTGCCTTTGGGATAAAGCCTTCTCCTGCCTGTGCAGGATTTTCTCTCTGGATAAATGGAGCACAAAGCAGCCTCAGGAGCCCCTTGAATGAAAGCTCTTCCCCAAAGGGCCTCATCCATCGATGCTCCACTTCTTCCCTGTTACACTTTGGGAAATCTGGTCACTGAGCCACGGCTGGGATTCACACACAGGCCCCAAGCAAGAGCAAGGCCATGCTTGTCCCAGTGCTCTTGTAGAAAGAGATAAAAGAAAAGCAGAGGCCAGGGTGGGATGGGCCATGGATTGAAGAGACAGGGACGACCACCAGACTAGACCACGAGTTTTTCAACTTTGCAAAGCTCCAGCCAGGAAAAGGGCTGCGAAGCAGAGGAGTGGGATGGGAACAGCAACCTGCCTCTGCTCCCAGCTCTCACTCCCTGCCGTTCCTTCCCTGGCTTTCTCACAGCTGCTTTGCTTCACCCCCCAAGTCACGGGGAGGGGAACATGCCCCATGGCAAAAGCAGGGAGGCTGGCAGAGCAGGGCTGCTGCAGAAAGAGCTGACACAGCACTGGGAAAGGCCTTCCTGCAATAAAGCTCCCAAAGCCCATGCTCAGCAACAAAGCACAAAGGCTCGGTCGCCCGCCCCGGCGCGCTCAGCTAATCCAGCGCCAGCTCCCACACACCTGAGCACACTCAGCCTGCCCCGTGCCCCAGCCTGGCCACTTGGCTCATTCCCCCTCTCCTTCTGGGCTGGATGTGACTCCAGCTCCTTCCTCAGCTCTTTTCCTGCTGTGTGTTCTTGCTCCCACCTGTCCAGCGCCTTGTTTCACAACTCCAATCTCCTTTGTCCTGCAATTTCCACATCGCATCTCCTTCCCTCCCCACTGCTGTGATAGAACACGGCGTGTTTTGTTCACTACTGTCTCTGGGCTTGCCTCTCCAGCTGGTCAATGCTTGTGCCGTTCTTTGATGTGCCCTCCTTCCATTGTAGCCTTAAACATCTTCCCATCCCTTTTGTGTCTCCACCACCACACCCCAGGCCACTCGCTTGCCTCTGCTCATCCCCAGCCACTTTTCCACCAGTGGATATGTCCAGGATGACATTCTGCACTAAGAAAAGCAGGCAGCTGGCCAGGCAAAGACAAAGAACCAAAAATCCAAGACTCTTCTCTCTGGAATCATCTCACTGCCTGCCAGCAAGGAAAAAAACCAAGGTCGTTTTGCTTACCAATTCTAACCTGTAAGCAAAAGAAAGAGGACCACAAGCAGAGCCAATGCTTATTTGGTGGTTGGGTGGGGAAGAAAAGCTGGAAAATCAAGTGTGGAGGAAGGGAAAGAAGCTGGAGCTTTGAGAAGAGGGAAGCTAATTAAGCTGAGACTGTCCTGAGACGTTATCTTGATGGGCTAAGTCCCCAAATGCACACGAGTGTTTTCTCTGCTCTGCCTCTTTCTTGGACTTCCTTGTTGCCTTGGATATTGTTCAAGGAGTACTGGTCCAGTGCTAAATCTCCTCGCTATTAGAGCTCTCCAGGTGCTAAGGAGGAGGGATTTAATGAGGAGCTGTGAAGAGGGGATCAAGATAGTAACCCATGGAGAGCCTCATTTCCGAAATGAGGGAACTTGAGACTGAAGAGATTCAATAAAAACAAAAATAAACTTGATGGCACAGAAAAACGGGAGAACATCAGCTCCTTCCTCCCCTCGCTGGTCTGTGGGCTCGGAGCTGGAGCAGGAGCAGGAAATGGGGGAGCTCTCAGGGCTGGAGCAGGGAATGACTCACTCGCCTCCACAATGGGAACGGGACAAAGCCGAAACTCTGCTGACTCAGGCGTGACTTCAGCCCGGGGTTAATAACTGGCAGCCTCCTCTGGCTGGCCCCAGCAGCCAATTCCCTCTGTCCCCACTCAAACCAAGCCTCTTTCATCAGCATAGATGCCCGGTCACAGGAAATTATCAAAGATCCAAACGCTGGTCTTGTGTCCAAAACGTGGTGAGAAATGCAGCCCTGCCAAACCCCGCTGGTGCTGGCCAGCCCTGTAATTCTCATGGAGAAGATCAAAACTCTGACTTTCTTATAGTTGAAATGTATGTTTAACAGTCACAGCTTTCTGCCTGTGGTTTTGCTTTCCTCCCATTATCTCTCAGGATATAACATATTGTTGATATCTCAGTATCTCCCCAAGTTAAAAAGAAATGTTTCCTCCTCTCGCAAGCAGGAATGCCACTCTCTGTTCTTCTGTAATTTGTTTCAAAAGACAGAAACAAGCAAGTTTTTTTGTAACCAGGAGAATGTGATATATGTTCTGGTGGCTGACAAGTAGGGAAAAGCTTTGCAAACAAGACAAATGCAAACATGGCACCAACAGATGCAATGGACAGACACCCTTCGCTGGCTCCCTGCCTGTGATTTCTCTTTTAATGTGCTTTTATCTTGCCCTAGAGATATCTCTGCAGGGAAATGGGAAAGACTCAGACCTCCCAACTTTGTCTGGGTTGTTTAAAGATTCCTGCACATGAACAACAGCCCAGAAAGAACAGCGAGCACAAATAACCCCAAATTCAGCGCTCTGCTTGATTTCCAGCCTGCTGCTGCTCAGCTTTCTTATCATCAAGCCCCTGTGTAAGGAATTCCTACAAATTTCAAATTTTATGGTCTCCACAGAGCAGAGGCAGACCCAGCTCCAGCCCTACCTGGGCCCCATCCGCAGGAATCACTCTGCATATTTATGGAGAAAAGCTTTGCATCTTCAAAAGGCTTTTCAAACAGCAACTAATTAATCCTCCAACACCCTGAGAGGCAGGAAAGCCTTATTACCCCTGCTTTCAGGGGTGGGGAAATCAGAGGTGCTGAATGACAAAGAGATGTGCCCAGGGCCACCCAGGCAAGCACCGGCAATCTCACCCGGCTGGAGGTGCAGAGGATGTGCAGAGGATGGTGGCAATTCTCACCTGAGGAAGCAGGGATGGAGGTTTTTTTTTTGTGGGGAGGCCCCGCACCCCAGCCACCCCTGATGCAAATGGCAGAGTCACCCTCATTTCCATGGCTGAGGAAAGCGAGGGAGATGAAGTGGAAAATCCATTTAGTAGGCAGAGTGTGGAAACCTAAACATTGCCCAGGTAAGAGCTGCACTAAAGGTTCTCAAAATGTGGCTCACGGTTTTTGCCTGTAACCAAATCTTGGAGATTTTGTGCTAAGGACATGCCAGAAATTAGGAGAGACTGAGGCTGGGGGTGAGTGTGCCATTCACCCTCTGAGCAAAGCCAGCCCCACTTTTCTGAAATATCCCACATGCTGAGAAGGAGGGGGGTTAGATTGGATTTTAGGAAGAAATTCCCTACTGTGAGGGACTGAGGTTTGTCAGAGAATCTGTGGCTGCCCCATCCCTGGAAGTGCCCAGGGCCAGGCTGGATGGAGCTCTGAACAACCTGGGAGACGGAGAAGTGTCCCTGGGGTGAAATGGGATGAACTTTGAGGTCCTTTTAACCCAAACCATTCCGTGACCCCCGTGCTGGGTGGAGATGCAGCTCTCCCATCCCAGACTCCATCCAGGCTGTCTGAGGAATGATTGCTGGGCTTAGAGGGGCCTGCAAGGGCCAGGACTGTAAACAAGTGACAAGACCACCCATTAAAGGCAGGCCGAGCATGGGGAGGGGGAGGAAAGCAGGGAGGGAGGGTCAGAGCCCAGCAGGGAGACCTCCCAGCACGGGTCATGCTCCCTGCCCCATCCTCTGGGGTGCCTGGGCTTTGCTTTCCTGGGAGACCAACACAGGTACAGCCCCTCTTCCCTGCCCTGAAAGGTGAGGGCTGTCAGCAAGGGCTCAGAGAGACCAGAGCAGAGGGCAAGGCAGGAGGAGCAAAGAATTCTGTATAAAAAAAAAGATTATTTGTCCTGCAGAGAGGAGTTCACAAACTCCCATTTCCCTCTGGACACCTCTCAGTGGGGGCTTTGCTCCTTCTGCTGAGTTAAGCGGGGACTTAGACACAAAAGTTGTATCTCCTTAGTGATTGTAATGCAGTGAGGGACACAGGTGAGCTTCCAGGAAGAGAAATTAAAGACTTCTCCACGCCTGATTATCCCACTCTCCAGCAGGGTGGCTTTGTGCTTCCAGGTAGCCCCAGGGAGGAGCTGGGCTGTGCTACAACACTTAGGGGAATTTGATGACAAATGTCCCTCAGGAGGTGGAGTGACACCAGTGCTGAGTGCCTCAGTGCCCAGGGACAAGGGTGTTCCTTCAAACACGACCTTCAACACCTTTGGGGGCCTCTCTCAGAGTGTTTCACTTTAATTCCAGGAAGATTGGGATCCCCACAGCTCTGGCAGGCCTCAATCCCCGTGGCAGGCTGGAATCACACATTTACCCTAAAACTGTTCCCCCAGTCCTGATCCATGAGAGACAAGGCAAGACCAAGAGCAATCAGCTCCTGGTGGAGATCCACGCACAGGCAGCAGGATGGAGCAAGCCAAGAGCCAGCTCCCCATTCCCAGCCTGCTGCTGGAGAAACCAGGCCTGGATTCTCAGGGTTAAACAGCTCAGCTGGCCTTAATTGTCAGATTTTATTGACTTTCATGGTGATTTCATTGACTTTTGTTCAACTCCATCAGCACCAGACTCCCTGTTTCCTTCTCAGGGAGCAGCAAGCCATGTGCAGAAGGATGTGGAAGCCAGATGGATTTTGCTGTGCCACTGGGGAGAGCTCCAGGGAGTCATCCTGCTCTTCCAAAGACCAGGAGGTCAACTGCTCTCAGGGGACTCCTGTGTGCTTTGTCTCAGCTCAGACTGGAGGCTGCCACAAAAATGGAAAGCATGCTATAAAAAAATAACCAGAGCTGGTGGAAAATTTTCCAGCACAGCATATTTTTCTGATGGAAAAGTGTCACTTAGTCCAAGCCAAAACCATCTACTGGAACGTGCTGATTTTGGCAAAAGTCTATCAAAAAAAAAAAAAAAAAGCCCTTTTGATAAGTTTGAAATGGTTTTTCCTTGTGGAATCCCATTTCTTTGAAATGGCATTATGGTA
Organism: Passer montanus; assembly: GCF_014805655.1. Taxonomy (NCBI): domain Eukaryota; kingdom Metazoa; phylum Chordata; class Aves; order Passeriformes; family Passeridae; genus Passer; species Passer montanus. The sequence continues at coordinate 2,083,691 of NW_024369596.1, forward strand.
AAACAGCGACCAGGAGTGCAGCCAGGATGGGATGCTTTGGTTGCCATGGAATTGGGGGCATTTTGGATGAAGCCAGGGCAAAGTTTTCTTTTGAAATTTCCCTTCTGTGGAAGGTTTCAAATGACAGCCACAAAGCAGAAGGAGACCTCCCTCTGAAACTCCCAACATGCCCACTCTGCCAGCCCATCGTGCCTTAGTCATCCCCACGGGTGACCTTTCCAACAGCTCTCCCCCCCAAACACAAATCACCTCCCTGTGCCTCTCCCCACCTTCAGGCTCTGATCCATCTGGGTTCATCCTCTCCCGGCTCTCATCCCACCCTGGCCCTGGGTCAGGAGTTTTCTGGGGGCTTGGGCCAGCCCTGCAAGCTGTGTGGGACCCACAGCCCCGCTCCATCCCCTCTCCCTGTGCATTCCCTGTCTGCTCCTCCTTCCTGACAGACGGATTTGCTCCCACCCTGCACCTGCCTGCTGTGCCCTCCTCCTCCTCCTCCTCCTCCTCCGTCTGCTGCTTGTGCCTTTCCACTCTCTAGCAACTCCAGGGGAGGCTGGTTGAGAGAACTCCTGTTCCTTTCACATTTGGGGGCAAAAAAGAGGGGGAGAGAGGGAGAGAGGGAACACAAACCAGGCTATTACGTTTTTGAGCAGACATGACAATATGGACACAGTTCCTCCAGAACATTGTGCATATTTTAAGACAGACTTTACCCCAAAAATGTCAGCCAGCTCTCCTGGTGGGAGGAAGAATGAAGGAATGAAAGGGTCCTCCAGGTTTCCAGCAGAACTTTTATCTTGGGAAAGCTGGAAACTCCTGAGCACCTTCCCCAGCACAGCGTGCTGCTTCCCAAGGGCTGGAGCGAGGAGAGGTGCTCCAAAACACCCCATTTCCCACAGGAGCAGTTCTGTCCTCCCTCAGGGGAGTGCCCAGGGTGGGGGAAATGGCTCTGGAGACAAACACTGGAGGCCTGGATGGGAGCTGGGCTGGGCTTTGAGGTTGTGGACTCTCCATCCCTGGAAATGTCCAGGGCGAGGTTGGGTGGGACTTGGGGGAAGCTGTCCCTGCCTGTGGCAGGCGGTGGAATTAAATGGGTTTTAAGGTCCCTTCCAACCCAAAGCATGCTGTGACTCCATGCCTTGACCTCCCATGCCAGGAGGAGGAGGAACTGTGCAGAAGGAATCCCAAGGAGGGACACGAGAACTCCTCCTCAGAAGGGTGGGACCAGCCTGGCCGTGGCTCCCCTCGGTGCTCCACCACCTCTGGACGTGGCAGCTGGGCTGGGGTGGTTCCCAGGCTGCAGTGTCACTTGTTTGTCACCCCTGCTTGAGCTAAGGACTGCTCAGAACCACCTTTACTTGTTGCTTAGGGAGCAGAGTGGCAGAGAGAACACAGCTGGATGCTTGGCTACCTGAAGAGATGGATGGGAGGATATAAATAGCTAATGGAAGAGGAAAGAGGACAAAAAGTCCCGTTTCCAATCTGGTAAAAAAACTGACCAGAATAGTAGCGGAGGAAGACTTCCAGAAATAAGCATGTGGGGATTAAATGAATGGAAAATGAATTAAAAGAGAAGACAGGGAAAAGAGACCAAAAGGAGATTCTGAACCTGTTTGAAGAGTAATTGTCCCATCTTGGAAAAAGAGTTTATGTCACCTGGGTGCCACAAACCCTCCAGTTACTGGAAGTAACTTCAGAGTGACAAGAGGCAGTGGACAAGGAAGATAAGTATGCAGATAAATGTCATTAACCCCTGTTAGTGCAGGGCTCAGAGAGTTCAAAGGCTCAATCTGCAGTGAAGGATGGAGGTCACAGGAATTGTCTGGATGTCAGTAAAAACTCTGAGAGGAGGCAGCTGAATAAACCAAAAGTTTCTTGCAGGCTTGGGAGCCTCCTGTTTGTGATGGTGTCACAACACCAGGGCTGTGACAGCAGACCAAGAAGGGGGAGAGGAGATCAATCCAAGTGTGCCAAGGTGGGTTCTGCCTCTGGGGTAAACAGAGGCAGCAAACAGAGCACAGAGGACGAGAAGGATGTGCCCCAAAGGGAAGGGAAGAGCCTTCCTCGAGGGGAGGGACACACCTTCCTCGGGAGAGATCCCATCAGGGACAAACAACAGCCCTGAAAAGGAAAATAACAGGCTCTTCTCAGGGCGAGCTGAGAGGGAACCCAGTGAGATCCTCAAGGCTGTTCCCAGCCCTGGGGGCTATCCAGGCCCCACAAACACCCAGGCAAGGATGGGGACATGCTGTGGATGTCCCCAAGGGAAGGACTCAGACAGGGAAGCAGCACAAAGCCCAAGAGGAAGAGGAAGTTTACAGCTGTCCTCAGAAAAGTCAGCGTGGCCTTTCCTCTCAGAGCTTCCACATCCCCTGGGAAAGCACAACAACTCATCTGCAAGTCTGCACAGAGCCCTTTGGGAGCTGGAACCTCGGGCCTGACAACTCCGTGGCAAAGTGTGAATCCAAAGTAATTGCACTGTTTGCTCTGGGAATACTCCAGATACACTTGGCATAACAGAGGAACACTCAGAATTCTCTCCTTGTAGGATCTACAAACCCCCTCTTTCTTTACATTTTCTCTTCTCCCTTCCTTCTTTCCACTGCAGTGATTTTAGAAAAAGGCTTTTGAGTTTCTGCCTTCCCTCTCTGCCCGTGTAATGAAATATTTTATCCTCCAAACCTGCCTTGCAGAGAGGGGGATCTCTGGAGCAGACACTGAGGGCAGGGTCCCTTGGGCATGGAGACAAACGAGCTGCAGGCAGCTGCTGGGGCTGCAGGGTTAAGCCATTTTAATTACCTGCAAACAGCACCAGCCAAGGAATGGCCAATGTGCAAAGCAAGCCCTGCTGTCCCAGCGGGGCTGGGATGTCTCACCAGGCTCCTGCTGATCCTCTGTTAGATTAAATTCTTGGCTGAGAGCTGCCCTAAGGTTTTATTATGGCGGTGGGGATGAGCTCCCTGCACCCATGTTTGGGCTGGGGCAGTGCCTGTGCTCCCAGAGCTGTGCAACTGCAAACCTCACCCCACTGCCAAACCCAAGGAACTCCAGCAGGGTTTGAAGCTGTTGTTTTTCCATTCCTAACACAGCAGAGACGCAGATCCCTCCTCTCTATCTGTCCCCATCCCACCAAGCCCTTCCCAGCTCCCAGCAGTTCCCCGTGGTCCCCTCATATCCCTTCATCTTCCTCAGATGCCCACAGCAAACCCAAGGGAAGGAAAATGGTGTTTGGGTGTGTTTCTGTGTGGGCAGAGGGAAGGAACAGATCTTTCCCAAGGGGCTCAGATGGGAGCCAGGGCTGAGCAGCAGCTCTCCCCAACCAGGGATGGCCTTTTGGCCATCCTGGCTTTGTGTGAAGGCCTCTGAGGCTATGGCAGGGCTCCTTCCCAGCAGGAATGTGGCAAACTGTGCCTAAACCCCCTCTGCCTCCTTCCCAAACTCTCCACAGGGCAGCTCAAGCTGGTCCAGGGAACGCTGTCCCCTTCCAGCTGCACAGACCTTCTTGCTTCCCTGCCTCCATCCCTTCTCCCCCATGCCTGCAGGTACTGGGAAAGCCACAGCTGCTCCCACGGGACTCAGGGTCCCCATTCCGGCCGTTTCCCTTGCCCTGGTGCATGGGAAGCCGCGCCCTGACCTCTTCCAGCTCCGACTTGCTTTCCCAAATTGGGCCGGTTTTGGGCAGGACGTGCCCGGACCTGCCACCTCCTCCCCAAGCCTTTGAAGGCAGCCACGTAGGCAGCTGCACCCCGCAGACTTTCGTGTGGAAAAGCCACAAATCCCTGAGTCACCTGCCTCCAGCCTGTGAAGGCTCCTGTTCCCTCTCTCGGTGGGACAGACAGGCCCAGGACAGCAGGACTCCCTTCCCAAGAACTCCTGGGAAGGCAGGATCCTGTGCCAGGCTTGGGAGCAGGGTTTTGGACTCAGGATGGGAGAAGGGAGAATTTTGTGCAGGATTTTGGACCTCAAAGTGGGAGAAGGAGAGATCTCAGTACAGGATTTTGTACCTCAGGATAGAAGTGGGGCCTTTGTGCAGGATTTTGGACTCAGGATGGGAGAAGGGAGAATTTTGTGCAGGATTTTGGACCTCAAAGTGGGAGAAGGAGAGATCTCAGTACAGGATTTTGTACCTCGGGATAGAAGGGGGGCCTTTGTGCAGGATTTTGGATTCAGGATGGGAGAAGGGAACACCTTACTACAGGTTTTTGGACCTCAGGATAGAATGGTGGTCCTTTGTGCAGGATTTTGGACTCAGGATGGGAGAAGGGGGGGTCTTTTGTGCAGGATTTTTGACCTCAAAGTGGGAGAAGGGGACACCTTAGTACAGGATTTTGGATTCAGAATGGGAGAAGGGGGGTTCTTTGTGCAGGATTTTGGATTCAGGATGGGAGAAGGGGGGTCTTTTGTGCAGCCTGCTGTGAGAAGGGGGAAGGGGACAGGGACTCCTGGTGCCACAGCAGAGAGCCAGAGCAGATGGCTCCCTGCAGGGCAAGCCCCAAGTCAGGGGGCTCTGGTGTTCTTCAGCCTCAGCAAAGGAATCTGCCTGCTTGGGGGGTTCTCTGTGCTCAGCACTGAGCCATTTCCCCCTTCCAGGGAGCCCCTGTCCCCCTCAAACCCACTCCCATCCCGTTCCCCCGCTCTCCTTCTCCCCCAGTGCTCCCCGCAGCGGGTGAGGGTGAGCTGGGTGTGGGATTGAGCCACCTGACAGGCAGGGCACAGAGCAGGGTGTGTGCTCAGGGAACATTTCAGGGGAGAGGAAACACGTGTTCCAAGGACACAGGGAACAAAACCCTCCTGGATTTCCGCAGCCCCGGCTCCGAATCCCCCACCAAGGCCATTTGCTCAGCCAAAGGGACAATGGGACTTGACATAAACAATCCCATAGGATCAGCACATGGATACCCAGCCTGCCCCCACTGCTGCCTCGCCTCCCCCTCAGCCCAGCTGAGGCCAGCAAGACACAATGTGTAATTAGGTTAATGAGCTAAGCACGGATTTTAATTGGGATTCCCCGATTTGCCAGTCTATCTCCTCCTTTTGTTTCACTGCTGGTGCAGGTTCCTAAAAGCTGCCCTTACTAAAGGCCCTGATATTAGAAAGGTCTTACGGATCTTTAATTGTATTTAATCATCGAGGTAATTAATGATCCTTGAGCAAAATGGAGATTGCATCTAGAGTAGTTCCAGTCTTGCCCTTTAGCATCTGCTGTGTCTGGGCACAGGAATTCTGCAGGCAGGAGGAGACGGGTTCACACAGAGCCAGACAAAAGGATGGAAGAGAGAGGAGAGCAGTGGGGAGAGAAGGGATTGGGGGGAAAAGCACATTGGAAATGGAGAAGGAGCTGAGGAGAAGAGAGGGAAGCAGGGAAAGGGAAACAACGCCATTCCTTCTCCTCACAGACAGGAGCTATCCAATTCCAGAGCCTGGAGTGTTGGCCCAGGGGGGATGGCTGGTTGTTCCCTGTGTCCCCACACTGGACAGCCTTGACTCAGACAACTCCCACGAGACAACCACCAGCTCCTGCTGCTCCCCTTCTCCACTCCTTCCCTCCCTCTGGCACCGTTTCACACCCCTTTTTTCTCAGGGAGATGTTCCCAAAGTTCAAAACCTTGAGCTGGAACAGTGGAGAGGGGGAGTGATGGGCAGCAAGTCCCAGCATGTCCCCTCTCTCCCGGCCACAAACCCTGCACCTCCCATCCCTGCTGCCAACCCCTCCGCTTCTCCCAGAGCACAAACAGAGCCTGTCCAACCAGAATCGGGGCTGCCTGCTCCAACTTGCCCCAGAAAGGCAGATTTAGTGAGAAATGTCACAGGCAAAGCAGCAGCAGGGACGTGGAATCAGCCCCTGCATCGGAGCTGTCCTGAACACAGGGATGTGTGCTGGAGGGGGCTGTGCTGGCTTGCTGGGGAATGTCCCCTGGCTCCCAGCCCCAGTGACCAGGGACAGCTCAGCCCAGGAAAGGCACTGCCCTCCCCTCCTCCAGCCCCAGCGAGGCTGAGGGCAGGACAGTTGCACAAATTGCACACAAAGCACTGCAGCCTGGTACTGGGGTGATATTTGGGACTGCACGAGTCCTCCCCAAAGGAAAAATCCAGCTGCACAGCAGATCCCCCTTGTCATTCCCGTTCTGGTGCTAGAGCATGTGTGAAAGGTCCTGGTGTGGTGCTGCATGAGCCTGTTTTTATTCTGTCCCTGGGAATGAGCCCCAGATAAGCTCTGTGAGCTGCTGGGACTTGCACAGAGGAGTTGTTGGGCTGACATTTCCAGCTGCCCACAAACTGAGCTTCGAGAGAGGGGCAGCCTGAGCCAGGATTAAGGGTTGGGGGCAGAGTTCCCCTCCAGATACTGAAAACCCAGCTCTTCCTGCAAACCTGGGGCTGTGTTACCATGGGACCGGCTTTTGTTCTGGCCCTGTGAATGAGCCCCAGATTGGGCCCAGTAAGTTCTGTGAGCTGGGACTTGCACAGAGGAGTTGTTGGGCTGGGCTGACAATTCCAGCTGTCCACAAACTGAGCTCCTCGAGTCAGGGTTAAGGGTTGGGGTCAGAGCTCCCCTCCTGGTACTTAAAGCCCAGCTCTTCCTGCAAACCTGGGGCTCTGTGACCATGGGAAAGGCACTGCACACAGCCAGTCCTGACTGGGAATCTGCCCCTTCCCACTCTGGAATGAGCTGCCTTCCCAGGCAGGTTTCAGCTTGCTTGGGCCGTCAGCTTGGCGGATCTCATTTCTGGTGTTTTCTTCTCCTTTATTGCCTCCTGATCTGCCCCAGGGCTTGAGAGAGCCTGCCTCCTCCTTTAGAGCATTAGCAACCCTGCCAGTTTTCCCCACTTGGATTATTTCATGCACAGGCCCTTCTTTCTCCCACGCTCCCTCCCCATCCACCTTCTCCACCCCACGTCCAGCTGTGGCTCCTGTGGCAGCTGGAGCCTCCAGGAGCTGGCACAGCTCAGGTGCTGCCCCTAGGAGTGACACCCAAAAATGGGGACATGGAGTGAGCCAGAACGGAGGGGACAGGAGGAGAGGAGGTCACAGGACTGTCCACAGGGATGGGCCTTGAAAAGGGGCACTGCAGTGGGGAATGGGGGCTGGCAGATTGGGGAAGCCTGGCTACAGGTGCTGGGAAGAGGAGAAGGGGGGGATGTTGGAATCTGAAATGCAGGGAACTCTCAGAACTTCGGGCCTGCAAGACAAAGCTTAGAACTAAACACAGGATTTGATCTGAGACCTTGGAAAAGGCTTCCAAACTTAGGTGCTAACGTTGGTACTAGCCCACAAAACCTTCATGCTGGCAGAGCAGGGTCCAGCCTCCCTCCCAGGGCTGATCTCCACAGCCCCTGCTGCTGGGAATGGCTAAGCTGATTGCAACAGCCCCGGAGATCTGCATCAAGCCTCTCCTCCCTCCCAGCACACCAGATCAGGCCGCCTGATTGTGTCATTTATTCCCCCATAAACAAAGCAGCCAGAGGAGAAACCCAGCCCAGAAATGAGAAACCTTCCTGGAGACACAGCTGGGCCAGGCAGGAGGAGCAGAGCAGGGGTGAGGCTCCCCAGCCTGACCTCACTCGGGCTGGAGGCACAGCAACATCACTACAGCTGGCAAAGACCCCTGCTGGCTCCATCCTGCCCCACAGCACCCCCAAAAAAGCACCTGGAGGAGAACACAGCCAGCCCTGGAGCTTGAGGGCAGGAGGAGCTGCCCCTTCCAGGCATGTTCCCTGCTGTCCCTTCTTCCCTGCTGCCACTACCAAGAGCTTTCCCTGGGCTGAACGGCAGGCCCGAGGTCCAAACCCCAAATCTGCAGCAGTGGGGCTCAAATCCTGCTGCCTGCTCCCAGGGGTTGTGTTATATCCAACAGCTCTCACGCTGCTGTGGGGATGCAGGACCCCAAGGTTCCTGTGCCTCCCTTCCAGCTGGGGATGTTCTGTGATTCCACCCCTGTCTGCAGCCTGGTTTGGGATGTCCTGTGATTCCATCACTGTTTGCAGCCTGCCTTGGGATGTTCTGAGATTCCATCCCTGTCTGCAGCCTGCCTTGGCTGTTCTGTGATTCCACCACTGTTTGCAGCCTGCCTTGGGATGTTCTGTGATTCCACCACTGTTTGCAGCCTGCCTTGGGATGTTCTGAGATTCCACCCCTGTCTGCAGCCTGCCTTGGGATGTTCTGTGATTCCACCCCTGTCTGCAGCCTGCCTTGGGATGTCCTGTGATTCCACCCCTGTTTGCAGCCTGCCTTGGGATGTTCTGAGATTCCACCCCTGTCTGCAGCCTGGCTGGGTGAGCAGCCTCAGCTGGGACCCCCCAGAGGCACTGCAGGCTGTCCCACTGTCCCCAGCCATTGTGGCCTGCACTGGAGGAGAGGCTGGGCAGTTTCAGCATGCACAGAGCTGGGACACCCTGAGGAGCAGGGGCTGGGCCCCCCTTTGATACCCTGAGTGCACCAGGTCCCCTCTGGCTGTTTTGGGGTGCTCTCCCTCAGCCCAAGGGGAGCTGGAGCTGTCCCTGGAGCTGCTCAGCCTGCCTGGGGTGCCTTGTCCCATGCTGGAGCTGCTCAGGGGTGATTTCCCTCTCTGTGAGGGCAGCCAGCAAAACACTGGCTGTGTCTCAGCTCTGCCTTCCCAGGAGGAAGAGGAAGAGGGAGAGTGACAGGCTCAGAGACAGCACACAGGCACCTGACTCACACTTCCCGTGTGTTTTCCCTTCCTCCCACCCTCCCCAGCACCTCTGGCTCTGCCTTTCTGGCACCCCTGCACACAGCAGCATCGCTCTGCCGTGCCAGGGGGAGCAGCCTGACAAATTCACAGCAGCGAAATTCAGTGTACAGGGAGCCAGGGCTGCGGGAAGGGGAGGCAGGGGGGACCCACTTGGCCCTGTCACACTGCAGAAACACTTCTCTGTCACCCCTGCCTTGAAAGCTCTGCACTTCACACACAGGAGTGCACCACAATAGGAGTTTTCAGCCACAAAACAGCAAAAAGGCCCTACTGTCCTTGCTTGGTGCTGCCAGATGAGGAAGGATCAGGCCAAAGAATGAAGAGATTGTGTGAAAACTCCTCTTGATCCACTCCCTTTGTTTTCTTACAGGGGTGGAAACAGAGCAAAGGATCTTCAGGGAGGCAGAGAAGGAAGGATCAGGCCAAAGCATGAAGATGTTGTCTGAAAACTCCTCTTGATCCACTCCCTTTGTTTTTTTTACAGAGGTGGAAACAGAGCAAAGGATCCTGAAGGAGGCAGAGAAGCCCCTGGCTGCAAGCACAGCCTACAAAACCTCGCCAGGTCACTGAGAAACCTCGGAACCAGTGCTGAAATAGATTTTAAATGGAGTCCCAGGCCTTCCTGCACTGAGGGTGATGAAGAATAAAACGAGCTGAGAGCTTTTCAATGCACACACTGAGGAAAAATGGCTTTTTAATTGATAATGCCAGGAGCTGGAGCCAGGGGATTCATCAGCAATGTTTTGGCACCTCTCAGGACTGCGGGATTCTGCCCACACTTGTGTTAAATGACACATTAACAGGAGCAGGAGTGCAAGAAGAGTGCAAGGACTCCCAGCAGCTCCAAGAACCCCAGAAGCTGCTGCCAGAATTCATCTCTCAGAGTCCACCCATGGAGAGCAGCTCCTGCAGTGCAGGCAGCAGCTCCCAGCCAGCTCCTTTGCCTTGGATTGTCCCTGCAATGCCACAGCTGTCCCAGGGGACAGGGATTCCCTGCAGTGAGCACAGGAATGATGGTCCAGCATCAGCCCAGCCATCCTGCCCTGTCTCATCCCCAGTTTTGGGATGTCCTGGAGCCCTGCCCTTGTGCCCTGCCCATCCTGGCTGTGTGTTCTGCTCTCCTTTCCCCTCAGGAAGCTCTTCCCAGCCTTGCTGTCACAATTCTGTGGCTCCTGGGGCCGTGTGGGAACCCAGGCAAGGAGATGAATCTTGGAGAGACAGTAATTACTTCTGTCAGATTAATAAATTAATAAATCTCCATTTATTCTCCAGATTTAATTTCCAGTCCTTGCATTTTCTCTTCCTGCCATGCAAACACACCACAGAGAGATATGGGAAGGCACAGGAGAAGCAGGAAAGGGGAGTAAGAAGCTCCAAAAAGGGTCACCTTCCCCACTGTGAAGCTGTTAAGCATCTCCAAGCCTCTGAAAGGGCTCCTAAAGTTGCAGAAAGGTGAGAGGAGGAGGAGAAACTCTGCCTGCACAACGAGCAGCCCCCCTTGGTGGAAAAACCCAGCTCCCAGTGCAGACATCATCTTGGCTCTCTGTCTGCACTCGCTGCAAAGCCAGGGAGGAGAAATTCTCAATTCAGGCACTCTGCATACGAAATCTACCTTGGGCTGGATAAATCTGGAAGTGCCTATTTTTTCCCTTGGACACGAGGGAGTCTGGATAATTTGCTCCATTTTTCCCTTTTGTTTCAAAGCAGGGTCTTGCAGGGAACTCAGTGAAACTGAGCCTTTCTCACTGACCTGGACAAGAGGGAGAGCTCTGCTCATCCAGAGACCTCCCCAGCCACTGCTGAAATCTCTTGTAGAGGAGCCTCTGTTGCTTCAAGGAGGTGCTGAGCTGGAGAACCCATTTCAGGAGAGCCTTTTCTCTTCAGAAATGACTTCTGAAGTGCTGCTCCCCTTAGTGGGTCTTAACCAGCACAGCCACAAGGGGAACATCAGCCGAGCCTGTGTTCTTCTCCTTGGCACCACTGTTTGTTTTTTTTTGCCCAAATTTCTGAGCAGAACTTGTCTTTCCCCTTCTCCCTTTGTGAATTCCCCCTCTGAGAAAAGCAACACCAAGGCTGTGGGTCGGATTTCAGGCTCATCACTTAAAGATGATGCCCAGTTTTGGCCCAGTGCTCAGTCCAGCCTGGGTAAAATGATGCTTGGTGCCACCTCCTCCTGCCCTCCTGGAGCAGCCTGAGGCACAGCAGTGCAAAACCCAGTGGGTTTCTTGCAGGGGAGGAGGCACTGCAAGGACCTGCCCCTGTTTCCCAGCTCAGCAGAGCTCAAGTGGAGCGTCCATGTAGAAATAATAGGAAGGGGAGGAAAATTAGGATCCTACTGTGGGCCATCAGGTCTTTTCCATTCCCTTCCCAGTCAAACATCCCTGGATGACCCTGGATTCCCTGCCTTGCTTGCAATTTCTTGCTGGCAAGCACACAGGCAGGAGGATGAGAGGCTTCGTGCAAAAAAATAGGTGGTCAGAGGAGGAATAGGAGCAGAGAAGCCAACAGAATCAACCTCTCCTGCTCAAAGAATTCCTCTCCTGAGCATCCCAGCCAGCAGCACGCTCACCTGTGCAGGTGCAGGGCTAAACCAGCGCTTTTTCTTGCTGTTTTTGGGAAGGCAGAAGGCAAATCCCCAAGGATCGCTGCGCCCCATGGCCACATTCTGGGCACAGAAGGTAAAAAAAAAAAAAAAAGGAAAAAAAAAAAGCCAGAACAAAAGGCAGCAGCAGCGGCTCCCTGCCCCCTCCCTGCAGATGTCCGCTGGCTGCTGCCTAATCCGCCCGGGCAGGCAGGCAGCAGTGTCACCCCGGGGGGGACAGCACTGTCCCCTCCCCGGCGCCCCCCACAAAGGGGGGGTCAGCGGGGCCGGGGGCTGCTCGTCCCCGCTCCGCCGGGAGCAGGAACAAAGCGCCGGGGCCGGGAATTCAGCGCAACCAGCAGCATTTCCATGCTAATGAGCGCTCCCCGCTCCATCCTGCCGCCCGTGGCAAATTGGAGCGAGAATCCAGGCTTGAGAGGATGCAACTTTTATGTCCGATGAGCGTCGCCGGGCTCCAACACCAATCCTATCCCTCGGTTTATTTTTAATTGACTCCTACTAAGCCGGAGTGCATTTTCATCCGTTCCAAATGGAGCAGCTGTTGAAACTGAAAATCAGCAGCAGAAAGTGCGGACGTTTCTATTTTGCGGTGTTCGCTCCATTTCCAAACCTCAGCAGCCCGCCCAGAACAAAGGATGCCTTGGTGCAGAGCATTAACCCCATCCTGGAACCTCCCAATCCCCATCCTCGCAACCCTCACATTCCACTCGGAAAGCCTCGCATTCCATCCTGAAACCTCTGCATTCTCAGCCGGCATCCCTCGTGTCCCCATCCTGCCCTCCTGATGTTCTCATCCTGTACCCCATGATATCCTCATCCTGCACTTCCCACATCCCCATCCAACATCCTCTTATATCCCCATCCTGCACCCCTAACACCCCACTCTGCATCTCTCAAATCCCCATTTTGCAAAATCTGTGTCCCCATCTTGCATCCCCATCCTGCATTCCTCACATCCCCATCCTGCAGCCCTTGATCATCCTGTATCTCTCACATCCCCATCCTGCTACCCCTATATCCCCAAACTGCAATCTTTGCATCCCAATTCCTGCATCCCCAGCCTCTGCATCCTGCATTCCTCATGTCCCCATCCTGTACCACTCACATCCCCATCCTATATCCTCTTATATCTCCATCCAGCACCCACAACACCCCATCCTGCATCTCTCAAATCCCCATTTTGCAAAATCTACATCTCCATCTTGCAATCCTCACATCCCCATTCTGCACCTCTCACATCCCCATCCTACACCCCCAACACCCCATCCTGTGTCTCTCAAATCCCCATTTTGCAAAATTTGTATCCCCATCTTGCATTCCTCACATCCTCATCCTTCATTCCTCACATCCTCATCCTGCACCCCTCAAATCCCCACCCTTCAACCCCTGAATCCCCATCCTTCATTCCTCACATCCTCATCCTGCACCCCTCAAATCCCCATCTTCAACCCCTGAATCCCCATCCTTCATTCCTCACATCCCCACCCTTCAACCCCTGCACCCCCATCTCGCATCCCTTCCATCCTCATCCTTCAAATCTGCATCCCCAGCCTGGATCCTTCACATCCCCATCCTGCAGTGCCAGGTCTCTGGGTTGTGATCCCTCCCTGGATCCTGCACTGAGTGCCACCAGCACGGTGACAATGTGCCACTGCACAGGTGAGCCTGGAGAAGCTGTCCCCAGGCAGGGAGTGCTTCAGTCAGCAGGTCAGCACACTCATCCTGTGCACAGCTGAGCAGCACACAAAGCCCAGCTCCTCAGAACAGCCCTGGCAAGGCTCTGGCCCTGGAGTGGACAGCTGGACCCCAGGAGCTCATCCCAAGGCTGGGATTTAACAGGCAGGATGTTGGGATCAGGCTCCAGGGCTGACAAGCTTTGGTCCTGCTCACAAACAAGCCGTGCCCTCCTCCACAAGGCAGACACCAGCTGGCCAAGCCGTGGCCATCCCAGCGCTCAGTCCCAAGGGATAATAATCCACAGACCTGGCACTACAGAATCCACTGGAGAGCCCTGGGGATTGCCAAATGCCTGCACCAAGCCAGAGCCAACATGGAAATGCTGCAAATGGGAGCATCTGGGATGGAGGCCAGGAGCTGGGACGGGATCCCTCGAGCTGTTGGGGTTGAGCTGTGGGGTCTGGCTGGCTCTGGGGACACCCAGAATTCACTCCCTGCCAAGAGGGGAACAGCCAGCTCCTAGGGCTGTGTGCCAGTGGTTTTGCAGGTAGCCTGGTCACGGAGTCTAGCTGCTGGAGAGGTTTCTGTACGTGGCAAGAATTGCTAATGGGGGAATAAAAGCTCAACTTCCCTCCCTCAGCAGTTTGCAGGTTTCTACAGGAGCAGTTGTCCAGGGCCTGGATCCCGAATCCCAACAAGGCCAGAGGGAAGTTGGATCCTGGTGTAGGAAGGACATCCTTCTCTCCTTGGCTTCCTTGGAGAGCAGAATCCAAGCCCCGAGAAGGAGCAGGAGGAGAGGGAGTGGATCCAGGGAACGCTTTGCTGGCACATGTCAGCAGGGCTTCCTCTGTAAATAACATTTCACACCATGGCATGCTGAGTGCCAGTCACTTCAGGTGCTTTGGCACATATTAGATTTGCTGGGAGCTGAGGTGTTCAGAAAATCTGTCACTGACCAGTGTGCTCCACTCTTAAAATAATTGATTAATTAAAAGCTGACCCTGAGCTTTTTTTCTGAAGGTCTGTCCCTAGCTCTAAACCCCAAAAAGCCATTTTTATCTTTTACCAACCAAACAAATCCAGCTTCAGACCTCTGATTAAATATTAACAACTTAGCACAGACCACAAGCAAGCTCCACAGCTATTTATTGCTCCAAAGGCAGCTGCAGCAAGAAACACAGAACAAAACAAACAAAAACCAGCCAGGAATGAACAGTGTCATCCACATCAACAAGTTTCCTTTGAGTCAGCTCGGAGCCAGGGGGCATTTCAAGCACGTTTCACTGGGCTCAGAGCTTGGGGACCTGGTGCTGTTGGAGCTCTCCCAGCTCCAGGTTCCTCCCAGCTCCCCTTTCTGGAGCTCCATGTGCTGGTGATGGCAGTGGTCCCCACTTTGGACCTCACTGCAAAGCCCCTGTGATGCCTGAAGAGCTCGGTGAGGGTGACCAGTGACTGGCTGGATTTATCAGCCTTTCATCCCCGTTTCCAAGCCCAGTTTGGTGCTGGCAGAGACATTTAGGGACACAGAGATGAGATGAGGGCATACAGGAGGCACTGAGCCCACAAAGGGGTCAATGTTTGTCCCTGTGAGTCACAGCTAGGTGTGGGACACCACTGGAAGCGAGGTGAAAACCCCCAAACTGCCCAGTGTGCCCCCCCTTTGTACACCCCATAGATCCAGCAAGGCTTTTCCCCAGCATCACTCCATCCCCTGGAGCAACAGCACAAAAGGGGATTATTCCCCATTTCGCTCCTAATCCTTCCTGGAAGTCACAAAGCAGCTGTGCCTGTGTTTGGGCTCTGAGCCAGGCTGGGATCCCCCTCCCCACCTGATTTCCCAGGCAGGGCTCAGGTTTCTGACAGGATCAAATAACCCATCACTCAGGGCAAGATATGATCCCCTATTACCAATTCCATGCAAACAGCTCTGCTCTTCCCAGGATTAAAAGCCAATTAAAGAACCGTGCTTTTCAAGGAGAGAGGAGGATGAGAGGAGGGGTTTTTGTTGGTGTCTGGCTGGTAGGAAATATCCCCCATAAGGACTATTGATGCGTTCTTTTCAGATCACATTGATTTTGCTCAGAACCATTTGGGATTCGTGTCTCCAGAGGAAAAAGAGAAACAAAAAGAAGACAACAACAAAATCCCCACAAGCCATGTCCTAAAAAGGAAAAAGAAAGAACTTTTATTTGCAGGAGGATCAATGGTGTTTGCTGAAGTCAGCAATTGGTGTTTTGGGTTTCAAAGCTTTCTCAGGGCGAGGGAGCCTCACTCTCAAGGTGAAGAGCAAGCTCATAAATCTGGGAGAAGCTTCCAGCCCAGAATCTGCTGATTCCCCACTGCAGGGAGGGCAGAGCCAACAGGAAAAGGGCATTTGCTCTGCAAACAAGGAGCAGGATGAGCGCTTGTAAATCGCTGCTCACAAGGGAACAGGTGACATTCAGCCCTGCTGCACTCAGATCTGGGATAAAGGGGAACACAAAGGTGACTTTAAGCCAGCCCTGCACTCACCAGGGCCATGTGAGCACCTGGTTCCTCAGCTCAGCTCCCAGCACATGCCTCAGGTCTGATGCTGGGAAAACAGAGCTTGTCTTCAACGCTTGACCCCGGCCCCAAAGCCTAAAATCATGGAATGGGTTGGAAGGGAACTTAAGGTCAACTTCCCACTCCCCTGCCATGGACAGGGACATTTTCCAGGTTGCTTCAAGCCCTATCCAACCCGAAATGCCTCCCATTGCCTCCTGCCCTGGGAGCAGATGTGTCCAGGGCAGGGGGAAAGCCAGAGATGGGAAAATCTCCAGCTGGGACTGCAGCAGGCCCAGCCAGACTCCAGCACAAAATGCATCCCATCGATCCCACTTCCCTGGATTTAGGAGGAACAAATAAAAAGCCTCATCATCAAACCCCAACCTGCCTCTGCAGCATGTGTCCTCCCCAAGAGGAGCCCTGGCTTTAGGATCACAGGATCATTAGGGTTGGGAAAACCCTCCAAGATCATCGAGGGCAATCTGCCCAAACACCCCCTCATCACTAAACCACACAGCCTGCTCCTGTTGCCCCCCAGCCCCAGTACCACCAGTTTGGAACCAGCTCCTGCCAGCCCTGCTCCTCAGAGCCCCTTCTGGTGCCAGGGGTGTTGAGCTCTTGCCAGTGGGTGTTTAGCACTCCCACCCACCTCAGCAGGCAGGTAGGTGACACCTCAAGGTCCCCTGCAAACCTGAATTATCTTCTGTTTCTATCAGGATGCTAAAGTAGCACAAAAACATGTCTGTCTTTCTGTCAATCTGTCACTTTGCATTCGCTTCACTTTAGTCTGTCAAACATTAGCCCAGATCTCACTGTCAACAAGCAGATATTTATTTGTTGTTTCCTCTTTTGTTTGCTTCTTTTTCCAGGCCATTTCCACTTGAGATGCACCCAGGCAGGCAGAGTCACACGCACACAAACAGCAGGGCACCATTTTCACTCCATTCCAGGCTTTTTTCACTGGAAAGACTGGGAGTAACTCGCTCTGACAAGTGACTCTTTGCATTAAACCAAGCTGCCAGGCTCCTCTTGGCCACACACCTGGGCAAGGTGAGGGGATCTAGGCTGGGCAGAGATGATCTTTAAGGTCCTTCCAACCCAAACCAGGCTGGGATTCCATGGGAATGGCTCCAGGCTCCAGGCAGAGCCCCCTGTCAGAGCATCCTCACTGCTTGTGGCCATGCCAGGGGGGCAAGAGAGCTCCCAGACCTCACCTGAAGAGATCCAGACCTCACCTGCACAGCCCAAACCCTCATCTGCACAACCCCAGCCCTCACCTGAAGAGATCCAGACCTCACCTGAAGAGCTTCAACCGTCACCTGAAGAGATCCTGAGCTCACCTGCACAACCCCAGCCCTCACCTGAAGAGATCCAGACCTCACCTGAAGAGCTTCAACCGTCACCTGAAGAGATCCTGAGCTCACCTGCACAACCCCAGCCCTCACCTGAAGAGATCCAGACCTCACCTGCACAGCCCAAACCCTCACCTGGCCTCTGCCACACACCTGGATGGGACACCCAGCCTGGAGGGGAAGGGAAATGCAGAGAGCAGGAGGAGCCTGGGGACAGCACAGCCCTAAAGGGGGACACAGGGAGGAGCCAGAAGGATCCCCTCCCTCTCCCCTACAGGATTTAAAAAAAAAAAAAAGGAATATTTTCCTGCCTGGATTCTTTTTCCCAGCGTCCCATCTCAAGCCACCCCATCGCCATAGCAACGGGCCTAAGGAACAGATGGGCAAATCCCCCTTGGAGGGGGATGCTCAGGGCCACAGCCCTGGGGACAGGGAGGTCACCACCCCCTGGCACCCTCCCCTCGTCCTCCCGCCCTGGCCAGGCCTCGGTGGCACCTCGGGGTGGCTCTGCAGGGAGAAGGGACAGGGATTGTCCCCTCACAAGGGGCCTGAGATCCACCTGGCTGGGGGAAAATCCGCATTTTCTCAGACATCTGGAGCATGTCCCTGCCTGTCTGCAGCAAGCCTCACCCCTAAAGCAGGGCACTGCACACAGGAGGGCACAGGGGACGGAGCTGCCACCCCTGCAGGGAGTGGGTTGGTGTTTTGGGGGTGTTTTGGGTGGTTTTGGGACATTTTAGGTGTGTTTTTGGGGTATTTTTGGGGATGTTCTCAGGGTGTTTTTGGAGGGTTTTTGGGGGATATTTTAGAGGTGTTTGGGCATGGTTTTTTTGGGGTATGTTTGAGGATGTTTTCAGGGTGGTTTTGGTGTTTTTTTTGGCGATGTCTCGGGGTATTGTGGGATGTTTCTGGGGATGTTTTTGGGGACATTTCAGGGGTGTTTCTGGGGGTGTTTTCGGATTATTTTTGAGAAGGTTTCAGGGATTGTTTGGGGGTGTTTTGGGTCTTTCTAGAGGTGTTTTTGGTGGGTTTTGGGGATATTTTAGGGTTTTTTCAAGGTGTTTTTGGGATGTTTTTGGTGGGGTTTTTTGGGCATGTTTTGGGGGTGTTCTGGGGTGGTTTTGGGTGTTTTCAGGGTGTTTCTGGGGGTGTTTTGAGGTGTTTTTGGTGAGCCTTGCCGGCTTTCTCAGACGGATTCACCCGACCAGACTGGGATGAGGAGCGGGGTGGGTGAATATAAAACTCAGGCACTAATCTCCCTGGGGATTAACCATCCACGTGGGGCCGTGTGTGGGGCTTTGGAGCAGCTGAAGCCTCCTGGAGATCCCAGAGCTCCTCTGCAGTGTCTGGGAGGAGCAGCCAGGCCTGTCCTGGCCACCCGGAGAGAAGAGGGTGCTCTTTCTCCTCATCTTTCACCTCCTCTTTCACCTCATCCTTCACCTCCTCTTTCCTCGCCCTCTTTGCAGCTTGTTGTGCTCAGCCCCAGAACTGAATTAACAGTATATTTTCCTTTTTTTTGGGGGGGAAAACAGCAAGTGTGAAGCTGCACTTCAAAGCCTCCAAAGCTGTCTGGGCCTGCACAGGTGAGGGACTCTGTGGGGAAACACGGGCTGAAGGCAGCAAGAAAAGGAAAAATAAAAAAAAAGAAATGGCTGTTCTTTAGGATCTTTAGCACAGGCTGTCCCAGCTGCTGGAGCCTGTTTTCTCTGGGCTGAAGGCAGCAAGAAACTCTGCTGCAAGAAAAGGAAAAATAAAAAAAAAGAAATGGCTGTTCTTTAGGATCTTTAGCACAGGCTGTCCCAGCTGCTGGAGCCTGTTTTCTCCTGAAAAATCCACAGCAATATTACCACTCCAGAGCCAGTTTTGGAGCTGTTCCCATTATCCCAACCTCCTTGGCTCCACACATGGATCATGGTGGAGTTCTGCAGCCCTGTCCCCATCCCACAGGGCCACGCGTGGGCTTTCCCTGCCCTTGGAGATGCTGGGTTTGGGAAGCAGCATTCCTCAGGGCTCAGAAGGGGCTGAGGAGGGGCAGCAGGATGGGAAATGATGGTGCTGAGGGATCTGAACCCCTCCTGCCTTCCCTTCCCTTCCTTGCCTTTCCCTTCCAGGCTGCTCCCTCCATGTGGCCCTGGGCTTTCCTTGCCCATGGAGCCCTGGGAGATGCTGGGTTTGGGAATCAGCATTCCTCAGGGCTCAGAAGGGGCTGAGGAGGGGCAGCAGGATGGGAAATGATGGTGCTGAGGGGGCTGAACCCCTCCTTCCTTCCCTTTCCTGCCCTGCCTTTCCCTGCCAGGCTGCTCCCTCCCCGCGGCCCTGGCACGCTCTCAGGGGTGCTGGGTGCTGGCCTGGGGGCCCAGCCCGGCCCAACCGGCTCCAGCCCACACCCGTGGGAAGCTCAGAGCCCGTCCTGCCTCTCAGGTGTGGCCCTTGGCCCGCGGGCTCCCGCCCGGAGAGCTCGGCTGCCAGCTTGGGAGGGGAGACTGGGAAGGGCAGCAGAGCCTCCTGGGTGCAGCACCAGCAGCCTTTTTTGGGCCTTTTTTTCCTTCACAGGAGGTTGATATATTTTTTTTTATATTTATATATTTTTATATATTTATATATACATTTTTATATATTTATATATATATATATATATTTAAAAATATATATATATATATAATATATTGTATATAAAAATACATACTGATTTTTTTTCTGCTGGTGTCTGGAATGCTTGCACTAATATATTGTATATAAAAATATATACTGATTTTTTTTTCTGCTGGTGTCTGGAATGCTTGCAAAATTCCGATAATCCCTCATGTCCTTTATGACTTTATCCAAAGTTTACTGTAATCTATGTCCAAAGCTGCAGCGTCAGTGGAAGACCCTCATATTAAACCCTGCAGAAATCAGTTGTCTTCCTGGTACCACCAGCCTGGGTTACTGCTCGTTGTCGCCAGGGTTTTTCTCTGCACAGCCCAGGCTGCCCCACACCCTCCCCCTGCCCCTCTTCCCTTGCCTCTGCTCCCTTTCCCGGATCAGAGCTGCCTCCCCTCCCTGTATTGCAAACATTATTCAGCTCTGAGATAAGAAGCTCTCCAGCAGCACTTTATTAATCCCACAGGAGGCAGAAAGAAGCAGAGTGAAAGGCTTTAGTGTGGCCAGGACAGACTAATGTTCCACAAAACACCTTTGCAGAAGAGAGCCACGTCTTTTTCCCAGGAAGTCTCCTGGGAAGCCTGGCTAATAATTAACAATTATCGAACTTTAAACCCTCCATCTCTCTCTCTCTGTGTCCTGACCAGGATTTTGTAATAACTCCCCCAGTCTGGAACACTCCCAGCCCGGGGTGCTGGGGTGCACTGGGGCTGCAGGGTGAGGAGGAGGAGGAGGATGCAGACAGACTCCGTGGGCAGGCAGGAGGCAGCTGCTGACTCTGCTGCTTCCCTGCTTCTCCACTGAGCTTGGAAGTGAACCTCCCTTCCTTCCTCCAGTGAATCCTGCAGCTCCTTTGGCCTCAGAATGAAGAGATTCTTTGTGGCTCTTCCCAGAGAAGTTTCTCCCAGCCTTGGAATGCCAAAGGCTCCTGCATATGGCTGAAATCATCATCACCCAGGAGAGAGACTCAGAGCTTTTCTAGCACAGAGACACTTGTTTGAACCCATCTGCTGTCTGAGGCAGCCACAGTCAGTGCCAGGCTCACACGGGGACAAACTGGGTGGCTCAGTGGGCCTGGGTTCCATCCCTGCCTGGGGGAAGCACCACAGGGTTTTGGAAGTGCTTGCTCGTGCAACAAAGGGCATTTCTGTTATCTGTGCCCTACCACGGGGCAGCTCAGGTGCCAGGAATCCTGCTGGGAGCCATGTGGGGAGCTTTTGGGAAAAGCAAAACTGGCTGCAGGGGTCTGGAGGCTCCCACTGCTGTCATGGCAGGACACCAGGACTGTCACCTACGGCCATGACATGACACCGTGAATGTCACCTACAGCCATGGCAGGACACCATGGCTGTCACCTACGGCCATGGCAGGACAAGGACACCATGACTTTCACTTATTGCCATGGCAGGACACCATGGCTGTCACCTACGGCCATGGCAGGACAAGGACACCATGACTGTCACCTATTGCCATGGCGGGACACCATGACTGTCATCTAGGGCCATGGCAGGACAAGGACACCATGACTGTCACCCACTGCCATGGCAGGACATCCTCCCTGCCTCAGCACCCACAGCAGACCCAAGGACAGGGCAGACTGTGAACCCTGCCAGCCATTCCTGGTGCACTGTCCACAGCCAGGCTGTGGGTGGGAAGGAGAAGGAAGTGCTGAGGTGTCCAGCCCACACCTCTCACCCTCCTGCAACCCCTGTCCTGGAAACCAGAGGTGACCTGAACACAAAACCAGCAGAGCAAGAAATCAAGAGAGCTCTGAATTCAAGCAGGCAGGGAAGCCAGTGGGCCGTGTTCACCCAATTCCATGATGTCAGCCCCACATCCCACACCCAGAGCAGCCAGAAACTGAGCCCAGTGATTGCCCTGACAGAATATTTGTACTGGGATCCATGCAAAAACGTTTCCTGCCTTCCAAACTCCCTGGGCAAGGAGCTGCCTGCTTCTGGCTGCCGTGAAAAAATGACCAAATAAAGCAGAGTCACCTTTCCCTGAGCTCTGCGAATGTCTCCTGCCTGCATCGGGGAGGATCAGGTGTGCAAGGCACCCTGCAGCCACGGGGCAACGTGAGCAGGGCAGAGAGGGACAGCTCCCAGCAGCTCCTGACAAGGAAAGGCGCACAGAGGTGAAGTGAGCTGGCCAAGGATGTTCCAGGGAGCTCGTGGCAAAGCCAGGAAACGCTGCCAGCCCTTCTGAGCTCAGCCTGCCTTTGCCATCACCTCCAGGCCATTCTTTCCCTGTAAGTAAAAGCTGATTCATGCCTGGTAGGAGTCGGTGTGAGGCAGCAGATATTCCCATTTCCACTGAGGTACTGTAAGGTACTCCACGGGCACGGCAGCATTTGAAATGTCAAGAACACAAAAGAATATATGTACTTAAGGAGAATGATTTGAGCCTTTTATTTCCAAAGTGAGTTTAGAGGCAGTGAAAGGTCTCAGATCAATACCTGCAAAACTGCAAATTGGAGTGCTCCCCTTTGCCACAGAGAGGGTACAGCTGAGACAGCATCTGCACAAACAGCCTGCCCACAGCCCTGCCAGCCTGCCTGCCTCAGCTCTGACCTTCAGGACTTGCCTTCAAGTGGGAGAGGAAAACTCCCCCTTCCCTGGCAGCCCTGGGCTTTTGTTCCCTGGATGTTGATTTATTTAATTTGGGTACATTCTGTCTAGGGAAGAAGCTGAGTCTTGATAAACTCACTCCACATGCACACCGAGAAGACTGCTTCATCCTGCAGGTACAGACAAACCCCAAGGGGGGTTGGCAGCACAGATTTTGAGGTAAATCCAGAAGAAAGCTCAAGTACCAGGCTGTGGCATTTTGGAAGGCGAAATGCAGTCGCCTGCTCAAGTGCCCCATTACAAACAGGCTTTTCTTCCCCAGCCTGCCCCACAGCTGTCCCTGTGCTCAGCCCCAGGGACACCTGGAAAGGTTTTCCCATCCCAAGGTGGGATCAATACAGCTGTCAGGCTCTGGCCACACTCCCCCTGCTAATTGGAATTACAACAGGCAGGCTGCAGCTTTCACTCCATCTCTCTGTCGCTTGTCATAATGTAATCAAAATCTCTCTCTCTCTTTATCACCGAGCGTGACAGGAGCAGAGGCAGCCACAGGACTACAGATTCCTCCAGATCTCACTGGGGCTGGGGAGCTTTGCCACAGGGCTGGGAAAAGAGCCCCTCACTGCCAAAACTCCAGCTTTGGGATGAGGATAACAGGAGAGGTGGCCTGAACCCCCCAAGGGAGGAAGGGATGGGGGTGTGGGCAGGGGGTGCAGCCCCAGATGTGATCAGGAACAGCCCCAGGTTGGTTGGGAAGGAGCCTCCCTCCTCTTCCTCGCTGCCTGCTGCCATCCCAGGCTCCTGCCTCACCTCAGCCACAGGTTCCCAGTGGCTGCCAGAGCCAGAAGTGAGCAGGGATCACTGGAGGAGGCAGCCTGGCACTGAGCAGGACTCAGAGGCAAAGCCCTGTGCTCACACAGGAGCCCCTGCACGCCTCCTCCCCCCTGCTCTGAGGGCTTGGCCAATTTACAGACCCTGGGTGATCCATCCTGGGCAAATGGTGCAGCATCTGTGATTTGTTGGCCATTATCAACCAGCAGAAATGCAGGGCTGAATTACCCAGAGGAGGGAGGGATCAGCAGCCTGGACGTACCCAGCTCCCCTGAGAGTGCCCATAAACAAAACTTAAATAATTAGAGTGCTTGGGTGGAGATGCAGCCTCTAAGTATTCTTAGGCTTGCGCAAATATAGGAAATAAATTCTTGGAAGGTGCCAGGCTGGATGGGGCAGAGGGAGGCTCATTTTCCAGATCACTTGAGAGCAGCCGTTATAAATCTCAGTGAAAGATGCACCTCCCCAGGCTGGTGATATTTTTAAACTCCGGGAGAAGGAGAGAGGGGGGGGGAGAGAAAAAACACATTTTAGTATTTACACCACAGGCGAAATGGGTATTTAAAAATCAGGGTACATTTTCCAAAGTCTGTTCCTGCCACGCCAACAAATAAAGAATTTTCTTTCTATAGTGTGCTAGCTGGCAATATTAGCCCCAGAGAATTCACTGCTACTGCCATCATTCTGTTGTGAGCTGAGAAATCAAACTCCCAGAAGGACTGGGGGAGTCAGGGGATAAAGGTTCTTTCACTGGCAAATTGCTACTCCAGCTCCAAAGTGAATCAGCAGCAAATGCAAGTCCCTGGAATGCTGAGGGGTGACTCCTGCCCTGTCCCTGTCCCTGTCCCTGTCCCTGTCTCTGTCCCTGTCCCTGTCCCTGTCCCTGTCCCTGTCCCTGCCTGCTCAGTGTCTGGGGTGATGTCCCAGGGGAGTGTCCCAGCCCTGGTGAGGCCCCCTGAGCTCTGGAGCTGGGAATCCATGGATCAACACGGGCAGGATGGTCAGGCCAGTTTCCTTCCTGATCCTTCCTCGAGCTGCAGTTGGGCAGTGCTGGCGTGGGCACACTGAGCTGGTTTTTGGGTGGACATCCAGGAAACCTCATCAAGAGCTGACTGATCAGGGGCTGAATGAGGCTGCAGGTGACAGAATGTGAGAGCTCCCAGCCTGGCTGTCCTGGAGAACCCCAGATAAAGCTGCCAGGGCACTGCCTTTCCCTGCAGCCTTCCTTTTCCTCAGTCCTGCTCCTCATTCCCTCCTTGGGCACAGAGAACATTCCCCCCTTTACAAGCTCTGCTCTGTCCAAGCCTTTCTCCCTCCCTGCCCAGGACTGCTGCCATCCTCCACAGGATCCCATCCAGCTCCTATCAAAGGGATTCACAGCACACCCATCAGGCATCCCAGCAGCCAGCAAAACCCCAAAGAAGCCTCCAGGGAAGATCAGAGCACTGCAATCACTCCCTGGGAGAGGAGATCCCCACAAAACCTCCCCCACTTTCCCTGGGTTCTCACTGAATCTGAGCTCGAGGTAAATTTGGCAAAGCTCAGCCCCATCACTGGTTACAAAACTCACACACAGAGAGCTCCTGGCCTCTCAGACAGCACCCAGATTTTGAGGGGCTGAGCTGGAGGAAAGAGATCCACGACTGGAGGAGGGAGATCCATCCTTTCCCCTCAGCACCCTGCACACCAAAATCAACTCAGCATTCCCAAGTCAAAGATCCAGCACTCCATCGAGGCTGGCAGAGCCAAGAGGGGTCCTGTATCCAATGGAAACTGGCAGCTGATATGAATTACAGCATGGCAGGGATGCTGCTATGCAACACATCCCTGATCCTCAGCGGCCATAAATGGGCACAGCCCCAGTTCTGCCCCATATCAGAGATGTCCCTTCCTCCAGACCACCCCTCTTGGTGCAGGTGACCAGGGGAAGAGCCCAAAGAGGCCCAGCAATGAGCAGCTTGTGCAGTTGTGCACCATCAAATCCGCTGCTGCCTCCTGTTCCAGCCCTTAGGACAACATTGTCTTGGCTAAGTGAGGAGACAGGCAAGAAAAAGGAAATACAACCCCTCCAGAATGGGGGAGATCTTCTTCTTGTGTGTTCTTACAGCCCCTAAACTCATCTGGATTATCCATCCCTAACATTTCCTCTAGTTTTAGTACCCCCACGTTAGGAAGGCCATCAGCACTGGTGGGAACAAGATTCTGGGTTGCCTCCAAGGGGTTTCTGCTGATTGTGTAGCCCAAGAAAAGGCAGAGTAAAGCCCCTTGGATGCCTCTTCCTAAGGACAATGTAGCCAGAGCTTGATGCAGGTAATTCTCCAGTGCGAAGTGTCCTCCTGACTGCAGGCTTTGTAAGGTCATTTCCAGGAGAGTTTCAAGGCAAGGGGAACCTCCATCAGGGCCGTGGGTTTGGGTGAGTTATGACTCCACAGAACTGATAACTCAGAGCTGATAACTGGCACCAGGCTCGAGCTGAGCAGGCTCACACTGGGCTGCCCAAGGACAGGGCAGGGTTCATCCCTCCCTTGCTGCTCTCTCCTGCCCTGAGCTCCTCACAGGGCAGCAAAACCACCCCACGTCAGGCTGCTCTGCACAGAAATCAGGAACGGAGAGAGGTAGAAACTCTGACCTCTCTCCTCCCCTGGGTCTGTGACTTCTGCCCGTCAGGGATCATTTGTAACCCTTGGCATTGCCAGGGCACTCAGCACAACAGCCTCTAATTACAGCCCTCTGCTCTTGAGTCACACCAACCTCTTGTACCCATCAGCATCAGACCCTGAGCCCACAGCCAGAGCTCTGCCCCCAGACTGTGCCCTTGGGCTGTGAAAATGGTCAGTGGAAAGCTGCTCCAGCAGCATTTCCCTCAGTCCAGAGGGTGTCCTGCCAGGGAATAAGAAATGAAACCTGGTTTTGCCACATGTGGGAACCTCCGAGCAGAGAGCAGCCACCAGGTGAAATCCCTGCACCCACATGACACAGCTGCACTGCAGCAGCCTCACTGCCTGGAGCCACACAGAGCTCGGGGCTGGCTCTGCTCTCAGGTGGCCACACATTCCATTCCATGGCCAGCACTCCATTGCAGCCCCCGGGGTCCCTCACAGACAGCCCTTGGTGCTGGGATGGCTCTAGGAAGGCTGGATGTCAGCCCTGGACCCTCCATCACTGCTGGCTGTGCCTCCTGGTGCCCCTCTCAGGGGGAGGGAGGGATGGACCTTCCACAAGAGAAGCAAAACCTCACAAGCAGCCTGATGACAGAGAACTGCTGGGAAGAGAGGTGGAGGCTGAGTCCTCCTGCCTAAGCAGGCTTGGGAGTACCTGCTGTCTCTCAGCCAGGTGGTCCATCTGGTGCCTGCCTCTGCTCCGAGGCAGGGATGTGATTTGCAGGTCCTGGACCACATCTGGAGCATCCCTGCATGGTTGGGAGCAGATGGAAGCACTTTGCTGTTTCCTGCAGCTAGAAAGGCAAATAGGCTGGGATGGAGGACAGAAAACTCCTTCATTGTGCTGTAATTCCCAGGGAGGAGAATCACACAGCTCCTGCCTCTGCTGGGCTCTTCTCCCTGCACTCCTGGAGGCTGAAATGCTGTCCACCAGCCCCCAGCTGGTCTGGCTCAGGGCCAGGGAGGGCAGGCCTGCAGCAGAGAGAGGAGAGTTGGGTGGATAAGGCTTAGAAATGCTTCTATCTTGCATCACACCCAGCAATGTCGGGGCAGGATTAGAAACCTCCTGCAGGGACTGCTTTGTGGTGGGGGAATGGAGAAGAGATGGTTCATCAGGTTGGGTCAGTTCCTCCCACCCATCCCCAGCACCCCAAAGCTGCTGACATGACAAGAGCACGCTGGCCAGTGCCTCCCTGAGCTGGGGACAGCAAGGGACAGGAGCTGTGTCCCCTTCTCATGGCCAGGAGCTGCTCTTTGTGTGCCCTGGCACTGCACAGAGATGGAACTGCCACAGCTCTGCTGCCAGTCTGTGGGAAGGGCTGCAAGCAGTGCCCAGGCAGGACAAACCCTCAGTGGAGAGCAGGAGCTGGGCTCCCCACGTGTCCACAAGGAGGGAGGGACGCAGCACAGGGCACAGTAACACGTGCTGCGAATTTCACTTCCCATTTCCCCGTGTGACAGAGAAGGGATTCTAAACCCAGAATGGAGACAGAGGGGAACCTCTCCTTCCTTCCTCCCTCTGGGGTTCCCCTTGAAAACCCCGGGTGTGTGCTGGGATGTGCCTCAATCCAGCCTGGACTAATCTGCACTGGGAGAAGCCCGGCAAAACCTGGGAGAACATCCATGGCTTAACAGCAGCCAGGAGGAAACGTGTATGAACCTCCCATTCCTTAAACAAACCTTCACCTGGAAGGCTGCTGTGGGTTCAGAGCTGGGAAAGCTCCGTGCTGGGCTGGCTGAGCTCTGGTAATTAACACAATTAACACAGAGAGGTGTCTCCAGTGCAAAGTGGGTCCCTGCTCCAGTGGCTGGCGGCACCAGCTCACCCTTCAGCAGAGCTGCCCTGATTTAATCTGACGTTATTTGAAAAAGCAAGATCTCCAGGGGCTGTGAGACTGGAGTACCTTTCTTTGTCCCTCCCTCATTTGTTTCTGCTTTTTTGCACTGATAAGCCAGCCTGGCCTGTGAAAGGGACAGAGCAAGAGCCATCAGCACCTCGGGCAAGGATGTTGCAACACTCAACCCTTTCTTGGCAGCCCTGGGGACTGTGGCCATCCTGAGCTCTGACCAACTCACCCCTGCAGCTCTCACACACAGCCCAGCTCCAGCTCTTCCCAAAATGTTTGGCTTGGAGCAATCTAGTCTGGTGGAAGGTGTCCCTGCCCAAGGCAGGGGGTTGGAAGGAGATGACCTTTAAGGTGCCTTCCAATCCAAATCGTTGTGGATTCTGGGATTAAAACCCCTTTTTCCTGCAGTGCTTACCCCATCCCTGTCTTCTGTGTGACTCCCCAGGTGGGAAGAGGTGGGAAAAGGCCACTTGCTGCTGTCCCCCCAGGCTGTCCCCAACCTGAGTGGCACTAGCAGAGGGCACGAGTGGCAGCCAGGCCTGGGAAGCAGGTCATGGACAACCGGCTCTTCTGGTTCCTTCCATGATTCAGCCGAGGTGTGAGCCCTGCTCAAAGGAGCCCTGTGGTGCCTCCCTTTAAGCTTGGCTTTTGTGGCTGGTCCAGCTGCAGCCCAGAGCAGGGGTGATGCAAGGAGAGATGTGCCAGCATCTCCTCAGCCACCAGCTCGTTCCAAGCACTGGAAGTGCTGCTGGAATCTCCCTGGGAGTGGGCTGGGAGCTCCTGCCTGACCAACGCTGCTGGTTCAGGGGGCAAACAGCATCCCTGCCATGGGGCAGACACCCCCTGCTCGTGGGCTGAGCTGCCTCTGCCCCAGCCTGGCGCCTCACCCACGCTGACACACTCAGCAGCTCCTCCATTCACACAGGGTAGAACCCGACAGGTCGGTTTAAGTGAGGTTTAAAGAGAAAAAAATCAGCCAAAGACATGCTTTGGCTTCCTGAAATAGCCTGATGCTGCTGTTTGTGAGTTTTGGGAGGAGGCAGGTGGCGGGGGAAGAAAAAATAACAGCCAAGAACTCAATCCAAATGCTGAAGGAGACTCTGGGCAGCTTTTTTTTTTTCATTTTGGAAGCTACTTTGGGATATTAAAGCAGCTCTAAAAGTACAAGATGGAGCAGATCCTGCAGTGACATGCTCTGGCTCTTCCCAGCGCTCCAGAGAGCTGTTGTACCTCCCCGAAATGAACCCTCCCTCCAGCTGCAGCCGAGTTTGACCTCAGCCCTGCAGGTCACCACGGCTCAGCCAATGCTCCTTTCAAGCACCGTGATGGAAAAAGCCCGTGTCAAAGCAGCCCCAGCCACCTCTGCAGCTCTCCCCTGTGGAGCACCTCAAAGCACTTGGCAGAAAGTGTTCCCAGGCCGCTCTGGGAGATCAGGAGGTAGCCCAGCAATAGCAGAGAGGAATTTGGAGGCCCAGATGTGCAGAGGCAGGACCAGGCACGGATGATGCCTCTGCTCTGTGTGGCTGCATCTCAAGCTGCAGGAGCTCCACGGTGGGGATAAACAGACAGATTGTCAAGGCTTGTAAAGCATAAATTGAACTGCAAGCGTTCCTAACCTCTGCAGATCAGCTGCCTGGGATCTCTCCTCCCCTTCCCCCACGGCTTTCTGTAACCCCTGTTGATATCAATATCTTGAATGGAGCGTGAGTTGATACCTGGTTCCAAATGGATGGGCATGCAAGGCTGCAGGAACCGTGAATTGAATCCGTTCTGGACGATTGAACCGCTCACATTAAAGATAATTTGTAAAGCAGATTTTTATACGAGACTCCTTACAGCTTTTACAGTGACGGAACTTTTATTTCCTTATCAGAGCAAAGAAAAAAAGCTAACATTTATCTGAAGGGGGAGGTGGGTGAGAACAGAATGAAATGGCATTGATCAGCTGGACATGGAAGGTTTTCCAGAGAGCAGGCACTGCTCTGATCCTTCTCAGGTGTTGGGTACAAAACCACATTTTCCAACAAGTCCACAGCTACTAATTCATTGTAGTAAAGAATCCTGAGTTTCCTCCCCTTGTTAAGCAAGCTTGTCTGTATTCAAAGTTGAAATACAGCTTTATATGTTTATAGATATAATTTTGGCAAAATGCAGTGTGAACTCAAGGAAGTATGTGGGGTCTGGTAAAGACTCTCTGCTTTGTGCAGCAGTGTCTGGGTCCATGCACAGCACCCAAATGAAGGAAATAAATGAATAAATATTTAATATCCAGGATCAGACACTCCTGCAGCTGTGGTGCATCCACCACTAAACTGGTCGGGCCGAGAGTCTCGCCCACACAGGCTGCAGGGCACCGCTGCTCAGGGCCAGGGTTTGGGCAGGATGATCCTCCTGGAGGGAGGATGATCCTCCTGGAACACTGCGGAGCTGGCTGTACCCTGGCCTTGGCAAGGCACCACGAGATGCACCACTGGCTTATCCTGGCAGAGCTGTCAGCGGGACAGTGCAAGACAAACTGCCACGCTACTGCAGTGGCAGGAGACGAGCCCGCCTGGCTGCTGGCAGCACAGCCCTGAGAACAGCCAAAAATAGGAGGAAAAAGTCACTCTTGGCAGGACAAGGTGAGATGCCAGGCTGTGTCAGGGTCACTGCGTGTCTCCTTGGTGAAAGCAATTCCCAGGGGAGCACAAAGTCCTTTGGGTTTAGGCAGCACAGCCACCACAGCATTGCTGCCCCTCCAGTACCTTCGCCCCGGGCTGTGGGGAGCGGGTCCTGCACGGGGCTGCCGGGAGGGAGGATGAGGAGGGAAAGCCGGGAGAAGAACGGCATGGAAAGTTCTGAGACTCCTTGTGAGGAGCCAGAGCTCAGGCAGGCACCTGCCTGCGAGCACAGAGGAGCGCGGGGAGCCCCAGGCTGTCCCTTCCATCACCCCTTTTTGCAATGCACAGCAGATCCCTTTGTCCTGGGAACACCGAGGTGCACCCAGCCCTGCTTTCTCATCGCCCTGTTAACCTTTTCCCTCTCACAGCCTCGCTGGTTTCTGGATCACCACCCCCTCCCATTCCATCTCCGTCCTCATCCATTTTAAGCAGACCAAGCTGAGATCTGTTGATCTCCCACGTCCCGATGTTATCACATCCCCGTCTTTGCCAGGGTCTGATGGCCCACACCTCGCTCACTGCGGCCACATCTCCGAGTCCCAGCCCAGCCAGCCCGGCCGCTCCTCTGGGACGCTGCCCCAGCCCCAAAACCGGAGGAGTGGGCGCAATTCCACCCTGCTTTCACCGCAACTTCTCTCCAGCTGCGGATGCCAGCGCTGCTGCGGGCACGGGCTGGACCCGCTCCTGTGCCCGCTGCCAGCGCTCCAGCCCCAGCCACCCAAGAGGCAAAACACCGGCTCTGTTTGCATCTCTCAGCTCATTCACAAGCTGTGAACGCAGACTGCCGATCCCCTTTCCATGGCTCCGGCTCCCGGAAAGCCCTCCAGGATGGCATTAACCCGTTCTGCGCTGGAGCAGAATAAATGAGTCCCCGCAGGGCACTGGCCGAAGTGGGTCACTCGCCCGCTGGCCAGCGCTGTGCTGAGCCCGGGGCAGGTCCCAGCCCAGCGAAGGGACACTCGGACTGCTCTGCCACCGCCCGGGTGGCTCCAGCGAGCTGGAGAGCAGCCGATGCGCGTCTTTGCCCATCTCCTCCGTTCCAGAGACGGATCAGAACCCAAGGGATGGATCGGAACCAAAGGGATGAATAAGATGCCATCAGGCAGCCAAGCTCCAAGGCAGCGAAAGGAAGCGCTGAAAGCTGGGAGCGGTCCAGCCCCTCCGCAAAAGAGCCCGTGGGAAGTGTGCGCGGAGGGGAGCTGGGATTTTTGGGATGCTGGAGAGCCGAAACCCTCCGTCTCTCCTCCCGAAACATCTGCGCTCCGTGCCCAGCCTCGTGGCTGCCTTTCCGGGGAAGCCTGGCTGCTGCGCCTCGCTAGACGCTGCTCGATCCAAAAAGCAAACAAACGGCCTCGGCTCGCCGGGCTCCGGAGCCCGCTGCCTGCAGCTGCTTCCAAAACAAACGAGCGTGCTGTTCCGAGCCGAGCCGGCGCTGAACCCGGCCCCGGCTCTCTCCCACCCTCGCACAGATGCTCCCACACCTGCTCCAGACCCGGGCGCGCACCCCAAAACGCCGATCCCAGCCTTCCCCGCCGCTCCGCAGCACTCCCCGCACCCCCTGTCCCCCACGGGCACCCCGCAAACCCCGCCGGGGCTGCGTCCAGCGGAGCCCAGCGCCCTCCGGGGACCGGCTCACCTGGTAGGAGCGCGGCTGCCAGGATGCAAACTCCGATAGTCCAGCACGATGCACGGCAACTTGTCTGCAGCCGTGAAGCCATGAGAGTTCCTTAAGAGCGATGGGCAGGGGTCGGTCTGGCAGCGCCGCGGGGCCCCCCACCCTCCCAGCCCCCGGTGATGCTCAGGTCTGCTTGAAAAAAAAAATTAAAATTCAAAAAAAATAAAAATAAAAGATCGTAGGTGGGTGAGGACAAAGAGAGGGCGGGAGGGCTCCGGGGGGAGCTCCGCACATCCGCGGGGCCCCTCTGGGCGGGCGCGGGGCGCTCCGGCCGCGGGGCAGAGCGGGCTCTTCCTTCCGCAGAGCCCGGGCGAGTGACGAGGAGAAGGAAGGGGGGGGTGGAAAACGCGATTTAAAAAAAAAAAAAAAAAAAAAATTTTTTTTTTGGGAGGAAAAAAAAAAATCACCCCAAAGAAACCCCAAACAAAAAAGCGAGGGGGGAGGCAAAACAAATAAAGAGCGGCGAGGCAGAGCCCTCGGCGGGCTGCGGCGGTGCCGTGGCTCCGGCGGAGGGGCTCGGCAGCCCCCGCCCGCTGCCCGCCCTGCGCTGGGGCCCCGGCGGCGCTCACGGTGCCCGGGTGCGGTGCCCGGTGCGGGGCTCGGCGGCCGCGCTCGCACTCACGCACACACTGGCGGGAGGAGCCTGGCCCGTGATGTCAGCGCTCGGCGGAAGGAGGGCGCAGCGTTAACCCTTCGCCCGGCGGCTCCCGGGGATGCGCGGCGAGGGCGGGACGGGTGGCCGGGCTGGCCGCCCGCCCCTCCGGATGTTGGCAGCTGGCGGCAGCTGGGCTTTGTTCGCCGTGTCCGGCCGCGCCGCGCCTCGCCGTGGGCTGGCGGAGGTGCTGCTGCCTCGCCACGCGGGGCTTGGGCACTCGAGGCTGTTCCCGAATTCCCTCGGCACGCCGGAGCGCCCGGGTCGCCGCTCTGGCGGTGCCCGGCGCCCACCGGGGGCCCCGACTGAGCGCATTTTTCACCCCGCGCGGTGAGGGTGGGATACGTGGAAGCGAAGCCGGCGATCCGGAACGCCGGGGATGTGGACACCACAGCGTTTTCCTGGGGCCTGCTGCGGGAAGGAGCCTGTTGTGGCCACCCTCTGATGAGCGAGGGGATTCGGAGCTGGCACAGGAGCTGATGCGCGGGAGGAGGGGGCAGCGGTTTCGCTGCGCTTTGTAGCAGCCTTTATTATGTGGACACAGAGGCAGCCTTTGTGGATCTCTCGCTAAGGAGGTGTTCAGCCTGCTAATGCCGGCTCCTGAGCTGCCCCGGCCTCTGCGAGGATGCTGAACCCCAAACAAAGATGTGAACAACAATGACAACAACCAACAACAAAGTCATGTTGATTTCAAGCTCCATTAGAACAACACAGGAACAAATCAATGCCTGGCAGGCAGAAAAGGATGGAATCAGTGGGGAAGGATACCACACATAGTGGGAAAGGGAAAGGGGGGGGCAGCCAGCAGCTATAAAAAGATACCCCTAAGGACCCCCTTCAGCAGTCTCCTCCTCCTTTTAATTCCTTTAGAAGTTAATTCCTGTTCAAGGGAAGAATGGGCAGCTCTGTAACAAAGCGGATTAGGCAGATACAAGGTTTGTTCCGAAATAACAAAAGTTATTACGTAGTAATGAGGTTTAGTTAATAGATTCGCAGACTGTAAGGCCGCTGGGATTCCTTTGGCCATCCTGCCTGTGGAGCTGAGGCTGCTGAATGGATGGTTTCTGCCTCCTGCCTCTTCTCTGAAGCTGCAGACCTGAGCTCAAGAGGGCAACCCCCCATCCTTGTGGACAGGCAGACCGTGGGGGGTTCCCAGCATCCTTGTTGCTGGTTGGTTTTCCTGCCTGTGGAGTGTTTATCTGTCTAATTTCAGTTTTAATCCATAAAATCTCATTATTTCCTTTCCCAACTCCATTAAAGAGATACCTCCGATGAGACATTGTTCCCCTGGGCAGGTCTCTCCGAGTTACCATGGAGTTCCCCACATTAACAATGCTCCAGCTCACATGATTCCCGGTGTTACATTCCCCTTTCTCCCACATATTCTGTTGTCACTGCACCTCAGCTGATGTCCCTGAGATCTGTGGGGCAGCCGCACCTCAACTCTCCTCTGAGCTTCCTGCATTTCAGGTGGGGAAAAATTCGCATTTCCCTCCAAGAATCTGGGGAGATTCAATAGAGCCTTGGGGCCTTGGCTTCCCACATCACAGACCTCAACCATGTGAGACAAAAATGTAAATCCATTTAGCAGCAGCAGCAGCAGCAGCAGTGGACCATTAGCCCTGGTGCATGAGGCCTGACTTACTGAGCCAGAATGTATTATTTTCATGATCCTGCACAAAGCAAAACCCATCACATTTGGCACAGTTCTGGCTGTTAACTTCTAAGATTTATTACACAGTGCCATGGGGGCCCCTGTTCTGCAGCATTTTGTGAGTCCAAAATTTCCGTGAAGCCCAAGGGGACTCGGGCATGAGCAGGAGAGGCAGCAGCAGAATGCTCTGGTTTGGCAGTTTTTTTGTTATTTCTAGGGGAGGAAGATCATAATATGTAACATATTTAATTGCATCATACTTTATATTGTTTTTAATTTGGGGAGGTCTCTGTGTGCGTGGCCTCTGAGGGGCTGGGGGAGCTGCCTCCTGCTTTGCTAGATCAGCTGGTTTAAGCCCATTTTTTACTTCCTTGTTCTACCCCTCACAACAGTGGGTTCCTAAAACTCATCCCAGCCACACATGTGGAAAAGGAGCTCTACAGTGATAAGACAGGGGATTTCAAGGTTCCTACTGCTGGAACACATGAACCACTGTGAGACTCAGAAATCCCTTCCTATAAATCTCTAAATGTATTCCACTACAAACAAAGAGAGAAAAAACCAACCCACCTGGTGCCTCAGATAGAGCTGGGCTGTGAGGAACCCCACCTTCTCCAAGGAAAATAATTTCTAAAAGTGCGATATTTACCCTCTCTTGGGTTTTAGGGGTGGTAAAAATCTCATTTTAGGTGGCAAGTAGCCACCAAAACAGAGATCCAAAGCCTTTCCTGTGCACCCCTGTGAAATCTGCTCTAGGCACAGACCCTGGAAGTGGTGTAGGAACTTGGCCCACACTTACATAAGTTGTCACACTAATATTGCTCTTGAAAATCGCCATTAGAGCATGAAACAACATTTGGCTGGGGAAAAAAAAAAAAAAGAAAAAAGAAAAAAGAAAAAAAAAACAAGAGGCTTGCAGCTCATGGTCCTCCCAGCATTTTGGCTGTTCTGCTGGCACCGGGGTTTTCTGCTGATGCTGCCGTGTGAGGTAACGTCTCCTCAGCAACCTGCTGGAATGGGACCTCCCCAAGCCCTTCCCACTGGAAAACGTGGGCAGTGGGCAGCGGGGAGGGGCTGGGATGGGGCTGGGATGGGGCTGGCACTGGCACCACTCCTTTGGATGAGGAGTTGGTGATGGTTCTGCACTGGCACAGCTCCTCTGGATGGGATCTTCCCTGGCGAGCTGATGCACATCCTTCCCCAGGGTGGAACAGTTCCTGGAGTCAGACTTGTCCAAATCTTCCTAAAGCAGCTCCTGGCTGCTGTGGAATGAGCACAGAACCGGGGCTGGGCTGAGGGATGTCCCTCAGGGGAGCC
Organism: Passer montanus; assembly: GCF_014805655.1. Taxonomy (NCBI): domain Eukaryota; kingdom Metazoa; phylum Chordata; class Aves; order Passeriformes; family Passeridae; genus Passer; species Passer montanus. The sequence continues at coordinate 2,119,058 of NW_024369596.1, forward strand.
AGGAATTCCTCAAGTGCCTTCCCAAGCCTCTTCCCAAGAGTGGCTCCCTGCCACTTGAAAGGCTCAGTGGGAATGGACACCTTCTCTGAGATTTTTGCAGTTATGACTACCAGAAAGTCTTGGAAGGAGGGGAGGAGGAGGGGGGAAGGGATTGCTCTTTAAAGCATTCCTCGGTGGGGTTTTTCAGCTGCTTTTGTTTGCTGCAGAGCCCACAGCAGAGAGCTGTCACTCCGAGCTGGGAGCGCGTTTGACACTCCTGTCTCTGCCGTGTACCTGGTGTGTATTTGCTGCAGTGCTGATTACATTAACTCCCGTGTTTATAAACATTTGGAATCAGTGCAGAAGGCTGCGCTCGGTGGAATTTGAAAGCCGGCATCGGTTTTATTTTTGCTTTTTCATCTGTAAACACACATAATGCGTCTGCGGCGCAGCCAACAATGGGGGATCAGAGGTGCAAAGGGCTTCCCGAGCTGATTCCGTGCTTGGCTTCACTTGTGAGCTCTCCCGGTGCAGCTTCCTACATGAACTCACATCCACACAGCACACATGCACTGCACAGGCAGCTCACACTCCCTCAGACCTCCGGGCACCATCCTATTTTAAAAGGCAATTCAGCACTGATAGTCGCTGCTGCCCTGCTGTTCTCTGGATAGGGCCAGCAGTTAGAGGAGGAATTAAGTCTAAACTGGGGAGAAAATTGCCTCCCAGTTAATGGGAGCTGATGCGAGCAGGCTGCAAACAGCAGTGGGGGTTTTTTCTGAGCCCCTCTGCCGAAGGGTTGGTAAGAGCCTTTCGGTGCTGTCTGAGTGCCTTAACCCTGGCAATCCCCACAGCACCCCCTTGTGAGGCAGGAATTACAGCGTAATCCTCATTTTACACGGAGAAAAGAAACCCTGGGAGATTAGGAATCCCAGCCTTGCAGGGAGCAGGATGAGTTCTGCTGCGGATTTCCAGTGGAGAGCAGCTGGAATTGCAAGGCTGGTGGGCTTGGGGGGACCCACGGCTTGGAAATGCCCTGGAGTGAGGGGCTTTCAATCCAGGGGAGGGATTTGGGCTGGAATTTGGGATCTTGCATGGATAAGAGCGATGCAAACAACAACCACTGGGCCGAGGTTTGGCCAGCAATGCTGGGCACTCCAATGCCTCGTGCGGGCTCTGTGTTCCCATCAGCAGAGAATAATTCCTTCATCAAAGCTATGAAATGCCTCCGAGAAGGAGCTGATGGGGAAGAAGGGATTGGAAGGGATTGCATGCACACAAAGCACCGGGGATGGTGTGTGCGTGTCCGTGAGGGCCAGAGGCAGGAGATGAGGCACAGCATCCCCAGGGAAAGGGAAACCAGAAGAGAAAGAGGGAGTGGAATCAGCAGGAACACTTCAAAGGGCATGGCTGATGAGGTCGGGCAAGGGGAGCTCTCTCCCAGCTCCGAGATCTGAACGGACACAGCTCGTTCAGAGGCAGCAGCCACTGTATTAGAAAATAGCATTTATTATTGAGCAGCTCTGTGCCCTGCCATCCCCAGGGCCTTGGCAGTGCCCGTGCAAGTGAGGCAGGACACAGAGTCCCCAACCAAGTCTGGGAGCAGCCTCCTGACGGAGGGTGTTAGGAGCTGCTGTGCAGCCATCCGTGAGGGAGAGCTCCCAGAGAGGATTTCTCCTGCCCTGGAAATTCACTGACACGCTCCGCTTCGGATTTGAACTGGGATCAGCCCTTGCTGCAAATGTACAAGTGGAAATAAGCCCTTTGCTTTTTGTGGTTGGACAAATAGGCTTCTCTTCCTGCATAAGCTCTTCTGGGGCCTGATCTCTGGGTCGCAAGGGAGGTTTGTGGGTCTGTCTCATTTGCAGGCTGTCGCGACAGTGGCACGAGAGGGGGAGTGTGATGCTGTGACAGCAGAGCTGTGCTCAGGGAGCTGCGCCCCTGCAGCCATCCCGAAAGTGAGGGGCACACTGCCATCAGCAGGGCAAAGCCACTGCCACCCTCTGGAGGCCTTGGAGTTGGAGCAGATCCTTTGCGAGGTGTAATTCTGCAGCGGCTCCAATGCATTAAGTTTAGCAAATCCATGCCAGACGTGGGAATTTTTGGTGTAATCCTGGAGTGAGCTGAGCACAATCACTGCTCTGAACAGAGAGCAGCCCCAGGGACATGGAAGGACTGCCCCACTCAACCCCTGCCATTGTTTCTGAGATACATCCAGCAAAGATTATCTTTTGTCTTCCCTCCTTTCAGCCTCGTCATTAATTTCTGGCTGTCCCAAAAAAGCAGGACCCTCTGCCCCCATCCACCAGGCCAGGTGGGAATCAGCACATCCCAGAGATGCTGATTTATCATCCCCGAGTCTGGCAGCTTTAATGCTTGATAAACAGAGATATGAGTGCTAAAGGCTGAGTTTACCTTGGAGCACCCATGGATCTCCTGTGGGGAGGCTCTGGGGGTTTCCTGTGCACGTTCCTCCTCCACCCCAGGAAGGGAAGGGGTTTTATCTGGTGAGCCCAGACTAATCCCCCTCCCAGGCTTGTTTTGTGAATGCCAACTGGGCCTGCCTGGTGTCTATTCAGAGGGGTTTTGCTGCAGTCTGAGCAGTTAGCAGTGGGAATTTGGAGGGACTCCAAGGGGAATGTTTCTGTCAGCCTGGAGTGACTGCACGGGGGGCAGTGGGATGGGGTGGCTGCTCTGTCCCAGGGGACAAACGTCTCCCTCCTCCTGGCTCGTTGTTCTCCATCCATGAGTTTCTGCTTTCTTCTGCAGGTTCTGGAGGGAGGAGGTCACCAGGGAAATCACGGGACCTTTCCAGAAGCTCTGGGTGGCTTTTCCTGGCAGTGAGGATGAGTCCTCATGGCAAACTTTCCACCAGCCTCTGCTCCTAACTCCTCTCTGCAGTTTGGGTTTATTTGTAATAAAAAAAGGGGTGAAAAAATAAAATCAGTGGATTAATGGTACTTTAGACCCTTCCCATGAGGAAGAAGGATTCATGCAGGTTTTGGATTTTGGGGAGTCAGATTGATTTGCCCTCCCTCCTAAGTGTGACTCTGTTTCCACTTGCCATGAGCCCCTGCCACTGTGGGCACCCACTAAGAGCTGCAAAGTGACTTAATGAGTCATCTCCTCCCGAGCGGGGACAAAAAATGTCACATTAAATTTCTGTTTGCAAATTTTTCAAATGCGTGGCTCCAGCTCTCTGACACAAAATGAGCTCACAGTGGAAACTGTCTGCAGGGCTGCATTTCCATGGGGTTTTGGTGGGAATTTGGTGACGTTTCTGGGTTCCAAATCCTGTTCTCATGGGGGGACAGCTAAGCCAGGACCTCCACAGAGTTTGGTGATTAAAATTCAATGTTTTCTGCAGATTTGTGGAAAGGAGAAAACTTTTAGCAGCAGGAAGAGACCCCTGAGTTCAGCCTGTATTTTTGATACCTTTTTTTCTCATGGAATTTTCTGTGTTCAAGGCCAGGTTGGGCTTGGTTACATTTTATTTTACCCTGATACAAACACTTGGGACAAGAATTCACATCTCCCAGTGCCTGCCGATGGTATCTATTCTACCTCTCCAGATTAGAGGCTGAGCCTTCATCACCTCCTGCCTCAGTTTGTCACCAAACACGGGAATTTTGGAGGCCAAAACCCTTCCAGTCATTTAACCCAGTGCTGGGATAAATGAGTAACTGGTTTCCATCTGGAGCATTAAGGGGAAATTGGACCTTTGTGGAGGTGAAGTGTTGGGGATGGATAATGGCAGGGACGAGCTGTTAAGGGCTTTTTGTCCTTCTGTGGGCAGCAAAAGTCTCTTTTCTCTTTCAAGATAACCTGAGAGGAGCAGGGCTGTGGGCTCACTCCATTTGTCAAGTGATTCTTCTAAATGTATTTAAATACTTTTACAGCCTCTGTTAATGAAACTTTGGTGACCCCGGGGCTCCTGAGGGAATCCATCTGCATCTAAGTGATGGAAAATGAACTCGTTAATGGCTGGGCCCGGCTCAGTCAATATAGGATATCGATCCCTGGTGATGAAGGGCTGGATGGGAAGGGGCTTGGCTAAATGGGCTTTATCTGGGATCAGCGGGGCTGGGTGGGCACAGGTTGATGGAGGATAGCTGGGAAAACGCTGGGAAATCGCTGCAGGGATTTTGGAGAGCCTGCCAAGCCGAGCTGGTGGTGCCTGAAGGACACGGGGAAGGATCTGATTGCAGTGTCTGTTTTCTGCTCCTGCACCGCCTGGCTCCGGGGGTCTCCTCACCCCAGAAACTTTGGGTGTCCCAATTTCCCCCTCCGTGAAGGAGAGATGTCTCTCCCAAAGCACCCAGCCCTGCTCCCTGCAAATCTAATTTCCTCTTGTCACAGCTGATTCAGCAGGGGCAGGGAGATTAGATGGGGATAAGGCAGGAGATAAAGTCTGGGAAGCTGAGCTCTGGGGGCCTGCATCCCCTGGGAAGTGTCTGAAGGCTTTGGAATGTTTCTCATCACCTGATGGGAGTTATCTCGGGGGAAGGGCTCGTCCTGGTCTTGCTTTTGGGCTAACAAACTCCCCTGAAGTCTTTTTCCTGTTGTGCAACACTTAGGGAAAAAAAAAAAAAAAGGAGACAATCATACCTGGAAATTTGGGATTCTGCTGCAGGAAATGGGAATTCCCTGGGTGGCTGTGTCAACACTTTGAAGAGCAGGAAAGGAACGAGATGGGGGAGGGATGACAGGTTAGAAGAGGGAACAAAACTCACATTTTTGCTGCATTTGGGTGCAATCCTCCTGTAAACACTGGCATTAAATGGTGTTTGGTTTTTTAAGAGCCCTGATCCAGCCTTCCATCTCTCCCACAGGGCCCGGGGAGCTGGGAGCAGAGCCCCGGGCAGGGAGAATTGGTCGTGTTCCACCGGTACCCAGGGGTGATGCTGATTTCCATCCCAGCAGGGCTGCCCGGGCTCCACTCAGCATCCCTCTGCTCTGCCTCGGGGATCCCCCTCATTTAAAGGGATTGCAGGGATAAAAAGGCAAGTTTGGAAAAGTCAGTCAAACCTTTCTGGCTCGGAAGCAGCTCTGGATGCCCTCACAGGGCTTTGGGATGTGCAGCAGGCAGAGCTGGGCAGTTTTAGGAGGGTGGGATGGTGCTGTGGCCCTCAGGGACCCCCAAATCCCCTGGGTCCAACCTCAGGGGATAAAAGCTGGCAGAACTGGGCTGATTCATGGCCACCGAAGCTCAGCTGCAGCAGGCCCACATGAGAGCATGTGCTGAACACTCTGCTCCCTCTCCTGTCTCTCCACTTGCCTTCAGTCACTAAAATCTGCTTCATTAACAAACTCTCCCTAATCACTGCTCCTGAGCAGCCGAGCACTCTGCCCACTGGGGCTCTGCGTGGAGCTCCTTCCCAAGGATTTTTCCAGCCAATATCACACACACTTTAATGACTTTTCTTCTCCTCAGCCAGTTGTTGGAGGAGGTGGAGCAGTGGCTCTGCACGGTGGCTGAATGTTAGCTGTGAGTCTGCTGGCACCCTGAGCAACCAGACATCTTCCTTCCCTGGAAAGGGGCTGGTCTTTTAGCTAAAAAAAAAAAAAATAGGAATTTGAGGCAGGGAGTTGGTGGAGGTGATGCTCCAGCTTTTAGGACTGCCATGGAAAAAGTATAATGGTCTTTAAGGATTTCAGTTTCGTATCTTCAAAGGAAAAATGAATTTTTTTAAAATTTCCAGAAAATGCTAATCTGGAAGCAATTAGATTGTGAGGGAGGGAAAGACAGGCATGGAAAAGAGCAGGTTCAGGCCTGGAGTGATGCTCAGGGCTTGTGCTCAGCAGTCTGTCGATGCTGGCCCTGCGCCCCACGGCTCACAGAGCCCTCTCCCATCCCTGCATCCAACCCAGCATCCCAGAGCTGTTCTATTCCCATCCTGGCGTGGAGCCATCTGTGTGAGACGTCAGAATCTCCCCCTCACCTCCCTTCCACAGCACCTTTGCTGGGGGAGCAGCCCAGCCCAGCCCTGGCTCCTCACGGCCCGTGGGCGGCTTGTTTTCCCTCCTTCCCACCCTCCTGCTGATGAGGAGCCCTATTTTCCTCCCCTTGCATGAGCAGAAATAGCTCGCGCTTGTCGTAAATCACCTCGGCTGCAAGATGGTGAGTCACTGGTTGATCAAAGGCGAGACCCTTTTCTGGGTCTGGGAGGAAGAGTTGATGCTTCAATAAATCATTAGGAATCAGCAGCAAAGAGTGTCCCTTGGGTGTGAGGAGAAAACCTGGCTGCCCCCTCCTTTGTCCCCGTGCCCCTGGCGTAAATCACAGATTTTAGTGTCAGGAGTGGGGACAATCATAAATTTTAGTGTCAGGAGTGGGAAAAATCTAGTGTCAGGAGTGGGAAAAATCACAAATTTTAGTGTCAGGAGTGGGAAAAATCACGAATTTTAGTGTAAGGAGTGGGGAAAATCACAGATTTTAGTGCCAGGAGTGGGGACATCTGATTTAGGATCCCTGTCACCTGATTTGGGGTCCCTGTCACAGCCATTCCTGGGTGCTGGGCAGGGCTTTGCTGCCCTGACCATCAAACTGGGACAGCAGCAAGGGGACAAGCACTGTGGCCAGGAGCAGGGAATGAGAAGGGACAGAGTGCTGGCATGTGCCACTCACGGCAGAAACGAGAGGAGGAACGCGGAGTCCGAGGGGATCAGCGTCAGCGGGGCACGGCCGTGACAGGAGCTGGCCTGGAGGGGACAGCACGGGCAGGCAGAGGGAGGGAAGTGCCAGCCTGTGCCACAACTGCCTCGGCATCCAGGAAGACACACCGGGCACCTGTGGCAGGGTGGGAACGAGACCAGGAGCAGCACAGCAGCGGGGAGAGGAGGATCCCGAATCCCAAATCCCGAAATCCCTCACCCTGAATCCTGAATTCTGAATCCCTGAACCCCTCACCCGAATCCTGAATCCCTGAATCCCAAATCCCAAATCCCTCACCCCCAAATCCCTCACCCTGAATCCTTCATCCTGAATCCCAAATCCTGAATCCCAAGTCCCTGAATTCCTCATTCTCATCCCTCACCCCGAATCCCTCACTCCTCATCCATCACCCTGAATCCCAAATCCTGAATGCCAAGTCCCTCACCCCTCACCCCTCATCCCTCATTCCTCACCCTGAATCCCTCATCCCTCACCCTGAATCCCTCGTCCCTCATTCCTCACCCCAAATCCCAAATCCTTCACCCCGAATCCCTCACCCTGAATCCCTCATCCCTCATTCCTCACCCCAAATCCCAAATCCTTCACCCAAATCCCTCATCCCTCACCCCTCATCCCTCATTCCTCACCCTGAATCCCTCGTCCCTCATTCCTCACCCCAAATCCCAAATCCTTCACCCCGAATCCCTCATCCCTCACCCTGAATCCCTCGTCCCTCATTCCTCACCCCAAATCCCTCACCCCCTCATCCCTCATCCCTCATCCTTCATCCCAATCCTTTCCTCGCGGCCGCAGTGCCCTGCCCAGGAGGGAGGATGGGTGCCACAGGAGCTCGGGGTGGTGTGAGAGCTGCCAGGGGGACGGGACAGACCTGGGGTTCCTCCTGCACCCCAACAGGAACCCTCACCCTCCTCTCCTGCGTGTCTCCAGCCCCTCCGGGAAGGAAGAGACATCGATGGCTCTTGAGGCAGAGACTCCGCCGAAAGCCGAGCAGATGAAGGGTTTGCCATCTGCGAACAAGTTGTTCTGATTGAATTAGAGAACGTTTAACATTTACAGATAATTAGGAACAGCCACCCATTACAAAGGCGGCGCAGGGAAGGGGAGCTTTGGAAAGGCGATTGGAAGCTCCTTGACACATCAGCCAGGGGAGCTTTTCAGACGCAACTTCTGAGCCTTTCCAGATGCTTTGTGCTCCTTACACCCCCGATTCTTGGAGCCAAGAATCTCTCCCTTCTGTCCTCTCCATTACTTTTTAACTGCCTTTTGCCTTTTTTCCCCCTCCAGCACTCAGCCAGCTCCTCTCCGGGAGGTTTTAGCAGGGTTTTCTCTTTGGTCCCATCCTGGGCCGTCAGCTGTGAAGCAAAAGGGAAAGAAATTTGCTTTTGTGCTCCATTACTGTCACAATTCCTTTGGTCTGGAGCTGGGCTGTGGGGAGGGACAGCCCTGAATGCAGAGGCTCCTGTGCTATCCTGACCTCTGCAGGAGAGACCTGGACCTAAACTGGGTAGGATTTTATTCAACCTCTATTACAGAGCAACGTAAATACCTTCATAATAGAAAAAAAAAATTGTAGATAAAAAAATAGTAAAATATGTAAAATACTCTCCTTTATGCTCAAAAATACAGTCTCCTCTTTTTATCCTTGCGCTTCCTTAATGTGTTTTTACATCAACAGTATTAAGAAAAGCACGTTTGCCATCCTTTTCTTTTGAGCACCAAAGAAGCTCAAATTCCCCAAAACACAAAAAGAGATGATTTCCATCCCAAATTTCCTCTGAAAAAGAGCTGGCATTTCTCAAGCAGCTCGAGCAGTAATTGCCTCGCAGCAGTGCTGGTAATTTCCCTGCATCTGCTGCAGAGACACCCGAGGGGTGAGGCCATGAAGCTGCAGCTGCCCTTTGGCTGGAAGGAGCCTCGGTGATGTTTTTGGGCAGCACATCCAAGGCTTGGCCTCTGCTCCCAGAGCCGTGGGCAGTTCCAGGAGCAGAGCCACGGGATCCCAGTGGGATTGCTGTGCCTTGCAGGGAGGAGAACCCTGCCAGGGAATGAACAGGTTCATGCTTGCATGTCCTCTTAGAAGGAAATGAATGCCCAGAGAAGTTCTGGATGCTCTGGAGGTGTTCAAATCCAGGCTGGACTGAGCTTGGAGCAACCTGGGACAGTGGAAGGTGTCCCTGCCCATGGCAGGGGTGGAACACAATGATCTTTAAGCTCTCTCCCAACCCAACCCATTCCGAGAGTTTGTGAAATGGCAAACCGAGGTTTTTCCCACCAAAAAAATCTCAGGAATCCTGTCTGGGACACTGATACCGACATGGGCACAGCTTGTACCCTGTCCCCTCCTAGCCAGGCTGTCCCCATCAGGCGATGTGCAGGGCCCTGACAGACATCTAGTGGCATTTCCTATAACTACAGGCACTGCCAGGCTGCCCAGGGGTGCCAGGGCCGGGGGGGGACGGGGCAATACCGAAATCAACATCGGCCATCGGGCTGGGCAGCTCTGAGCTCCATCCTCTGCTCCGGAGCCAGGAAAGGGAGAAATCCGTGCTCCAGCAGGGCTGGGCCACTGCAGGCTCACCCTGCACCAGCCTGGTACCACCGAGAGCGGCGGCTGGGCCGGGAACGGGCTGGGCGTGGTGGGCACGGGAGGGGATGGATGGATGGATGGATGGATGGATGGATGGATGGATGGATGGATGGATGGATGATGGATGGATGGATGGATGGATGGATGGATGGATGGATGGATGGTGGGCACGAGGATGGATAGATGGTGGGCACAGGGATGGATGGATGGATGGATGGATGGATGGATGGATGGATGGATGGATGGTGGGCACGAGGATGGATAGATGGTGGGCACAGGGATGGATGGATGGATGGATGGATGGATGGATGGATGGATGGATGGTGGGCATGCGGCACGAGTGGTGAGCAGAGGGATGGATGGATGGTGAGCACAGCCAGGGATGGGTGATGGGAACAGGGAGGGGTGGTGGGCACGGCCAGGGATGGGTGGTGGGAACAGGGAGGGGATGGTGGGAACAGGGATGGGTGGTGGGCAGCTCATCCCCGCCGCTCCCCAGGGCCGCTCCACACGTGCCCGCACCCCGGCTGCGAGCATGAGCAAATGCCTCCAAGGGGGTGTCAGACACAGTTACAGTGAAACACGATATTTATAACAAAGTGTGGGGGAAGGTGTCACATCACATCACGCTCATGCTGCGGCGCCCGAGACGCGGGGATGGGGAGGGCCAGCAGGCAGCGGGAGGAGCTGGCTCTGGGAACGCTGATTCCTTGCTGGAGTCCACCCCAGCAGGGTTTCCCCGGGGCAGGAGAGCAGGGCAGGTCTCTGGTGGGTGCTGGAATCGCCCGGCGATGTCACTCGGCTCTGGGAGCCGCCGAGCCTGGCCTTGCTCTGCTTTCCCATGGGGAAAAATAAACTCCAGGTATCTCGGTGACCTCAAGCACTGCTCCATTGTAGCTTTTCTGCACGGGCATGTCCCACTCGCTTGTGCGTCAGCTGGCTTAGGAGCACAGCCTTGCTGATAAGCCTCGCCTTACCCAGCTGAGATTAAGAGCTGTAATCTTTTGAATAAACAGTTCTTTGGAGAAAGCCGTGTCCCTGCACGCAGCTGGGATGGCACCGCTCCCTCTCTGGAGTCTGGGACTCTGAGAGTGCCCAGCTCTTCCCAAAAGGCCGAGGGCCAGCTCTCAGAGCTGCAGTTTCCCGGGATCCTACATGGAAATTCCCTCACATGCTGCACAGAGAGTGCTGGGAGCTCACACACACACACATGAGCATATTTCTGTGTGTCCATCCCTGCTCCTTCCCCCTGCCCTGGCAGCAGCTCAGCAGGACATGGGTGCAGTGCAGCACAGCCATCCCAGCCTTCTCTCGGTGCTCATTTCCCAGGAGGAGCTTTGGGCAGCTGCCTTTTCCCCTGCTCAAACTCGGGAGCATCTCCTGAGGGCAGGCAGAGCTGCTGCTCCTCCGTGCAGGTCTGGTGACAGGTACGGGCTGTCCCCACAGGGAGTGGTTCTGTCCCGTGGGTCCGGGCTCAGAGAATGTGCAGCTGAGCCCTCTCTGTTCTGCAGTGCTCCGTGGGTGACTCAAACCCAGCCACACTGCCCCACAGTCCCTCGTGGGGCAGCTCAGCCCATCCCATCCCATCCCATCCCATCCCATCCCATCCCATCCCATCCCATCCCATCCCATCCCATCCCATCCCATCCCATCCCATCCCATCCCATCCCATCCCATCCCATCCCATCCCATCCCATCCCAGCCCATCCCAGCCCATCCCATCCCATCCCATCCCATCCCATCCNNNNATGGCCCCACAGAGCCCCCACAGAGCCCCCAGCCCCATACAGCCCATGGCCCCATACAGCCCAGCCCAGCCCAGCCCAGTCTCTCCCCTGTTTCTCCCCCACGAGTTTCCTTTTTCAGCTGCTCAGTGCCTGCAGGGATCCCTGCTCTCTCCCAGGGTGGTTTGAGGTCACTTTGAGCATCACAGCTCTGTCCACAAGCGGAGACCTCACCGCTGCTGGTGTGTCCATGCCAGCTTTGATCCCCCTGGGAGTGGCACTGGCTGCTGGCACCGCAGTGCCAGCCTGCTCGGGGTGACCTTGGCCCCCTTGCCTGCCCTCCTGAGGCTGCTCCCAAGAGCCTGCAGCGCCGCAGTGACTGCCTGGGGCCAGCAGTGGTGGCTGCAGGAGGGAGGCTGGGCTCTCCCTGCAAGGGAACAGCCCTGGCAGAGGCACCAGCTCCTGCCCGCTCTGCCAGGAGAAAGCAAATATTAATTTTCCCGGGGAAATGTGCACTTGACCTCAGCCCGAGGCAGAGCCAGCCCTGAGCTCTGGCAGGTTCCACTGTCAGTGGTGATCATCAGCAGGTAGAGGTGGCATCAGCACGTTGATGAGAGATGCCCTTGTATCACTCAGGGCTGGGCTCCTTCACTCCAGGCACGAAAAAGAGCCAGGAGAAAAGAGGGATAAAAGCAAGGCTGGCATTTAAACCGCAGAGGGAAAAGGCTGGAGCTCTTGGCAGGTGTGCTCTGTGGTTGGTGCTACATTTTGGCTGCTTTGGGGAGGGAAAAGTGCTGGAAATGCTCAGGGAGAGCCTTTCAGGAGGTTGTAGACTGTGTGTTATTGTACAGGGGTGTGCTGGGTGCATTTTATTGGTGTTATTTGGTCTGGAGAGCACATCCCTGTTATTCCCATAATTTGTATGGCCTGGATAGCACATCCCTGTTATTGCCATGGTCTGTATGGCCTGGATAGCACATACCTGTTCTTGTCATGATCTATATGGCCAGGATAGCACATCCCTGTTATTGCCATGGTCTGTATGGCCTGGATAATACCCCCTGTTATTCCCACATTCTGTATGGCCTGGATAACATCCCGCTGTTATTCCCACAAGAGGAGAGCACAGGCCAGCTGTGAGGACGCCGGAGTGTGACATCCCAGGGACATCCCTCCCCACAGAACACTTCCAGTGGGATCACAGAGGGACACAACGTTCAGGCACAGCCAGGGCTCCCTGCACACCCCACAACGGGGGTGGCACACACGGTGACGGGGCTGTCTGAGCACAGATGTCACCTCTGAGGAGGGGTGGCTGTCAGTGGGTGACACTGTCAGCTCCCTGTCGCCCTCACAGCCGTGTGTCACCACAGAGCCCAGACAAACCACGCCTGACACACTGCTTGTGCCAAAATTCAGTGCTGGGTCCTGACTGGGGTGACAGTGGGGGACACACGTGGCTCCTGGGGGACACTGGGTGTCCCTGGGTGCTGCCCATGGCATGTCCAGCCCCTGGATGTGGCCACGGCCCCGCTCCCTGCACGGCTGGAAGGAGCTCGCCCTGCTCCCTGCAGTGACTAAGGCAGCCTGGCATTTACCCAGGGTTTATTTGGACACTCCAGAGCCAGCTGCACACATTTTTTTCATTTGCTTTTTGTCTGACTTCATGCCCTTTTGGTGATTGCTTATAAACTCGGCGTGGAGAAGGGAGTGATGCTCGCTGCTTGCAGGGGAAGGAGGCTCGTGCTGCATCCACCAGAGGCAGCCAGACCAAGAGGGAAGCAAGCTGAGAGAGAGAAAAAAAAAACAAAACCAAACCTCCTGAATTATCTGTCCTGGAAACAGAATGTTCTTTTTACAATTCCCTTTGACTGTTTAGGGGAAGATTTATCCTCTCCTTTCTCTGACAGCAGAGTTTGCAGTGTTCCTGTTCAGCCGGGGCCAGCCTGGATTAACTGTGCATCCTGGGCGTCTGATTAGCTCTATTTGCTGTGTTTTTATTGACCTATGCAAGAGGGAAATCTAGGTCAGGCCAGGCTGATGAGGCTGGAGCTGGCTCTGCAATATAAATCAGTACAAACGAGGCCGTGCAGCCGCTGAGCCATCGCGGCACGCTCTGGGGTGGGTGGCCTCCAAAGTGTCCAGGGGACATAATTAGGAGCTTTCCCAAGCTGTCAGTCAGACAGGGAGCCCGCTTTGGAGGGGAAGGGTTGTTTTAGGAGCTGCTCCCTGTTTCTGGGTGAGGTGAATTTTGTCACTGAGTGGCTGCAAATAGAAAGGGCCCCTGCCTGGCTGTGGCTCCGTGTCTCTGTGCGCACAGGAGGGATGGAGACAGCCAAAGGAAGCCTGCAGGGCTGAAATGAGTTTTTCTACAGAAGCAGGAGGGGAGGGCAGAATTTTTTACCCAGACCTTATTGATGGCTTTTGCCACGCACACCCAAAGGGGAAGCAGTGAGCTCCTGAATCTCCTCTAACATTGCCACTCGTGGTTTGTTGGATCAGAGCAGGGATCAGCCTGTGACCCAGGCTGCAGCTGTGTTAGTCACCCTGCTCCGGGGAGAAAGAGAGGCGGCGACGGCTGTGACAGGATTTCAGCTGCCTCACAAAACCCCTGCGCTGCTGGAAAAGCTCTTTGCAGGGACACAAAGGTGTCTGGTGCTGGAAGTTTCCAGGCTGGGGAGCAGGGAGCTGCCTCAGCTGGTGCTGTCTGGGCTGTGTGATGTGCTGGGAGTGCGGTGTCACACAGCATTAGCTTCACTTGCAGCAGGGCCAAGGCGCAGTGACAGCACCAGCGACCACAGAGCCACCCTGGGAGGGGACAGGGGAGCAGCACGGCCACGCACAGGGGTCACACCCCAAAGCGGGCACCCAGAGAGGGGGTGCAGTGGGCACAGAGGGCAGGGCAGGCTGTCCCTGCTGCCAGGCTCCCTGCAGGGCTGCCAGAAGGCGCTGCTGGCTCAGCCTCTGCTCAGCACAGGGAGGTGAGCTCAGGTCAGAGTCACGTTGTGCTGCCAGCAGCCACACACGAGGTGGCCAGGCAGCGCCCTGGCCACGGGGAGGTGGCCCTGGAGGAGGTCACCTGGGTGGGGAATGAAACAAATGGGCAGGAGATCTTTCTCCTTTTTAATGCCTTTATTAAGAAGGCCCAGTATTGCAGGTGTCCATGCTCTTCTTCTGGGAAAATCCAGTCAGGAAAACAAGAGGAACATCAACCCAGGTACAGCAGGCGTCCAGGCTCTTCTGGGGAAAATCCAGTCAGGAAAACAAGAGGAACATCAGCTTTTATGGAGAGAAAGAGAGAGACATGCTGGTTTCTTCCACTGAACCCGTTCAGCCGAGCCCACTTCCTTGGGTGAGGCTGGTGGATCCAGCGGTGTTACTGTGATATTTCATGAACATTCTTTCAGTAGGATTTTCTCCTGAGAAGCCTCAGAAAAGAAATGTAAACAATCTTATGGCTCTAGAATGGGCTCTGGAGGTGGTTTACCAACAGGTCCATCTTTGATTGGCCTCACGTGAATTGTTTTTACTTGATGACAAATCATGGTCCAGCTGTGTGAGGCTCTGAGCAGGCACAAGTTTTTATTATTAATTCTTTCCTTTCCTGGCCTTCTGATGCATTCCTTTCTCTCTATAGTTTAGTATAGCTTTAGTATAGCATAATATAATATCATGTAATATAATAGAATGTAAAATAATGTAAAAAGATATTATATGAGATATGATATGATATATAATTAATATATGGTACAATATGATATAATTAATACAATATATAAATAATATAAATAATATAACGTAATATAATGTAATATAATATAATAAATATAACATAATATAACATAATTTAAATATAATATAAATATAATATAATATAATATAAATATTAACATAATATAATATAACATAATACTAATATAATATAATATAATATAATATAGTATAATATAAACAGCCTTCTAAAAAATATGGAGTCAGATTCATTTCTTCCCTCGTCCTGGGACCTGTGAGCCCCTCAACCCCGGGGTGCCTGTCCTGCTGAGGGGAGCAGCACAAGGCCCTGCCTCCCTGGGCATTGGCATTCCCTCCACACGCTGCTCCTGCCTCCCTGCCCTGCTTTATGGCTGTGATTTACTCACGTCACAGGCGCAGCATCACGGAATTGAATTTACGGGAGGCTGAATTTATGATGAGAGGAATTAACCCTTCGTGCCACCCCGTGCCTCCCCCCAGCCCCTTCTGTGGGCACCTCTGCAGCATTCTGAGAGGCCCCAGGGATGACCCGAATTCCTGCAGGATTGCTGCTGCCCTGGCATGAAGGGATCAGGGAAAGGGTTCCATGGGAAGCTGGGCATCCAAAGTTCCCGGGATCTGCCCACAGAGCTGAGAGCTGGCACTGCAGCCGCTCCATCAGGCTGCTGTCTGCTCGTTCCACGCCAACAGTCCCCTCCATAATGATGTATTCCCACTTCTGGGTGATTTCCAAAGCATTCCCAGCAGGTATTTCTCAGCCTCGCCATCCCCTGCCCCTCCCCTCCGAATTTCGCCATCTCTCCAGCTGAATTATTGGATAAACTGCAAGGCACAGAAGCCAAACAAAGAAGGAAGGGGAGCAGAAAGGAGAGAAAATGTCCAGGTCACAAGCCAAACTCGCTGTGGGACGCGGCTCCCTGGCTGAGTTTGTGGCTGGGGGTGTTGGAATTCCTCCATCCTCAGGAGCTAATTTGGGACATCCTCTGCTCCCTGCCTGGGGAGGAGATGGCTCCTGTACAGCAGGCGCTTGTCTGTGACAGATCTCTTGTAAACAGCATAATAGCTGCGTGTCAGACACGACATCTTCATCAGGTGCCCTGCCAGAGCCCCGGGGGAAGCTGGAGGACAGAGCGTGGTCAGCAGGGATTGTTCAGGCACACAGCCCTGCCTGAGCCAAAAGCTGCTCCTAAAAAAGCAGATCTGTGCTGTACCTGCACGTCCCACAGCAGAGCAGCTTTGCTCAGGTATTCTCGTCACTGAAGGAAAGGTGATATCAAAACTGCAGCAGGATGGAGGGAGGATTTCCTGCTCTGGGGGAAGGTCAAAGCCTTTCTTTTTTACCAAAATGAAAATTCTGGCGTTTTTCATCAATCATCAAAACCCACTTTTATCCGGGCTTGATCACAATGATTCATTTGGGCCTTTTTATATTTTTTTCCCCCCCTACTTCTGCACATGTATTCCCTTCCCTTTGTACCTACAGTCCCCAAAATCCCAGTTTCAAAGCTGGAACCAAGGTGTTGCTGTGTTTCTTTTTCTCTGTGATTGCTGTTGAGTGAGGAGAATCTGTCTTGCTCTCAAATGAACATTTTGGGATTTCTCTTTCTGCTGGAGGCTGAAACCAGAACAATTTTCATGGGCATCAGCGTTCCTCTGGTGATGTGATTTTTTCCTCTCCTCTTTCAGCCTCTAAAACCCACAGCCCTGAGTCCATCAGTTCATCCATCCATCCATCCATCTCCCCACTCCCATCCTTCCAGAGCAGCCCTGAGACGTCCCCAGCTGCAGAAATCCTGCTCGAGGTGGAGAAACTGCAGCAGCAGAAGGAGCTTTTACAGCAAAGAGTCTGTTTATTGATATTTTATTATGCTGTTTAGCAGGACCCTGGTGCCTGTAATAAAGCACTAAGGAAGTGTAGCAGCACATTCTCATTGATCCCCTTCAGTGCTGTGATATTTCTGGGAGGACCAGGGACAAAGAAAAGGAATCATTTTGCTCCCCTCCCCTGTGCTGAGTTGCTGATGGCAAAATACCCTGGGAGCCCTGAGGATTAGCTGGATTTAATTTGACCCCCAAGTGAATAATCACAAACCACATGGTAAGAAGGAGAAGCTTTGGGGGTTTTTGATCTGTGGAACTGCACAGTGAGAGATCTGGAGGAATCCATGGTGACTCAGGAGAGCTCAGATCTGCCCAGCCTGGTAATTCCTGGATGGAAATGCTGTGGGCTGGATGAGCTGGAGATCCCTCTGGGTGACAGTGTTGTCGAGGTTTTGTCTGCTCTGGGGGCTGCAGCCTGGCTGGGTTTCAGCACAGGGAACAGCCCCTGAGCTCTGCACCTGGCAGGGACGTGTCCCTCTGCCCCCAAGAACACTGGAATTTATCTGCCACCAAAACTGGGGTAAAACCTGCTCTCACCAGGAATTTATCTGGCACCAAAACTGGGGCAAAACCTGCTCTCACCAGGAATTTATCTGCCACCAAAACTGGGATAAAACCTGCTCTCACCAGGAATTTATCTGCCACCAAAACTGGGGCAAAACCTGCTCTCACCAGGAATTTATCTGGCACCAAAACCTGCTCTCACCTGGAATTTATCTGACACCAAAACTGGGATAAAAACCTGCTCTCACCTGGAATTTTATCTGGTACCAAAACTGGGGGAAAAAACCTGCTCTCACCGGGAATTTATCTGGTACCAAAACTGGGATAAAAACCTGCTTTCACCTGGAATTTATCTGCCACCAAAACTGAAGGAAAACTGCTCTCACCTGGAATTTTATCTGGCACCAAAACTTGGGGAAAAAACCTGCTCTCACCTGGAATTTATCTGGCACAAAAACCTGCTCTCATCTGGAATTTATCTGACACCAAAACTGAAGGAAAACTGCTCTCACCAGGAATTTATCTGGCACCAAAACTGGGAAAGAAACTCTTAGGTCAGAGCTCAAGGAACGCTTTAATGCATCCAACCTCGTGTTTGAGACCTGTCTGTGCCCCCTTCTCCTCCTGGGAGGTGTTTTAAGAACAAAACCTGCTCCCGGGTGAGCTCCAAAGGGCAGCTTTTATTCCTGGAGCTGCTGTTCTCACCCCTGGGAAGAGCTGGGAGCCTCTGGCTCTGCCATCCGTGTGCAGGAACATAATTCTGTCTGGGATGGAGGTTTTATTCTTGTAAACATTGTATTTATTATTAAAAGAATACATATATATAGGCTGGCGAATTCATATTGCACCAAAAAAAAAGTCATAAAGCTCCCACTAAAGAGGCAGGAAAATGCTGTGAGGAGAACAAAGCAGGAATTTATCACTGGGTTTGGGCAATCTCAGAGCCAGGCACGGCGTTGTAAATAAAACACACAGCGCTCCTTTCACCACAAATGTACCCTCAATCAGGGAAAAAAATACAAATAATTTGAGATCTGATCCGCTCCTCAATCAGGATGTGACTTATGCTCAGGAATCAGAGAGATAAAAAATGGGGGCAATTTCTAAATCACTCTGGTCTCCAAATGCTGCATCTTCAGCTGCTGTTGGAGGGAGGAGCTTTGGGAAGCAGCAGAGGAATTTGGGATGCCTCCGATTTTTAGGTTTAATCCCAGTTTTCTTAAATTCCAGCACCCCACAAATGAAGACAGCCAATATTGCTCACTTTTTCTGAAGAATTTCACCAGGTTCCCCACAAAAAAAAACTTTTAATTTTTTGGGATATTTAACTTTTACCTTGCTTGGTGCAGGCTGAAAAATTCCAGGATTGATTTAAACCAGGAATTTAATGCCCGAGGTCCTTTTAAAGGATCTTTCAGAGGGATTAAGGAAAGCAAAGCTCACTGATATCACCCTTTAATTTGCCACCAGGCTGCTGGTGGATTTGTGGGGCCTGCAAATGAAGGTGAGAGCTTTGTCACCACTAAAACCACGGTGGCAGCGACTTGTGGAGACCCTGACAGGGTGTAAAATCCCTGGCTGAGGGAATTTCAGCCCTGTTTTAAAACACTGACCAGACAGAACCCGGCCCTGTGTGCCAGAACCTCCCGAGGATGCCGCAATGCAGAATTATTTCGGTGCCTTAATGCATCTGATACTGCTTCAGAGCCATTAAAGTCCAGCTTAACTTGTTCTTGATCCCTTAATTGTATCATGAGGAGCATTTTCAAATCACTTCTGTAAAATATCTCGCTCCTGAGTCTGAGGAGAGCCATTATCCAAGTTTTGATCCATTTCCCTGATAAGAGTGATTAAGTTTTAGCCAGGCTCTGCTTGCTGTGGATGCTGGGGAGGCAGGACAGTCTGTCCCTTTGGGTGCCAGCCTCTTCAGGTGACATTCAGGTGTCTTCAGGTGACATTCAGGTGACATTCAGGTGACATTCAGCTGTTGGGTTTTGAACGCCCTGGGGGTTTTATGGGGGTAACTCATGCTCTGTATAGATAATATTGAGGGGTTTATCTAAATTCTGCACCGTGCCCCGTGGCCCAGGGTGCTGTGCAGGCACCCAGGGGTGCCCGGGGTGCCCAGAGGGGCAGGCAGGTGAGGGGTGAGCAGCAGGAATGTCATTCCATGCCTCGTACAGCTGGGGGCTCCGAGGCACAGCAGGACCGAGAGCTCCCTTCCCATCCCTGAGGGTATTCCTGGTCCCCTTCAGCCCCGGGATTCCCGAATAAAGCTGGAATAAATAAATAAATAAATAAATAAATAAATAAATCTGCAGCTTTTCCTGGTCCCCATCAGCCCCAGGATTCCTGAATAAAGCTGGAATAAATAAATAAAAAAACAAATAAATAAATCTGCGGGTTTTCTTGGTCCCCATCAGCCCCAAGACTCCCAAATAAAGGGTTTGGTGATTTTTTTTTTTTTTAATGTTTTGTTTTGTTTTTGTTTGTTTGCTCGTCTGATTTGGTTTGGTTTTGGTTGGTTTTGGGGGGTTTTTTTGGTCTTTTTTTCATCTGGCCTGGTGAGTTTGTGAGGAAAAATGATGTTTCTCTATGTGGAAAATTCCCTGGAAAGGCTTTTGTTTGAGCACCTTTATTTTCTTTTCAGCACCTTTATTTTCTTTTGAGCACCTGTCCTTCCCTGCTGCTGCAAACCCCATCCACCAAACAGGAGTTCCAGAAACGCTCCCTCACCTGCTCCAAATCATTTGGAATTCTTGGGAATAACTGATGGAAACTCTGACAGGTTTGAGTGTGAGCTGCTGGGTTTATCCAGGGTGATTTAAAACACTGCTTGCTTCAAGGAAAACTTCCCTTATAAAACTTCCTTTATTTCTGCAAAATTAGGGAGCCAAATTGCCACCTGGAACTCCTTTCTGGAGCAGAATTTGGGCTCAAAATCTGTTGTTTCAGTGGAAATAAGTTGATTTATGGCAGATGAAGATGTGTTTCTGAAACTGCTTAAAGCTTAGTGCTCCTCTCCTCCCTGCAAGATAAGGATTTACTGCAGCTGTTGGAGAAATGCAAATTTTTTCTATTTTTTTTCTCTCCACGAAATATGTCTTCTCATAAAAATGCTTCTTTGGTGTGTGAAAATATTTCATGAGCATCTTTAAGGTTTTGATGGGAGATGGGATCCCAGAAAGCAAAACACTTTTTTTAGAATGCTGGGTTGGGGTTTTTTTGTGGTTTTTTTTTGTTCACGGTCTCAATTATTTACATTTTCCCTGCTGATAAAAAAGTGTGATAAATGAAAGCAGGCAAGTTTCTCATGCACACAGAAAATGGTGTTTGGGGAGAGGGAAGAAATTGCAGTGTATTATGGTGTTTCAGGCAGCTCTGCCAGTGACAAGCTTCAGCTCCAAATAAGAAAATCCTGGGTTCAATTTTTATTTGGCAGATTTCTTTTTTTTTGCCTTTTATCAGCTCCTGCAAAGCAGCCCATGCTTAAAGAGCAGAATCGATACCCAGGAAGGGTCAAGCAGCTTACAATTCATTACATGTGTGTGTTTCTGTCTGACAATGCAATCCTTGCTTCTCGTTTTTCACTCAACTTCTTCTCGGGGAGAGGGAAAAAAAAAAACCACAATAAAAGAAAGGAAAGAAAAGCAGGAATAGACAAAAAGACAGAGAGATTTACTCGAGTCATCAAGTGGAATGGAAGCTGACAGGTTTCCTAATGTTACATGCCCAGAACAAAAAGGATTCCTCACTCTGCTCCTCTGGAAGTGCTGGCACCTGGATTATTTTCCCTTTTAACCCAATAACTGATCCCAAAGAGCTGCAATGTGGATTTTTCTGCCCAATTACAAAATGCACCCAAAACCCAAGAAGAAGAAGGAAGAAGAAGCATGAAGAAGAAACCCAGGACCTGTGCCCTCCATCCACAGCATACTAAGAATCCTGAACCCTCAATTTCTCACCAAGTGATTGAGGTGGGTTTATCCTTTGCCCTAGTGATAAAAACCCCTCCTAACTAACATACCCTTTGCCTCCTTGGTTAGCCAGTAAGACTGGCTCAGCAATTCTTTCCTTCTATATCAAAACTTGCTTCCATCTCTATTCCTTCTTCAGCTTCTACATTCAAAAATCTTTCTGCCAAGGACCCATATCAGTGAGACTTTCTTGTCAAACTTTCATCCTTCCCAACACTAAATGAATGAAGGTAAAAGTCAGTGCTCCCCTGGGGGTCAGGGCACCCCAGAGCAGGCAGGGAAATATTCCCAGTGCCCTGGGTTTCCACATCTGCCCACACAGCTCTGCCCTCTGAGGCTGGCACCAGCACAGTTTATTCTCCCTGCCGGCCAAAGCTGGGCTGGAAATCAGCAGAATGCCCTGCCCTGGGAAGATCTGTGTCTGCTTTGATGCCTTGAGCTTCTCCTCAGCGAGATGCAATCCCTGTCAGTGCTGACAGCTGCAGCTCTCCACATTAGCTGGGAAATATGCAGGAATAAACCACTCGTGCATCTCCTTCCCCGAGCCTGCCTCTCCTGTCATGTTTTCCCCCAGTACTTGATGTTTGCAAGTCTCTCTGCTTTCAGATCAGCTCCAGGAACAGAGCACACGAGAGCTACAACTTTCTTTCACTCCCTCTCCCTCCCCCTCAGCCTGAGTGTTTAATTTGCTCCCGACTCTGCTTGAGCAATTTTTTGAGAGCACAGTTTATATTTGCCTATGCAAATCGGCTGAGCAAATATGCTGAGGAGCTCCAAAGATAGATCAGGACGCTTCAGCACATGCCCAGCCCAAAGGAAAAGCATCCCAGGCTGTTTTGCTCTGTGTTAACCCTTCTGCCTTCACTGATTTGGGGTTTTTTTTGGCAGGGAGAAGCTGTGCAGCTCCCGTGGTGTGGCTGTTCTGCACAGGAGCACACACAGGGCTGTGTGTTCAGGAATCACTTTGTCTTTCATGTCCTTTTATTGGAGAACAAGCAGTTCCAGGAGCTGCAGAGTCCCAGCCAGCTTTCCTTCAGCCTTCTGATTTATTGGATTTATTGGTGGAGTCTCTGGTGCCTCGTAAAATTCTGCTCTTCTGAGGCTCTGGGCATGGTTGGGAGTTCATAAAAATCCTCTTCCCTCTGGGTGCTCCCTGAGCTGGGCCCAGCTGTTGTCTCTCCTTCAGGGGGCAGGGAAAGAATTTGACCTTTCTCCTTGAATTCCCGCCAGCGGTTATAAAACAGCAGAAAAATGAATTTTCCTTGAAAGTGGTGGATGGCTGAAATGGGCTCCAGCATCTCCTGGAGAACTCTGGTTTCCTAATTCCACCTGCCCTCCCTCCAAGGGGGAAGGAGCTGCTTGGCATTCCGTGGGGTGACAAACATCTCCCGCAGAACAGCGCGGCCACACTCCTCTGCAACACAAGTGACTTCACCGGAGAGTAATTACTCCACTTTGGAGGCATGCTAATTACTTTGGAGAGGGTTTTTATCCTGGAATAAAGAGCTGCTGTCGCAGTGTCCTTTGGGAGGCGTGAGGGAATCGTTTCTCCACTCCAGATGTTTTCCTCTTGGAGATGAGAGGCTGTAGTGCTGCTGAGCCTGGGGAAGGAAAAAGGGTTCCAGGGATGTTTTATAGCAGGGCTGATTTAACCTCAGAGCGTGTGGAAGGAGACACAGCTCCTCAGTGCTGTTTTTAGCCGAGTTTCCTCCAGAAATGAGCCTTACATAAGCAGTGTCTGTATCCATCACTTCTGCACCATTAGCTCACTCCAGCCGTGTCTAGCCCAGCACAGGAGGGGTTTGGGTGCTCAGGGAGAGCCTGTGCTGAGGGAGAGGCTGCAGGTGTCATTATCCTGCTAAAACGTGGAATTACCTGTGGAATGGGGTGGCTGAACGTGCTTCTCCTGGAAAGGAAAGCTCTCAAATAGCAAAGCCCATCACAGCACACCCCCAGGGCTGATTTCTGGGACCACAATTTTATTCCCGGTAATTTAAAGCTCCAGCAGCCCCACAAACTCCTCCCTCAGACTGAGCTGGAGCCAGCTCTGAGGAGGAAGAGCTGTTGCTCATCCTCTCCTCTTCCTATTTTGCTGTCCCAGTTCCCCCCAGACAGTCAGATGGCAGCTCGGGGTGGTTGTGCTGGTTCTGCAAATGTTTTACTGTGCTCGCAGCCAAAAGCAATCTCACTTTGCCAGGCAGAGGAGTCTGAACCTTCCCCCTCAGCTCTGCCCTGGATGGAGGCTGAGGGACAGCTCCTGCTCCTCTGGATTGGCCAAATCCTCTGCCCAAATGAACGTTTTGGGTTGAGATTTAATGTTTTCCACACCTCTGCTCTGATGGCTGTGATCTGCTCAGCTGGGTGAGGAGGGGAAGGACAGGAGAGGAAAGAAAGGAGAGGAGATAACAGGAGAGGAAAGAACAGGAGAGGAAAGCTCTGCTCTGGGATGGGGATTGCTCCTCACCTCCTCTTGGTTAGCCGGGGAGCCAGTCTGGATAACGAGCTCACATTAACACCTTCTCCTGCTCTTGGGGCATTTTAATGAGTTATGAGCAGAGTGTGGATCCATCTGCTGTGATTGTGCAGTGAAGAGAACACTGGAAAATGGGGAAATCATCCCTGCTGGGGCATGGGGGCAACTTCTTGGCATGGTGTGCACCCAGAGTGCAGTGGTTTGGGGGAAAAGGACCCATTTTTGTGTCCCAAACACAAAAAAAGGCAGCTTTGCTGTCACTGCCAGGGGTTTGTCCTCCTGCTGAGGGCGAGTTCAGCTCTTTTTGCTCCTGATTGAGTCAAATTTGGGCCAGAGGGACCTGACTGCCCCAGGGCACAGCGAGGTCACCCTGTCCCCAGCACCCCTTGTCCCCTTCCAGGGTGCCAGGACAGCTGTGACAAGGGGCTCTTGGAGGTGTCAGAGTGACCCTGCAGAGCTCTCTGCCTCGTCCCCAGTGTCCCCAGTGTCCCTGCTGGTGCCTGGTGACAGCCAAGGGCTGGCTCCTTCCATGGCTCTGGGATGTGTTCCCAGATCCAGGCACAGCAGGGAGGATTTTTTATTTTGTTTGTTTGTTTTCTGCATGTGTCAACATTAGAAAGCAAAAACCAGACAGGGAAACGTTGAAGAATCTCTTGCCCGGCCCAGCTCTTGTGCTTTTATTTGTCAACACTTGTTTTTGTTTCCTGACACAAAGTGGAAACATTTGGTCAGTGTTTTGGCTCGTGTCCCTGCTGTTTCCCCTCTCTCCTGCAGTGTCACTTGGAAGGACATCCCAGGCTTTTTTTGTCTTTTCTGTCAGGCATGAAGCTGTAAAATATTTGGGTGGGGGGTAACAGTGTTTTAATCCCAGGAGATGTTCTTTTCCTGGCTCCAGGGCTGCCCTCTGGATGAAGGAATGTTCCCAAAACCTGCAGAGCTGCTGAATTCATGATCATTTACCTCAGCAAATGATGGCACACAGAGCTGGACAGAAGCAAAAATAATTTGGCTGAGCTGATGCTCAATGGTCCAAGTCTTAGTTGGAGTCTTAATAATTGTAATGCAATTATCCTCACAATTATGGTCAGATAAATCAATGCTCAGAGATCAGGGGAATCTTGAATTTCTCTTTGTTCTTTTTCCCCAGTGTCCTGCTCTTCCCCTGGGCTGGATTCCCTCAGTGGGAGCCTGGGTTTATGGATTTAACCTCCTCCTTGGCAGCTCCTGGACCTGGATTTCCACCTTGAAGCTCTCCAGTTCCCAACCTCCCCCATTTGCTTTTTACCTCTCATTTCTGCTCCTTTCCCCCTCTGACAGGCTCTATGGTTTGTGATTATTTACAGCACTTTTTGCCTACTGCATTCTGTAGGAATTTTTCTGCTGAAATGGGAATCAGCTCCTGCCAAAGTCCAGTGCAGAATTCAACAGGCACCAGGAAGCCACTGGGGCATTTTGGGAAGTGCAGGGATTTTGTCCTGTCCTGAGATGTGAGGCATGAACAGACCTGGATAAAATATCTAAAAAATGAGGGGTTATTTTGTGGGGTCAGCTGGCAGGACTGGGCTCCCTATAACCCCCCCAGCCATGTGCTGCTCCCTCCATCCACATCCCAGCAGCAGGGATATATTTCTTTATCCAGAATAAAGAATTCTCGAATTCAATTTAAATTCTTTATCGGGAATTTATCTGTGCTGCCCCAAGAGCGGGATTTTCTACAAAATTGGGATATTTTGTGATGCTTTTGGGGCATTACCTGTAGTCCTCCCCAGGTGAGGAGGCCCAGACTGGCTGAGCCTCTCCAGAATTCTGGCACTGCACCCCCCTGCCCTTGAAAGCAAGGGGAGATGAAGAGATAGTGCCTGGCTGGCCACCAGGATGAGTGGTTTTCATTAAAAGTGTGTGAAAAGCCTTGCTGTTTTTCAGCAGTGATTAAATGAAAATCTATGTACACGCCAGAGACCTGATGTCAGCCCTGTGGGCAACACAGCCCGAGATGAGAGACTGAAGAAACAAGAAATTGTCACTGATGTTATGAATCTGCCGTGCCCCCAGGTCTGAGGGTTTTCCTTGATGACAATTTTTTAATAAAGTGTGTTGGGATCGCTTTGAAGCCCAGAATTCCGAGTGCAGCTGGCAAAGGGGGGATTTGCCACGCAGGAGCCTGGCAAGGGGAGGGATCCCTTTAGAAAGTAAACCGGGGGGAACCTGAAAAGCACCTCAGGGCTCTCCTGCCTTCTGATGTTGACAAATGACCAAAAAGCTTGCGGGGGGTGTGGATTAATCTGGATTTTCAGTCAGGAAGGAGCTGGAAGCTTTTCAGGGCAGCAGAACACCGGGGTTGTCTCCTTCCAGCTGGAGCTGCTGCAGGTTTTGACCCCTTCTGCTGCCCTCAGCATAAGAATCAGGGATGTTCAACAGGTGCCTGCTGAGATTTTGTCCCAAAAGTGTTCCCTGCACCTGGGCAGGCTGCAGGCACAGGCCAGGGCTCAGCTGGGAGGCTGCTGCTGCTTTTGAGGGCAGCACGTGCAGAGAGAGGACAAAGCTCTGAGCAGGGGCTGCTGCAGAGCACCCACGCTGTGTCTGCAGGGCCAGCAGGGCTGGTTAGAGAGGGGAACAAATCCTCAGGCTCCAAATGCTGCTTGGGAACTCGGCATCAATGGCAGGGATCCACCAGGAGGATAATCCAGGTGACCTCACCTGTGTCACCTCCCCACGGTGTGACCTGGGGCTCTTGCTGTGAGTCAGGAGCAGAATTGTGCAGAGGAGCAAAGGAAAAAATAAGAACAGAACAGAAAAAATAAGCACCTGAGGGTCTGCAAATCCAGCTTTTGATTCAGAAAGGGGAGGATAAAACAGGAGCAAGTTTGGGCAGAGCTCACCCCCCAGATTTAAGGAGGCGCAGAAGATGGAAAGGGAGGGAGGGACAGCTGCAAAGCCAACCACCAGCTCTGCCCTAAAATGAACATAAAAGAACATAAATGAACACAAATTCACTTGTGAGGGGCTCAGCTGCACCCCACAAAGAGCCCTGACCCCTCTCCTCCAGCAGCAGCCACCCCTCACTCCCCCTGCCCTGCTGCAAGGAGCTCCCCGAGCCCTGCAAGGCCGGCACTAAGGAAGGCTCTGGTGCCAGGTCCATGAAGGGCTCTTTGATCTGCAGCCCGGGCACTGCTGCATCCCCTCTGATGGCTGAGGGAGAGGAAGGGGCTGGCCCTGGAGCACCCCAGCTGCTGTGCAGGGAAGGACACGGCGCTGAAAATCCCGAGGACAGCGAGCTGTGATCGTCACCGAGCTCAAAGCGGGAGGAGGAACGGGCAGGCAGCTATTTTTGACACCAAGGATTCTGACAAGGATGTGTCCTGCCCTTCCCGAGCTGCCTTTGTGCCTGCTCTGTTCTCTGAGGAGAGCTGGAAGTGAGGGGGGAGAGGAGAGGAGAGGAGAGGAGAGGAGAGGAGAGGAGAGAGAAAAAAGGGAAAAGAGAAGAGAGAAAAGAACACAGATTTGTGCATTTTCAGGGGGATGAGGAAGGACCAGACTGTGAGGGCATTAAAAACCTCCCTGCTGGAGGTGCCCTGTGCCCCTGGCTCTGCAGGCAGAGCAGAGCTGGGTCTGGCTGAGCTGGGGTGAGGTGCTGAATGCAGTGATCAATACCGTAATCAATGGTGCTGGTGTAACTTGCCTGAACTGGGAGGAAAAGAATCCCAGAGATTAATTGGAGTGCTGGAGCTCCGCTCTGTGAATAATGAAATCACCGAGGCAGGTGAGAGGGGGCAGGAGTGGGATGTGGCACTTTCAGGCTGGGAACAAAGACAATTTTCCCACTGGATGTGCAGGGTGGCTGCTGCCCCTCTGAAGGGGGAGCTGGGAAATTCCAGTTTAGCAGGTTGGGGTGAGCAGTGGGTTATTTCTCACACTTACCTGGGCTCAGTGAAGGCTGTGACTGATGCCCTGTGAAGGCTGAGCTAGAAGAGAGGCTGGACAGAGCTAAAGAATAAAGCAGGGATTTATTCAAAGGATCTTCTCCATGCATGCACCTTGGGCAGTGCAAGAGCCCAGCCAGGGCTGCACCCTGCCAAAACCTGAGGCATCGTGACCCGTGGATTATTTGTCACCCTTCCCTGGGCTCAGCCCCTCTCTCTGGTGCTCCTGGAGCCCTCTCAGGGAGTTCTCCCTTGGACTTGAAATGAAAGCCCTGCCAGAGCTGTGCCTTTCTAGGAGCTCCCCTTTTCTCCTTTTTCATCACTTTTCCCCCCCTTTACATCAAGAAGACTCTTCTTGGTGAAGAAATCCCTCTGAGCCCATGAAACCCACGGAAGGAAAGGGAACTTTTTGGAGCAGAGGCATTGCCAAAGCCATATGATTTTTTTTTTTTTAAGGATTACCTGAGTGGAGAAACCTGTGCGGATAAGGGAAAAAAAAAAAAAAAAAGGCTGTTCTGGAGTGATTCAGGAATTTTCTTTTAATTTAAAAACTAAAGGCAAAGCCTGCCAGGGTTAGGATTTTAATTAGGGTGAATTAAAATAATTCCACTTAGAGGAAAGTGGAATTATTTGTAAATAAATAACTCTTAAAGCCTTGATGTACAGCATTAGAGGAGAAGGCTGAGGAGAGCAGAAAACCTCTGGGAAACACGGAATTAATGCAGGAGAATGAGGGGTGGCTTTCAAGGAACTTGTTGGGCCTTTAAAAAGCCCAGACACTTTGTGATAAGGGATGAGATCTTCTTCTGCTGGCAGCGAAGAAATATTGGCAATAAAAATGCTTCAGCTGCTGTTATGCCTGTCCTGTGATCTGATTAATTTCCCAGATTCTGTTTCTTTGTCGTGATGGATTGGAAATCCCATTTCCCATTGATTTGGTCACTCAGAGGGACGCTGCACAACAAGGTGAGCTCACCACAGCAATCTGAATTTCTTCTGAATTTTCACACCTGCTTCAGTCTCACGGTTCCCATCAAGTTAAGTTTAACTCCATTCTAGTTTATTTAGTTCAATTTGGCAGCTTGGAAAGCACCACACCCCACCTGTAAACCCAGCCCTGTAAACCATCAAATCCCTTCCTCCAAAACTCAACTTGCCTCCAGTTTTAAACCCCCTTGGTCAATCAGTTTTTCTCTGCCCCCAACAAATAAATTGGCCTCCAATTAAATCCTTGGGAAACATCCAGGTAAAATTGTTGTAGGTCCTGTTTGGCTTCTCAGGGAGGGGAGATGAAGATTTCTTTTTAAAAGCCTCGTGCAAATGTGCAGCTTTTGCTGCTGTTCAATAAAGTTGATGATTTTAGTGAGGAAGTATCAATGCAATTTTCCACACCAGTGCCTTAAAGATTGGCTCCGGGTGTAAATGCAGCCATTCCTTTTTCTCTCATTTGTGTGGGGAGCAAACAAAAGGGAAGAAAATCTTCTGTTGTCTCCCTGATCAACGTGATGATAAACTAAATAAATCTCTGAAATTCTGCCCCAAAACAGGCAGCACCGCTGCATTTTTGCAGGTTCTTATTCCATCTGTGCCTCAGCTGAATGCAGAACTCGGGAATGTCTTTCCAGCCCATTACATTTCCCAGTGAAAAATGTGAGAATTACCCCTGATGTTCGTGGGAAGCCATCAGGATGTAAAAACACCTGAAAATGAAATATTAACTTTGCCACCCAAGCCAGTAATGGCTGTTATGTTTTGTATTATAACACATTAAGGTGAAGTTCCTGCCTAAGCAAGAAATAAATAAAAAATCCCCCAGCTCCTATCCCAGGAATGACAGGCTGATGGGAGAGGATAAAATTGGAAAGTTGGGAGGGGGAAAAAAAATATAATATATTCACAGTTTAGATGACAGTGAAGATAAAGACAGACTGAGCTTAAGTGGAAATTGCAAAATATCCCTGGGAAGTCTTATTCCCTCCAGATTGCTGCCAGATATCCTGGAAAGTGTGTATTTGTAGCAGAAGAAAAGCAAACCCTCACTGACTGAGGCAGTGAAAGCATCTCTGTTGCTGTTTGGTTCATGGAATTGACAGAAAAGCTCAATATTTGTCCTTTTTTGGGGCAGTTTCCTGGCTGTGCTGAGCAGGGTGGGTGAGCACAGCTCCAAACCCCCTGGGCCTCAGGAGTTTCCCTTTCTCCAGGGCAGGAAGTTTGGTTTGCCCTGAATTTTGTGAAAAAATTTTGCTTTTTTTAGGATTTTTTTTTACTCCTTTACTGTGTTGTGGTGGGAGCTGCTCTGAGCTGGAACCTGCAGGCAGCAAAAACACCTTGAGAGACTTAGAGGAGAATGGATAAAAAAAGCTTTAATTCACTGTTTTTCCTTCACTTCTTGCTCCAAAAACCTCCTTCCATCACTTAGGAAGGAAAATAATTGGGAATAAAATCCCTCCAATCCTGTTCCTTCTCTGTCCCCTCCAAAAATCTGAATTTTCCTTCCCTAAGGCTGCTCGTTTTAATGTGAAAAGGAGAAATTCTGGGTCATTAGCACTGATTATCTCATTTTGGAGTCCATTTTAGGATTATTTGTTTGGACTTGCTTCTGTTTTGGGTTCCTTGCTGTTCATTGAGAGAGAATTTCTCATTTTTCTCCCAGAAATAAAAAGTTTGAGGCCAGATTTTGTGGTTAACAGATGCCAACAGGAATGCTCTGCTCTAAAGGGCCTTTAGATAAATGGGTTTTACTCCAGGTCTGCTAATTAAACAGTCTGGAGACTTCAAGGGCCAGGAAAGAGGGACAAAAGGTGATAAAAACAATGCAGCTGATAATATTTAGGTTTCAAAATGCTCTCCAGTGAGTTAAAGGGGCACCAGGTGTTCGAAACGAGCTCAGATGAAAAATTATGAAAAAACAGGAAGCAGTGGATAACGAGGGGCAAATTTTTAAATGTTTTCTAGGGCTGAAGCTTTGTTTTAAAGCCATTTTCCTGTCAGGAGTTAAAGCAGGCTGGGTGTTTGGATGGGAACATCCCTAGCAGGGGTTTCTCTTCCACACCTGGAATTTTTCCCAGTTTTGGTGACCCCGCAGTGAGTTCATCTCTGCCTTCCCCTCAGCCCAGCTGCTGCCGGGGATTATTGGCAAGGAATGAGGATTTTGGGGGAGATTTGGCATTTCCCTGGAGCAGAATGTGGGGATGGGTGTCTAATCTGGGAATTCTGGCTGCTGGAAGGATGGATTTGGATTATTTTGGTGCCCAGTGTTACTTGTTATCCCTTCCCATCTCCAAGGCTGTGCTGGGCTCTTTGTCTTCCCAGGGAGAGGATTTGGGATCCCTGAAGGATTTCCCTGGAATTCTGTACCTCTCTGAGCACTGGGATGTTCTCTGCCCTCAGCCCAGCTGCTGCAGGGGATTATTGTCACTGAGGGCAGGGAATGAGGATTTTTGGGAAGCTTTAACATTTCCCTGGAACAGAATGTGGGGATGGGTGTCTAATTTGGGAATTTTGGCTGCTGGAAGGATGGATTTGGATTATTTTGGTTCCTGGTCTGACTTGCTGCTGTCCCTCCCCATCTCCAGGGCTGTGCTGGGCTCTCTGACTTCCCAGAAAGAGAATTTGGGAATGGGTGTCTAATCTGGGAATTCTGGCTGCTGGAAGGATGGATTTGGATTATTTTGGTTCCTGGTCTGACTTGCTGCTGTCCCTCCCCATCTCCAGGGCCGTGCTGGGCTCAGCTGCCCACCCAGCTGCTCTCTGCCTCCCTGGGGAGAGGATTTGGGATATTCCTGGGAATCTGCACCTCCCTGAGCCTGGGATGTTCCCTGCCCTCCCCTCAGCCCAGCTGCTGCAGGTGATTATTGGCAAGGAATGAGGATTTTTGGGAAGTTCCAGCTCAGTCTGTGACCTCCCCCTGCAGCCCCTGGCAGGTGCTGAGGGATGGATTTGTTAAACCCAGCCTGGGCAGTGCTGTTTGAGCTAAAATCATCATCCAGAATTCCACTGGAGGCCTTCCCAGGCCAGGCTTTGCCTGCAGCACACTCAGAAATTAATTTTTACTTGCAGGCTCGTGGGGGGAGAGCAATAAAAAGCAAACAGAGGGAAGTGCAGACAGAAACTGCATCAGAAACGTTTGGAAAAGGCACGGCAAGGTCTCCTCTCAGAGAGGAAAGTTTCCCAGGTCCCACACGGGGATGGCTCTGAGGATTAATATTTAGGAGGAAAGCAATCAATTATGATGAATAGCAAATTATTTTGCAAGCATTTTGTGCTATTAAGGACACGTAAAGCAGAAGAGGAGATAACCATCCCAATTAATAATGATTAATGCACCCCTGTCAGCAGCTGGATCCTCGCTGCTGTGTAATTGAACCCTCGGAATTCAGCACACTCTGGATTTATCACCATTATTTTGTTGCTCTTTGTTTTGACAAACGTTACCAGCGAGTGTTTGTAGCTTCTCACTCAGGTGTGGTGGTACAGGCTGAGCCACGTCTGGTGCTCTGCCAGGGGTTTGACATGATTTATCTGGGATAATAGCAGTAATATTCCTCATCTGGAATAATCATAATGTTCCTTACGTGGGATTTGAGGTGCTGTGCCATCCCCGGGGGTGACAGGGAGGCAGCACTGACAGTTCTGTGCTAAAAATCAGATTTTTATTGAGACCTCTTAATCTCTGCAGTAAGCACAACATGCTCTGGCTGATTGCTTCCAAGGAGAAAATTGAATTTCTTTTTTATTTTTGGTCTGTGTTGGGATTTTTGGAGCCTCCAGGAGTTGTCAGAACAAGGGGATGATAATCCAGAGAGGACAGGGAGCTGTCCCCAGCTCAGAGGGGACGTGGAGCACAGCAGTGGGCTCAGCTTGGGGTGCACAAGGGTGGGGAAAGAGGAAAAGGGAAGGGAAAAATGAAAATTCCTAGTGGAGAAGGTGGCTTTGTCCCCTGTAATCCATTCCAGGAAAGCCACTGTGCTCTGTGTGAATTAATCTGGGGTCCAGAAATCCCCTTCTGAAAATCTCTTTACAGGGAATTCATGGAACAGAATCACCATTTAGGTTGGAAAATTCTTCAATATCGAGTCCAGCCACAACTCTGACATGGCACTGCCACCACATGTCCCCAAGTGCCACATCCACACCACCAGGATCTGTTCAATCCCCTGTCCCAAACCTTTTGGTGAAGAAATTTTCCCCTAAAATCCAGCCTAAACCTCCCCTGGTGCATCCTGAGGCCTTTACCCCCTCATCCTATCCCTTCTTACTTGTGAATAACAAAAAAATACGATTTAACCATTTCTGCTTTTCATAATTTATTTATCTACACCTTCAATGCTGACTAATGGGAATTTGTAAATTTATTAAGGCAGTTTTTCCTGATTTTTTTTTTTTTGTGGTGTAACTTGTGGGTGATTACTTTCTCCTTCATTTCTTTAAATCTTGGTTTTGGTGGCTGGGTGTGGGTTTTAAGCTTGGCTTTGGATGGCACAGCTGTCACATCAAGCTCTTGGCTTCAAGGTGCCTCTCTGAAGTGCACCAGGCAAAGCTTTGCTGGGCTGGCTCTGTGAAAAGGGAAAAAATTAAAAATAATTTAATTTTTTTAATGGGTTTGAGGAGATGGAGAACTCCTGACTCCTTCAGGAAGGGTGGAATTACACAGATTTTAAAGAGTGTAATTAAGGATCTGTTTGTTCTAGGTGAGGCTCCCTTGCCCCAGTGCAGTAATTAAGAATTATTCCTAGAGAAAATTAACACAAACCAGGGAAAACCTTTGGAATCAGAGGTCACTTGAGGCCACCTGCTAAAGTTAGCCACAGCCAACACTCCCCCTTTGGGTCTAAAAATGCCTCTGCCCACCCTCAGCCCCATCTGAGAGATGACTCAGAAGTGACAGAGAAGTGTGGATTCACTGGCAGCAGCACAGCCAGGAGGAGATCCAAAGGGAACAGCTCCAGCTCCCAGCCAGAATCCCTGAAAAAAAACAAACCAGGGAGCATCATTTGGGAAAGGCTGCAGGAATCAGGGGATGCCGTGGGAAGGCTGAGCTAGAGCAGAGATTAGAGGGGTTAAAGAATAAAGCAGGGATTTCTTCAAAGGATCTCCTCAATGGATGCACCTTGGGCAGCACAAGAGCCCAGCCAGGGCTGCACCCAAGATGAACCCAAATGGTCCCAAAATGAACCCAAGATGAACCCAAATGGTCCCAAAATGAGCACAAGATGAACACAAATGGTCACAAAAGGAACCCAAGATGAACAAAAATGGTCCCAAAAGGAACCCAAGATGAACCCAAATGGTCACAAAAGGAGCCCAAGGTGAGCCCAAATGGTCCCAAAACGCACGAGCGCTGCCGGGGTCTCTCCCTGGGCTCAGCTCTGCTCCATGTGCACATTGCAGTTCAGTGTCCAACCCCAGCTGCAGCCCCTGCAGTCCCATCCTGGTTGTTTTTCTCTCTCCAGCCCACGGGGTTTGTGCTCTTGGGCTGAGATTTTGGGTTGTTGTGGCAGCAGCTCTCTGGTCACAGAGAGGATCACAATTTTCCCAGGTATCGTTCTGGAAAAAGTCTTGAGAAGAGCAGAGAAAAGAATGAGAACTAATTTTTATCTTCCCTTGCTGCACCTGGTGCTGTGCACACGCGGAATGTGTTATGGAGATTTGTTTACCAAAGGGTGGTTTCTTAATTAGCCAAAGGTGATGCTGTTTGGACTGGAGGACCAATTAGGTCCACCTGTATTATAGCTGTCTATAAGAGCAATGGGTTTCTTAATAAAGATTATTGATCAGCCCTCTGTGAATCATGGAATCTTTGCTAATTATTACCCAGCCAGAGGCTGCACAGGTTGTCCTTGGTCCCCAGCTAGAGAAGGAATTGTTTTGTCTCCTTACTCTGTGAAGAGAGCTCACCATCCCATAATATGAAGCCCAGACCCAGCACAGAATCTTAAAAATAGAAAAGCTCAAAGCTGAGGCATCAAGGGCACTTGGAATGCTGCTGATGTCCTGACACGTTATCAGCTCGGAATTTTGTCGAGTTTGACTCCAACTCCTTTCCTCCCATGCTTGGCAATTCTTCAGGTGGAATGTATTGATTCCATTTGTGGAGAGTTTGTTCTCTTAAATATTTTTTCCATAATGTGGGGTTGAACATGTTCCTAATGGCTCCTGCAAGCCCTGTGTTTCAGTGGCACCAATAAAGTAATTTGGTTTAAATTGAATTGGACTCGGCCAAACACAGAGTGGAAATTGAGAAAGGGAGCAGAGAAATGCAGGGTTCTATTGGAGGGGAAGGAAAGCAAAGGGAGAGAGGTGGTTTTTTTCCTAAAGAAGAGAAAAAATGGGGAAAACAGCAAGAAGAAGTGAGAAAAAAATCAAACTGGAGAAGTATCGGGAGTAGTTGGGACTGCTGTGCTGGGATCAGGATGCATGGATGTGAGGATGCTCTTTGGAACACACAACCACAGTGCCTGGCAAAGAAAATGGGAATTTTCCTGCAGAATTTCACCCTCAAAGGAGAATTCCCAGTTGAATTCCCTGATTTCCAGCCTTTGAAAGGAGGGGGAAGGGGACATGGTGACACTTTTCATGCCCGGAGCAGTGAGGTGAGTGCAGCCTTCCCATCCAGGGGTTACTTAGGATGTCTCCAGGTGTTCAGGCACCTTTCTTGACCTAGAGATGAAGCTTTTAATATTCAATATAATTTCTCCAGGTCTGTGGGAGCACTGAAGTGATTTCAAGCCAGAGGAAACTCAGCTGTGCTCCCATTCCTTCTCCAAAGGGTCCCTCTCCATTCTTTCCCCCATTAGACCACTCTATACATTTTCTTTCCATCCATTCTCTGTTCATTTTCCATTTTTATTATTTTTTATAGAAATCTTATTATAACTTTGATCTGATTTCCCTGTCTAATTGACAGGGAGTCAATTATTCCCCTGAATACGACTGTCACACACTCAGCAGCAGGAATTGTCAGGTGTCTGTTTTGGGGGGAGAAATGAATGTCACCTCTCCATCCTCACCTTCCTCCATCCCCTTTGGGTTTGTTTTCGAGATTTGTTTTTGAGGATTCCGTTTGGAAACAGGGAAGTGAAACAGGGAAATGCTGGATAATGAGGAAGCAGGAAAGGGTGAGTTGAATTTTAATGGACTCCCTTTAGGAGGGGCTGGTGCTGCTTGGCAGGTTCCCATCAGATTGGGGATATTTTCTTCTCTTTTTGGGTCTTTCCTCTAAAATTATTGGGAAATTCTGTCCTTATGAGTGAAGGAGGTCTTGGAGAGTCACCTTCCCAGTGCACCAGGGGCACCTAAACCAGCTGGGAGAGTCTGGGTCTGGGCCACCCCTGGTGAATATTGCAGGGATGATTATTTTGGGATGAATAATGACTGGAAAACTCCTTTTATCCAGCCCTTGCTGCTCCCATGTGCCTCAAATCCAGAGCCTGCTACAGAGTGGGGGCCTGGGGAGCAGCATCGTTATCCCCACGGGAATCTGGAGAGGAGGAAGCCACAAAGAGCCCAGGAATTGCCATTGTCCTCTCATTTTGCTTCCTGGAGGGCACCGAGAGCGACTTAATGGCATCTTGATATTTAAAATCCAGGCAGGAGCTGAGACTTATGGGTTTTTCACGGGTACCTGACATTTGGGAGAGCTGGGACGGGATAAATGCTGCTGGAGGAGCTGATGAGGTGTGAGCACCTCCAGCTAGAGGAGATCACAGAGCTAATGGTGGCTGGGGCACTCTGAGAGAGATGCTGGGCTGGGGAAGAGGGAATTGGGGTGGGGAGAAGGGAATTGGGGTGAAGAGAAGGGAATGGGGCTGGGGAAAAGGGAATTCTGTTCAGGAGGAGGGGATGGGGCTGGGGAGAAGGAAATCGGGCTCAGGAAAAGGGAATTGGGCTCAGGAGAAGGGGATCAGGCTTGGGAAAAGGGAATTGGTTTGGGGAGAAGGGAACTGGGCTTGGGAAAAGGGAATTCTGTTCAGGAGAAGGAGATGGGGCTGGGAGAAGGGAATTGGGCTCGGGAAAAGGGGATCAGCCTCTGTCCTCGCCCTCTGGGAGTGGGAGTTTTGCTGGCTGCTTCCACTGAACCCACCCAGAGCAGCATCTCACTGAGGGATCTCTGTTTCTGGGTGGTGTTGAAGGGGCTGTTTTAGGAGTTGAGCCTTTAAAAAGGACACAAGGGTGGCTCAAAGACACAGAAATGAACACTGAAATCTGTGCAAGGTCCTTGGCTTCAGTGCTCCTGACGTTTCCATATGCCTGGTAATTAAATTGTGAGTCAAGGGAAGGAGCCCAGCTCCTCTAATAGCAGGGAAAAGGAGGCAATCATGGAACTTCCATCTGTCTGCGAAGATCCTTTATGGGGCAGATCCATCAGCAGCCCTGAGCCGTGTGCCAGGCTCAATTAGACTAAACAGGATCAAAGGGCAGCCTGGGTAATAAATATCCCTGCAGAACCAAACTGGAGTCTTCCCACTGGCTGCTAGAAGGGATAATAATCATTAGTGAGTGAGTGAGATCCACGTCCAGAGAAAGCTGGGCTGGGGAAGGGAGTGATGTTTTATTAGGGAGTAAAAATCCCCATCTCTGTCCCTAGAATTGCAGCAGGCTGCTGTTATTCCCTGGATTGCTTTTTGGAGTTTGGCAAAGGACTAGCCAGCCCTACATCGATGTGGAGAGGTGGCCCAAGTAATTGGGAAGTGTTTAAAATGTACACGGGGTAATTGAGAGCTGCTGTAAAACCCTGGGCCAGGCTCAGAACCTCCTCTCTTCTAATGAGGCAGAAGGTGGACAGAGATTGAGTCTGACTTGCAGGGAATTGCTTTCCTCTCCTGTTTTTTAGGGCCCTCTGTGTGCTCATGGAAAAGCTGCCAGCAAAACTTTTGTGACACATTTCCTATAGGAAACATAACAACAATTGTGTCTGGGAAAAAATAATAAAAAAGCTGAACTAAAGCCTCTTCTGCCTCAACAGCAAATAAAGAGAGAATAAAAATATTTTAGTATCAAGGCTTGCTTTCCATCAAATTTCCTCCTTCCCTTGCAAAATGATACAACAAAAAATGCCTGAAGGAAAGGGGTATTTTCAGGAGATGAGTCTGTTGTGCCACCTGAGTGTGGATTCAGTGATCCAGCTGCTCAGGAAATGCAGTTTTGCTGGAATTGTTACCAAGGGAAGCCTTGCTGGGATGTTTCGCCGCCTCTCTGGTTTGATCCCTCCCTAGGGGTGAATTTTAGGAAGAGCTCAGTGACAACTGAGGCAATAATCAACTGACCCCTCATGTCAGCAGCTTTTTCCCCCAGGGCATGAGAGGGCACAGCCTCAAAAAGTCTTGCCCCAAAAAGTCAAAATTCTTTTTCTGGGGAACACCTGTGCTGGTGAATTGAGGCAATAATCAACTGACCCCTCGTGCCAGCAGCTTTTTCCCCAAAAAGTCAAAATTCTTTTTCTGGGGAACACCTGTGCTGGTGAAGTGCTGCAGAGAGGGTTTTAGGCTGGCCTGCACAGAGGGTTTTAGGCTGGCCTGCAGTGAAGGTTTTAGGCTGGCCTGCAGAGAGGGTTTTAGGCCAGCCTGCACAGAGGGTTTTAGGCCAGCCTGAAGTGAGAGTTTAGAACAACATTTTCTGTGTGATTAGGCTGGCCTGAAGTGGGGGTTTAGAACAACATTTGCTGTGTTGTTAGGCTGGCACAAAGCAGGGTTTTAGGCCGGCCTGCAGCGGGAGTTTGAGGCCTGCCTGATGCGTTGCTAGGCCGGATTGAAGCGGGACGTTTAGGCCGGCTTGCAGCAGGGGTTTTAGGCCGGCCTGAAGCAAGGTTTAGATGAACCTGAACTGTTCTTAGACTGGCCTGAAATGGGGTTTTAGACTGGCATGAAATGGGGTTTTAGACTGGCCTGAAATGGGGTTTAGGCCTGCTTGCAGTGAGGGTTTTAAACTGGCCTCAGGTGGGGTTTTAGATTAATTTGAAGCACGTTGTAGACCCCACCTGAGGTTTTAGACCAGCCTGACATGATCCCAGCTCTCCTCTCTTCATCCCTTGGCTGACACATCCCCCAAAGCAGCGGCAGTGCCAGGATGGAGAAGAGGGAAGAGCCCCATGCCCAACGTGGCTTTTAGGAGCACCTGATTTTGTTGACCATAAATATTTTTTGCTGCTGCAAATTTTTATTTTTAAATAAAAATTCTCGTTATTTTTCTGGGCTTTTTTGGCGGGGGAGTTACCACCCAACTCCATGTTCCAGGAAAATTTTTTCCTTTTCTTCTTTTCTTCCTCCCCAGAACAACAATTTAAAGCCAACAAAGCAAAACAAACTCTGCAAGTGAGCACCAAACTGTTCCCTCTGTCTTTGCTGTGCTCAAAATCCCCCCCTGTGCCCATCTGGTGCCTTTTGGCTGGGCCTGAGCTCTGCTCCGTCAGCAAAATGCTGGGATTAACAAATCCCAGCTTTGATTTAGTGCTCTGGGAAGTGACCACGATATCAGGCACTGAATAGATCCCAACTTTAGCTAAAGGGCAAGTGAATTCTGCCTCTGAGAGCACAATTTATTGATTCAGCACGCTCCTCTCTGACACTTAGTTGTCTGAACTTCCAGTTTTTCACCTTTTTTTAGCAATTTATTTGCACATTGCCTTTTTTCCCTGCCCTTTAATCACATTAAAAGCAATGCTGAGAAGGCTTTAAATCTATACAGTTTACAGTATATGAAAATATTTACCTGGTGTTGCTGCTTCCTGTAAATATTGTGGGTTTTGGTGCATTTTTTCCCGTGGTGTTATCACTGTTTTGAAGCTCTGCCTGTCAAGTTGGAGCACATTTGCATAGGGATTTGCTAATTGACAGCTTTTAAGCTGCTAGGGAACAAGAAAAGAACTTCTTTCTCCCCGTGTCAGCAGCAGTGCACTTTATTTTCTTACATGCAGTTCAAAATATCACTTTTATTTATGAAATTAAAATTCAGTCATTCATTCCCTTGGATTAAACACTGCTGGGTATCCTGAAAAAAAAATTATTTTCTAGGGATATTTTGTATTTCTGTCAGAAAACTTCCCCATCCTGCTACATTCCAGGATTACAGAGGTTACTTAGGAATTTTGGGGTTGGTTTTTCCTCCAGCTCCATGCTGAAAAATAAAAATATAACTCTAAATCCTCCCTTGTAGTGAATTTCTCTCAAAAAAATATCCTTAAACCACTTCTCATGTGCAGCATTTCTCCTCTGCCCGCCAGATGTTGATGATCATTCAGAAATGGATTTGAGGAAGGCAAAATAAATCAGCAGCACCCAATAAGTGTTTATCCAGCGGCTGCAAATTCTAATTACTTCCCTATTTTGATGTCCTTGTTGGGGTTTTTCCTTCTTTATTTAATTGGAGTTACCTTGGCTCAGTGTTTTCTGCTAAAAAGGAATCCTGGTTTTCAGGGTATTTCTGCTTTATGACAGGGGAAAACAAATTAAAATTAATATCATTATGGAAAGAGAGGAAGAATCTAAAAAAAACAAACAAACCAAACCCCAAATCTCAGCTTCCCCATCCTGCTACATCCCAGGATTACAGAGGTTATTTAGGAATTTTGAGGTTGCTTTCCAAAGCATTTCTCTGCTGTTTTGTCTGGGACCTCTCCTGAAACAGCTCCACAGATTCTCCATGGCTTTGGGGGTTTGATTTTAACAAAACCTGACCTTTGGAGTTATGGGTTTGAAGAGCCAAGCCCTGAGAGCCTGACCACTCAAGTAATCCCGGCCACACTCTTGAGGAGGGAACACTTCTTTTCCTCCTCCATAAGAGCAGGAGCTCTCAAACCACCTCCTTGTGGGCTGTAATTTTGCACCTATCTTAGCTGTACTTGGGCTGGGATTTATGGCACAATATCCGTTTATTTTGGATAGCATCTTTCACACAAACACTGCCACTCGAAGGCTTTTCAGAGGCAAATAAAAGCCAGGCAGAGTACAAATTAGGGAGAGCAGTGCTTTGGAGGTGTGGAGAGGGGAATACATCTGAGGCTGGCAAAGGAAGGAGAGAGGGAAAAGCTGGAGCGAGGGAGAAGCAATAAATTGAATTTGGAGGGGTTTAAAATGTGCAGTGGTGGGAGAGAAAGTGGGGGTGAAGGGGTGTGCTTGGTGGAAGGGTTTGAGGATGGATGACAGCATTCCTGAGAGAGGGAGCAGCGAGAAAACCAGAATAGAAAGCTGGAATAGAAATCTGGGCTAGAAAATTGGAATAAAAATCTGGTGGAGGCACACTTTCACCAGCTGCCTGTGTGGTGATGGAGCGGAGCTGGAGCTGAAGCTCCTCCAAGTGTGGTGTCTGTTCCCTGTGACAGCTCTGATTTGCAATTTCCTGTAAAAAGGAGCTGTGGATGCCCCTCCAGCCCGCGAGCAGGACTGCTGGAATATCTGTCGTGTCTGGTGCCACTGGCACAGGAAAATGAGGGAGTTGTGGGCTTCAGCAGAGGAGTTGTCACCGCTGTCACAGCAAGGACAAACTGAGCCTTGCTGAGATCTCTGGCATCTCCCAGCCCATCCTGCAGAAAGCTCTGAGTGAAGAGAGCGAAATTCTCTGAGTTAGGGAGCAGCAACTCTGCTTTTTAGGGATGTTGTCCTGACTGGACTGGAGATGTGCTGGTGCCAAGGCTTAGATCCCTCGCAGGGATGAGGGGGGATGTGTGAAAGGCCACAAGAAGCCCGGTGGCATCGCCCCAGGGATGGATCTGTGCTCCTGGGGCTGCTCTGCCAGCCGGAGCCAAGCGGCAGCGCACAAATGTAAAATAATGAGACAGCAGCCGAGAGTGTCTGGAGCAGGCGGGGAGGAATGAAGATGGATGAGTGTAGCTAAGAGACAATTTGAAAAGGGATAAATACAGGCAACAAGTTATTCACGGCGGCAATTTGTAAGGAGTGCTAAAAACCTTCAGACAGGATTGTTTCACATCGCCTGGCTTTCTATTTGCAGCCTGACAGTTCTCATGTAAATGGTGCTGATGGATGGCTGCGAACCAGGCCCCGGGAGCTGCTCCTCTGCTATTGATCAGCTTAACTCTTCTGCTGCTGGGCTCTGAGGGCTGTCCCGTTCCCCAAGGAACGGGAAAGAATGGGAAAAACCCGATCCTGGGTGCAAGGGAGCAGTGGGAAGGGACAGGGATGCTGAGCAGCTTCCCTGGGATTGGGGAATTTGGTTGGGATTGAACAACCTGAAACACAGGGAAAGATGAGGAGGAGATGGAGAATGTCCCCATCAAGTGATTGAGAATTTGTCCAGAGGAGCTGTGGCTGCCCCATCCCTGGAAATGTCCAAGGCCAGGTTGGGCAGGGCTTGGAGCAACCTGGGACGGAGGAAGGTGTCCTTAAGGATGGCCTTGTCCCCTGCAATCCTGCACGGAATGAATTGTCCCCCGCAGTCCTGCACAGGATGAGTTGTTCCCTGCAGTCCTGCACAGGATGAGGTGTTCCCAGGAATCCTGCGCAGGATGAGTTGTTGCAGTGCTGAGTGAGCAGATCCAGCAGTGTTGTCCCAAAATTTGCTTTTAGAGTGGATTTTTCCCCCGCAGCCAGGGCCAGCAGGATGAGCTGTCCTGGCACAGCGAGGTCGCTGCCACTCAGGGCTGTTTGCCCTTTGCCAGAGCTGTGGGTGATTGATTCCCTGTGGAATCACCTCCCTGTGACTCAGCATTCCAGGGATTTGTGGCCCTTCCCTCTCTGCTGCAGCATCTGATGCCCTGGGGAGAGCAGCCAGGTACCCAGGTGTACATCAGGCCTCTCCAGCAGCTGCCTCCTCTCTGCCCTGACAAGAAATTCCAGGCAGCCTCTGGATTTAGAGGCCGTGGTGAGCTGTAAATCTCAGGGCTGGCAGTGCTGAGGAGCTTCAACACAACTGGAAAGCTCAATTCAGGAGCCCTCCACTTGAAAAGGATCAGCAGTGCTGCAGAATTTTCTGGCTGAAAACCAGACAGAAGCAGGTCTGCAGCAAAGAATTTCTGCAGAAATCTGAAAATTTCAGGTTTGTCCTTCACCTTGAGTTGATTTGGAAGGACAATGAGTTGATTTTGGAAGGACAATGTTCTCAGCTAAATTGATTTATTTGTGTGTGTTCACGTCCTTAATTCATCTGAACTCTTCAATTAATGCTGATTTTAAACCCATTTCCACATTTTTCTCAGCCAACCCATCTTCAAACCTCCTCTTCAAGGAGTATCAGGTTTGGATTATAATTTATGTGATGCTTTACTTTATCCCAGCTGGATTTTCTGCCTGTGCAAGGAAGAGCTGTGAGGTTTTCGGGTCCAGGGGAGTCATTCCTGGGAGATTTCTGGAATGTGGCACAGCACGTGGAAACTGCACTTCTGAAGGTCACATTTGAAGTTATTTGGTAGAAATAATGTGCTTTTATGCAGCATTTGGATTTAGGAGTGGAAGATTTTTGAGCTCCCCTGCTGGGATCACTCATGAATAGTAAATTAAATAAAGAGTGAGGGAGTTGTGGCTCTGGCTCCTCTGCCTGCTGATGTTGTCACCCTGGGGAAGAAGAAACCTGTTAGAAACCATGGATTGTGCTGATGGTTTGAGCCTGGGAAATGCAGCTGGGAAGGGAAATATCCACAGTGGCTCTGCCCCTTCCATAAATATGGAATTACCAGCACAGACCATGAGGAGACTGGATGAGAAACTGGGATTCATATTCCTCTGCTAAGCTGATTTGGGACATGCTCTTTCATGTCTGGATTGCTGATGCCTCCAGCCCTTTTTGGGTATAAACCTAAAATTTGATCCATTTTCTCCTCTGACTTCACCTTTGCAAGCTGCATTTTCCTTTCCTCATCCCATGGTTGATCTTCTTCCAATCACTCCCATTAATTGTGTAATTGTGTGATCTCAGTAAGATAATTTTAAGTCTCACACCATGAAAATCAGATTTTATCCC
The DNA here is from genome assembly GCF_014805655.1 of Passer montanus. NCBI lineage: Eukaryota > Metazoa > Chordata > Aves > Passeriformes > Passeridae > Passer > Passer montanus. Next base: position 2,162,441 of record NW_024369596.1, read on the forward strand.
AAAAGTCCTCCTCAGTGCAGGGCTCAGGAGCTGCCCTTGCCTGCATTTCTCTTGTAAAAGTCTTTTTTTATATCTGATACTCTCATACTTTGCTTATTAATCCTCTTTCTATCTTTCTCCTTTTCCCGTTCTAACCTCATGTCCTAATCCAGGAAAAAATTCTAGGACTGGTGCAACTATGCAACTTTGGAGGCTAAATCCAAAAAACCTTTGCTGCTTTTTCCTGGAGAGGTATTTCCTGATCACTTTTATGGAAAAAAACTGCATTTCCCTGGTTTTTTGCTTCGGTTTTTGGCAGGAATCTTTGCCATCCTGTCAGTGGAAGGAGGAGCAGCCCCAGGGGAGGGAAATGTTTTATGTGGAAGAGAATCCGTGGTGGAAATAGGTGATGCTGGAGCTGAGGCAGATTGACCTGGTGCTGAAATGGTGATTGTGGGCATTCCCAGGGGGATGTGGGCTGCAAACGTGGTGCTGCCATAATTAAAATGGACTTACATGTAGTCATATTTTATGAAAAATCCTTTGCTAGGATATTTCCCTCCTGAGAAGCTGAGGAGCCTCAGGAGAGAAATATAAACAATAACTATCTGCTGCTGTGGAATGCAAAATGCATCTTCCATTAATCCATGTGGATTGTTTTCACTCAATGACCAATCACAGCCTCGACCTGTGAGCAGCCACAAGATTTTGTTATTAATTCGATTCTTATTCTTTCTACCTTCTAATAATTAGATTAATCTAATAATATAATAATATTTTCTCTCTATTCTTTTAGTATAGTTTTAATGTAGTATTTTAATATAATATAATACGTTAATATAATATTTTAATATAATATTTAAACACAATATTTTAATATACTATTTTAATATAATATAATATATTAAAATATTATATAAAATGTATATTATATGTTTCCAGAAGGCTGGTTTATTATATTTTAACATAATAAACCAGCCTTCTGGAAACATAGAGTCAAAACTCCCATCTCCACACATGGGGCATCAAACACAGCATTTACAGGATGGGTTTTGTTCCTGGGAATGCTGCAGAGCAGCACTGGAGGGGCAGCCATGGAGCTGTGGGGTGGGAGGAAGCTGCAGCTTCTCCTTGTCTTTACCACTACGATTAATTTTCATTACAGAGGAAATGAAATTCAGCCCGGGAGACCCTCTTTGATTCCCAGGGAGGAACGTGTCTTGTTTTATGGCAGGAAAGTAGACTTTAAACTGCTCTTAGATCCCCTTGCAGGCTGGTTGACACTTCAAGCCCCAGTTTGTCAGCTGGCAGGTACCTGCTGCTTCCCCTGGGCACCTTTTCTGGCTGCCTTTGGCTTCCTCCTCTCCATGCTCCAGGGCACCAGGCAGCTTCTGATTAAGCAGGGTCAGGAAGGAAATTTCCCTGAGGAAAAGTTCTTTTCCTCTCCACCTGCTTGCAAGGTTTTCTAGCAGAGCTGCTGGGCACAGAGAGTGGATGATGGTAAATGAGGTTTGTGCCTAAGCCAGCCTCAAAATGTCATGGCTTGAGCTCTTCCCAGCATCTCCTGCACTTTTGTGGCTTTTAATTTTTTTTTTCATTTCAGCTAACTGCAGATGCTGGGAAATACTGGCTGGTGGGGGAATAAGTTACCAGTGGAGCTTTGGAAGGGTTTCTGGGGAAGGGTTTGGGGAATTTCATCCTGCTGGTGAGCCTTAGCATGGAATTCCCAATATTCTCCAGGTGCTGGCAGGATCGAGGGGGGAACCTCAGGGATGGGTCTGGTTTCATTTACACATTTGTGATGGTCACCAGGGGGGCTGAGACAGAGAACAGCAATTTTTTTATCCTTTAGAAAAAAGGCTTGAGCTTATCTGCTGATGCTCCCCGTGTTCAATTTACTCATCTCTTGAGGTATAAAAATTTCTCTCCTATCTGGGGCACTCACAGCAGCTCAAAACCCTCAGCTGAGAAACACTCCCAAGAGTCTGGAGCTCCTGCTCCCTCTGAGAGCAACAAACTCTTCATTTTCAGTGCCATCTGCATAATGGGCATTTTCTGTGCTGGGAAATCTCACTGAGATGGGCAACAGTGAGGGGAAAATAGGATTGTTATGGTTTTTTTACCAATGGATGACTTTTCTCTACCAAATTCCCTCTGTGGCTATGACATGAGCACAGATTTCTGTGTCCCCATGAAGTTTTTTAACCCTCTGGTTGTTTCTGCCAGTACAGAACATTTTACACTTCAGCACCTGAAGACTTCCCCCAGTCCATCCTCTCTAATCCTAAAAAAAGGTAAAGTTTTCCACTCTTTGCAAAAATAGGGAGCTCAAGTTTTCAAAGAGCTGCTCTTGTGCCCCACATCCCCCCCAGTGCTGAGGGTGTTTGAAGGATTCTTTGGAATTAATCCCAAATTTATCCTTCAAACACTTACCAAGAAGCAGCTTATTAGGAGACTGGGAGAAGCTTGAGAAGGAATTTTATGGAATTCAAATCTGGTTTCCTCCTCAAGCAGCATCTGCCCCAAGCCCTGCATTAGCACAGGGACAGACCTTGCAGAATTCCACTTTTTGGAGGGAGCTGGAATCCATCCCATCCCAATGCACTCATTTCCCTCCTTTCCCTTTTGGATTCCAGCTGAGTCAGCACCTTCACCCAGCTGATTCTGGTGCTGCTGCCTTTGGGGGGTCAAGCTTTGCTTGTTCTGTTTGTCCTCTCATCCTTGTTGGCACAGAATTCTGGATCCAGCACCGTCTCCTGTCGGGATTTGTTTTTTGTTGGCTTGGGCAGGTTCCCATTGCGTTGGTGATGCAGCAGGAGAGGAGCTGCAGGGATTTGGAGCTCCAAGGTGGCTCTGTCCAGGTTTTGTGGATGGCTGAAGGATTTCCAGGAGGGAATGGACTGGCTCAGGTGGACAGAGGTGCTGGAGAGCTTTGGGATGTGTTGCAATACGACACAAAATTAACAAAACTCACACACTGAGATGTCCAAGGCAAAAAATGGCACATTTATTTCCAGACCTCGATATTTATAGAATTCCAAAAGTGACCATGGAGTGGAGGATGAAATCGCCACCTCTCCAACCACACTGGTCAAACCAACAGTCCATCAATTCTCTCCTCCTCCGGAAAGGAACTCAAAACAAGCATAATTTACATGAAAAGTGTGTGAGAAACTCCATCACAAAAATGTGAGCATCAGAAGTCTTAGAAGAACTTTAGAAGAACAGGGTGACAGAGATGGGTGGGATATGGGGGTGAGGAGGATGAACGAGGGGAGAGCTGCTATTATAAACCAGGAACTTTGTAAATCCAGCAGCCAGCAAAGGCAGTGCCAGCTAAAAACCCAAAATGAGGCACCTCTGGCTCCTATCCTTATGAAAAAACCTTTCTGTGCCCTTTTACTGAGGTCCTTTCCCAGTTCATAGAATCCTAAAATGGTTTGGAGTGGAAAGGACCTTCAAGCTCATCCAGTTCCATGGGCAGGGCCATCTCCATACCCCAGGCTGCTCCTACCTGGCTTTGGGATGGGAATTCCACCCCGAGGTGTGACCCAGGCTGGGGAATGTGCCCTGGAAAGGGAAGGAGCACGGAGGATTTAATGTGAGAGCTTCTCTGAGTGACAGCTGCAGGCAGGTGGAACCTCACCGCCCTGATATTAAACTTAACCTTTATGGTTCCACTTTAAACAGCTGTGGAATTGCACTGCTGTCCTTTAATCCTGGGAGGGGTTTTAAGAGAGGGGTTTCTGTTTAATGCTTCAGATTTACTGGAGATGAGAGGGAGAGGGGAAAAGAGGGGAAAAAAAAAGAGGCAGCACTCCGTGACAGGAGCAGGGAGTTTTCAGGCAGATGCCTGCATTAATTTGGGCCAGGAGAACACTGGAACATTCTCTCTGGGAATTTGCCACCTTTGGGAAGGGAATTATCTGTTTTTTAGGGAGAAAAAAATAGAAGTTTGCTGCTCCAGGCACAGAAAATATTCAGGGAAGCAAAGCAGAACTGATACAAGTCAGTACAGAATAATATGGAATAGTTGTGCCTTCTGTCCTTCCTCTTCAGGCCCCAAATATTCCCTTCAAAATCCTCTCCTATACCCCCCACACACAAAGAATTGATCAAATCCTCCCCCAGTTGGACAAGCTCAGCAAAAAAACCCCAAGCCATGAGAATTGGTCCCCTCTGAGTATCATTGCAGTGTCCTCACTTCCTGCACTGGAGCCTGTTATCTTTAATTAACACTCCTAAATTCCCTTTTCTCTCCTTCCCAGACCGGTTAATAATTCTTAGATCTCATTAATGTTTTTATTTTTCCTCAGCAAATTCACATTTTCTTTCCATGTCCGACTTTTTAACAAATAATGAGTCTAATTTATGCCTGTAAAAACGAGCTGACCTTCTCAGCTTTATATTGCAATTTAAAATAAAATAAAAAGGGAGGAGTGCTGGAAAATGACTCCAGAAGTGGCTGTACAAGCACTCCTTTGCCTCATCAATTCTTGGATTTTTGTGTAAATTGCCTGATTTTGGCCCCTCTGGAGTGGGAACAAAGTGTCCCTGCAGCAGCAGCCCCACCATGATTCAGCAGCGTCTGTCACCACGTCCCCACCTGGCCAAAGTCCCCACTCAGCCTTTGGAGGACGAGGCAGGAGCTGCCAGGGCTCGGCACAGAGAGCAGGGATGCGTTTGTTCCTAGAGGAGGATGTTCAAACTTGAAATGCCACACCTTGAAATAGCTGTGAGGTGAGCAGAGGGAAGGCTTTGGACACCCCACCTGCGCTGTCCTCAGCCAACCCGCAGCCTTTGGGGGTGAGGGGCATCTGCTGGGACTCTGCAAAGAAATAATCGTGGAAAACCTGGAGCTGGAGAAGCTGGGAGTGATTTTTCCTGGAGATTTTAAGAGTGGAATAGCTCAGGGTGATGTAGAAGTGATTTTGAATTTTGTGTGGTGGGTCAGGAGGGGCTGGAGGGGGCAGAAATCCACTGGGGCATTGGAGGGGACACAAATCCACTGGGACACCTGGAGGGGACACAAATCCACTGGGACACTGGAGGGGACATTGGAGGGGACACAAATCCACTGGGACACCTGGAGGGGACATTGGAGGGGACACAAATCCACTGGGACACCTGGAGGGGACAGAAATCCAGTGAGACAACTGGAGGGGACAGAAATCCAGTGAGACAACTGGAGGGGACAGAAATCCCCTGGAACACTGGAGGGGACACATGGAGGGGACACAAATCCACTGGGACACCTGGAGAGGACACAAAACCACCAGGACACTGGAGGGGACACAAATCCAAAGGGACATTGGAGGGGACACAAATCCAGTGCAACACCTGGAGGGGACAAAAATCCACCAGGATACCTGGAGGGGACACCTGGAAGGGGCACAAATCCACTGGGACGCCTGGAAGGGGCACCTGGAGGGGACAAAAATCCAGTGCAACACCTGGAGGGGACAGAAATCCACTGAGACACCTGGAAGGGACAGAAATCTACCAAGACACTTGGAGGGGACACTTGGAGGGGGACACAAATCCAATGGGACATTGGAGGGGACACAAATCCACCAGGACACGGGGCTGGGTGCAGGAAAAGGTGCAGCAAAAAGGGATTGCAAGAGCAGCAGCCCCACCTGCAGTGACCTGCTGGGGAAATGCCACTCTGGGGTGGATGCCAGGCACCTGCCAAGGGACACTGGGGTTCGTCCCCTCCTCCAGCTGCAGGGTGAGTGCTCCCAAGGGCACTGCCTGCTCTTTGATGCCAGCTTCAGTTCTGCATCCCAGCAGAGGCCACCGAGTCACAGCACATGACTGGGCTGAGCGCTGCTGCAGCCAAAGCTCTGCCAGGCAAACAAACCAGCTGCAGAGGAGCTGCAGGTTGGGGTGCTGCGAGGGGAGGCTGACAGAAGTTCCTTGGAGGGGATTTTCAGAGTCTGGAAAAGCTGCTGGGTTCTATTGTTCAGGCTGAGCTGAGGTTTTATCTCCGAAGTGTGGCTGAAATGGAGAGCTCACAAAGGATGGTCAGGGGATGGGGCCGTGCATAACACAGGGAGCTCAGAGCTGTGTCTGCCTGAGCTCTGTGGGGCTGAATTCAGGGATAATCACTGAGCCAGAGCTGCTCCCTGGGGTTGTTTTCATCCTCTGAGACCCCACAGCCCCGTGGGAAACCAGGGCAGCAGCCAGGCTGCTCTCCTTGTCCTGAGTTAATGCCAGCTCTGTTTTCCTCAGGGCAGCTTTACCCAAACCTCAGGTTCAGGGCTGGAAGAGGAGCCTGGCAGCAGAAATGTGCAATTTCCCCTCAGTGCCCCGTCACTGTCCCACCTCTGGGTGTTTGTGAGCACCTGCAGAGCTGTGCCATCACTTTGGGGCTCCCGGTGGGTTTGGGGAGTTCTTTTCTTTCATCCCACAGGCTCCTAACAGGGATTTGTGTTTCTTGGGGCTGTACCTGGGGAAGGAGCTGCTCCTGCAGACAGAGGCTGCTGCTTTGTCAGCTCTGATTGCTGCATTCCCCTGGCACAGAACGAGCTCTCCCAGAGCTGGGCACTTGCAACTCATCCCTCTGGGCAAAGCCCAGCTCCAGCAGCAGGAAAGCTGAGCTTTACAAAGCCCCAGCCTTCACACACAGCCCTGGTGGTGCCAGTGCCCTTCAGCTCTGCCCCTGCAATGCCCAGAGCCCGCAGGCACAAAAAGTGTCCTTGGAGCTGGGCACAGCTGGGCCTCAGCAGGAATTTGGGATCTCAGGCTGCCAGCTCTGGATCCCAGAAATTCCCTTTGGCACAGAGGAATGGCTGGTCCCAGAATTCAGAATTTTCACCTGGCCCCTAGACCCAACTGTAAACCCTTGGACTAATAATAATAATAGTAATAGTAATAATAATAATAATAACAACAACAACAACAACAAACAACAAGAAAAACAACCCTTGGAATAATAAATAAGGAAATATGGAGGGGGTGGTCCAGGACATGCAAATTTAGAAGTGTTGAGGTCCAGCAAAAGACTGGAATTTGTTTTTTTTCTAATAATTTTTGATGTGTTTTAGTGGGGAAAGGACACCCAGATGCCACCATGGCCCAGGGAAGGTGACTCTCGCAGTGTGAGGAAAACTCTTTGCATAAGAGGTTTTTCCCCCATGTTTCCATACTTTGCTCCTGCAGGTGAATTGGCTGAGCAGTGTGAAGGCCCCTTTAGCACCTGCTGTGTTTGACATGCTGATATCTCCAATATGGGTTTAAAAAGCCATTTTACAGCTGCTGATCCGCAGGGAGGGGAGGGCAGAGGAGCAGGGTGAGGAATGATGAATTCCCTGTGCCCTGGCAGTGCAAGGGACAGGGAATGGAGTGTGCCTCGACAGCCAGGGGAGGAAAATGTGACATGAATCCATTTCTGCTGGGCTCTGGAAGCAAAACCCAGCCTCTTCCCTCATCCTGCAGTATCCCAAAGGATGGAGGGGGATCCATCCCCTATCCCTCCCCCTTGGGCAATAATCATCTCCCTGAGGGCAGGACAGCTCAGGGAAGATGGATGGTGACATCCCAGGCTCCGGGCTGTGTCAGGATGATGAATATTCCCCAGAATTTTCCAACTGAGTGGGAAGAAATTGGTGGAGAAACTTCCCCAGGCCTGGCCATGGGTCAAGGACAGGAGAGGACAAAGATGAACCTCTCAGAAGGGAAGAAGGGCTGTCACCAAAGGGCTGGGGTTTGTCCCCTCCTTCCAAAAGGACATTTGCCACCTTGGGGGGAATGTTTAGAAGGAGCCACCCAGTCAGAAATGTCCCTTCTGTTCCATCCCCTGTCTCTGCATGGACACCCAGAGCAGCAGAGCTCAGCTCCCAAGGGCTTTAGGGCTTTTCCTGCCTCAGCTGAGTTGGCAGGAAAACTGAGACACATTTTGCAGGGCTGTCCTGCCTGGGGCTGCCCAGCAGGCTCAGGCAGGGACAGAGCTGGAGCATGAAGAAGATGAGGAGAGGCTCTGGGATCCCCAGACTAATGAGCTCTTGTGTGCAAGGGACACATTTTCCTTCAAGTCAGCAGCTCCCAGGATTTTTATTTCCCCTCCTTTGCCACTTGATCCATGCAGTCTCCTCCCCAGCAGGCTCAGGGCTGGTGGAGCAGCCCCAGCCAATCCCTGATGGAAGATTTGCAGCTGCTGACTGAGCAGAGTGCAGCAGGGCAGATGTCTTGGGGCAGAGCACAGAAATCCTCCCGTTTTCCTCTGGAGGAGGAGGAATGGCTGGGTGAGTGCACAGGAGAGCCCTGGAGAGGCTCACTCCCTGCTCCTGTGGGACAGACTGTGCTGCTCCTCTCAGGGCAGCACCCTCTGGCAGCAGCAAGTCCCTCTGCTCTCCGTGAGCCTCGGGCTCCAGGAAATTCTCCTTTGGCCTTTTCATTTCACAGTGGCTGAGGATGACATTTCCAAAGCACTCTGTGGGAATCAGGGGGCTGCATCCCACCGGGAGCTGGACCTCGGCTCAGGGATAACAGCACAGCTCCTGGGTGAGCTGCTGGGGCTTTCTGTGCCTCTTCCCTGGATAATCACAGCTGCTGAAAATGGCATTTTGGGGCTCATCTGCAGCTCCTTTGTACCCTCAGCCACCACAGGGGTTTTTGGGATTTGCTGTCCCACACCATTGTTGGAGCTCAGGCACACAAAACCATGGAATGATTGCATGCAGGTGCTTTTACTGAAGAGCTCTGGGTGTCAGGGGCACAGACCCAAATCTGACATGCTTTTGAGCCTAATATGTTTTATATTCTATCATTATAAAACTCACATATTAATTACTAAACTTTCATTGTTCTATTGTATCCATCAATTTCATCCAAGCATGGATTCCTACTGATCCCCTCAAACCTCTAACACATGATTCTTTCAACAACAATAATATCTAATCACACCTAACAATTATAGCATTTATCATATACTGGCTACACAGGTGCAGTTTCACATGATCTGGCAAACACAAGGCCTGACATTTCCCAGGGCCTACCCTCAACATTTCCCAGGGCCTACTAAGCCTAACTCTCTTTCTAACTCTCCGAATTTTTTATGATTTAAAAATCTTTTGCTATCACCATGAGGGTGCAGGATTGAGTGAGACCAGCACAGAAAGGGCTCTGTGCTCTCTGCAGAGACCCTGGGAGATGGATCTGTGGGGATGGGAAGTGTTTCTCCATCTCACTTTGCCCACCTGGGTGGGAATGATGAATTTTTGCTGCCTGGCTTCCTTCTGGATGTGTGGAGCTTTCCAGATGAGCTGCATCACTCCACAGGCAGGGTGAGCACCTGTTTGCTCTGGGAGCATTAAGCACCTAACACAAGGTCTGGGAGCAGCATTTTGTACCCCTGGGATGGCAATGCCAAAGCAGAATGAATCATGAACAGCCCAGGTCCTGCTGGTGCTGCAGAGGAGGGGAAGCAGCTGTTGTTTGTTTGGTTTAATGGCTCACGGAACAGGAGGCCATAAACAGTTAAATTCCTCCTGACAGCTGGGGCTCCTCCAGCACCTCTGCTCCCCTGAAAAACTCGATGTTTTTCTGTCCAGTGCTTTGATCAGAGGGAGAACACAAACGACACCTTGATGATTACTCACATTTTCAAACGCAGTGCAGCAGCAAGAGCTGTCACCTTTCATAACACCCCTGGGCTGCCCTGGCTGCGTGTCCCCTCTCATGATTTCTCACAGCTTTGGTTCCCTGGGAGATGGGGATGAAGAGTTGGTTTGGTGATTTTTTAAATTTTTTTTTTGGGTGGCTGGTCAAGTAATTTCTGATCAGTGAATAAAAGCAAGAGCTGCTTGAGAAGTCAGGGAAGAGCTGGGGATCAATGGGATGTGAAGTAGTTTTTGCCTCAGGGGGGCTGAGAGCTTCCACACGAGGGTTATCAGTGGATAAATGAGTTGAGGAGGTCAGCTCAGCCTTGCTGCAAGAACGGCTTTTCCAATTCAGCCTGTGATTTAATTAGACCCCTGAAACTGTGGCAAGACAGTGCTGAGTGGATGGATATTGGACAAATAAATATTGCAGAGGCCACTTTCAAGTTGACTGAAATGATTCATAAATTAGTGCTAAAGTTGGGCAAACTGCTCGAGCAGGAGGAGAGACTGGAGGGGATTTTGTGTGTGGACTCAGGATCAGTAGCCCCCAATGGACTGGGATAGGGCTGGATCTCTGCTCCTGGGTGCCAGAGGAAATTTAGGGTGCTGCAGGAGAAAATATTGAATTGTAGATCACAAGCCAGCAGTGAGAACTGCTTAAAGTAAGATTAATTGATATTCAGAATTGCTGTTGTGATTGCAGGTCACAGCTCTGTGTGTTTTTAGAGCAGAAGTGCTGGGTCAGGGAAATATTTCAACCTTGTTCCATGCTTTCTCCAGCCAGGCTTTGTGCTCTGCTCACTGCTAATTAAATACCTAATTACTGGAGGTGGAAGCCCCCCTGCGCCTTCCCTGATTTTGGAATGCTGGAGAAGGTGGTTCTGGCTCCTCAAAAAAGAGAGGATTGATTATTTCTGCCCTTGAGCCAAACCCTCAGCCACCCTCACACTCCAAAGCAGCCTGTGCTGAGCAGGCTCCTCCCGTTTCCCTCCTGAAAACCTCAGCTTCTCCTTCCCCTGCTCCTTCTGAGGGTGGTCACCCGATTTCTCACTGTGAGCAGCTCCTGGAAAACCCCTGGGGAGGGCTCCTTTTGCAGGGAATGCTGCCCTGCAGCCTCCCCTGCCCTCCCTCCCCATCACCTGCAGCCCCCGCGCTCACCTGGACAGATGGGGATGCTCTGAGGAGCTGCCTCGGTTTTTTACTCCTTCCTCTAATCCCCGGCTGCAGTGCCAAGTGCTTTCAAGCTGCTGCTGCTCCATAGATCAGCCCAAAGTGGTGAAGTCCAGTTAATAACAGCCTGGAAAATGCCATCAATCAGCAGAGGGAAAACGTCTCCCAGCAAACTCCTTAGTGCCCAGTGTGGCTGTGTGTGGCAGAGACAGATGGGGCTGTGCTGCTCTGAGGGGCTGTTTTTCCCTTTTACACTCTCCCTAAGCCCTTTAGCAGGGTTTTTTCTGATTGAGGCAGCTTGCTTGGGGCTCATCTCTCTTCCCCCTGCCCTGGAATAACTTCTGTGCTCTTAGCCAGATGTGTGCAGAGGCTGTTTCTGCCCCCATAAATTCATATTTTTTTGACATTTTAGACAATTCTAAACACTCCTGCTCAGGACTTTTACCTCCCTGCCTGCCTCCTGCTCTCAGATCTCTGCTGTCCTGACATCACTCTTCAGCTGGGTCCCTGCACGTCCTCTCACCTGTCACAGGGGCTCAGCTGCTGGATGCCACAGCTGCCAGGAGCCAGAGAAATAATGGAACACCAGGCAGGTGATTTTGCCTCTCTCCCTGCACAGCTTTTTCTTCTGTGCATCACCTCCTGCTGCTGCTGGGGCTGTCACAGGATGGGGAATGAAGCAAGGATGGGGGATTTGTGTCCCTGGCACTGTTTTTATACTCCAGTCCTTGCCAGGGGTCAGCGTGCCACCGTGCCAGGCACCGTGAGAGGTGGCAATGGGGGAGCCATGAGGGGGAAAAGGAATCTTTATTCAGAGGTCACCTGGTGCTGGTTTTGCTCTGAGGGGATGGAATATCCCCCACCCAGAGCTGCATTCCTCACTGCTCCCAGCTGAGTCCTGGAGGTGCAAATGTCCTGGTCCTGGTGACCCAAACACATTTTTTTTAGGAGAAACTCAGCATTGTCCCATGCCAAATATCATGATGGACTTAGTTTCTTCTGAAGCCAGACTGAGGCCTGTCACTATAGGACACAAAACAACACGACACAGACTCACTGCCTTTTTCCAGGTAAAAAAAGCTTTTTTTTTTTTTTACTCCAATATTTATAGATTTCCAAAAGTGACAGTGGATTGGAGGGTGACAGTGCCACCTCTCCAATGACACTGCACAAACCAACAGTCCATCAAATCTCTCCTCCTCCATAAAAGAATACAAAACAATAAGTTATTTACGTAAAGTGTGAAAGCTCATTACAAGAATGTAAACATCAGAAGGCTTAGAAAAACTTAAAAAATCAGACAGAAGCCCCTTACCCTGGGGTTATATTGTTACCCAGGGTGCAGCCTGGTTAGCTGCACTGGAGGATCAATACTGAGAGTGATCCATGTGCTAACAATCCCACTGGAGAGGGTTTTTTGGGGTTTTTCCCTCTGGGAAGAGATCCCTTTGCAAGCCCACATTTTAATTCCCTGTATTCCAGCAGTCCCAGTGCTGCTGGAGCTGCTCCCCTGCTGCTCCCAGGGCCGTGCCAGGCCAGCTGGGATGTGAGCAGGGAGCAAACAGCTTGGCTCTGGCTGTGCTCGAGCCAACAGGGGCTGAGCAGCTCGTGGGGAAGCCAGGCGTGGCCCAGGTGACCCTGCACAGGCAGCCTGCTGCACTCCTGTCCCAAACACCTGCCACACAAACAGGGTTTTCCTCCCGAGGGAGCTGCAGGGGCCACGAAGGTGCAGGATGCTCTGCTGAGAACCTTTGAAAAAATTGCTGAAGGAAAGTGCTAAGAAAGCTTCTGGACAGAGATCGTGGTGCTTGTGGCCTTTCCCCCACATTTATTGCTCCTTTCCCAGTATTTCTCACATTTAGAGAATGGGAGAAATTCACATTTTCCCCTGGGCAGGATCAGCCTGGAGGAGCCTGTGGCACCAGCTGGACAGGCTCTGAAACAGCTGAGCTGATTTTCTTTGGTTTTAAATAGGAAAATAAAGAGAAACGAGTACAGAAGGAAGACTCTGATAGGGACAGGGTTGCTGTTCCCTGCTTTTGAGTCTTGTTCTGAACTTGCTCACATTTGCTAAGTGCTTGTTTCAATTAGAGCAGGTGTCAGAAACTGAGGCATTAAATCCGAACCAGCTTCCCTGGATCCCCAAGCCTTTCCCACAGGTGATCTCCAGCAATATTTCAGATTTTCTTGTTCTGCTCTGGGAACTGACTTCTCAGCCTGGTGTTGCAACATCCTGAATCCAGCTTGGACCCAAACTCAAACCCTCTTTTGTCCCATTTTTCTCCTCTGTCTCTGGTACTTTGCTGTCCCCTGATCCTCTGCAGTGCTGAGGAATGAGCCTGGCCATCACATTTGGGACCAACGAACCCAAATGTTCTGAGCCCACCTGGCCCCAGAGAATTCCAGGCCAAACCAAAGCAGCTCCCTTTTTTTGGCAGGTGACAGCCCTGCAGAACCACCTGTGAATCCCACCCTGGGCAGATATTCTCATTTGACAGCTTAAAAATTACCAACATCCCACAAACAAGTAGGAAATCCTCTAAAATTAATTTCTCTCTTCCCTTTCCCCCTCTTGGCTGACCTCTCTCCCGAAACCCTGCTGCCCTAAGGTCCAGGATCAGGGAGCTCTCCATGAAATCTGTGCTACATCTCATTTTTTCCCAAGGAAAACTGCTGTTGGTTGACTCTGGAGCTGAGCTTTTAGCAAACAGGCCCTCACTTGATTGCTCTTTTGTCTTTACAAAGGCAGCAGCAGGGAAGTGGTGAGCGAGTAATGTACTTGTCTGTGTCATTATTAAGTAACCATAAATAAAGGAGATAATAAAAGCAGTCTTTTTTACTCTCTCTTTTCAAACAGTGACAGGAGCTTCCTGGAAAATTACCTTTTTACCTTTTTCCTTTCTCTTAGAGTACAAGTTAAAAGGGTTTTGGTATTTCTCGACATCTAATAAACAACCACTTTCCCCTCATTTTCCCTCTGCTGAAGTGGAGGTAATGAATGCATTTTATCACTGTTCTCCAGAGAGGAGCAGGAGTCAGGGATGGGAGGGAGCAGGAGGAGGCGTCCTGGGTGCTGGGGGGAAGCCAGATGTGCTAATTCCACTCTTCCATCCCAAAGAAGAGTAATTCCGAGCTTTCATCCCATAGAAAAGCAGTTCTGTGGAGAATGACTTCAACTGATCCGTGCTATCCATCAAAAATGGGACGTGGGGGGAAAAAAACACCTTTGAGATCTCCCTGCAATACAGAGAGAGGAAAATATGTAAATAATCACTTCAGGAGCCCACAGTGCTGTCCTGGAATCCCATCAGGAGCAGGTTTTAGGGCAAAGGCAGGGTCAGAGGGGACAAGTGGCCGTGGCTGTGACACCAGAGCAATTCCTTAACCCCTTTACTCTCCCAATCTGGAACCCTGCTTCACGTGTGGTATTTAAAAATGAGATTTTTCAGCAAGATTTTTCAATGAGATTTTAAAATCAGGACAATTCCTGCTCCAGAAGCACTAATGTCCGATTTAGCTGCTGTGCCCTCCCACCCCTGAGCTGCTGGGACAGTGAAAGGTCGCCAAATGTCAGGGGAGTGATTTTAACACCAAAACTTCTTTGTCTGGGGGTAATTCAGGGAGCTGAGGTGCAGAGTGCTGCTCTCACAAGGGAAATGGAGCCTCCCTAATGGTCCCTGAAGTCCCTGGGGAGGTGCTTTGGTGCTGGGGGTGGATGAAATTCCTGCAGGCTGGAGCAGGGGTTTGGTTTTGGTGCTTTGCCCAGGGAACCGGAGAGCTCTTCCAACCTGGGGATTCTGTGATTCTGTGAATTGTGCAGAACAGCACAGATGTGCAGTGCTGGGGTCAGGTGAACAGCTGGGGCCTTTCCCCAGGTTCTGTGGTTAAAATTAGCAAATTAGCGACAGGAAGTGTGATATATTATTGATAATTTATAATTATTATTATAATTTCCATCAAAATTTAGCCGTGCTGGGGAGGAAAGCCTGCTCCTTTCCCAGGGGTGTTCTCCCTCCAAAGCTGGCTGTGAAGTGGGCACAGAGGTGCTGGGATCCCCTCTCCTTCCCTCCCTCCCAGCCCCCAGCAGCAGGAGGCACTTCCAGCAGTGAGTGACACGCTGGCAGGGTGGAATGACAGCTCACAAATGCATCAGCAGGAAGCTGGGCTGATCTTTCAAGGCAAAGGGTCTGTTTTCCATCCAGGAGCAAAATTGTTTCTGTGTCCAAGTGGATCACAAGTGACAGGCACAGCCAGGAGGGGAAGGACCCCCTGCCCTGCCAGCAGGGAGTTATCAGGATTTATTTAGCTCTGTGCATCCTTCCAAACATCAGCCTCAGAAGGGAAAGGTGGCAAAAAGAAAAAATAAAAATGGAGACACAAAAAAAATGTGCAGGGATCTGGCACCTGCCTGTGCTCCCTCCTCCAGGGTGTCCAGGACTGAATATCGATTTATTCATTGGAGTGTTTCTTTGTCATTTCTATGCTAATCGAATTATTTAGCCTCCAAATAAGGCTAAACCTTCAAAAATTAATTTCTCTCTTCCCTTTCCCCCTCTTGGCTGACCTCTCTCCCGAAACCCTGCTGCCCTAAGGTCCAGGATCAGGGAGCTCTCCATGAAATCTGTGCTACATCTCATTTTTTCCCAAGGAAAACTGCTGTTGGATGACTCTGGAGCTGAGCTTTTAGCAAACTGCCTTTCTCCCATTCACAGGAGAAGAGATCTGGGTGCTGCCCACGGAGCCTGCTGGGGTTCAGGATGAGCAGGGGTGCAGTGGGAATTGAGGGATTGTCCCAGGACAGGGGGGACAGGAGATCAGATCCAGCCCAGTGCCACTCTGGGCCTGGCAGCAGAGTGAGGGCACAGACTCAAGGCTGAGTGCTTGGCCAGGGGCTGAAGGAGGGGTTTGGTGCCAGGACTGAGCTGTGGAGCTTGGGGATGGTGGAGGGAGAGGATGGAGAGGGGGCTGTGGAGGGCGAGGTTGATTTTCCTTCTCATCAAGGCCAAGGAGGATTAAATGACTGAGCTGGGCTCTCACAGGGAGCTGAACAGAGCTCCTGCTCTCCTCCTGCTGCTTTCACATCTCATTTTTCTCTGCGGAAGCATCAAACACCCGGTGAGGCCTCAGTCCTGTGACACAGCCTGTGGTGCAGCCCCTGAGCCCAGCCCAGCTCCGTGCCCCTGTCTGGGGGCAAAAAACCCAACTTGACCTCAATTCCCACATCAGCCCTGCTGCTGCAGGGGCTGGCCAGGGACAGGATCGTGTTTCAAGCCCGGCTGACAGCGGAGCTTTTATTTAAATGGGATGGTTAGGGGAGGCTGTGTGGGCAAACCCTGCTGGGGGGGACAGGCTGTGGCAGCATCCCCTGGCTGCCACTGCGGGCTCACAGCTGCACCACGGTGACATTTGTCCAGCTCAGGGCATGGCTGTGACTCCAACATTCCCCTCCTGGGCCTCCTCCCGGGGGCTGCAGCTCCTCCAAGACATCTCTGGGACAGAGCTGATGTGCCAAGGCTGATCAGCTCAGTGACCTTGGAAGGCACCGTGGGGAAGGAGAGGGGCAGGGAGCCCTTCCTACTTGACAAAGCAGGTTTTTTAGACTGAAAAGTTCTTTTTTTCCCCTCCAAGGGGCTCCTCAGCTGTTTGCATGCACAAGGAGGGATGGGGATGTGGTGATTATCTTGACATTTCCTTCTCCTGTGCTTGTGCTCTGTAAATCCAGAGGGCTGGGGTTTAACTCTTGCCTTGGTGGGCTGAATGCCACCCTGGCTTTTCCATCCTGTCCCCTGGGGAAGGAGAGGAGCAGGGAGCCCTTCCTGCTTGACAAAGCAATTTTTTAAGACTGAAAAGCTCTTTTTTCCCCCTCCAAGGGGCTCCTTGGTGGTTTTGATTTGAATCCACGAGGAGGGATGGGGATGTGGTGATTATCGTAACACTGTCTTCTCCTGTGCTTGTGCTCTGTGAATCCTCCTTGCAGGGAGGGCTGAGGTTTAGCTGTTGCCTCGATGGGCTGAATTCCACCCTGGCTTTTCCATCCTTTCCCCTGGGAAGGCAAGAGGGGCAGGGAGCCCTTCCTGCCTGACAAAGCAGGTTTTTTTAGACTGAAAAGTTCTTTTTCCCCCTCCAAGGGGTTCCTTGGTGGTTTTGGTTTGAATCCACGAGGAGGGATGGGGATGTTGGTGATTATCTTGACATTTCCTTCTCCTGTGCTTGTGCTCTCTGAATCCTCCTTGCAGGAGTGCTGGGGTTTAACTCTTGCCTTGGTGGGGTGAATTCCACCCTGGCTTTTCCATCCCTTCCCCTGGGGAAGGAGAGGGGCAGGGAGCCCTTCCTACTTGACAAAGCAATTTTTTTAGAATGAAAAGCTCTTTATTTCCCCCTCCAAGGGGCTCCTCAGCTGTTTGAATGCACAAGGAGGGACAGGGATGTTGTGATTATCTCGACACTTTCTCCTGTGCTTGTGCTCTGTGAATCCTCCTTGCAGGGAGGGCTGGGGTTTAACTCTTGCCTTTGTGGGGTGAATTCCACCCTGGCTTTCCCATCCTTTCCCTTGGCAAAGCAGGATCTCCAGGAGAGGGCTGAAGGAGAAGGAACAGGCAGGATCTCCGTGCATCCCCTCTCCCAGCTGGGCTTTTCCTCCCCAGTGTCCCTGTGAACCCGTTCTGCTGCAGGAGCCTGTGCAGGGCAGCTCGTTCCACACACTTCCCAACAGAACCCAACCAGAAGCTGTGAAATTCTACTTTTTCCTCGTGCTGCAAGGGAGGCAGAATGGAAAAAAAGAGAGTGAAAAGTGCTTTTAGTGTTCCCCTAAACAGGCAGAGCCTGGGGATCCTGGAGACTTCCTCCCAGGACAAGGCAGAATTATTTGGGGCGTTTATCTCTGCCTCACTCCTCTCCTGTTTTTGTGTTCCCAAGGCCGAGTTGAGTAGCTGGAAACGTGCAGGGAAGTGAGGCAGGAAGCAAAATATGATTTAATTTTATTTAAATTGAAATTTATTTAAATTTTAGTTATTTTTTTTAATATTACCTGAGATGAATATTGCCTATGATTACTATTACCTGAAATGAATGTTACCTGTAATTAATATTACCTGAGATGAATGTTACCTGTGATTGATATTACCTGTGATGCCTGGAGTGTGGGGGAAGGAAAAAAAGGTCTTTTATAAAAAGGTGTTTTAAAAAAAGGTGTTTTAGGTGTTCCTGCCCTGCTGTTGTTGGACCTGCACTGATAAACAACAGGGTATTTACCAAGGCAGAGATTCTGCCTCATCAGCATCATTAATGGGGAGATAATTAGTGCAGTGGGAGTGTAACTCTCTATTTATGGCCCTGTGGAGGTGCATCCTCACCCCAAAGCACACAGGGTTTGTTCCCATCCTCTGCAGGTGCTTCTGCCTTCCACCCACATGAATTAAACCTAAATTAAGTCCATTTTTTTGGTAACTGAACCATCTTGAGAGCTCTGAGCATTCGTCTCCTTTCTGGGAGTAAATAGCACGGTGACCACAGATTAAGGAGCTGCCTGAAGAACAGCTTTAGCTGTGAGTGGGGAGTAAATGTGTTTTCCAGCTTCTCTGCTGAATATTAATGCCCCATCCCTGGAGCTGGGCTGCTTTAGCACGGGATCGTTCTGCAGGAGCCCTGGGTGGATGCTCTGCAGCAGAGGGAAGGGATTTGTCAGGGGTTTTATTTACAGAGTTGATGAAAATAAACAGAGCCATGAAATGTTTTGGTTTTTTTTGTTTTGGAAAACATTCGGGATCGCTGCAGGTGAAACAATGAAAATGAAAGTTAGAGAGGGCTGAGCAAGGACAGGGCAGAGTCTTGAGGACAATTTGCTGCCCATCCTTCCCCCAGCTGCAGAACACCCAAATTCTGCCTCAGGATATGGGACACAGCCTTTGCTGAGTTAGGGATGATGAAGAGTTTATACTTTGTGGGTTTTTTGGCATGGTCTGGGGGAATTCTCACAATCCAACAGCCCAAGGTGTTGGATCACATCCCCCCAAGGACCAGGATCCACCCACACTCCCTGGGTGTGCCACGTGTGTCCCCCTGAGGATCCCTTTGCCTTATAAAGCCAAAATATGGAAATGCCACACAAAACTTAAGCCCTCAGCACTTCTTTAATCCTCTCCAGCAACGCAGGAGTCATTCTTTATGCATCCCATAATCAAATTTCCCTGGGTTTATCTGTCACTTGCAGACCTCCATCACCCTTACCTGGGAGCAGGGACTTGTAACACCAGCCATGTCCTATTGTTCCCATTTGTTTGCAGAGCATGCGGGTGGAGAGGCATAAATATTAAAATATCCCCATTATAAAGCCGGGCCTCCATTGATAAATGATGTATAAAATCAATTTACAGCCCGGGAATAAAAAGCACCCATGAAGTGGTTGCTAGCTGCAGGTACTAGAAAATTATTCCTCCATAACTTGCTCTGACTGGAACTCATTACACACTCTGCCCGTGGAATGATTTTGTTGTTAAAAACTCTGTCACTCAGAGCTTATTTATTCCCTCTCCTGGTGAAGAATCCCGGGGTGGCTGCTGAGAGGTGCTGTGCTCTGCTGTTTTTGGGCAGCCCCTCACGCCTCAGTGCTCAGCAGAGTTTGGGAGACAGGGCAGGATGGAGAGAATCAGGAATTGCTGATGTCTCCTGAAGCGTTGGCACCTGCGTGTTGAACTTCAGGCAGGTGAAGAGCCCCACTTCTGTCTGATTATGCTGAATTTAGCCCCCTGGTCACGCTCACCAAAGGGAAAAGTTTTCCTGCTAGGGAAATAAAACTTCTCCATGTTATTCAGGTTTGTCTGAGTGCTGCTTTTGGGAGGGAGAGACAGCAACACAGACTTGAGAAACCTGGAATAAAGGCATCTTCCTCCCCTAATACACAGCTCAGTTGTTAGCTTTGGCTTCTTCCACAAATTTTCTGGGCCAAAAAGAAGAAAAATTGTTTGGTTTTTGACTGAAAGGAAATTTGTGCCACCAGCTGTGTATTGTCTCAATGCTGAGGGGTGTGCATAGAGTTTTGTGTACAAAATATCCCAAAATAAAGAAATTCCTGTCCTTTGAAGGCAATACCTGATGTGCAGCTGTGTTGATAGAGGGAGGTGTCCCTGCCTGTGGCAGGGAGTGGAAATGTTTGAGCTTTAAAGTCCCCTCCAGCCCAAACCATCCTGGGATTCCATTCCATTCCCTGCTCGGCTGATGCCCTGTGAAGGCTGAGCTAGAACAGAGATTAGAGGAGTTAAAGAATAAAGCAGGGATTTACTGAACAGCACAGAACCTGAAAAATAGAAACGCCAAAACCTGAGGCATCACTGCTCCCAAAATCACGCCTGAGAGCCCTGAGGAGCCAAGGTGCTCATTGCAATTCACCCCTGTGGTGGACCCTGTCCGTGGGGCTGCAGACAGACATGAGCTCACCGTGCCCTTGCCGAGCCCTGGATCCAGGCCAGCTCTGCTCTCTGGGAGCTGCATTAGCTGATGAGGCTTTGGGGAAGAGGAGAAAAGCGCCCGAGCCTGGCACGTGTGGCCCTGCAGCTGAAGGTGAAAACCCTGCCCAGCCCTGCCAGCTCCTCCCCAGGGCTGCAAGGCTCAAACTGAGCACCAAAAGCCAAAGGGCAGCAGTGGGAGGTCAAAGCTGTGTTACACAGGTGGCTGGTGTGGCAGGACACAGCAGGGGATAAAAATAAACCCGACGCGAGTCAGAGGAGGGTGCCTTCAAACAGGAGCTCTGTCATTTGTTGGATTTCTGGCGGGTGAGCACCGCTGCCTGCTGTGGGGAGCAGGGCTGGAAGTCATGCCTGGAGGGGCTGATGTGGAACAGAGACTCGACAGAGTTTAAAAAATGCAATAATTATTTATTAAAAAGCCTTTAAAGGATACACCTTGGCCAATACAAGAGCCTGGCCAAGGCTACACCCAGGACAGATCCAAGATGGAACCTGGTCACGAGTTTTTACAATTTTATAAGTTTTGCTCCATTTCCATACTGGGGTTAATTGTCCAATTCCAGCTCCAGGTTACGCAGTCTCATTCTCACAGTTTGCTCTCCTCAGTTCCCTGTTGTTTGCACTTTTTGGGCCTGAAGTTATAACAGTTGTCCTTGGTTCTGGGGCTGGAAAATGATTGTTTTGTGTGACTGTGAGAAGAACTTGCCAACGCTTGATATGAAGCTCAGAACTCCTTACCTAAGCAGCACAGAATCTGAAAAATATGACAGCTAAAACTTAAGGCACCATAAGAACACCCTTATTTTCCTCCCAGGGCTTGCTATCAGCTGGAATTTTGATCAAGGACAACTTTCCTGAGGTGGAATTAACGGGCTGAGCACGAGGCGGAGGAGAGGCTCAGGGTGCTTAAAGCAGCTCCCCCAGGGATGGATTATTTTGGTCCTCAGCTACTCAATACCTTCATTAATGACTGAGCTGATGATCCACGTCCTCTGCTGGGCTCGGCTGCAGATGAAGTAAAGATTTGTGATGTTGCAAATAATGCAGTTATTGTTATAGCGTCGGGCAAGCTGCCTGGTGAGGTGGCCACCATCCAACAAATCACAGCTAAAAGCATCCAGTGCTTCTGGAGCTGAGATTCCAGGCTCTGGAAACTCAGGATTTTGCCAGAGGTTTGCCTTGCTGTCCTGCTGGCCATTGTTTTATTGCTCTGTAGCTCTGCTCACCAAATAAATGCTGTTTAATGCTCAGAGTGTCCCTCCACAACAAGGGATTTAATCACACCCTGGCTGGAAATCGTCCTGCAAAGCTAATCCCAGTCTAAACCAGTGTAAGCAAGGAGAGAATCCAGCTCCCTGAGACTTCTTAATTCAGAACATAGCACCTCTGGAAGAAGCACCACTGTCCATGGCTGGTTTTAGGGAATTTGGTGTGGATTGAGTTAGCAGAAATCAACCTGGTGGCTCTGCAAAGAATGTTCCAGCAGCCACCTGGCCAGTGGCAAAATTAGTGTCTCTCACTGCTTGATCTGTTGGTTTATAAATAAATAATAAATAAAAAATAAAAATTAATGAGAATAAAAAATAAAAATTAAAAAAAAATCAAAAACCGTCCTAAATGGAGCAATAAAGAGCAGTGAATTAAATGAGTGCAGGCTCCTCCTCCCTGGGCTGCAGCTCCAGGGTTCCAGAGCACGAGGCAGGAGCTGCCCAGACAAGGAATTGTCATTTTTGGGTACATTTTTGGGGTAGCAAAGGAAGTGCAAGTGCCATTTTTGGGTACATTTTTGGGGTAGCAAAGGAAGTGCAAGTGCCATTTTTAGGGTAGCCAAGAAGTGCCATTTTTTGGGTACATTTTTAGGGTAGTAAAGGAAGTGCAAGTGCCATTTTTGGGTACATTTTTAGGATAGCCAAGGAAGTGCAAGTAACATTTTTTTGGGTATATTTTTAGGGTACATTTTTAGGATAATCAAGGAACTGCCATTTTTGGGTACATTTTTAGTGTAGCCAACAAACTGCCATTTTTTGGGTACATTTTTGGGATTGTCAAGGAAGGAAGGGCAGGGGGAGGTGCAGAGAGCCCAGGTGAAGGCAGAGCTGAGGTTCCTGGTGCTGTCCCTCCCTGTGCTGGGGACACCTTGGGGACTAAACCTGCCCTGTCCCTCTGCTCTGCAGAGCACACCCAGAGGGTGAATAACTCAGAAATTAAACCCCACTCTTCCCTGGGGGGTGCAGCTGGTCCTTACAGCTCCTCTATCACTGCTAATCCCTTCAAGAGCCACAACTGCCCCTCCAAACTCCTTTTTTCCCCCCCATTTTTCTCCTCTGAGGTGGGGTTGGTGGCGTTCACCTTGTTAAAAAGCCATTATGCTGTAAAACAATCTCTCTCTTGATAATGACATGAATTTAAAATGCCAGAAACAGAGTCATAAACCCTGCTGGTGGGCTGTTAGAAGCTCAGAGCCCTTTCCCTGCAGGGGATGAGGATTTCCCCAGCCCCTTCCTTCCTCCACGGGCACTGCTGAGCACTGGAACTCGTATTTTACACCAAGTACCTGCTTGAAAAGGTCAGTGGCTGATGTTATTCATGGAAAGGGGGAAAAGGAGGAGGGAAGAGAGATCTTCCAGCTTTTTGCTGTGGAAATTCCTCTCAGTTCTGCCAAGGGGAGGAAGAAGAGGAGTGGGGAGTTCACGCAGTGCTTGGGAAAAGGTGATTTCAAAGTCAGGCCAGCTCTGCGTTGCAGGAAATCTGTATTTCCAACAGGTTCCAGTGTGTGTGGATTTGTAGGGATCTCCAGGCTGCGTGGTGGAGTGCTTGGACAATGGCAGAGCTTTTCTCCTGTTATTTAGTGCTTCTTAATGCTCCCCCTAAATTAATCCTGAGCTGGACTGAGGCAGGCTGTGTAACCCTGCCTGGCAGCTCCAGACACAATTCAGGAGAAAGGATTTGCCCAGTTTTAACTAAAGGCACTGGAGGGACACAATCCATATTCTTTTCTGGAAAAAAATAAAATCAAATAAAATAAATCCTGTCCTCCTTCCAGCCTGACTTGCTTCAGCTTTAAGCCCCCAGTTTTTGTTCTGCCTTTGGCAGATTAGAGAGACCTTTACTGGCTCAGGGTGGGTTAGAAAGACCAACAAAGCCCTTTGTTCTGTCAATAGACAAATAAAGCCTGGCTTTGGTGTGAAGTTCAGCTCCTCTAAGGCTGGCACTTACTGCTCTGCAGGTGACTCTGGCCTTCCCTCCCTGCTGGTGTTTGTAAGCCCCAGGGCTCTCTCTGTCCTGGTTTGGGGGTTCAGGGGTGTCATTCTGCAGCCAAAATTTACCCGGATTAAAGTTTTCTCTGAATTGTCTCCCTTAGAAGCACCCATGAGAAATGTTTGGGTTCCTGGGGATTGGGAGTGTCCTGGCAGCTGCTCATCCCTGAAAAAGGAACTTCATGGAGGGGTGCAGAGCAGGCTGGAGTGTCACAGCATCATTTCCTGACCTGGTGCCTCCTCCAGCCCTGAACTGCTCACTCAGGTGCCCTTTGCTGCCATCTCCCACCTTCCACCTCGTGGATTTCATTCCAAAATTCCAATTTGCTGGAAGAGCAGGAGAGAGGGGCAGGAGCCACCTCAGAGAGGACATCAGAAAACCCCAAAAATCCTGTCTGTGCTGAGGCCTGGCTGCTTCATTGCCCGGAGCAGCTCGGAGGGTGAGGAGGCAGATGAGATGTGAAGGCTCAGAAGGCTCCTGCTCAGGAGAATTCCCATTCCTGCCACCCCCTGTGACATCCAGATGACAACCAGCAGTGTCTGACACAACCCCTGATGGATGACGGAGCATCAGGGCAGGCAGGCAGGGAATAAAAACCAGAAACCAGGTAGAGATGGTGTTCAATGACAAATATTGAGTGTTCTGTAGCCAGCAGTGCTGTCCTGCAGTTCCAGCCCTGCTGACTGCTCTGGGTGCAGACAGGAATTAAAGGCCAGGGTGTGAAGAGAGAGGAGGTTTTGCTGATTTGCTGCTTGTCCCTTTTTTTATGTGAATGCTTTCAATTTGATTGCCAGCCTGAGAGCTTGCCATGTCCTGCCTGCTCATGAGCCAGGCGTGCTCTGTGTGCTCATCCCTGCTTTTCTCCAGCTCAGGGCGTCCCTGTGAACGGATTCTTGTGACAAAATTCACCCTCCTAAGCTCAATCAGACACAGTATTTTTCAATCTCAGAGTTATTTAGACTTCACGTGTCCTCTGCAAGACACAGAAATGCTCAGAATGAGCTTGAACGGCTCAAGGGCTGAGGGAAGAGGAGGTAAATAATTCCTGTGTTTGATCCAGAGCTGGCTTTGTCCCTGTTTGTCAGCTGTGATCGATGTCACCCGCTGGTCTCTATTGTTATTCCGTTGTTGCTTGTCACACTCACACCTTCCTTTGAATCCTGCTCTTGTCTCTTTTCCCTCTTTTTTCCCCCTCTCCTGACACCCGGCTTGTGAGTAATTTACCTATGACAACGGGAGACTAATTCTGTTGTTCTGTCAGAGGGAAATTGGATCTGGGGCTCGAGAGCTGGGAGAAATCTTCAAATGGATCTGGAGCAGGAAAACTCCGTGTTCAATTCTCTGCCTTGTCACACTGCCTGCCAGATGAAGTCATTATGAAGGGCAGGGAGGAGGAGAAACGAGGGGGAAAAAACCCCACAGGGGCTGGACTGAGAGATGGAAGGGAGAGGAGGAGAGGACAGGAGAACAAAGATCAAAAATGAGAGGAACGAAGGAGAGGGCAAACACAGTAAATGGAGATGTTGGCAGGGTGTTCAGCTGAGCTCAGTGAAGCTCAGTGGGGCTTAGGCGAGGGTTTAGGCCATTCCTAAATGCCCAGCATGCAGGGGACAGGGCTGGAGAGCGGGACAGCCCTGCAGAGCCACACTTTGGTCCATGGGGATACTCCACATCCCTGCTCTGCCAGACACAGAGAGCTGGCAGCTGCTCCTCCCTGAAAAATGAACTTCAAGGAGGGGTTCAGAGCAGGCTGGAGTGTCACTGCACCATTTCCTGACCTAGAGCATCCTCCAGCCCTGAACGAAATTATTTTGTAATTTTTTTTTTTTTTTTTTTGAGTATGTGTGTTTTTTGGTTGTGGTTTTGATTTGGGTTTTTAAAAATCATTTTTAGTTTGGGCTCTGGTTTATTTTTTTAGATGGTAGATGTTGATAGTTGGTATATAAATGGTAGGGTATTTATTTTATGTTTACTGGATGTTATTTTGATTAAACAAACAGTTCACTTATAATTATATTAGTTATTACTACTACTACGTTTAAGTTTTTTGTTAATAGTATAAATGAAATGAAACTCATTTTAACATTATATACATAGTATTCACCTTAATATTCCTGAAAAGCCAACAATATAATACGTATTTATTATGTATCATATATTGTGTATATAGTATGTATTTATAACAGTGCTGAATTCCCAGGGCTGAGGGAGCTTCTGCCTCAAGGGGAGCTGGAAACAAAACCTCAGCTTTGTCTTTGTCCTGGGTTGTCAGATAAGTGTGGATTCTGTTCCCAAGAGTCAGAGCTGGGGCAGTTCTCTGCTGTTCCTGGGGCAGTTTTCTTTATCTCTCCCACAGCCAACCCTCCCTCCAGGAGATCTCTGCTGTTAATGGGCCATTAATTATTAATTATCTTCCGTTCATGGGCCAGTGAGTGTCCCTGCATGGCTGATCAAATTCCAGCATCCCGTGGGGAAATGCTCCGCCCAGGGGGAGGAGCCAAGCATTCCTACCTGGATATAATCTGAGGTTTGGGAGCACCACAGCAGCTTTTGTCCACTGCATGCCCAGAGGAGCAGCTTTCTCCTGCCCTGCATTCCCAGAGGAGCAGCTTTCTCCTGCCCTGCATTCCCAGAGGAGCAGCTTTCTCCTGCCCTGCATTGCCAGAGGGAGACCAGGCCCATCTCCAGCAGCCCTGGAGCTGCAGAGGAAAACTGCAGCCTTGTGCAGGATCCCTGCTCCAGCAGAAGCACAGCTGGCACTGCAGGAGGGCTGAGCCCCCATGGGATGGGGCTGTGCCACCACCCTGACCCACAGGGGACAGGGCATGTTCTGACTCTGTCAATGGTATTTTTTGTTGTTTGTACTATTGCATTTGTATTTTTAATCTTCCTAGTAAAGAACTGTTATTCCTGCTCCCACATCTTGGCCTGAGAGCCCCTTAATTTCAAAATGATAATAATTCAAAGGGAGGGGTTTGCATTTTCCATTTCAGGGGAGGCTCCTGGCTTCCTTTAGCAGACACCTGGCTTTTCAAACCAAGACAGTCTTGAGGAATGTCAGAATCCCAGAATGACCAGGTTGAAAGAGACCTTCA
This sequence comes from Passer montanus, assembly GCF_014805655.1. Lineage (NCBI taxonomy): Eukaryota > Metazoa > Chordata > Aves > Passeriformes > Passeridae > Passer > Passer montanus. The sequence goes on from NW_024369596.1 coordinate 2,189,009, forward strand.
TCATCAAATCCAGCCCAGCTCCAACAGCTCAACTCAACCCTGGCCACCGGTGCCACATCCAGGCTTTGTTAAACACCCCCAGGGATGGTGACTGCACCACCTCCCCGGGCAGCCATTCCAGAACTTTATCACCTTGCTGGGAAAAACTTCTTCCTGATATCCAGCCTGTGTTTCCCCTGGTGCAGCTGGAGGCTGTGTGCTCTGGCTCTGTCAGTGCCTGCAGACAGAGCCCAGCCCCAGCTGAGCACAGGCACCTTTCAGGAGCTGTGCAGAGTGAGGAGGGCACCCCTGAGTCTCCTTTTCTCCAGGTGAGCACCCCCAGCTCCCTCAGCTGTCCCAAAGCCCTGCTCCCTCCTTGGTGATCTGAGTTTGTTCATTTGCACAACTTTGCCCCCAGCCCTCGAGGAGGGTCCCACAAACCCTCCGTGCCCAAGGACTGGCAGAATCTCCTCAGCAGAATCCCTCAGCCCAGCTCCTGGTGCTGCCTCAGTATTAATTGGCTTGTGTAATCTCTGAGATTGTTATTTATTAATAGATTGTTCTGAGCGTAGCAAAGTTCATTATTTAAAGCAGGAGGATGAGAGAGATCCAGAGGAACAGATGGATGCATGGAAGCATCAGAAGAAGGAGTAGTTAAAATTCCAGGCATGTGCTGAGCCTTGACAAAGGATGGAAAACAGAATCAATCATCATTATCTAGGAGAAAAGCCATCAGTCTGTGTTTAAAATAAGCACTTTGGGTATTAAGAGATGCCAGACTTTGCAAGAGTTTTGCCTGGTAGCTGCAGACCCCAGGGTTAGGAACAGGACTGGGGAGCACAGGAAAAAAATATTTAGGCATGAAAATGCAAGGAGTGATGGTTCTGGTGCCCACGCAGTCCTGACTGCTGCAGACAAAGGTTTTCCTTCATGGCTGTGGTGGTTAAAGTCACCCCAGTAGTGCTGGTGAAGCTTTTTAGAGGCTAAGGACAACTCTGGCTTGGAAAAAGATTCCTGATATTTATCCTAAAAAAGGAATTTCCTCACTGGAATGATCTGATTCCCCACCAGACTGCCTGAGCTGGGCTCTCGGTGGAAGGTGATCATTGCCTGTGAAGGTGCCAACAGCAAAGAAGGGAAGTGTCCAACAGAAATCAGGGGAAATTTGGGAGCTACGAGGGGTTTTTGAGTCAGCCAAGCCTTAAAGATGGCTAAAACCAGTCACAGAGAGGGAAAGTCACTGTCACAATGAGCTGATGGCGAAGATGAGACTCCAATTTAGGAACTTTAACCCCCAGAGCAGTCTCTAACCCCAGTTCCCAAATGTTTTTCCCAGCTGAGGTGGGTTATTCTGGTCCTGGCCAACACAAAAGCTTTATCCCCACAAGCAATAAAATAATATCAGACATCATCTCTCTGTTGGCCCCCTGCATGTGAAAGCAAAGGTCAGCTCTGTTGTGAACTCCTGCTAAAATGCCTCTAATTGCATCCAATTTTGCAGACATGAATTTATCTCCCATTAGCAGGCCCTGGAATACTCAACTCTAATGGCCAAGCTGCTGCTCTGAGCTGCCTCCCAGTAATTGGTTAATAGTGGGGCTGGTTGGTAATAGGTAAACAAGTCTTTTTTCTTCTAAATTTAACATTTGTATCATGGCTTTTCCTCTGAACAAGGTTATTCCTGGCCGTGCCCTGGCTGTGCTTTTATGCTGAACCCACCACGTGTCCTGGGCTGCTGCAGCATCTCCTTGCTGCCCTCCTCAGCTCGTCGGGGGATATTTGGGATCCTTGCTGCACTCAGGAGGCTTTGCTGGAGGTTGTTTCACCCTCCTACACAGGAGCAGAACACGCTCAGTCTGTGGGGTTGAAAAAACACCTTTTTTTGTCAGAACCCACCTTCAGCTTTCTCCTGAATGTTGAGATCTCCTGGCATGGCACCTGGCAGTGCCATTCCTCCCTCCCCCTGCCAGCACTTCTCCCTTGGAGCCTTTAGAGGTTTTTCAACACTCCTTGAGTCCTAAGGTGGCTCTTGCTTGCACTGGAAGGCAACAGGAGATCACCTGGAAATGTCTGATTTCAATTCTCCTTTTTCTCTGTGTCTCACAGAGATATTCCTCTTAACCCACTCATCCCCTTCATTCCTGGCTTCCTTTTTTTACACCTGGAACATCAGGAAGGGAGAAAATGAATAAATCTTTGTGTTCTTCACACGTGCATCTCCTACAGGAAAGGGGCAGGGGAGAGGCTCTGGGAGGATTTCTGCACAGATCCTTGCAGAGCTGCTGGCAGAACTCAGGTGATGGATTCGGGGCTGTCAGATCCATCAGTGCCTGCAGGAGACGTTTTGCAGATCCCAGCAGAAGAAAATGATGGCTGGGCAGGTGGGAGATGAATCCTGAAATGATCCATTGATGTTTCCTTTCTCAGTCCTAGTTTGGGGCAAAACTGCCCCTGGTTTCCTTGAGTTTGGTCTGGGGGTGTTCTTTCTTAGAAACAGAGAAATAACTTTGGGGTTTGTGCGGGGTGTTTAGGTCACCCCATTCTGCACTGGTTCTGTGCTGGGGCAGTGTTGTGGTGCTTGAGGGTCCCAGGACGAGGGAAGAGATGAATCTGACTCCATATTCTTAGAAGGCTGATTTATTATATGATGATTTTATGATATGATATGATATTAATTTTATTATATTAATTTTATATATTATATTATATTATATTATATTATATTATATTATATTATATTATATTATATTATATGAGTTAGAAGGCTTACATTATATTATATTATATTATATTATATTATATTATATTATATTATATTATATTATATTATATTATATTATATGTGTTAAATTATAGGTATTATAAGAAATTGTATACTAAAACTAAACTAATTATAGAAAAAAAGGATATATCAGAAGGCTAGAAAAGAATGAATAATAAAAACTCGTGACAGACCAGAGAGTCACTCACAGCTGGACTGGGACTGGTCATTAAGTAAAAACAATTCACATGGAACCAGTCAAAGATGCACCTGCCACATTCCAGAGCAGCAAAACAGAGGGAGAAGCGATCAGATAATGTTGTTTTTCTTTTCCTCTGAGGCTTCCCAGGAGAAGAATCCTGGTCAAAGAGGATTTTTCCATATCATGGTGACAGGGCAGAGCAGCTGGGGCTGCCCCTGAACCCTGGAGGTGTCCAAGGCCAGGCTGGAGCAAGCCGGGATTGTGAGAGGTGCCCTGCCCATGGCAGGGGATGATCTCTGCACCCCTTAAATCCAAACCACTCTGTGATCCTAAAAACCTTCTTCTTCCCACAGTCTGTGAGAGAAGCTGGCACTGAAGGGGAGTTGTGGGAGCTGCCACAAATTTTTCAGCAATGAGGATTTCAGTTGTTCTGGTGAAGGTGTAAAAAGCTCCCAGGTGAAGACCATCAATCTGTCCTCTGTGCTGAGTCTCATCCCTCCATCTGAGAGTTGTGAAATTGCTTTACAGGCACAAACCCTGACTCTGCAGCTCAAAATCTGCACCAGCTCAACCACACTGAGATTTTATTGCTGCCTGCACCATGAGCCTCCCTCTGCCCCCTCAGCCCTCCCCAGCCAGGCCAGCCCAGGCCAGAAATAGTCTTTGCTGGCAGGGATAATACAGGAAAAAACAGATTAAGGAGGTGTAGACAGGGATTTGCATTTGTTTCACCAGCTGTCTTCTCATTCCTCATGTTCGCCACTTGGACATACCTTGGCAAAGGACTGGAGTCAGGGATTGGAACAGAGAGTGGTGAAATAGGAGTGAAATATCCTTAAAAATGTGCAGTTAAGGCTGTGGCCAAGCTGGAAAGCAAGCTCAGAGCTCTACTTTGGGAGGAGGAAGTTTTTAAAATTGAGTGGGATGAGATGTGGGGTGAGCTGAGCACGAGCCGGGGGTGAATTCTCCTCCCTCCTTCCCCATCAGTTTGTGTGGGACTGGGGGCACAACTCCCCGAGGCTGCTCTGCCCTTTCCAGGAGCAGGGGGAAAGGAATACCTGGACATGCTGCCAATCCATCCGGCAGGCAGTGGCTCAGCCCCAGCCCCTGCTGTCACCACCCCGGACCTCGGCCCGGGGGACAGGACAGTGGCTCCTCTTCAGCTGCCTCTCGGGGCAATCTGAGCAGGGCTGGGGGGTGATGGATGTGGAGTTTAGCATTCCCAGCCTGGGAGATCAATAGAAGAATATACAGCCCATGGATCATGCGAGTTCCTGCTGTCTGGGCAGCAGTAAATCAAAAATGATCAATGGCAGCTCCCTCAACCTTGGCCCCTCCGCTCTGCCCCGCTGCAGCAGCATCCAGTGACTGAGAGGGATTGTGCTGCTTTCCAGCCTCTTTCCTTTGCTTCCCCCATAACTCTGGCATTGAAACATGAGGCTGTGTTTTTAATATCCTTTCCTTCCTCCAGTGCTGCCTGCCTCTTTCCCCAGGCCATTTCCAGCTGCAGGCAGTGCCCAGCCCACGTTCCCTCTGCTCTCAGCTGCACCTGCTCAGTCTGCTGCAGACTGCCTTCCCCTGGACACTGCACCAGTTTAGTTCTTCATTTTGGGAAGGTGTGCCCTCACAGAGGTTGTGCTGTGGCAGAGGTTGTGTTCCAGCTGGCAGGCAATGCCCAGCTCATGCTCACCCTGCTCTCAGGTGCACCTGCCCAATCTGCTGCAGACTGGCTTCCCCTGGACATTGCACCAGTTTAGTTCTTAATTTTGGGAAGATGTGCTCTCACAGAGGTTGTGTTGCAGCCACAGTGTTGTGTTCCACACAGGGGTGGTGTTCCAGCTGCAGGCAGTGCCCAGCTCACGTTCCCCCTGCTCAGGGCACACCTGCCCAATCTGCTGCAGACTGCCTTCCCCTGGACTTTGCACCAGTTTGTTTCTTCATTTTGGGAAGGTGTGCCCTCACAGAGGTTGTGTTGCAGCCACAGGAGCAGCCAGGAGCTCTGAATTCCTCTCCAGGTGTGAGCTGGCTGCTCTTGGTGCTGATCAGGGTTTTCCACGGGAGGGGAATGCAGGAGCAGTTTTGGAGAGGGTGCAGAGGTGGCACCAGCTTTGCAGAACTGCCCCAAACTCAACAAACAGCATCTGCATTTCCTCAGGATCTGATGTTTTCACTTGGAGCAGGAATTCACAGGCACAGAGAGTTCCATCATCCCCTCCTGCCTTTGCAAGGTCACTTCCACCAGAGAAGCAAAGCCTCACTTTATGGCATGATATATTTATAATAAATGTTCTCAGTAGCAGCTGAAGTGACACTGATCCCAGCAGGGACATTTCCCTGGATCTGAGCTCTCTGGCTGCTCCAGTGGGAATATTTCCATCCCCTCTGTCACAGCTGACTTGGCCCAGCTGCAGATGATGAGTGGCTGCTTCAGTCCTTGACGTAAAGGAGCTGTGAGTTTTGCCCAGTCAGACTTGTGCCACTGTGACAGGCAGGAAACAATAACGTCAGAACATCAGCTGGCCAAAAAAACAAAAAAAACCCCAAAAAACAAAACAAACAAACAAACAAAAAACCCCCACAAAAACAAAAACAAACAAACAAAAAAAACCCCCCAAAATACCCACAAAAACAAAACAAAACAACAAAAAATAAACCAACAAAAAACCAAAAAAGACCCAAAAAAAGCCCCTTGGGAAGCTATCCTTACAAATGTCCTGGATGAATTTGAGCTGATGGAGGAAGGCCATCAGTTCTATCAGGGCCAGCAGCAAAGCTGAGGAGGTTTCAAGAACTGCTTTGCAAATATCAAATTATGAATCACGGAAAACCAGCCCAGACTTGTGAAAAAAAAACCAAAAAAACCTAAAAACAAAACCAGGCCTTGAGAACCGTCTGGGAATTTCCTGTTTCATGTCTGCAGTGACATCACGATGGCCCTGAGAGCAGCAAACTCCTCCCAGGCTGCTGGCAGGATGGGACTGAGCAGTATCTGAGGGACACACGTGCCCCAAAAAAACCCCATTACTGCAGGATGGGGACAATGAGGAGGGAAAAACATCATTCAGAGTCATGACAACAGCAGGCCCTGGAGAGAACGCTGAGCACACAGCCCAGAATAAGCTCCAGTGGGTGAGAGAGACAATAATAGAGAGAATTGTGTCTTGATCTGGCTCTGAATGAGAGCTTCTAGAATGAAAGAGGAGAGGCAGAAGATGCTGTGTTATCTATCACCCCAAGTGATTGTTGTATCCAGAGCCTGGCTCAGTGATAAATGAGAGTGCCACTCATCTGCTTTTCTGGTGTATTTAGAATATTTTTAGAACCCTTTCTGAAAGATATTCTGATTAATCTGGTGAATTTTCCTTTGCTCAGTGAGACTTATAGCAACATTGGATTTAATTACCCCGTGACTGGGAGGGATGTAATGAGGGCAGATACAAATCCTTGTGACAGCTCAGAGTGGCAGGGGGAGCATTTATCCACCGAGGAGCTGAGATGACAAGTGCTGAGCCTTTGGGAGACAAAAAGTGGGATTTATTCCTTTCAGCTGGTTCCTATGGAAGGGCAGAATGGTTTTGAAAGGGAATTTAAAGATGCCATTCCAACCTCTGCCATGGGCAGGGGAACCATCCCAGGGTGTTCCAGCCTGGCCTTGGACACTTCCAGGGATCCAGGGGCAGCCTCAGCTTCTCTGGGCACCCTCAAATTAAAGAATTCCTCCCCCAAATCCAATCCAAACTTACTTTCTGTCAGTTTAATCCCTCCCCTTGTCCAGTCCTGACCCAGACTCCCTCTGCAGCTGCCCTGGAGCCCTTTCAGACGTGGAAGGTGCTCTGAGTTCTCCACACAAATTCCCCTCTCCACCCTCAACACCCAACTCTGCCAGCCTGGAGAAACCTTTGGCACTTCCCATGTCCCTTTTTTTCCTTTTTTTAATTTCCCCATGGCTTCATGCTATTTAGGGAAAATCAAGACGTGTCTCCAGAGCAAGAATTTGGCAAGTTTCTGCTCACAGGGTGAAGGGGAAGTTGCTCCCCACGTTTTGAGGTTCTCTCACCACGAAGTGTGAATAATAAACGGGAGAAGGGCACTTTCCCCTTCGTGCTCCAGTTTCTCTCACATCAATTAGTTCCCATCAGGCTTTCCTGCAGGAGAGTGGAGCTCGGAAAGGCTCTGCCTCAAAATTAACCAGACTTGTGGGGAAGAAAGGGCAGGAAGTTAAAAGGAAAACTGCTGATGCCTTCTCCTGTGGAATTTGTCGTGTAATTAATTTCTTGCTTCTTTAGAAACGATTTTTTTTTCCAATTTGGTCAAAGTTGATCTCAAATAATGAGCTGCAAAGCCATTGGCTTTTAAATCCCATGGAGTGAATATAGGAGAGGAAAATGAGGATTATTGTCTTGTAAGTTGTGTTGTCACCTCTGGCTGAAGCAGCCCTGGCTTGGCTGAGCGTTATTTTGGGGATTTCATGGAGGTTCCTTCACTTCTTTGGCTAAAATTTATTGGCTGGGCTTAGGTGGAGGTGCCCCATCACAGAAAAAATAACAACAATAATAATAATTAAGATTAATAAAACAACAATAAAGTAACAACAACATAAATAATAATTTTTATTATTATTAACAACAATGAAATAACAACAACAACAACAAAACAACAACAACACAACAACAACAACAACAACAATAATAATAATATTAATATTAATAATAATAATAATAATAATAGTTCTTGAAAAGGGACTGCAGGCTGCCCATCCTCCCATCCTCCCTTGGGAAAGTGTAAAGAAACACTTGAGTGCCCCCATCCTTCATTAAAACCTGGAGAAGTTGATGAAAATGAGCTCCTTTTTGATTATAGGTTGCAATTATTTTTTATATTGATTATTTTGAGTAATTTTACTGCATGGGAGGAAGTTATCCCCCTTCAGGTTGTTCCTGGCACGCTTGGATTGGGAGAATTGTCTCTTCCTGTCACTCACCTGGGGGTGGCTGCACCTCTTGAAGCAGAAAGAAAGCTCCAACAACACATTATATCACTTTTGTCATTGATTTGATCTATTTTATCTTTCATTTTATTGCACAGAAAAGCTGCCCTTCCAACTGCAGGTCCAGAAAAGGGGGATAACAAAGCAGGAAGGAAGCAGAGCATCTTTCAGAGCTATTTTCAGCTGATCCTGGTCCTCCCCTCAGACTGAGCCTGACCTTCAGCCAGTCACAAGATTTGATGGTGTTGATCACTCCAGGTCCCAGCAGGAGAAATGTTGAGTGGGAGAAAGGAGCATTTATATAAAATATTTTAAATTTTCAAATATTTTAATCACCCCCAACCAGGGATGCTCTGCTGCAAACTCTTCTAGGAGCAGAGCCTCCCTTTTTCCAGGGTTCTTTGGGAAGGAAACTTCCCAGCACTCTCAGCTCAGCTTATCCAGGGTGACAAGGAGCCAAATGCTGCTGGGAAGAGGGAAATACAAATCAATTAGTGCTGGAATGCCTGGACTCAGGTGCAGACCTAGAACTGGACTCATTAATCCCTACAAAACAACATTTGTCTGCCACAAAGCCAAAGCTCCTCAGGGACCTTTTGGTGAACAAGTTTGAGGCCATTTGGTCCCAACCCAGCAGGAGAAATGCCACAAAATGAGCTTGGATTGCTTTTTTTTTTTCCCTTTTTCTACCTTTTTTTAACCCAAAACCACCTCTAAATTCAAAACAAACTGTTGGTTGGGCAGGAGCAAAGGATTGAGTGTGCTGCCTGCAGACCTGCATGATAACACGAAGCATTTTATTCCCTTGGAGCTGTTCCTCGTGGGGAATCCAGAGGATTGGATGTTTTCCTGGCACACTGGGATCTCTTTCCAGACTTGCTGAGCCATTGTCAGGCAGCTTGGCTGTGAAAATGAGCACCTTCAGCACTGCTGAGGGAGCTCTCAGGCTGCCAGGGATTGCCTTTTCAGGATGCTGAGTGGCACTTGGACTCTGCTGGGATGAGCACAGCAGTCTGGATTCCCCCAGCACTCCACAGCTTCCCCCATTTCCCTCTGTAAATTTTCTCCCCACGCTCAAAAATCCCCGGGATGAAATAGGGGAAGCACAAATCAACACATTGGGGAGGGGATAGAGAGCAAGATAATTGATATTCTCATCTCCCAGGCTAAATCATTTAATGCTTTGTTTTTTAAAGAGCGCTGAGATTCATAAACTTGCAAGGCCGGGCTGTGCTGTAAATTGACAATGCTATTTGGGTTTTTGGAGCTGTGATTTTGGGGTTTTGGAGCTCATTAATAGGCTCTGTGGACTGGCATCATTTGCATGAAGCAGGAATCTCCAGCTCTCAGTCTCCACGTCTTGAAAGCCATTCCTCACCTGGGGCTGTGTTGATAAAACTGATTAGCAGGAGGGGAGGCAGGCGGGGAGAAATGTGTTGCTGGTGAAAAGGGCACTACATCAAGCTGAAATTCGGGGGAAATGCTGAGTTCACAGAACAGATCAGGAGTTATTAACCTCTGCATGAGAGCCGTGCTGCACAGGGGGAGGAAATTGGTCTGAGCTGAACTTCAGCATCTCTCTGGAGCTGTTTGAAAGTGCTGCAGCAGCGCTGAGAGCCTGATTTTCACTCACAGCTCCATGCAGGGATGTCAAAGCACCTCTGCCTGGATGAATTTATCTGTGCAACAACGCTTGGCCCCGGGTAAATCCTCACCAGCTGAGGGCTGTGGGTGAATTTCTCTGCAGGATTTGCACTCTGGAAATGCTGCTGGATCAGGGCTGGTTTCCTGTTGGATGCTTGGAATTGGAGGCACTAAAACATCTGCCTTACCCTGAGCATCAATCAGTGCAGGGAGAAATCCTGCATTTCCTGTCACAGCCCTGGGTTGTGACCTGCTCAGGGCAGGGTGTGTCACTACAGGGCATGAAATAACACGATGTGGACACGCTGCTCCTTTAAGGTAAAAGGGTTTTTAAAATTTCTGATTCTAATATTTATAGATTTCCAAAAGTGACAGTGGATTGGAGGGTGACAGTGCCACCTCTCCAATGCCACTGCACAAACCAACAGTCCATCAAATCTCTCCTCCTCCATAAAAGAATACAAAACAAAAAGTTATTTACAGAAACCGTGGGAGAAAGTTTGTTACAAGAATATAAACATCAGAAGGCTTAGAAAAACTTAAAAAATCAAGGCAACAGGATGGAACAACCCCAGCAGGGAAATCATCAGCTCTGGGAACCTCTGGCTCAGTGCAGCCCTCAGCTCTGCCATGGAAATCCCACTGTAAAACCAGGACTCAGGCTCCTCTCTGGAGCAGGGAAAGTTGGGATCCTTTCAAGTAGAATGGTTTAAACGGCCTGGTTTTGCTTCTCCGAAAAGAATGTTACTTCCCTACTTACATCTTCCCCTGAAGATGCATGATTTAGTTCAATTAAAACCAGAAAATGATGATGATAATAATAATAATAGTAATAATCATAGTAGTAGTAGTAATTATAATAATAAAACAAAATATAATAATAGTAGTAGTAATTATAATAATAAAACAAAATAAAATATAATAATAATAATAATAATAATAATAATTTTTTAAAAGCCTTTAGGAACACACTCCCCAAATGCCCTGAAAATGGAAGAGCAGCTCAGCAGTGCAGGTTTGATTGATGTTTGGTTGATGCAGGGTGCAGGCAGCTCCCTTGCTGTGCCATGTCTGGCTAAATCATCTGCTGTCACTTCTCCCAATATCCACTTACCAAAGGTTACATGCTTGGTAAACCAGAGCTTAATTACTCTGCATCACCATCTAGAGAGCACAGGCAGAGCTCAGGCTGGCAGAAATCAGCATTTTGATGGGGATCCTTTCTGCTTTAGTGCTGTTTGCTCTCCAGAGCAGCCCCCCTCTCTAATTGTGCTCTGTTGCCACATCTGCTTTATTCTATGGAAGGCAACTTTCCATTTTTACTCCCCTCCCATACAGCAAGAGGCGTTTTTTTGGGTGAATTGGGACAAATAATTGAAAATTCTTAGTGACAACCACCCTAGAAATGAGAGAGTCTGGCCTGGCCTTTTCCCAGAGGGAGCTGTGATCCCCATCTGGGGGATATTTGAATATTTCCCGTGACAGTGCAGGAGCTGAGCTTTGTAATTCCCATTGTCGTGCCTCTCCCTGGCTCCCTACAAGAAACCAGCATGTAAGTGACAGATGCTGAGCGTTGTTCCCTCCCTCCAGGAGAGCAGATCACAAGATTGCTTCTAGCTCCTGGGGTGGGAAGTCCTGTAGGCCAAGATTTCCCTGCAGCCCACTCCTGCTGCCGCGATCGCCCCGTGAATAATGGAACGTTTTCATCTCTTAATCAGATGCAATTTTCCAAATGGTTTTTGTGATTTAGCAAGTCCATTAAAAATGACATTTGTTCTGCTCTGACACTCCTAAGGAGCTCCACAGAGCATAAACACTGGAAATTACTTGTAAGGGGAAGAAGATATTAAAATTCCCCAGCCCTCTCGTGCTTGTCTGAGAAACCCTGGTGTCTCGTGCCGTGCCAGCTTGGAGCAGAGCCACTTGATGTGCTCGGAGTTTTGCTGTGATTAGGGGCAGCTCCAGGCTGCTGCAGAGACAAAACGTTGCTGTTTCTCGTGCTGTGCCTCTCAGATGCTCTACAGGACCAGATTTGAGGGCTGGAGAGGAGGCTGAGCTTTGGATGGGGCACTGGAGCATTCAGAGTAGGAGGGTTGGTGATTATAAAGTGTTTTATGGCAGTGTGTGGTGGAAAACTGTCACCATGATATTTTATAAAAAAAAACCTTTGCTAGGATTTTTCTCCTATTCTACATGAAAAGCCTCAGAAAAGAAATGTAAACAATTAACTACCTGCTGCTGTGAAATGTGGTCTGGACTTTGTTCACCAACAGGTGCATCTTTGGTTGGTCCATGTGAATTGTTTCTATTTAATGACCAATCATGGTCCAGCTGTGTGGACTCTGAGAGTCACAAACTTTTGTTATCCTTTCCTTTCCTTTCCTTTCCTTTCCTTTCCTTTCCTTTCCTTTTCCTGCCTTCTGATGGATCCTTTCTTTCTATTCTTTTTAGTATAGCATTTTAATACAATGTAATATCATAATACAATAAATCAGCCTTCTGAAACATGGAGTCAAGATTCTCATCTTTTCCCTCATCCTGGAACCCTCAAACACAACTATTAAAACCGAGGAGCTGCACATCACTCCTGCCCATGAGCTCCTGTATTTATTGACTGAACTCACTCTGCTCCTCTGCTAAACTCGAGATTTACACGGTGCTCAAAGCAAATCCCATTCTCCTGCCAAGTTCAGAGTGAGGGTGGAGCTGCTTCTTCCCCACTTTTGTCCCCATCTCCCCCTATTTCCAAAGAAATCCCAGGGCTTCAGCTCCCTCCTGTCCCTCCAGGGATGCTCTGGGGGTGACCACCTGCCCCAGCACCTCTGAGCATCAGCAGGAGGCTAAAAATGCCTCTTCAGGTGCCCAGAGGTGACTTATTTAGGGGAGAATCACTGAATCTTTAATGTTTTTCTTCTCCCTCCACCCCAGTGAGGCAGGAGGGCTCTGTTATCCCGATTTTCTGATGGGAGCAGGAGTGCCAGGCTGGCTTTGGGCCCTTTCTGTGCTGTCTGATCACTCTGCCTGCAGCTGAGGAACCAAAATCTCTGCAAACCTCCTCTGAGAGGAGCATTTCAGCTGGAACACGCGGCTGGACAGCTCTCAGCAAGCTTTTTCCAGCCTTGCTTCCATATCCCAGCCAGGCACTGAAGTCCCTCAGTGGGGAAGAACTTTCTGAAACTTTATCAAAATTATCTGCCTTGTTTTTGTTTTTGGTTTTTTCCCAGCCACCACTTTCACATTGGTTTATTTCATGTGCATCACTTAAAATGGGGGGTTTTTTTGCACCTAAATTCTGGATTATTCCAGGCCATGCCTCTCTGGGCTGCTCAGGAGCTGCAGCTGTCACCGTGGGCTCTGCCAGCAAGGGGACCAGAGTGGGTTTTAGGTAGTTAAGCTTCCAATGATTCCTCTGAAGCCCATTCCAAGCTGGATTTGAGCCTGAATGGACTTCCTTTTATTTCCCTTTTCCTCTGCAGCCACCAGCCACACACTGGGCCCTTGATGCTATTTCAGATAATTTTTCCAAGTTGAAGCTTTTACTTTGCTACAGTGAAAAACCTCGAATCAGGAACCATCCAAAGGGAGCAGAAGATACCCCAGGGGAAACCTGTGCAGGGGAAATTGGTCACCACTCAGAAAATTACTGCTCTAGCCCTGATTACCCATTAATTAGCCAGAGCAAGCTGCTCTTTCCAGCCTGCAGAATGTGTTCCCTGCTGGCCCAGCTTGGAATGTTATTCCCTCTCTCTTCAGTCCTGAATCAGGCACTGATTTAACACCCCACAGTTGGCCAGGCAGGAACTTTGTTTTTTTTGCAGAAATGCTGTGTTCATTCCAAACCTGAAGCCCAGCATTTCATCCCATTTTTATCTCCCTGAATTCCCTTCTCCCTTGTGCGGGAATTAAGGGGTTTTTTCACTGTAACAAGTGTCCAATCTTCTTGGGTGTGGAAGTAGCTGGAAGTCAGATTTTCCCTGCTAGATTCCACCTGTAAGAGCGGAGAGTTCTGGCTTTGTCCTCTGGAATATTCGACTGCACCCAAAATGATAAAAAGAAATCTCTGATTGCTGATTGTGGAAGGTTTTGGGGGGCAGTAAAAGCATTCCTGGGAATTGCCAGGGGAGGGAAGGCTGGGAATGAGGCTGGGAATGAGGGGTGATTTCTCTGGCACTTCTGTTGCCTTCAGGAACAAATCTCCTGGAGGTGCCAGAGCTTCAGTGGAGCTTTGGTGGCACCTGTGGAAGTAGAAATGGGAGGAAACAGAGCAGGGTGGGTTCAGGATAGCAAGATAAAGGGAAATGCATGGATGGGGGAACGCTGAGTGCCTGGAAACAGCAGCTCTGGGCTTTGTGTGAGGGGAAAGTGATGAAAACAGCCCAGCCTATTGTGAAACATTGAAAATTGAACATTTCCCTTGATTTGGGGTCATGGAGAGGGTTGTGACAGAAGGACAAGGCTGGGATCTGATTTCATTTGGAAACTCCAGGGTCTTGCACGGATCTGGTGGCACTGTGACCTTCCAGGGGACCCTGAGGGGGAAGCCTGCCCTCACCCCAGGAGTGAGGCTGGATTTGAGCCCAATCCCAGCCCAGAACCCGCCTTTTGCAGCTCCCTGCAGGAGCAGCAGCACAGGGATCCTTGCTCCTGGTGTCCCCCAGTGCCAGCAGGCTGCAGGTGACATGCAGGGCACTGTCACCAGTGCTGGGAGCTGGACCCCCAGCAGCAGGACATGCCTCAGGTCCCTGCAGCCCTCCCTTGTTCTCCTGGGAGCTTTGGAAGAGCACCAAGAGCTCCATCCTTGGGCTCTGCAAATCCAGTTCACCCCTGGAGTCAGGAGGGCTCTTCCCAGCTGAGGAAAATCTCATTTCTCTGCTCCCTGGGGATCTGTTTAGGGGAGAATCATTCAATCTTGAATGTTTTTCTTCTCCCTCCACCCCAGTGAGGCAGGAGGGCTCTGTTATCCCGATTTTCTGATGGGAGCAGGAGTGCCAGGCTGGCTTTGGGCCCTTTCTGTGCTGTCTGATCACTCTGCCTGCAGCTGAGGAACCAAAATCTCTGCAAACCTCCTCTGGCTGTAGATTCTGACCCTTCAAAGCGGAATCCAGGAATGGTTTGGGTTGAAAGGGACTTTAAATCCCATCCTGTCCCACCCCCTGCCAAGGGCAGGGACACCTTCCACCACCCCAGGGTGCTCCAGCCTGGCCTTGAACACTTCCAGGGATTTTTAGAGACATTTAAAATGCCTTATTCCTCCTGAGGAGCTTAATCCTTTCAAAGGGGTGGTTCAAAGTTTCTGCCTGAAATATCTCAGTGGGTTCTGGGAGCTGAGCCTGGAAGTCAGGATTAGCAGCTAAGCCCAAGCCTCCCTCTCTTTTCATTACTGGAGATCTCCCTGAATCAAATAATCAGCATTTTTAGCCAATTGCCAAGCCTGGTGGTGGACTTAGAATTATTTTAAAAGGACATTTCTTCCTCCTTTTCAGAGAAACCTGTGGCAAATCCAGCCCAGACAGGCAGAGAATCCCCTCTGAAAAGATTCCCCCCCATCCTGCCCAGATTTAAATCATTCCACAACGAATCCACAGGAACAGGGAGACTGAGCAGCACAGCTGTGTGAGATTTGATGCTTTGTAATGTGCTACCAGCCCCCAAATTTACCCTGTCAGGAAGGAACCCCAAGCAAAGGGATGGAATTCCCACCTGGGCAGGGTCTCCCATCCTGCTGCTCCAGCTTTCACTCCGAATTCTGGCAAAAAAAGTGAAAGTGCAGAAGCCAGTGTTTGTGCAAACTGCTCCTGGAGAAAACACAGAATTATTTGGAGCCTCTCCTGGATTTGTGTTTCAGGCTGGGCTTGCACAACGAAGGGGAAGTGTTTTGTGGAGATCAGGGCTGAGCAGGAACCTCTGCTTGCCAGCCAAGTGAGCGTGTGGTTATCCCCTCATCTCAGCTGGGGTTTGGCTGGAATTAATCTGCACTCAGTGCTCAGACCCTTGGGCTCCCCGAGCAGTGACACACTGAGATTAAAACAGCAGATGTGTCTGCTGTGGAGCTCTGGGGCTGCAGGTCCATGGTGGGTTTGGTGATCCTGGAGGGATCCTCAGGAATTTTGGTGATTCTGGAGTTGGAGCAGAGTGACCCCAGCTGGGTTCAGAAACACAGAGCAAAAAGTCATTTATCCTCTGCACTGATGTGATTTTCTCTCTGGTTTTGTGTCACTGGAGGGTTTGTGGGGTTGGGAAAGCCAAGCAGGGACAAGGGGGTGTGGGGAGGCATTCCCAGGGAACTGGGACAATCTTTCCTCCTGGAACAACTGGAAAAGGGGGAGAAAGTTCAGGAGCTACAGAGGGAGCCTGGAGCTCGCAGGGCCATGAATGAAACATTATAAAAAATATCTGCAACTGGGGGAATCTGTTATCAGAGAGCTGTCAGTCAGGGAGGAGAGGAAGGGGGAGAAGAAACAATTTAAAAGAAGAAAGGCAGAGCACAACTCGTTTTATGGAACCCTTATTTTAAGTAATATTTGCTGAATTACTTGGGTGGGTTTATTTCCCTTTCAAGCTTGAAGAAAAAAAACAAAACAACATTGATTCTTCTTTTTCTTTTGATTCTCAGATCTGGAGAATGTTTATTTGAGGAAGGGAGATGCACCCAAAAGGGCTGGGATCCTAAATCCACGGCATTCCTTATTCCCTGCCCTGAGCTAATGGACCTGTGGAGTTCAGAGCCTGGAAGGGAAGATAAATATTCAGCTTTTATCTTTAATCCAAAGCCTGTGAGCAGAGCTGATATTTCCTGTGTGTTCTCTGCTCTGTTCTGGATGCAAACAGCAAAAGAGCCTGGACTGGCACAGAGCTGACCCTACCACCTTCCTTTTTTTATCCAGGTTTATTCCAGCCACTGAAATTGCCTGGTTTGAATGTCAGCAGTGCAATAACTTTGATATTAATCATCACAGCTGCCTGGGAAATCAAAAGAGAGATGGCAGAGGAGCCAAATGAAAAATTAAGCTGAGCTCACGTTTTGGGCTTGGCTTGGGTGGTTGGGTCTAACTCCAGCACTGCCCTGCTCGTGATCCTCATTTCATTCTTAACCTGCTTCCCATGCTAGAAGATTTTGGGATGCCTTGCTGTGATTATTTGGGTTTTCTTTATGCTGCACTGGAAACGGGGACAGCCACGGTGATTTGGTTCATTCATTGAATCAAAATCTCAGGATTTTGCCCTGTTAAAAATTCAAAGCTCTGCACCAGTTAAGTTGTAAAAGAGCCCATTTTGGCTGGTGCTGCCCTCCAGGAGCCTCCTCTGTCCTGGAATCTCCTCCTGGATCCATCAGGGAGGGTTAACTCAGCTCCCAGTCTGAGCAGGGACCCCTTACAGACCAGTCTGGCTCCTTGCTTAGCTTCTCCCTTTCCCCAAAGCAACCAAAACCTCGATTTTTAACCCCGAATCAATCCTCAAGCTCCTCTCTTTCCCCAAAGCAACCAAAACCTTCATCTTTAACCCCAAATCAATCCTCAGGCTCCTTCCTTTCCCCAAACCACCCAAAACCTCCATCTTTAACCCCAAATCAATCCTCAGGCTCTTCCCTAAACCACCCAAAGACTCCATCTTTAACCCCAAATCAACCCTTAAACTCCTCCCTTTCCCCAAACCACCCAAACCCTCCATTTTTACCCCAAATCAATCCTCAGGCTCCTCCCTTTCCTCAAACCACCCAAAACCTCCATTTTTACCCCAAATCAATCCTCAGGCTCAGCTGCTGCAAGGAGAGGGAGGCAGAGGAGGAACCAAAACATCTCCAGGTGGCACAGGAAGGGCTGGGAATGTCTTTGTCTGTGTTTTTCTGCTTTTCCTTTAAATATTTGCAGTATTTTGGGAGCTCTGGGCAGGCACTGACTGTTGGTGGATTTGTCTTTGCCTTCCAGCCCTTGTAGGATTTATCTCCTGCTCTCTCATCTGTATCCCCAGCCTGCACAGCTTCTGAGTGATGCTTTTCCATGCTTTTTCTCAGAATTTTCCAGTGCTTTTTCATAGGAAAACCCTCTGGTGGCCTCTTCTACCTTTCTGATTTTTCTCCAGATAAATTCCTGGAAAATGCAGCGAAGCAGAAAGTCTTGGGGGGTAGAAGTTGGACTGAGGTGACTTCTTTTTCATGCTTTTATTCCAAAATCTGGGAGGAACGAAGGAAATTTTGAAACAAAACGCTGTGATTGCTTTTTCAAAGCTCTGTAAAGCTCCAGTTCCACGTAGGAGCTGGTGAGGAGGTTGGAACATTTATTTAATCCAATCCAATCCCATTCATTCTTGGGTCCTGATTTTCTAGCCCAGCATGAAAAGTCTTTGATGACTCTGGCACAGGTTTGTTATTATCTAATTGCCTTTTCCAGAAGGCTTTCACCTGATAATTTGGATATTGTTATCCCTACTGAAGCCTGATCACTCTGCTCTGCCAAAATCTGAGTCTATTTATTATTAATTGTGGCTTGGGAACAGCTCAAGGCTCCCCAGGTCCACCATAAAGAACCTTTGGGAAATTTGGGCAAGGGAAGTGAAGCAAAGGAATTGTGCTGAGGGGGAAAGGAAAATCAGGGGCTCATCAAGGTGACCCCAAAATTACAGCAGAGTCTGAGGCAGGGCCCTGCTTCCTGCAGAAATCCTAAAAATTCCAGCTGGAGTTTCATTCCAGGCACCACAGGATGGGATTTTTGGGTGGGATTTTTGTAGGTCCTGTGGAGCTGTCCTGGGTCTCCCAGAGCTTTGTGAGGAGAGGATTTCTGTCTAATCCATGGTCTGTCCTCGGAACCCTGACAGATTTCCCAGGGCAATTTTTAAATTTTTACCCTCCTTCCACAGTGTCCTCTGTGCTCACCCCCAAAATATCAGATTTTTTTTTTTTTCCCCCCTGCACAGCCAAAATTTAGCAGCACAAGGCTTGAACAAATTACCCTCCAGGACACGAACTGGTGTGCCATGGAGCATTATCATAATTAATTACAACTAAACTGCAGTCGTCAAATAAATGAACAAAGTGCATTTCATGATGCATTATCCTCGCTCTTCCATTGTTTGTCCTCTTGCTTGTTAAGCTGGGATAATCAGTCATTTGCTCCTGGGTTGCTAAAGTGGAAGTTCCACCGCAGCCACGGAGGTGTTGGGGCTAAAAAAGTGAAATTATTCATGAGGAAATCTCAAATGACAGCAAGACTGAGGTCAGGGGAAGTTTTTTAGGGTTTATAGGATAACAAGGATCTAAGAGTTGTTAAAATGTTTGCATTGTTGGAGAATTTTGCGTCCTATTTTGCCAAAGATTAAAAAAATAAATAAATAAAATCTAAAAATATTAATGAAATTAAATTAAAATAAGCGGAGTGGGGATGGAATGTGAGGAAAAGCAATAAAAAAGGCCCTATTTTATTGCTTTTCCTCACACTCCATCCCCACTCTGCTTATTATTATTATTAAATTAAATTAAATAGGAGCTGTGGCACCTTTCTCCATAAAGGTCTTTGCAGATCATGTGGAAAATGACCTTGCCACGGGCTCTGAGCTGCATCCTCAGCTTCCAAATATTGGCAAAGCTTCCCTGAAGAGGCTGGAATTCACCTGATTTTCTCCTCTCTCTCCCTGGTGATTCCCCCAAATCGCTAAAACAAGAATCCCTTTTATCCCTCAGCTCCTGACAGCTGCTGGATGAACCCGAAGTCCCTTTCCCTGGATGGGACTGAGTTCATCTCGTTAAAAAGCAAAACTTGATTGTCTCAGCCCAAACTTCCCCAAGCAGGACGTGATTTTGTGCAGAAATCCTCCAGCCACACACACAAAACTCTGATTTTTGAGCCCGTGAATGTTCACAGAGCTGGCAAACCGTGGATGTGACGGCACAAAAAGCTGCCTAAAAGTGGGATTTTTAATATTTTTGCCACGGGAAGCAGTCAGGGAAGGAGCAGGGACACCTGGCTGCTGCTCCAGCGAGCATCTCGAGGTGGGCACTGGAATTCTCTGCCTGGCAGATGCTCCTGTCACTTCTGTTGTTTCCTTGCCAAGATGAATTTTACCTCTGGGAGCCCTCAGGGGCCCATTTAGCAGGGATAATTAATTAAATTAACAGGCTTTTCAGGCTGGCTGGAGGTTGGTGTAACAAGTGTGCTTTGAAAGGAAAGCTGGGTTGGTTCAACGTGCAGGTTGAAACTCCTGCCTGTGTCTTTCACTGGTATTAATCAGAGAAAAAAAATCAAATTGTGCCTGTTGGATCCCTGGTTACAGAGAATTTTAAATTTTCTATACTAAAAAACACTAACCCCCCAAAAAATCACTGTATTTAACCTGAAGCCATACAGAAAACTTCCAAAATTGACTACTGAAACTAAGATTATAAGTGTGTAGTTGAAATAAAAATATGTCATATCACATAGTAAAAAACCTTCATGTTGAAAGTTTTAGAATATAATAATATCTATAAAAAACCCTAAAAACTAGAAACTAAAACTATCTAGATATAATAATATCGATATAATAATATCTATATAATATCTAAAAAGGTTTTAAAACACAGACTAATCCTTCTTCTTCATAAGTAGTATTACATAATTAAATAAAAAGTCCACATTACAAAGCATGAGTAGTTATTAAAAGTAAAAATTATTTGAGTATAATTTCTTAATTAAATAGTTTATCCTTAAACAAACCTTATGAAGAAAAAAATACAGCTCCATTTAAAATTTATTAAAATAAAGTGCTGTCAAACTCAGTTGGTGAAACTCTAATATAGACATGAACTAATAAACATCTAAGCCCAAACAAAAAATGCCATCTCACACATTTAATCTCAACCTTAACAAAAAAAAGGCAAAAAATTCACAGTGCCAATTTTCCCAGCTCTTTCCATCTGTGTTTTTGTGTTTTATATCTGCTCTGTCTCTTGAGGTGTGGAAAAGTTGTTTTTCCATGGATCCCACAGGCCAAACTTTGAAGCCCTTCGCTGTCAGCATGATATTTTCCCATCATTTTTCATGGGATGGAATTAAATCTCATGAAAATCATCCCTTCCCCCTGAGCAGGGCTTGCCAAGTCTCCCCGGTTTGGGATGGAGGAACAATTCCAGAGTTTGCACCCATCCCCTCCACCTCGGGACACAGGGAAAGGAATCAGTCCCCATGGATATTCTAAAAAAGGAAACCAAACTCTTTGAAAAGTCTCATTTTTAGCAAAGATGGCCCCATCAGGTTGGAATTACCCCATGGATTTCCATGGCATTCCACAGCTGGATACCCTTTTCCATGGAGAAATTCCTGCTGATTTCCAACCTGAACCTCCCCTGGCACAGCTTGGGGGAAACCAAACTCTGAAAATCCTCATTTTTAGCAAAAATGGCCCTGTTGGGATGGAATTTTCCCATGGATTTCCATGGCATTCCACGGCTGGACACCCTTTTCCATGGAGAAATTCCTGCTGATTTCCAACCTGAACCTCCCCTGGCACAGCTTGGGGCTGTTCCCAAACTGACCCCAAATTACAACAGAGTCAGATTTTAACTAAATCCTCTTTATGGTCCCTTCCCACCCACTCCGGGGTTCTGTCAGTTTTGCAGTCTGGGTTGGGGATGCTGCAGCCTTGGGATTTGCGGGTTTTTTTTTGGAGGGGATTGGTTTTGGGAATTTTTTTAGATGTTTCTTACCCCCCCACCCAGCCAATCACTGCATTTTAAATCAAGGAGAAGGGTGCACCTCTCCAGATTTCATCCTCAAGTTCTGGTTTCCCTTCTCTCCATCATCACCTTCCTGTTTTAATGCTGCCTTGCATCTTCCCCACAGGGATCTCAAAGTTCAGCTCTTCTTCCTTTATTAATTATGGATTGCAGCAGTCCCAGGAGGGCTCTGACTGCACAGGAAATTTGGAGGAACTCCAAATAAAACCTGGCCCTGGGGACTTTCCTGTCTCACCAGAAAAAAAATTCCAGGCAAGATCCTTTCTGCTCTGTTGTTGCTGCTCTCCAGGTACAAAATGGGATGAAACTTCCACTAATTAGGGAGCTGCTGAGGCAGTGCAAGAGCTGAAAAAAGTTTTGAACTCTCACTTCTTCCTGAGATTTAAATCACTCCTTTAGCTGTGGTGTCTTTCTGGAGCAGAAATGATTGCAGGGCTTGAGAGCTGTGGTTTATCAAAGCCAATAAAGAGAGTTTTCAATGAAGGATTGAAGCTGGGATGTTGTTCTAAATCTCCCCCAGATGTTCTCCCTCAAGTCCAGGTGGCAGGTTGGTGAGAAAAAAAAAAATTGAGGAGATTTTGGATCTCTCAGAGTCCCTTTCTGCCTGGGCACTTAATTGGAATGTTTAATTTAATTAATTTGATTTAGTTTAATTGGAATGGCAGGGTGGAAAGCCAAGATTGTGAAACACCAGTGGACAAGGAATGTTGTCAGTGTGGAGGCTCCTGCAGAGCAGAGCGGTGTCCTGAGAGAAACAAACCCTCCCCTTCAAGGTTTTCCCCCAAAATTCAATTAAATGATGAGCTGCAAACACCTGGGAGCACAGCTGAAGCAGGATTTTGGTTTTCCAAGGTTTAGGAGCCACGATTTGATGTTTTTCAGGACGAATGTTGTGTTCTCTGCACCCCTGTCAGCCCAGGGCCTCCCCAGCTGAGCTCCTTTGGATTTTCCTGACAGGAATGGAACCTTCTCCTGCAGATACGAGCTAGGAAAAGATGGAACAGCTTAAGGGTGGGTTTGTTGTCCCTGCACCACTCCTTGCCCCGCTCCCCTCGCTACAAACCTTGATGAACGGGTAGAAAATGCAGCTGGGCTCTGCCTGACACAGGATTCATTTATTTTCATCAAGGAGTCAAATCTTGATCTCCAAACCATCAATATTTCAGGGCAAAAGCCCAGAGTGGGGGAGGAGAGCTCCCTCAGTCTCCAGGCTCTTCTCGTAGTTAAAAGTTCACTGCAGAAAATTTGATGCTTAATAAATTGGAGCCTTCTCTGCTTTAAATCATTTCTACAGCAATTGCAGAAGAAAATATAATTATTACAAACTGGTCATTTGTTACGGAGAAATCTCATTAAATTGACTCCGTGCTGGAAGGTTTGCTGGGGCTGGAAGGGGAGAAGAGGCAAAAACCTGACAGAGGGGTGGGAGAGGAGTCTCTTAATTACAGATTGATTCTTCCTGGTGATTGAATGTAGAACATAATCAGCTCATCCTTTCTGCTGGGGCAGATGGGAGCTACAGGGACCTTTTTGTCTTCCCTGACCTGCCAGCCTGGCTTGCTAATGGCCTGGGGAGGCAGGGAATAGCCTGGAGAGCTGGAGAAAGCACACTGAGCTCCAGTCATGGATCAGGGCTGCTCTCCTCCCCTGGGAGCCAGCCTGGGCCAGGATTTAATTCACTGCTGCCTCCTCATCACATCTTCATCTGGTGCTGGACGAATCCCAGAGTTCTTGGGCACTGCCCTGCAGCTCAGAGGAGAGGTTTGGGAGCCCAAATCCAGCCTTGGGGACAGCTCAGCTGCTGCTGGCAGCGCCCAGCTTTGGAATGCCACAGCCCCAGGGTGGAAAGGACCTCAAAACTCATCCAATCCCATGGCCAGGAACACTTCCCACCATCCCAGGGTGGTTTGGGGTGGAAGGGATCTCAAAACTCATCCAGCCCCATCTCCAGGGACACCTCCCACAATCCCAGGGTGGTTTGGGGTGGAAGGGACCTCAGAACTCATCCAATCCCATGGCCAGGGACACTTCCCACCATCCCAGGGTGCTCCAGCCTGGCCTTGGGCACTTCCAGGGATCCAGGGGCAGCCCCAGCTGCTCTGGGCACCCTGTGCCACCTCCAAGAATTTCCACCCTCAAGGAATTTCATCCTAATTTATAATCTAAACAAATTTTCCTTCATTTTTAGGGCCAGTCCCTGTGTCCTGTCCCTCCATCCCTTGTCCCCAGTCCCTCTCCGGCTCTCTTGGAGCCCCTTCAGGCTCTGGAAGGGGCTCTGAGCTCTCCTTGGGGTCTTCATGAGAAAGTTGCTCCAGCCTTGTGATGGACCTCGTGGCATCCTCTGGAGTCATCCCAACAGAGCCATGTCCTTGTTGGACACAGGAGGGTCCCACAGGAGCAGGGAAAACGGGGACAATCACCCTTTTGGTCACTCTTCTTCTGAGGCATCCCAGGATGTGGATTTTGTGGGAAGCTTGGCAAGCAGGAGCTGCTGAAATCTCCCTGTCCAGTCTCAGCCAGCTCGTCTGTGTCTACATTAAATAAAATATCCTCATTAATATATTAATAAAAACTATATAAATAAAACAATAAAAATGCTAATATAGTAATATAATAGTATAAGTTTAAAAATTAAAAGTTGCAATAATATATGCAGACTAAATAAATTTACAGGAATGTTCTGAAACGGGTGAGGATTTAAAGTGAAGCCTCTCAAAAAAACCAAACAACAGAAATTAAAGCTCTGTTATCACTCCCAGGAAAGAGATCCATGACCACAAAGTGCCAGATTCACAGGGGGGAATGATTGCTGCTGATTTTTTAGAAAATGTTCTTTCCAAGCAGGAGAATATTGTGTGTTTTGACATCCAAATGGAGCAATTGTTTTTGCGAAATGATTTTTCTCCAGTTTTAGGCCTTTTTAGTGGCTTCTCATCCCAGAGCCTTAAAGGAAGAAATTGCTGAAATCTGACAAATTGATAGAGCGTAATGATCTAATGGTGTGTGGTGTGATTGTGAGAAAGGAGGGGAAGAAGAGCAGGAGTCTCTGCAAGCATTTTATGGAAATGATTCCTGGACATTTAGATTGTCTTTTCCCAACACTAAGAACAATAGCAAGCACTTACCCAGTGGATTTTCCTCCGTAAAGACAGCAAAACTTCCTGCAATGCTGGGTGGAGAAGGTTATCCAAATATTGGAATATTTATTTCAAATAAATCCAAATATTATGGAAATCAGCTTTTTTTTTTTTTTTTTTTTTTGGTCTAATTACCAACGCACGCTCAGGATCTCGGGCAGCAAAGCCCCAGTAAAAAATTAATAGAGGCTGAAGCACTCAGGCAGCCCCAAGAGAGCTGTTATCTTTCACTCATGGGTTAACATCACATTTGGCTTAAGTAGGAGCAGCAGAATAAAAAAAATAATTTAAGAAAAGAAATTAAAAGTGATTGCGGTGACAAAAATAAATAAAGGTTTGGCGGTTCTGAATTTTTTACAGATTCTTCTGCTGACTGCAAACCTTCCCTCAACTCAGCCTGATTTTTGTAGCTGCTTTCTGCTGGTTTAAAACTGTTCCTTTTCTGGTTCTGGATACATTTCACAAGGAAACTGAAATGTCACCCAGCTCCAGCACTGAACTTTTGCTCCTTTTTTTGTGTCTGAAGTCGCTGGAATAGAGAAGCGATTTCAGCCAGCAAAAAGCAGCCTGTGAAATTAGGGAGAGAAAAAATTCCAAAACAACACAACCCAGCAAAAGCAGAACCCTTGGACTGTGGCCCAAAGTGGAAATAATTGAGTATTTTAGGGATTTGCAGCAGCCAGGGACACGGGCAGGGTTGGTGGGGTGGTTTGGAGGTGCCTCCTGTTGGAGATGTTCGGTGAAGGATGAGGAGCAGGCAGGGCTGGATGGGGTTTATCCCTCTTGGAAAGTGAAACAGGCATTTCAGGCGTAGGGAAATACCCAAAATATCCCTTTTTTGGTGCCTTTGTCAGGTTAGCACGGAGTCATGGGATGGTTGGGGTGGGAAGGGACCTTAAAGCTCATCTGTGGGCAGGGACAGCTCCTCCTACCCCAGGCTGCTCCAAGCCCTGTCCAGCCTGGCCTTGGACCTTTCCAGGGTTTCTCTTGCCCTGTTAAAGGGTTTTTCTGGGAATGATGGCTTTTTGTTTTGTGGTGTTTTGGGATGGGGAGACCCCACAGGGGTCGCTCCTTTGCTTTGGGTCCATCAGAGATCCAGCAGCGGGAGAAGGATGCAGCTCCAAGTGGTGGCACAGCCCAGATGTCACTGTGTCCTTCCAGCAGCAGCTCTCCCTCCCAAATCCACTCCTGGAGGCAGGGAAAAGCTGCTTCCCAAAGCATCTGGGGCTGCACCGAGCCAGGGTTTTCTCTGCCCTGCCAAATCCTGGGAATCTCCCCAAAATGAGCAGCTCCAGCCCCATTCCTGATCCCACACAGGGCAGCCTGGGGAAGGAGAGAGGGGGCTGAATTCCTGCCAAGCAGCAGAGTGTGGGCTGGGGAACAGCTCCTAAATATTAAAGTTCTTTCAATGATTAATCCAGGAAACCCAGACAATCAGGGAGGATCCTGGAGGTTCTTGATAACCGTAAGGAAATGGGAAGGTGACAGCCTTTGTTCCCAAATAAAAATCTTCAGCCTTCAATGACCAAACCAAGAAATAACCAAAAACTTGAAAGACAAAATCTGGAGAGCAGCAATCTTTCCAACTGGACCCAAAATATCATCAGGCTGGAAGAATTCCTACGGAACTACACAGCAAAGTGCCAATAAACATCTAATCCTTCTCCCACCCCCCCAAAAAAATTGGTATTCATGTTGTGCTGGTGCAGCAGCAGTGCAGGGGATGTCGAGGCAGTGTCTGTGTGCTCTGGCTGCTGTCTGATGTTCAGGTTTCGTCTCAGCTGTGACAATCCTATCTGATCATTAATAATACAATAATGAAATAGCGACTGGAGAGACACTTGGATAATCATCTGAGCAAAGGCTCATTAGTGCCACAGAACAATCACTGCCGTGTAATAACAGATCCCAGGAAATTTCAATTAAAGCTGGAACTCTGTTGCAATTTCATTTTATTTCCAGCCAGCCAGCACATGGTGTAATTGCAATCAGCCGAGGCAACACAAGCTCCTCTAACTCAGCCCTTCCCATGGGAATGGAGGTGGGCTGCCTGCCTGGGTCCTGGGCTTTTTATCCAGCTTTTCATTTCAGTTCTACCATAACAGAGCAGGCAGGAGTGGATGTTGTTCCTTGCAACATCAAATGCTCGCCTTGTGCTGCCGTGCTGAGCTGGAATTGGGATGGAATCACAATCCCAGAGTGGCTGGGGTAGGAAGGGACCATGGCAGGGACACTTTCCACTCGACCAGACTACTCCAAGCCCTGCCCAGCCTGACCTTGGGCATTTCCAGGGGTGTGGAGTCCTCTCTGTTGGATTAAGGAAAGCTTTCCCAAAATTTTGTTCTGTAGAAGTGTGAAGAGCTGAAAGGAACCTGCAGGGAGTCAGGGAGCAGAGGCAGCTGGAAGATTTTTTTTTGGAGAATCAGTATATTAAAGTCCAGCCAAATTTAACCCAAAACACTTTAGCACTTTGTGCGGGGAGGGAATGAGCTTTGCACCCTCTCCTTTGATTCTGTTTGCTGGACACAAACCAGGGGATTCCCATCAGAGCTGCCCTTCCTTTGTGC
The DNA here is from genome assembly GCF_014805655.1 of Passer montanus. Lineage (NCBI taxonomy): Eukaryota > Metazoa > Chordata > Aves > Passeriformes > Passeridae > Passer > Passer montanus. The sequence continues at coordinate 2,215,990 of NW_024369596.1, forward strand.
TGCTGCTGTCCTGCAGGCTGGCTGTCGCCTGCCCACCCTGCAGGTGTCCCCTGTCCTTGGCCAGGACAGCTGAGTGTCCTCACGACTGAGCCAAAGGTCCCCAACCCTTTTGTGCCACCCAGACCCGAGCCCTTCCGCTGGGATATTGGCTGGCAGAGCTCCAGGATGAGTAATTGCATCTCTGCACCTCATTAACATCTCTCAGTGCTTTCAGGGGGATGCCGTGCCCTCCTTCCCTCCCAGCCTGGCCCTTCTGTCTGTCCCTGGCCCTTCTGTCTGTCCTTGGCCGCTGTTCCAGTGTGTGCCACGCTCCACCCGGGAGATGCAGGGGGAATGGGAGTGAGGTGGGTGTTTAACAACCCCTGGGGAGAGCAGGGGGTGCTGGGGAACACCCTCACTGCCCTGGGCAGCAGCTGGAGAGGGGTTTGGGAGGCTGGATGCTGAAACTGGGATGGTTTCTGTGGAAGCACGGTGGCGCCATGATATTTTATGAAAAATGCTTTGCTAGGATTTTTCTCCTATTCTAGCTGAGAAGCCTCAGAAAAGAAATGCAATTAACTATCTGATGGTTGTGGAATGTGCTCTGGACATTGTTTACCAACAGGTGCATCTTAGATTGGTTCATGTGAGTTGTTTCTACTTAATAACCAAAGATGCAGCTGGGTTGGACTCTGAGAGTCAAAAACTTTTGTTATTAATTCCTCTCCTGTCCTTTCCAACATCTGAAGGATCTTTTTCTCTACATTCCTTTTAGTATAGTTTTAGTACAGCATTTTAATAAATATGATATCATAATATAGTAACTCAGCCTTCTGAAGCATGGAGTCAGGATTCTCATCTCTTCCCTCGTCCTGGCACCCTCGAACACAACCATAGCACGGGGCTCTCTCCTGCTGGGACATCCCACAATGTTCCCCAGCGAGGTTTCCCTGCAGGAATGGGGTCCCTGCAGTCCTGCCAGCCCCACACCCATCCCTCTGCCCACCTCAGCTCTCTGGGACGTTTCTGTTTCTGCTGGGACCTGCCTGTCACAAACTCACCCACTGCCCTGGGACAAGAGGAGCAGGGAGCCCTGGGAGGGACATTTCCAACCCAGGGATGAGCCTGGAGTCACCAGTGACTTCAGAACTGAGGGACATTCACAGAAAGTTCAGGGAGGAGAGGAAATCTAACTCATAAATCCCCAGTTTTATTTGCGGAGCTGGTGGTTTTATGCAATCCAAGCCTTGTCTCCTTGGCAGTCACCTGTGGAGGCAGCTCCTGGGGACCTTTGGGGTGGAAAGTGATTTTAATACTTTATCTAAAGCTTTTAAAAATATTTTTTTTAATCAGCTTGCATTTCCCCGTAAGCACCAAGATCCTGGTGGTGCAGAACAGCAGGTCAGTGTGTGCACAGGCAGCAAGGTGCACTTTGATCTCCTACACTTTGGTTTCTAGCTGGGGATGCAGAAAATGAAAACTCTTGGCATCGTTTTGCTCCCTGCTCTCCACAACCCATGGAATAATTGTTTACATATTGCGTTTCACGGTGCTTGATGGCATTTTGGGATGCAAAAAAATGGCTCAGAGGGCTCCCAGCCTGACCCAATCCAGTAATTTTCATGTTGATGTGGAGCTGGAGGGGTCAGCAAAGGCACCCTCAGGATCTCCTGGAGCTCAGGAGGCCAAGAGGCAGCACAGGGTCTCCTCCAGCCTGGTGTTGGTAAGGACTGAGGACTGTTCTGGAGGAATATTTCTATGAAGGTGAGCAGCAGCACATTCCCTGAATTCCTGGCTTTGTCCTCCTTTCCCTTGCCAAGGTCCCTTGGGGAGGATTCCTTCAGCTGCACCCTCCGAGCCCGGGGGGAAATTCCATCCCATTCCTGGGTGATTCACTCCTGAGCTGCTGGACCCTTCCCACCCACAGCCTGGAGCACCTCAATCCTCCCAAAATGTTGCTCTCAGCTGGGTGCAGACCCTGCAGAGAGAGCAGAACCCACCGGTGCCCCTTTGGCAGCTCTGCCAAGGTTTGGGGAGGATCTGGCCAAGGTTTGGGGAGGATCTGGCCAAGGTTTGGAGAGGATCTGGCCAAGGTTTGGAGAAGCTCTGGCCAAGGTTTGGAGAGTTCTGGCTGCAGAGGCAGGAAGAGGTGACAGGAATGTGTGATAGCTGAGGAGCAAACACACCTCAGGGGAGGGAGGGAAGTGCTGGAGGCATGAAAGAGCATTCCAGAACAAGGAAAGGTGTTTTTGGCATGGGATACCCAGTGGGTGCCAGGGATGAGGAGAGCAGGGCTCTGCCCCAGCTCACCTTGGCACAGCGGGTGACTCAGGACTACTTTTCCCACTTTTTCTGCCATCCCCCCCCCCTTTTCTGCCATTTTCCCCATTTTTTCTGCCATTTTTCCCCACTTTTTCTGCTTCCCCCCCACCTTTTCTGCAATTTTCCCTCATTTTTTGCCATTTTCCCCCCCTTTTCTGCCATTTCCCCCCCCTTTCTGCCATTTTCCCCATTTTTTCTGCCATTTCCCCCCTTTTTTTCTGCCATTTTCCCCCCATTCCCAAGGCAGGTGAAGGGCTGCACGTTCAGCCTGGCTGCTGAATCCTATCTCCCCCTGACAGGTTTCTCCTCTCGTGTTTTGGCAGTGCTTGTAGTGCCTGTCATGTCAATAAAGCCTTTCCCCTAATTTGAATGTATCTGAGCATTTGTGCAGGTTTATCCATGTGTGAGAGCAGCTGCGTGGGAGATGGATTTATTTCAAGAGGGATGTGCCAGTGTTTGCCAATAGCCAGGAGTCACAAACACCTTGCAACAGCCGTGCCCTCATCCTCATCTTGTTCTGGTGATCCTCAGACAGCCCCCGGAGCACTGCAGGGACACAATGTTCCTTGTCCTGCTTTTTTTCTGGAGCTGTTTGGCACCTCTGAAAGAATCAAACCTTAAACAAACGGCCCTAAAAGCACAATTTCCTTGCAGTGATGTGTGGTGTTTGCAGGGTTCCATGAGGAGGGTGAGGAAAATGATGAATCTGACTCCATGTCCTTAGAAGAATATTATTATATTATATTTAAAAACTCCTGAGTCTCTCCTCCAGAGTCCTGACACAGCTTGGCTGTGATTGGTCATTAAGTGAAAACAATTCACTTGAAACCAATGAAACAATGACCAGTTGGTAAACAATCTCCAACCACATTCCAAAGCAGCAAAACACAGGAGAAGCAAATCAGATAATTATTGTTTTCCTTTTCCTCTGAGGCTTCTCAGGAGGGAAATCCTGGCAAAGGGATTTTTCCAGAAAATACAACAGTGACAGTGGCGTTCTCCTGGCACATCCCAACCCTCCCTGGCAATGTGTGAGCCCAAAGCAGGGATGGATAAAGCAGCTCTGAGAGCAGGGGAGGCTGAACCTGTAATTACTGGTGAGCACTGGAGCAGCCTTTGGCTCTGGAATTGTCACATTCCCTGCTAGATCCACACTTTTCCTGGTGCAGGATTCAGGATCTAGGGTTTAGCTTGACCCTAGGACAGGGTTTAGGCTGAGATTTTGTGGTGTTTGCTCCCTGCAGCCTCCTGGATGCTGAAGATTTGCCCTCCGTGATCTGGGCTTGGCTTTGTCCCCATCTCTGTCAGGCTTTGTCTTCTCTCCTGATTTTTGTCTCATCTTCGGTCATTTCTTTAATTAGCTGAAGCTTTTTCCTCTCTCTCTTTGATCTTGCTCTGGTCTGCTGAGGCCATCAATAAGCTTAATGGAGAAAAGGTGCTTTTTTTTTTTATTAGCTTTGAGATTTTTCCTTTTTTTTTTCTTGAGGAGAGGGATCTGCTGAGGTTGGAGCAGGGTGAGGGGGATGAGGAGAAGGAAGTGGCTTCTCTATGCTTGTTAACTCCAAATCATCCTGCTCTAATTATTATAATTAGGAGCTTGATGAGAATCTGTTGACATAATGTTCCTCAAGGGAGGAGCTTTGCCCAATTCATGAAGCTCCAAAATCTGTTTCAAACAGAATTTTCTCCAGCCAGGGGTGAAGGAATGATTGACCATGGGTAGGCTGGGCATTCCTGGCTGGAAAAATGCAGCCTCTCAGCAGCCTGGAAGCCAAATGAGCACTGAAATATTAATGATGAGGAGGGTGAAGGAGGATTTTGCATCCTCACCCACTGGAATTGCTGCAGCTTCTGTGATTTTGGAGTTTTACTCCAGCTCCAGTGAATGCTGCAACTCCCAGCTCCTGATGTAATTCAATCAAAAAGGAACCGACAGGGAGGTGGGGAAAAAAAAGACACAAATCCTTAAATTCCATATAAAAATAGATAAAAGCAACTGGCTTAAAGGATTTGGTTGAGCCTTATTTAAGAACTTTTTTTTTTTTTTAAAGGAGAAGAAAATGAATTTAGCACGCACAAACTCTTTTACCTTGCTCATCAAAGGGTCGCAAATTTTCCCTCAGATCCAGATCAGAGCAAGATTATAAAGGTCACAGAGGGGAAATAATCTGGATAGGAGAGGTGGGAAGGAAGGGCAGCTGCACAATGTCCCCAGCACTCTGTAATTATGCTTCCCTCTGCTTGCCAGCCCTCAAACAGAAGGCAGCATTTGAAATAATACATCCATTAAGACACCTTCAGTGCCTGTCAGATTTGCTCTAAGAGGATTCTGCTTATTACACACTGGTAAGGTTTTTATATTCATAAAATTCCGTCAGAGAGAGCCAAAAAAAAAAAAAAAAAAAAAGAGGGAGGAAAAAGGAAAACCTGTCTCTGGAATGGGGCTGGGCTGGCAATTAAAATCCTGCCCTGTGCTGGCAAAAGACACAGGTGTGGACAGGTTGGCCTGGGCCTCTTTGAAGTGAGGTTTCTGCCGAGTTTGGGCATATCCAGGGAGAGCCAGGCAACAATCCTGAGCAAATCTGGAATTGCAGGGAAGGAACATGGCCATGTCAGGGATATTTGGGGTGCAGGGGCCTCACTGTGGGGTTTGGAGCCATCCAAGGAGCAGTGCCACTTTGGTCAGGAGAGAAAGGGGGTGTAGGATACTTAAAGCAAGGGGGACACCCCTGGAATGATCTGGGATTCACTTCCTGGGGGTTTATTTATTTATTTATTAAGCTCTGCTCTCCCTTTGCCAGGCTCTGGGTGTGGAGAGGAGCTGTGGGCAGGGCTGTGCTCCTGCTCCTTGCTGTGAAAATTCTCCTTCCTGCCTCAGCCTCACCCAGTGCCACCTCCTCATCCTCCCTTCCTTCATCCCCTCGGCTTTGGGGATTGGCCTGGCTCTTGTTTGGAATTCCAGGTGCTTTGTCTCAAATCCAGTGTTGGGCTCTGGTTCCAAGGCATGCCCAGGGACAGGGCTGGAAGGAGAATGGAGCCATCAGGTTGGGCATCAGGAAAAGTTTCTTTCCCCAGGGAATGGTCACAACCCAAGGCTGCCAGAGCTCCAGGAGGGTTTGGACACCACTCCTAGGAACAGGGTGGGATTTTGGGGTGTCCAGCAGGAGCTGGATTGATGATCCCTGGGGGTCCCTCCCATCTCAGGGAGATGGAATATCTGGGATATTTCCCCCAAGATCCTTCAGAGGAAGGTTCTGTGTCTCGTGCAAATCAAAACCCTGAGCACGCCCTGTGAAGACAAAAAGCTCTGAGGATGAGCAGCAGTGGAAAAAGGGGCTGAATTTCTGCTGGGCATCAGTGAAATGCCTTTTCTGTGTGATTAACTCTGTTTTCTCTGCCTCAGAGCTGCACCTCTGTCTCTTTGGACAGACCCAGAAGCCACCTCTCCCTTTGCCTTGCTTTGATTGTTTCACTCTGAATCTGTCAACAGAGGAGTGTTAGCAGCCTACACGGGCAGCAGTTTTATTTAACATGATGCCTTTTCCTCCTCACCACCGTTTTTCATTTAATCTTTCAAAGCCATAATTATCTAATATTAATGGTCTCATCATCACAACGCTCACAGGAAGACAGTGCAGCTTTTGTCCACAGAGACAAAGATCTCGCAAATTAATATAATGCTTGTACGGAATTGATTTCAACCTCAGAGTTGCCCTCAGCCAGAGGGACCAATCTGTTTAAAAATATCTGCTGCTAATTACCCAGAGAGCCATCATTCAGCTGGAGGATTGAGTGAAATTGTCCTTCACACGTCACATCCACCTACAACCCCCCCAGCCTTCATTGTTTTTGTGTGGCTCCAAAAACACATCGTGGTTTAACCCCAGGCAGAAACTCAGCTCGGCCCCCAGGGTGGGATGAGGTGGAGGAGGAGAGGTGAGAAAACTCGTGGGATGAGTTAGAGATGGTTTCATAGGTGAAGCAAAAGCCAGGAAAGCAAAGGAAAACAAGGAATTAATTTTGCACATTCCCATCGTCAGGTGTTCAGCCATCCCCAGGATGGGCTCTGAACATCCCCAATGTCTTCTCCTTCTTCTTCCTCTTCTTCATCATCTTTGTCTTCTTCTCCTCCTTTTCCTTCTTCTTCTTCTCCTTCATCTCCTCCTCCTTTTCCTTCTCTTCCTTTTCCTTCTTCTCCTCCTCCTTCTCCTTCTCCTTCTTCTCCCTCCAGCTCCATGTGCTGAGAGAAAATCAGCTCCATTCCAGCCAAAACCAGCCCAAAAAATGGAGAGTCCCCTGTGTCTTCTCCTTCTTCTTCTTCCTCTTCTTCTTCTCATTTTCCTTCTTCTTTTTCTCCTTCTTCTTGTCCTCCTCTTCCTTCTCCTTCTTTGTCTTCTTCTCCTCCTTTTCCTTATCCTTCTTCCTCCAGCTCCACATGCTGAGAGAAAATCAGCTCCATTCCAGCCAAAACCAGCCCAAAAAATGGAGATATTTTCTATCTGTTCCAGGAGGGAACCTGGGAGCTGAGGCATGCAGAATGGGACCTGTTACTGCAATGAGGAATCTGCCCCATCCATGGAAGTGTTCATGGACAGGGTGGGGGGAATCCTGGTTTAGGTGTCCCTGACCATGGCAGGGGTGTTGGAATGAGATGAACTTCCAGGTTCCCTCCAAGCCAAACCATTCTGGGATTTAGGAAAATGGGAAATGGTCTCATCTCCACCTTTTTTCAGAGCTTTGAGAGAAGCTGATGGCCACATTTGGAGATAATAACAATAATTAATTAAATGTGCAAAGCTTGGGCCTGTGGAGTTTTGGGTGTGCAGGATGAAGTTGTCTTCCTGGTGCAGGTGATGCTCATAACCACAGAGCTTTAGTCTTTGTCTTGGTTTTAACTCTCCTGTACTCCAAGAGAGTGGGGAAAGCTGGCTGGGACACTGTCACAGTCATATTTTCTGAAAAATCCCTTCACCCAGGATTCTTTCCTGGGAAACTGAGAAGCCTCAGAGGAAAAGGAAAACAATTCTCATCTCATTTGCTTCTCCTGTGTTTTTCTCACATGTGGAATGTGTTTGGACATTGTTTATCCAACTGGTGATTGTTTCATTGGATTCATGTGAACTGTTTTGACTTATTGGCCAGTCAGGGTCAAGCTGTGTCGAGGCTCTGGAGAGAGTCACAAGTTTTCATTATTACCTTTTTAGCCTTCTGTCTGTATCCTTTCTGTATTCTTTAGCATAGTTTAACATAGCATTCTTTAATATATTATAGTATCATAAAATAATAAATCAGCCTTCTGAGAACATGGAGTCAGATTCATCGTTCCTCCCTTTGTCTGGGAACCCTGGAAATACAAGGCTGCCCCTCTCTGCCATGAACAGAGGCTCTAGAAAGAGTCACAAGTTTTTCTTTAATATCTTTTTGCCTTCTGTCTATCCTTTCAGTAATCTTTAGTAGAGTATTCTTTAATATATTATAGTATCATAAAATGATCAATTAGCCCTCTGAGAACGTGGAGTCAGATTCATCATTCCTTCATGTGGGCACCCAGCAAATACAATATGACACCACGAGGTGACCCAGGAGAACAGCTGGGGCAGGGAGGGGGAAGGAAAAGGCTGAGTCCTGCTCAGTGCAGCCCCGGGTTTGTTTGTGCCTCCCTGGATGGCTCCATATGGGCCAGCCCACGCAGCCTGGCTGGGAGCTGTGACAGCCCCGGGGATGTGAGGCACGACAGAGAGCCAGGGCCCCCTCCCCGAGCCCTGCCCTGCAGGGGAGCAGCTCCAGGGACCTGTGTGCTGGGAACACAGACCTGCCAGCACCGAGATCTGACTAATCCCCTCTTCTCTGGCTTTGCTGCATCAGCAGCCAAACACTTCCCATCAAACTTCTCCAGACACCCATAAAAATCCAGAGTAACAAACCCCTTGCTTTTATTTTTCATCTCATTCTTTTCTTGTGTTGATGAAAAAGGGTTTTACTGGAGGAAAGCATCTTTGATGAAAAAAATATTGACTTCTGTGCTCTTTCTTGCACATCATCCCTCTTCTCTCTCACCCTCAAGGTTGTGCATCCACCACAGTCAGTGCAGTGGTGTGGGATGGAAGCCAAGGCAAGGGAATTCAGGAATTTTACCTGGACAGGTGTGGCTGCTCTGTTTTACGGCTGGGTTTTGCATCACCAGCTTTCCCCTGAACTTCATCTTTGGCTCATTTTCCAGCGGTGATTTTTTTGGAAGGCTCCACACTCGGAATTTTTCTGCTCCTGACTGCCTTTGCCGTGTCCCTCTCCAAGTGCTGATCATGTCACGCAGCCAAACCTCCATTTCCCTGCCATCCCCCAGCACAGCAGGGTCAATAATTAAAGTCCTTTCTTCTTCTCCCTGACACAGCCCAATCCTGGAAGTAATTGGAAGCTCCCACAGGCCACAGGAAGTCTGGAATGGCTGCTGGTCCCATTAATTTCCTTCACGTGTCATCAAGACAGGTGCAGAACGAGCCTAATTAAGCTCAAAGCTTCAGAAAATGGAGGAGCTGGGTTGGGGTTTTTTTTTTTTAGGAATTCACTCCCAGCAGCATCTGTCTGATAGGTTTGGAGGGGAGAGAGGTGGGAAATGCTGGATAAGTGAAAATTTCTTGCTAAGGACAGGAGGGAAGGAAGCTGAGAGCAGGAATGTCCAAGCCCCTGATGCCTGAAAGTCCCACCCAGGTGACATCACGGCTGCTTTTGGGTTTGCAGCCAATTTTATTTCAGAAAATGTGAGGAAAGCAGCAAAGAAATGCATCCCTGCAGTAGGAGGGAAGGGAGAGATCCCGGACTACCCCAAAATTGGATTAAAAGTCTGATTTTTGTGAGAGGGCTTGGAAAAAAAGAGCAGCACTGAGAGGAAAATCTAGGAGCGTGCAGATTTTGTGCTTGGAATTGTGGCAGATGAAGATTTGCCTTGCTCTGGGGATCTGTATCTCCAAACCCAGGCTGTAAATGCCCCAGCCTGGTATTTAGGGACTTATTTTTACCTCAGTATATAATCCTAAATGGAACACGATCACGGAAAATTACCCTTTTTTTGGCCTGAAATGCTCTTTTTAAGGGGATATTTCTGCCTCCCCCTTATTCCTCCCCACCTCCTTCATCCCCAGCAGCAGAGCTGCCTCTCCCCAGCGTGACTCAGCTGCTGAATGAACCAAACATTCCCAAAAAAGCCCCGCAGTGCTCAGAGCTGCTGCTGTTTGATCAATCAGAGGGGAGTGATGGCAATGAAAAAAGCAGATTTGCTGCAGCACCGCGAGCTGGGGCGCGCCGGAGCCGCTCTCCCACACCCCAGCTCTGTCTGGAGCAGCTGCTCCTGGCTCTGGGAGCTCAGGAAGAGCCCTGAGGAGCAGCAGCAGCTCTGAACAGCCCAGGCACCACGGGAGAGAGCCGTGGGATGCTTTCAGATGAGCCCTTAATTAACGAGCCCATGCGGAGAAGCAGCAAGTCCATGCGGCCTCCCCAGCACTTTGTCTGAGTCAAATCCCGGGAAATCCTGTGGAAATCCAGCTGCTGGGTGTGAATCCTGGCTTTTGGCAGCCAGTTTGTCAAGGCATGGTTGCCACAAAGTCGTTTTTTAGCACAGAGATGCTGCTGTGCTGTGCTGGCAGCAAGGCAGGGCCTTGCCCCAGTCCTGAGGAGCTGCCAGGGTGGGATTGGGATCCAGGAGGATCCTAAGGCTGCAGCCAGCCTTCCCTCACTCATCCTCTGCTCCCCACCATCCAAACTGGAGGTTTTGAGGTGGGATAGTGGGGAGGAATCCTTCCCTGTGAGGCTGGGGAGGCCCCAGGATGGATTTCCCCCATCCCTGGAAGCGTCCAAGGCCAGGTTGGACAGGGTTTGGAGCAGCCTGGGGTAGTGGAAGGCGTCCCTTCAACGAGGAACAAGGAAATCTCTGAAGTCTTTTCCAAGCCAGGCCATTCCTGACACCAGGAGGGGGATAAATGTGTGTTTGTGTTTTCCAGAAGAGCTGCTTTGATGGTGGTTTTTTTTTTGGAGATGACATTAGCACAACCAGTCAGCTGTAACCTCTGGGCAGATCAAAACCCTGCTCGAGCAGCTGGCTGGGAAAAAACAACCACTGAGGTGTTGCTAAATGCTTTTATTTCCTGCCACTCCGTGGTTTGGAGATCCTTGTCAGGGAGGAAAGGGAAAAAAGTTTAATTTGCTCGAAACCCGCGTTCAGTATCTGGGGCCTGCTGTATCTCACCAGCACAGACGTTCCTCTGTTGTTCTCCCTCCCTTGAATAACTTTGTGAATTAAATTGGGAATTGGGTGATTCAGAGCGTTTAGAGCCTATTTTGGGAGGGAATGAGCAGGACTGGCGGGGCTGTGTGGGCTGAATTCACACCTTCGTGGGGCTCCTTCCTGCTGTCCCTTTGCTGTGCCTTGGAGCGTCCCAACCATCCCAATCCCTCTCCAGGATCCCTCACAGACATCCAGGCACTCAACACCTTC